>NC_079312.1:21370570-21971195 GCF_029931775.1 Euleptes europaea
TACAACGGGCTTTAGGTTTCAGTTGCTCTTCCCTGGATTCCCGTGGTGTGTCGCTTGGTAGGCTTCAGAACAGTGTGGGAGATGAGCGTTGTGGAAATGCGTCCCAAAACAATCCGATCCAACCCGCCTGCTGTATTCCTGGTACGCTTGGGGCCAGTCGAGGAATTCAGATCACAAACCACTGGAGAGAGCAGGAAACGGTCTGCACAACAGGTGGCTTCAAGTGGCTGAGCTGCAGGGAAAGGAAAGCCGCCTCCAAGGGTCTCAGACGAACTTGAACTCCGAGGAAATTCCCAGCTGTTGAGATCTGGCCAGACTAGATAACAGGGGCAGGGAATTTAGCAGAGGTTGGTACTCCTGCAGCATTGCCTCCTGTGCTCCTCCGTGTGCCTTTCCTTCCAAAGATCAGTACTTAAGACACCCATGCAATACTGGGCAATGCATTTTTACTCCCGATTGATTTCTCCTTTTGCTTTTCTGGTCATCACGGAGTGCAGAATGAGTCAATCTGGATTGCCCCCTCTTCTCCGGGGAAGTGAGAAGGTTGCATCAGAGGCCGTGCAGGTAGGAGATGGTAACTGGTGAGTTTGGGCTAGGGTGGGGGAGATCAGCCAAAATTGCTTGTCAATTTGTACAACTCACAGATAATTTTTACTTACCTGGGCCCACTGCTGCCTTTTCTACCTGAGTCTCTGAGATCAGCCTTTCTGGTGGTCTTTGCAATTAGGCTTGTGCTTCTGTAACTTTTTATTTGGAAGGGGCTAGAGTACCTTTAATAACATGTGTTTTAAAATGAAAACTTTGTGCAATTTCCAAAGTATACAATTTTCTAAAAATTAAAAAAGCCAGCAAAGGCCCACCTGCAGCATGAGGTGACACAGGCCAGGTACAGAACTCTAATGCCTCCTTTTTAATATAATGTGTAGATCAACGCTGTGACATTGAGAGAGTTTTTGGGGATGATGGGTAGTGTGTGAGCGCTCTTTATCTTTTCAGAGCCCAGTGACCTTTGAAGATGTGGCTGTGCATTTCACAGCTGGGCAAGCAGCTCTGCTGGATCCGAGCCAACGAGCCTTGTATAGGGATGTTATGGTGGAAAATTATGAGAACGTGGTCTCAGTGGGTAAGGGTCTTGCTTCTTCATTATATAGGCGACATTTATTTAGGTTTCTTTCTTGCTTTATCTAATGGTCTACAGATATAAACATAAGAAGCGGCACTGACCTAGGAGAGGCTGTTAGTCCATCTTGCTCGGTATTGTCTACTCTGACTGGCAGCTGTCTATTCTGACTGGCAACTGTCCAGGATCTGAGGCTAAGAAAAGTCATTCCCCAATTATGCAGAGATCCTTTACCTGAAGGTACCAGGGGTTGAACCTGGGACATCCTGTATGCTAACCTGGTGTTCCACCACAGAATACCTGAAATGGGTACATGATACATACAATCACAGAGTTGAAAGGAGACATACAGGCCCTTTACCTCATCCCTGTGCTTAATGCACGACCAGCCTAGAGCATCCCTAACAAGTGTTTGTCCAGCCTCTGTTTAAAGACCTCCCTAGGTAGCCGATTCTACTGTTGAACAACTCTTACTGTAAAAATTTTGTTCCTAATATCCAGCCGGTTCCTTTCTGCTCACAATTTGCTCAAGGCGTATTTGAAACCCTTTTACCACTTGGAAAAGCTTCCCTGAATGAGTCCCTGGGAAGAGAACTTCACCAGAATTGCATCGTACGGTGGGGCTCCAAGCTGTCTTCTGCCACCGTCAGCTTACCACCAAAAATGTCTCTTTGTGGGCCTGCTTTGTCTCGCCCATGGTAGACCTGCAGAATTGTTCCAGAATGACTGTTCTATTTGTGTGTGACTATCTTTTGTTATTGAACCCAGTCCTAGGGGTCAAAAGTATGAACCACACCAGCGCATTAAATTGCAGAAATAAAAATAAAAGCAACACTATTGCTAAATTCCTGCTAAAGACTCTTGTTCATTTCTTTTTCCAAGCAGGATTTCTGGCTCCAAAGCCAGAGCTCATTGAACAGCTGGAACTCGGAGATGAGCCGTGGGTGCCTGAAGGCTTGGAGGAAACGAAGGTTTTCCACAATGACTCGGGTAAAGGAATAGTGGAGTGGATCTATCCTAGTTTTTAGTGTCCTTGCAGGGCATCCAGCTAACTTGGAAAAAAGAATCAGGGTCTTTGAGGAAGTGTTTAGATATTAATTATTTCAAGGTGAAACTGTTCCAATTGCCTAGGTGATGATCTGAGGACAGGTGTCACAGCTACCTGCCTCTGGCTAAAGAAGCCTGGATGTGAACAGTGCCTGGAAAGTAGACTTCCGGCCCCCCTTGAATTCCATGCAAGAAAAACAGAACATAAATAAACTTAACCATACCCCTTAGGTACTTGGGAATCAGGCCCTTTTCATATGCAAATGTGTACAGATTTTATCTGGTTGATTAAGATTTGTAGATTCCCTTCAGTAAGATTTATTTAATCTGTAAACAGAACAAATCAAAAACAGTTGAAAATAATTTTGATCCTTTCAAATACTGGTCAGTGAGGCTCAAATGTCTTAATTTTTAAATTAATTTTTCTAAAAATCATGCTCAAGACCTTTGGTCATGTGAGTTTTATGATCAAAGGAAAAGAATGTCTTTAATTTGTAATGCCTTTTGGATATTACGCTAGGCTGAAGTTTTCATAGTGCCTGTGTTCAATTTGGGTTAAGTATATTTTTGCTTCAAGCATATGTTTTTCAACTCTTTGTTACTTGACTCAAGTCTTTGGGCAGTGGGAACTATGTAAAGCCAGTGTGAAACAGTCAGATTTAAAGATGTAGAAGTAAAATGCATGAAAATTAGGGCTACCAGATCTTGACTGGGAAATATGTGGAGATTTTGGGAGGTGGAGCCTGGGGAGGGTGGGGTTTGAGGAGAGGATGGTATAATGCCATAGAGTCCACCCTCCAAAGCATCCCTTTTCTCCAGGGGAACTGATCTGTGTAGTCTGGAGATCAATTGTAATAGTGGGAGATCTCCAGGAGCCACCTGGAGGTGGGAACCCTATTGAAAAAACAGATTTTTCAAGATGCTGTCTTCTTTCCCCAAAAGGATTTCTTGTCCCAGAACCTGAGGGTATTATCCAGCTGGAACCAGAAGCTTTGCGGATGCCAGTTTGTCAGGAAGAAACTAAGATTGTGGCCACTAACTCAGGTGAGAGTGCCAGGGGTTGGGGGTGGGGGAAGCAGTTGACAGATCCATTGGCCATCGTTATTACATAAACTGTAATAAAGCCCCTCTCATCAAGATGGGCCATTACTAGTCATCAAAAAGAAGTTGCCATCAACTCAGGTGAGAGAACCAGGGGTTGGGGTTGGGGGAAGCAGTTGACAGATCCATTGGCCATCGTTATTGCATAAACTGTACTAAAGCCCCTGTCATCAAGATGGGCCATTACTAGTCATCAAAAAGAAGTTGCCACCATCAGCTTTTCCTGCCAACTGTCTCTTGACTCCCCCACCCAAAGGACAGTCCTCAAGGTCTTCCTTACAGGCCTTCACATCTCCCAGGAGGGAACCGGCTAGGCCACTTACTCACTTGTGGCTAGGAAACATCCCAGGGACTGTCTAGTAATCTCTCTTTGTCTTCCTGCTAAATGGTGGTGTTCCTCCATCTGGCATTTTTACAGGATTTCATGAAGGATGCTAGGCTTTTCAGAAATTTATTTGTTTATTAATTTTTAAAAATTATTCCCCACCTCTCAACCAGTAATGCCTGAGGTGAAGCTCTCCTCTTTAGCCTCAGTATGTTTACTTAAGAAGTTTTGAATCTCTTTTAGCTGTTTTTTAGTCATCTTCTTGCTGTGGACTGTTTTATCAATACCATTTGAGACTGTTCTGTGGTTGCTTTGTGCCCTAGCTTGGTTTTAATGACTGTTGTAATTGGGGCGGGGCGGGGGGATTAGTTGCCAGCGGCCTGAATCAGGTCACTAGAGAGGTGCTTACATAATTTTTTCAAATAAATGTTGTTGTAGCAACAGTTTCCTACCAAGTATTTTATACCTAGCAGTGATGGGTGCTCCCACTGTGCAACCTAAAAAAGCACTCCAAAAATAGCAATATCTACGTATGTCCAAATATTTCTCCCCCACCAATCTCCTTTTTGAGGTTTAGTGTCTGTTACCTGTTTGCCTTTTATCTAGGAAATTGCTTGGAAAGGAAAAACAAGAAATCGAATCTCGCCAGACACTGCCGAGTCCACCTAGGGCATAAACAATATAAGTGCTTGAGGTGTCAGAAACGGTTTGCTACCAAATCACACCTTTTGATCCACAAGAGAATCCACACAGGAGAGAAACCCTATAAATGTTTAGAATGTGGGAAGCGGTTTTCTCAACAGCCTCACCTTTTGAGCCACAACAGAATCCACACAGGAGAAAAACCCTATAAATGTCTGGAGTGTGGGAAATGTTTTGGACATGACTCAGGACTTCTGAGGCACCAGAGAATCCACAGGGGAGAAAAACCTTATACATGCTCAGAATGTGGAAAGTGTTTTTCCCAACACGCGCATCTTGTGAATCATAAGAGACTTCACACAGGAGAGAAACCTTACAAATGCATGGAGTGTGGAAAGTGTTTTTCCCAACACACTAGTCTTGTGAGCCACAAGAAAATCCACACAGATTTTCCCTATAAATGTCTGGAGTGTGGAAAATGTTTTCGTCAGAAACTGCAACTCACCAGACACCGCCAAGTCCACCTGGGATATAAACCATATAAGTGCTTGTGGTGTCGGAAACAGTTTGCTCGCAAAGCACACCTTTTGAGCCACAAGAGAATCCACACAGGAGAGAAACCTTATAAATGTCTGGAGTGTGGGAAATGTTTTGCACATGGCTCAGGACTTCTGAGTCACTGCAGAATCCACACGGGGGAAAAACCTTATACATGCTCAGAGTGTGGAAAGTGTTTTTCCCGACACATTCAACTTGTGACGCATGAGAGAGTTCACACAGGAGAGAAACCTTACAAATGTCTGGAGTGTGGAAAGTGTTTTTCCCAATCGGCTCATCTTAAGAGCCATCAGAGAGTTCACACAGGAGAGAAACCTTACAAATGTATGGAGTGTGGAAAGTGTTTTGCTGACTCCTCATCCTTTGCACAGCATCAGAGAGTTCACACTGGGGAGAAACCCTACAAATGCATGGAGTGTGGAAAATGTTTTGCATACAGCTCAGCCTTGTTGGTACATAAAAGAATCCACACTGGAGAGAAACCCTATAAGTGTTTGGAGTGTGGAAAGTGCTTTGGTCGCCATTCCCACCTTGCAAACCATCGGAAAATTCACACAGGAGAGAGAAACTATAAGTGCACAATTTGTGGGAAATGTTTTGCTGACAACTCTACCCTTGTGCTTCACAGAAGAGTTCACACAGGAGAGAAACCATATACATGCAAAGTGTGTGGGAAATGTTTTGGTTATAGTTCAGCTTGTATGAAACACCAGAGGAATCACACTGGAGAGAAACCTTATAAATGTTCCGAGTGTGGGAAGTGTTTTTCTCACCGGCCAGATCTTGTGGTCCATCAGAGAGTCCACACTGGAGAGAAACCATACAAATGCTTGGAATGTGGGAAATGTTTTGGTTACCAATCCTATCTTGTGGATCATCACAGGCTGCACACAGGGGAGAAACCTTATAAATGTTTAGAGTGTGGGAAGTGTTTTGTTCAGAGATCTAACTTTGTGACACACCAAAGGATCCACAGAAGGGAGAAACCATATGAATGTTCACAGTGTGGCAAATGTTTCACACAACAATCCAACTTAGTGATACACCAGAGGGTTCACAGAGGGAAAAAGCATGAGTGCATCAAGTGCGGAAAATCTTTTTCTTGTAGTTCAGATTTTGTGAAACACCAGAGATCTCACACAGGAGAGAAATCTTACAAGTGCTTGGAGTGTGGGAAATGTTTTGCTCACCAGTCAGACCTTCAGCAACACAAGAAAGTACACACTGGGGAGAAACCTCATGAATGCTCCGAATGTGGGAAATGTTATGCTTACCGTTCTGCATATGTCAAACATCAGAAGGTTCACTCAGCAGTGAAACCTTGCAAGTGCTTGGAGTGTGGGAAATGTTTTGCTCATCAGTCAGACCTTCAGCAACACAAGAAAGTCCACACTGGGGAGAAACCTTATGAATGCTCTGAATGTGGAAAATGTTATGCTTACCGTTCAGCATATGTAAAACATCAGAAGGTTCACTCAGGACAGAAACCTTATAAATGCCCTAAGTGTGGAAAGTGTTTTTCTCAGCACCCACATCTTGTGATTCACCAGAAGGTCCACATGGAAGGCAAACAAAAGCAAAGACACCGTTCAGGTGAGATATGTTCCACCAAACAGGTAGTGTGTGTGTGTGTGTTTTGTGTGTTTTACAGAGTCCAGGGGCCGGGGTATTATGTTTTGCCACCAATGTAATACTTCCATCATGCACAATGTTTTATTTCCCCCCCTAGCAGTGCCTGGCAGCCACTCTTTTACATGGGAGAATGTAAAAGGGAGCTGTTGCAGAAAACATTAAGAGGGGGGCTTAACCACTTCTGGTGACCTAAGCATTTGGGGTTTGCCCCCTTTCACCTTTTCCCCCCGATTACAGCTCATTTCCTTTGTTTATAGAATCCAAAAAGAACCTTGGGAACTGATCCAGCTCCTATTTATGTAGCTTCACCCTTCCATCACTGTGTCTTCAGGTGTTCCGTTTCTTATTTCTTTCTTTAGCATATTTCTCCAGCATTTTTCCCCATAAAGTAGTCAAGGCACTTTATGATGAAAATTCAGATTACACAATTGCATTAAGATTTATTAAATAAAGGTAAAGATCCCCTGTGCAAGCACTGGGCATTCCAGTGTTTACTAGGCTGACTCTGTTTACAGGGTGGTTTGTCAGTGCCTTCCCCAGTCATCTTCCCTTCACCTCCAGCAAGCTGGGTACTCATCTTTCCGACCTCGGAAGGATGGAAGGCTGAGTCAACCTTGAGCCGGCTACCTGAAACCAGTTTCCGTCGGGATCGAACTGAGGTCATGAGCAGAGTTTGGACTGCAGAACTTTAGCTTACCACTCTGCAGCACGGGGCTCCTCAATTTTAAGATTTATTAAAAACATCTAAAAAAGATGCAGTGTGAAATACAATAAACAGCCCTACAGTCCTGTTTGATTTGAGAGCCAATGTGGTATAGTTGTAAGGCTTGTGATTCCCCCCCTCTCCGAATAGGCAGCGGGATGCCTCTGGAGTATTTTGGAGCATCCAGATAATATTGTGCTATGGGGAGGGGGGGAAGCTGCTTCACCTGCAGACACGATGGTGGAGCTATGCTCTGCATTTCCTTCCTTCCTTTTCAGTCCTGTAAAGCAGTAACACTCAGACATGCCATCACTGTCTCTTGTGAGCATTGTTCCCCTGTGTGGGACCCACCCAATGTTCCAGGAATGTGGGTCAAGCCATGGAGAATTAATAAACTGTGAGCCTCATGCCAAGGATGAAAGTAAAGAGCCCACCCTCTCCAACAATATCCTACACACCTGTGCGCGCGCACACACACACACACACACACTGTTTTCTATGGTCTCTGCATTCTCTTCCCACCACCAGATGGCTTCTGGGAGTAGAGCAAGCTGCCTGCAGAGAAGAGAGAGTGGAATCACCAACACCACCACAGCAGCCACCCAGGAAAAGAGCAAACTGGCCCAGTTAGGTGGTGGCAGTGGTTTTACTCCCCTTTGTCCATAACTAGTTTGCTCTCTTCTGTGAGCCTTGGCAATCTCCCTCACTTGCCCAGCCTGCAGTGCCTCTTGGTTAGGAGAGGGCCAGATGTCCAAGAGGGACATACAAGGGATGGCTAAGGTTCAGCAGTGGTGGGAAGAGACCACCCTACCTTCTCAGAGGTACTCTAAGCATTTAAAAGATTATGGTTGTATATTTAGTATTAATAGTCGTATTATTGTGAGTCCTATAATAATGGGACTTTTGGTGGAAGGTAATTGTGAATGTGGCTCTTTGCGAGCCACAAACTGAGAGTAACCCTGCTGTAAAGGGTTTTTTCTTTCTAAGCCAAGCTGTCCTTTGGCATTACAGCAAGGACAGGGAAAGGCAAAGGGGTGGAGTCTGGTCCATGGGGGAGGCTGACCACCACCACGCGGCACTTTTGAACACAAGCAGCAGAGGAAAGGGAGAAGGTTTACGTATGTCGTTAATTTTCTCAGTCTTTCTGTTTGTTTTTTCATCCCAGTGGATCATCCAAAGGTTGAACGCTCTTCCCTCAACAATGGAAAACGTCAGAAAATCTACTCAGGAAAGAAAACTGCATGAATGACTTGCTTGGGGCCCGGGAGGGTGGGGAGATTGTGTCTGACAGGTCCTAGTAATTGAGAATCCGCCTCCAGAGGATACCTCAGTGGAGACAACAGAAGATTCTTTCAGAGAGAAAGAGAGCCTTCTGTTCAAGATACAAATTTGATAGGAAGAAATAGAAACTTCTGATAAGTATGGTATAATAAGGTGGCTATTAAATATGCACGTTTTAAAGTTAGACTATACATAAAGCGGTGGGGAGGGGGCGTTATGTTGGTAATTCATTTTCCTCCATTAAATACACCACTCCAGATAAGAAGCCATTTGTAGCCTCTTGGGAAATAAATTATTTCCATGTCTGGTGTTTCTTACCTCTAAGGAGGTGAGTTATTCCTTTCCCCCTATAAGTTGTGTGTTAAAACAAGTTAATGTTTTTGAGGTTATTCTTAGTACAGCTCTTGTTTAAAGAAAAAGACGCAATGTCATATGTATGTTCCCCAGCTGGAGCTTACCATTGCAACCCTACTGGGAGTAATTACAACAAATGGAGTAAATACATGTCCTTAAAATCAAATGGCTAATACTAGAAAGGATATAACAATCCTATAAAAAGAAGAAGAATTACAAATGTGTTAGTCAAAGAAAAAACCTGACGTCTTATTTTTACAAGAAACATACTGAAATTTTTTTTATCCTGTTCTGAAATCATCCTTTTTCTCCTTCCAATAGGTGGAGTTAGCTCAAAATCAAGGGGGGTTGCAATCTTGATCTCCAGAAATTTTGATTTTCAGGTTCCGAATGTTCTAATAGATAAACAGGGTAGATATATTTGTGTGAAAGGTAAGCAAAATGACCCCACTCCTACACACAAAGCCAGCTGGGTGACCTTGGGCAAGTTACAGCTCTGTTAGAGTTCTCTCAGCCTCACCTACCTCACAGGGTGTCTGTTGTGGGGAGGGGAAGGAAAGGTGATTGTAAGCTGGTTTGAGTCTTAAGTGGTAGAGAAAAGTCGGCATATAAAAACCAACTCTTCTGAATAGACAAAATTATTGTAAAGGTATTTCAGTTTTATACAAGACTTTTAAAGATAGCTCTCCTTTGACTCCTTCATATACTAAAAAGTGGCAGAGAGAAATCAATTTTAATATCTCTGAGGACAACTGGACATCTATTTGGAAGATGTATCCTCTTAAATCAGCTTCTATCAACAAAGAACTAGCTTGTAAAATCATGAGCCAATGGTATCTCACCCCTCTCGCCATCTTATCATACCTGGGCACTAAAGTCTATGCTAGAAAAGCTGTGGCAACCCCGCTAATTTTCTGCACTGCTGGTGTGTGTGTGTATGTGTTAAGTGCCGTCAAATCGCTTCCGACTTATGGTGACCCTATGAATGAAAGTCCTCCAAAATGTCCTATCTTTAACAGCCTTGCTCAGATCGTGCAAATTGAGGGCTGTGGCTTCCTTTATTGAGTCAGTCCATCTCTTGTTGGGTCTTCCTCTTTTCCTGCTGCCCTCAACTTTTCCTAGCATGACTGTCTTTTCCAGTGACTCTTGTAGTCTCATGATGTGACCAAAATACGATAGCCTTAGTTTAGTCATTTTAGCTTCAAGGGTGAGTTCAGGCTTGATTTGATCTATAACCCACTGATTTGTTTTTTTGGCAGTCCACGGTATCTGTAACACTCTCCTCCAACACCACATTTCAAAGGAATCTATTTTCTTCCTATCAGCTTTCTTCACTGTCCAGCTTTCACACCCATACATAGTAATAGGAAATATGATGGTATGAATTAATCTAGTCTTGTTGGCCAGTGACACACTTCAAAATCTTTTCTAGCTCCTTCATGGCTGCCCTTCCTAGTCTCAATCTCCTTCTGATTTCTTGGCTTCCTTTTGGTTGATGGTGGACATGCCCAAAAGTTAGTTTATTTTGGGAGAAGATCTTGCGAGAGATTATTCACACAATGCAAAGTCCCTCATGATGCCTTAATTGTCTTACTAGAAAAATTTGATATACAACAATTTTCTACCCAAAAAAGGGAACTGATTTCAATTCAATGCTACTGGCAGCAAAATTTCTGATTGCCTCATACTGGAAAAAAAGATGTATCCTACTGGGCTGTGTGAAAAGGCGTAGAACCTTTTAATTTTAGATAAGATATCTTCAAAACTCAAAGTAGCAAATAACTTATCTTACTCTACAAACTTTTTAAATAGATGGCTTCCTTTTTTGAATATGTGGAGAAGGAGGCATCATGAAGTAAACAATGCCCATGGAACTGTCATATGATTTGCATTTATTAAGTTCTGCTAAATGAATACAACAAAATGTATGATTTCTGTAAAAGCACCAATGTATAATACTGGAACATATATTTAAACCAAGTATTGGAACATATCTCGACTGTACAAGGATGTTTAACCCATTGTTGTTGTATTTTTATTTTTGTTGTTGTTGTTATAAACTACACTTAAAATAAAGTGTTATATCGTGTGTGTTTTAAAAGAATAAAAGGGTAAGTTTCAGAGCTTTGCCAAGAAAGGGAGACGCAGATTTCACATAATCAGATTTAGGGGGTACAGGATGTGTGTTCCGCTTATATAAAAGCAATTACATAAGCCAAATGTGACTTTACTAAACCTTCTGATCTGTAACCTCTAAAGGCATGATGTAAGACACTTCTGAGCATCCCAAATAGTATTTCTTGTACATTTTTAAATTTCACATGTGGGTGGAAATAGGCCAAAAATTAAAACATTTTGTCAGAAAAAAATTGCTTATCTGCATGAAAACTTCAAGTAGATGAAAACAGGAGTTCATTGGTGCTTCAGAGACTAAAAATGTATTTCACCAGAGCTCTGACTCAAGAAAATAAATTTTGTTACAGCTCTGTGATGTGGTAAACGGGGGTTCCTGGGGGGAGAGAGACACCCGAGATCGTTATGAAGAAAAACAGTTTACCAACCTCCAGGTACTAGCTGGAGCTCTCCTGCTATTACAGCGGATCTCCAGCCAACAGAGATCAGTCCCCCTGGAGACAAGGGCCCCTTTGGCCATTGGACTCTATGGCATTGAAGTCCCTCCCCAAACCCCGCCCTCAAAACCTCCCGCCGGTGGCGAAGAGGGACCTGGCAACCCTGGTACTAAGTAGACGGCTGTTTTATTTTGCTGGTGTCGTTTAATGTAGAAGGAGGAGATAAGGCGACGCTGCACAGCCCGACCCTCCCCAACGCCCATCCTGCCCGTGCAGCGTGGAGACCCCTTCTCCGCAAGCTCCGTCGCAGACAGGCCGGACGACCAGGGGACGGGCGAAAGGGGGCACTTCGGCCATTTCTGCACGGGAGGTTTGGCCGGGGATTGGCCGCCCTCCCCGCCCGGACGGTCAAAACTCTGCATGGGGGAAAGAGGGGGGGGGGGCTTGTTTTTTGTGCTTGGAGTATTGGGGTGGGGGAAATGCGCCTCTGGAGGGCGGCAGCTCCAAGGCAAAACCTCCCCTGGGTGAATGGCCCTCCACGCCCAGGCTCCTCGGTGGGTTTTCCCAGCACAGGACCGCAGTTCCCAGGCGCGCCTCTTCCCAGCGCGCGCGCAAATCCGCCCCTGCCGTTCTTGTGAATGGGCCGGCGTGGGAGTCTCCCGGGCGGCTGATTGGCTACTTCGGCCTGGTGACGCGCGCCCGTAGGTGACCAGAGGGGACAAAGACCCCCTCCCTTGCAAGTGGGCTGGCTGGCTGGCGGGGCTGCATCCGCGGTGGGGGCAGCAGCCGAAGCCCACCTTGCACACGCGGGTAAGCGGGGCGGAGGGGCAGCCTTGGGGGTTTCTGCCTCTGGGTCTCGCCTGTATTGGAGTCTGTATTGGTTTGGCCCGTTTGCAGAAGGGGCTGCGAAGGGAGAGGCGGAGGATGCGCTTTGCAGCTTCCTTTGTCCTTCCTGGGGGGGGGGGTGAAAGTAGCACACGCACAGCTAAGCGGGGGTGGGGGGTCACGAGTAGGGAAGGAATCCCGGTCGGAACGGGGGTGGGTGGCTGCCATATTTCCCGTGATGGTATGCACAACTGGCTAAAACTGGCCCGGAGGAGCAATGTTGTCATTTTAGCCTTGTTTGTCGACGCGACCCTGTGCAGAGTTATTCCAGTCTAAACCGGTCGATTACAACGGGCTTTAGGTTTCAGTCGCTCTTCCCTGGATTCCCGTGGTGTGTCGCTTGGTAGGCTTCAGAACAGTGTGGGAGATGAGCGTTGTGGAAATGCGTCCCAAGACAATCCGATCCAACCCGCCTGCTGTATTCCTGGTACGCTTGGGGCCAGTCGAGGAATTCAGATCACAAACCACTGGAGAGAGCAGGAAACGGTCTGCAGAACAGGTGGCTTCAAGTGGCTGAGCTGCAGGGAAAGGAAAGCCGCCTCCAAGGGTCTCAGAAGAACTTGAACTCCGAGGAAATTCCCAGGTGTTGAGATCTGGCCAGACTAGATAACAGGGGCAGGGAATTTAGCAGAGGTTGGTACTCCTGCAGCATTGCCTCTTGTGCTCCTCCGTGTGCCTTTCCTTCCAAAGATACTTGAGACACCCATGCAATACTGGGCAATGCATTTTTACTCCCGATTGATTTCTCCTTTGCCTTTTCTGGTCATCACGGAGAGCAGAATGATGTTGCTCAGTCAATCTGGATTGCCCCCTCTTCTCCGGGGAAGTGAGAAGGTTGCATCAGAGGCCGTGCAGGTAGGAGATGGTAACTGGTGAGTTTGGGCTAGGGTGGGGGAGATCAGCCAAAATTGCTTGTCAATTTGTACAACTCACAGACAATTTTTACTTACCTGGGCCCACTGCTGCCTTTTCTACCTGAGTCTCTGAGATCAGCCTTTCTGGTGGTCTTTGCAATTAGGCTTGTGCTTCTGTAACTTTTTATTTGGAAGGGGCTAGAGTACCTTTAATAACATGTGTTTTAAAATGAAAACTTTGTGCAATTTCCAAAGTATACATTTTTCTAAAAATAAAAAAAGCCAACAAAGGCCCACCTGCAGCATGAGGTGACACAGGCCAGGTACAGAACTCTAATGCCTCCTTTTTTATATAATGTGTAGATCAACTCTGTGACATTGAGAGAGTTTTTGGGGATGACGGGTAGTGTGTGAGCGCTCTTTATTTTTTCAGAGCCCAGTGACCTTTGAAGATGTGGCTGTGCATTTCACAGCTGGGCAAGCAGCTCTGCTGGATCCGAGCCAACGAGCCTTGTATAGGGATGTTATGGTGGAAAATTATGAGAACGTGGTCTCAGTGGGTAAGGGTCTTGCTTCTTCATTATATAGGCGACATTTATTTAGGTTTCTTTCTTGCTTTATCTAATGGTCTACAGATATAAACATAAGAAGCGGCACTGACCTAGGAGAGGCTGTTAGTCCATCTTGCTCGGTATTGTCTACTCTGACTGGCAGCTGTCTATTCTGACTGGCAACTGTCCAGGATCTGAGGCTAAGAAAAGTCATTCCCCAATTATGCAGAGATCCTTTACCTGAAGGTACCAGGGGTTGAACCTGGGACATCCTGTATGCTAACCTGGTGTTCCACCACAGAATACCTGAAATGGGTACATGATACATACAATCACAGAGTTGAAAGGAGACATACAGGCCCTTTACCTCATCCCTGTGCTTAATGCACGACCAGCCTAGAGCATCCCTAACAAGTGTTTGTCCAGCCTCTGTTTAAAGACCTCCCTAGGTAGCCGATTCTACTGTTGAACAACTCTTACTGTAAAAATTTTGTTCCTAATATCCAGCCGGTTCCTTTCTGCTCACAATTTGCTCAAGGCGTATTTGAAACCCTTTTACCACTTGGAAAAGCTTCCCTGAATGAGTCCCTGGGAAGAGAACTTCACCAGAATTGCATCGTACGGTGGGGCTCCAAGCTGTCTTCTGCCACCGTCAGCTTACCACCAAAAATGTCTCTTTGTGGGCCTGCTTTGTCTCGCCCATGGTAGACCTGCAGAATTGTTCCAGAATGACTGTTCTATTTGTGTGTGACTATCTTTTGTTATTGAACCCAGTCCTAGGGGTCAAAAGTATGAACCACACCAGCGCATTAAATTGCAGAAATAAAAATAAAAGCAACACTATTGCTAAATTCCTGCTAAAGACTCTTGTTCATTTCTTTTTCCAAGCAGGATTTCTGGCTCCAAAGCCAGAGCTCATTGAACAGCTGGAACTCGGAGATGAGCCGTGGGTGCCTGAAGGCTTGGAGGAAACGAAGGTTTTCCACAATGACTCGGGTAAAGGAATAGTGGAGTGGATCTATCCTAGTTTTTAGTGTCCTTGCAGGGCATCCAGCTAACTTGGAAAAAAGAATCAGGGTCTTTGAGGAAGCATTTAGATATTAATTCTTTCAAGGTGAAACCCTTAAAATGGCCCAGGTGATGATCTGAGGACAGCTGTCACAGCTACCTGCCTCTGGCTAAAGAAGCCTGGATATGAACAGTGCCTGGAAAGTAGACTTCCGGCCCCCCTTGAATTCCATGCAAGAAAAACAGAACATAAATAAACTTAACCATACCCCTTAGGTACTTGGGAATCTGGCCCTTTTCATATGCAAATGTGTACAGATTTTATCTGGTTGATTAAGATTTGTAGATTCCCTTCAGTAAGATTCCTTTAATCTGTAAACAGAACAAATCAAAAACAGTTAAAAATAATTTTGATCCTTTCAAATACTGGTCAGTGAGGCTCAAATGTCTTAATTTTTAAATTAATTTTTCTAAAAATCATGCTCAAGACCTTTGGTTGTGTGAGTTTTATGATCAAAGGAAAGGAATGTCTTTAATTTGGGATGCCTTTTGGATATTACGCTAGGCTGAAGTTTTCATAGTGCCTGTGTTCAATTTGGGTTAAGTATATTTTTGCTTCAAGCATATGTTTTTCAACTCTTTGTTACTTGACTCAAGTCTTTGGGCAGTAGGAACTATGTAAAGCCAGTGTGAAACAGTCAGATTTAAAGATGTAGAAGTAAAATGCATGAAAATTAGGGCTGCCAGATCTTGACTGGGAAATACGTGGAGATTTTGGGAGGTGGAGCTTGGGGAGGGTGGGGTTTGAGGAGAGGATGGTATAATGCCGTAGAGTCCACCCACCAAAGCAGCCCTATTCTCCAGGGGAACTGATCTGTGTAGTCTGGAGATCAATTGTAATAGTGGGAGATCTCCAGGTGCTACCTGGAGGTGGGAACCCTATTGAAAAAACAGATTTTTCAAGATGCTGTCTTCTTTCCCCAAAAGGATTTCTTGTCCCAGAACCTGAGGGTATTATCCAGCTGGAACCAGAAGCCTTGCGGATGCCAGTTTGTCAGGAAGAAACTAAGATTGTGGCCACTAACTCAGGTGAGAGAGCCAGGGGTTGGGGGTGGGGGAAGCAGTTGACAGATCCATTGGCCATCGTTATTACATAAACTGTAATAAAGCCCCTGTCATCAAGATGGGCCATTACTAACAATCAAAAAGAAGTTGCCACCATCAGATTTCCTGCCAGCTGTCTCTTGACTCCCCACCCCCCACAAAGGACAGTCCTCAATATCTGTCAGACATCAGTACCTCGTTGCATTTCAGCAATAGTAAACTTCACTCCAGAAGTTACAGAGAATTTAAAGTTTTATTAAGAAAGCAAACGGGTTCAGTAGGTCTATACAAACTTAAGGTCAGAATACAGATGGGGGAAATACAGGTCATCTTTATTGGGGACACACAGTTGGGGAATTGATTACACGTAATCTTTGAAATGCAAAACATCAGGGTTCTTTCAAGCTTCTAGAGGTGCCAGGTTTCTGACAGAATTGACACCTTGAGAACAGACAGTTGATTTACAATAAGAAGGCGTGCTTTGAAGTGGAAGTATTAGTGCCTCCGGCCTTCGCACCTTCCTCCCAAACTGAAGAGACTTTCCCACGAGACCGGGAGGGGGGGAAGAACACGGAGCTTGCTATCCGGGACCCGACTGGGCGCCCTCGCTGACAAGGTCTTCCTTACAGGCCTTCACATCTCCCAGGAGGGAACCAGCTAGGCCACTCACCTGTTGCTAGGCAACATCCCAGGGGCTGTCTAGTAATCTCTCTTTGTCTTCCCCCTAGATGGTGGTGTTCCTCCATCAGACATTTTTACAGGTTTTCATGAAGGATGCTAGGCTTTTGAGAAATGGGTGCCCCCACTGTGCAACCTAAAAAAGCACTCCAAAAGTAGCAATATCTACGTATGTCCAGATATTTCTCCCCCACCAATCTCCTTTTTGAGGTTTAGTGTCTGTTACCTGTTTGCCTTTTATCTAGGAAATGACCTGGAAAGGAAAAACAAGTGCCATGTGTGTGGAAAATATTTTAGTCAGAAATCGAATCTCACCAAACACCACCGAGTACACCTGGGAGATAAACCATATAAGTGCTTGAAATGTCCGAAACGGTTTGCTCGCAAATCACACCTTTTGGACCACAAGAGAATCCACACAGGAGAGAAACCCTATAAATGTTTAGAATGTGGGAAGCGGTTTTCTCAACAGCCTCACCTTTTGAGCCACAACAGAATCCACACAGGAGAAAAACCCTATAAATGTCTGGAGTGTGGGAAATGTTTTGCACATTACTCAGGACTTCTGAGTCACCAGAGAATGCACACGGGAGAAAAACCTTATACATGCTCAGAATGTGGAAAGTGTTTTTCCCAACACGCGCATCTTGTGAATCATAAGAGACTTCACACAGGAGAGAAACCTTACAAATGCATGGAGTGTGGAAAGTGTTTTTCCCAACACGCTAATCTTGTGAGCCACAAGAAAATCCACACAGAAGAGAAACCCTATAAATGTCTGGAGTGTGGGAAATGTTTTTGTCAGAAACTGTATCTCACCAAACACCGCCAAGTCCACCTGGGATATAAACCATATAAGTGCTTGAGGTGTCAGAAACTGTTTACTAGCAAAGCATACCTTTTGAGCCACAAGAGAATCCACACAGGAGAGAAACCTTATAAATGTCTGGAGTGTGGGAAATGTTTTGCACATGACTCAGGACTTCGACGTCACCGCAGAATCCACACGGGGAAAAAACCTTATACATGCTCAGAGTGTGGAAAGTGTTTTTCCCAACACAATCAACTTGTGACGCATCAGAGAGTTCACACAGGAGAGAAACCTTACAAATGTCTGGAGTGTGGAAAGTGTTTTTCCCAATCAGCTCATCTTAAGATCCATCAGAGAGTTCACACAGGAGAGAAACCTTACAAATGTATGGAGTGTGGAAAGTGTTTTGCTGACTCCTCATCCTTTGCACAGCATCAGAGAGTTCACACTGGGGAGAAACCCTACAAATGCATGGAGTGTAGAAAATGTTTTGCATACAACTCAGCCTTGTTGGTACATAAAAGAATCCACACTGGAGAGAAACCCTATAAGTGTTTGGAGTGTGGAAAGTGCTTTGGTCGCCATTCCCAACTTGCAAACCATCGGAAAATTCACACAGGAGAGAGAAACTATAAGTGCACAGTTTGTGGGAAATGTTTTGCTGACAACTCTACCCTTGTGCTTCACAGAAGAGTTCACACAGGAGAGAAACCATATACATGCAAAGTGTGTGGGAAATGTTTTGGTTATAGTTCAGCTTGTATGAAACACCAGAGGAATCACACTGGAGAGAAACCTTATAAATGTTCCGAGTGTGGGAAGTGTTTTTCTCACCGGCCAGCTCTTATGGTCCATCAGAGAGTCCACACTGGAGAGAAACCATACAAATGCTTGGAATGTGGGAAATGTTTTGGTTACCAATTCTATCTTGTGGATCATCACAGACTGCACACAGGGGAGAAACCTTATAAATGTTTAGAGTGTGGGAAGAATTTTGTTCAGAGATCTAACTTTTTGACACACCAAAGGATACACAGAAGGAAGAACCCATATGAATGTTCACAGTGTGGCAAATGTTTCACACAGCAATCCAACTTAGTGATACACCAGAGGGTTCACAGAGGGGAAAAGCATGAGTGTATCAAGTGCGGAAAATCTTTTTCTTGTAGTTCAGATTTTGTGAAACACCAGAGATCTCACACAGGAGAGAAATCTTACAAGTGCTTGGAGTGTGGGGAATGTTTTGCTCACCAGTCAGACCTTCAGCAACACAAGAAAGTCCACACTGGGGAGAAACCTTATGAATGCTCCGAATGTGGGAAATGTTATGCTTACCGTTCTGCATATATCAAACATCAGAAGGTTCACTCAGGACAGAAACCTTGCAAGTGCTTACAGTGTGGGAAATGTTTTGCTCACCAGTCAGACCTTCAGCAACACAAGAAAGTCCACACAGGAGAAAAACCTTATAAATGCACCAAATGTGGGAAATGCTATGCTTACCGTTCAGCATATGTAAAACATCAGAAGGTTCACTCAGAACAGAAATAGGCAAAACAAAAGCAAAGACCCCGTTCAGGTGAGATATGTTCCACCAAAGAGGTAGTGTGTGTGTGTTTTGTGTGTTTTACAGAGTCCAGGGGGCGGGGTATTATGTTTTGCCACCAATGTAATACTGCCATCATGCACAATGTTTTGTTTTCCCCCCTAGCAGTTCCTGGCAGCCACTCAGTTACAAGGGAGAATGTAAAAGGGAGCTGTTGCAGAAAACATTAAGAGGGGGGCTTAACCACTTCTGGTGACTTAAGCATTTGGGGTTTGCCCGCTTTTACCTTTTTTCCAGATTACAGCTCATTTTCTTTTTTTATAGAATCCAAAAAGAACCTTGGGAACTGAGCCAGCTCCAATTTTGTAGCTCCACCCTTCCGTCACTGTGTCTTCAGGTGTACCGTTTCCTATTTCTTTCTTTAGCATATTTCTCCAGCATCTTTCCCCATAAAGTTTATGATGAAAATTCAGATTAAACGCCTTAAGATTTATTAAATAAAGGTAAAGGTCCCCTGTGCAAGCACTGGGCATTCCTGACCTAAGGGGTGACATCACATCCCAGTGTTTACTAGGCAGACTCTGTTTACAGGGTGGTTTGCCAGTGCCTTCCCCAGTCATCTTCCCTTCACCTCCAGAAAGCTGGGTACTCATTTTACCGACCTCGGAAGGATGGAAGGCTGAGTCAACCTTGAGCCGGCTACCTGAAACCAGTTTCCATCGGGATCGAACTGAGGTCATGAGCAGAGTTTAGACTGCAGTACTTTAGCTTACCACTCTGCAGCACGGGGCTCCTCAATTTTAAGATTTATTAACATCTAAAACAGATGCAGTGTGAAATACAATAACCAGCCCTACAGTCCCTGTTTGTTTGTTTGTTTTGAGAGCCAATGTGGTATAGTTGTAAGGCTTGTGATTCCCCACCCCCTCCGAATAGGCAGCGGGATGCCTCTGGAGTATTTTGGAGCATCCAGATAATATTGTGCTATGGAACATGACTCACATGGCGCTCGTTGTCTTTTCCCCTTGTAGCTGTATCAAAGGGGAAGCTGCTTCACCTGCAGACACTGTGGTGGAGCTATGCTCTGCATTTCCTTCCTTCCTTTTCAGTCACCACAGCAGCCACCCAGGAAAAAAGCAAACTGGCCCCAGTTAGGCAGTGGTTTTACTCCCCTTTCTCCATAACTAGTTTGCTCTCTTCTGTGAGCCTTGGCAATCTCCCTCACTTGCCCAGCCTGCAGTGCCTCTTGGTTAGGAGAGGGCCAGAAGTCCAAGAAGGACATACAAGGGCTGGCTAAGGTTCAGCAGTGGTGGGAAGAGACCACTCTACCTTCTCAGAGGTACTCTGGGCATTTAAAAGATTATGGTTGTATATTTAGTATTAATAGTCGTATTATTGTGAGTCCTATAATAATGGGACTTTTGGTGGAAGGTAATTGTGAATGTGGCTCTTTGCGAGCCACAAACTGAGAGTAACCCTGCTGTAAAGGGTTTTTTCTTTCTAAGCCAAGCTGTCCTTTGGCATTACAGCAAGGACAGGGAAAGGCAAAGGGGTGGAGTCTGGTCCATGGGGGAGGCTGACCACCACCACGCTGTACTTTTGAACACAAGCAGCAGAGGAAAGGGGGAAGGTTTATGTATGTCGTTAATTTTCTCAGTCTTTCTGTTTGTTTTTTCATCCCAGTGGATCATCCAAAGGTTGAACGCTCTTCCCTCAAGAATGGAAAACGTCAGAAAATCTACTCAGGAAAGAAAACTGCATGAATGACTTGCTTGGGGCCCGGGAGGGTGGGGAGATTGTGTCTGACAGGTCCTAGTCATTGAGAATCTGCCTCCAGAGGATACTTCAGTGGAGACAACAGAAGATTCATTCAGAGAGAAAGAGAGCCTTCAGTTCAAGATACAAATTTGATAGGAAGAAATAGAAACTTCTGATAAGTATGGTATAATATAGTGGCTATTAAATATGCACGTTTTAAAGTTAAGCTATACATAAAGCGGTGGGGAGGGGACATTATGTTGCTAATTCTTTTTCCTCCATTAAATACACCACTCCAGATAAGAGGCCATTTGTAGCCTCTTGGGAAATAAATTATTTCCATGTCTGGTGTTTCTTACCTCTAAGGAGGTGAGTTATTCCTTTCCCCCTATAAGTTGTGTGTTAAAACAAGTTAATGTTTTTGAGATTACTCTTAGTACAGATCTTGTTTAAAGAAAAAACGCAATGACATATGTATGTTCCCCAGCTGGAGCTTACCATTGCAACCCTACTGGGAGTAATTGCAACAAATGGAGTAAATACATGTCCTTAAAATCAAATGGCTAATACTAGGAAGGATATAACAATCCTATAAAAAGAAGAATTACAAATGTGTTAGTCAAAGAAAAAACCTGACGTCTTATTTTTACAAGAAACATACTGAATTTTTTTTTATCCTGTTCTGAAATCATCCTGTTTCTCCTTCCAATATGTGCTGCAGTTAGCTCAAAATCAAGGGGGGTTGCAATCTTGATCTCCAGAAATTTTGATTTTCAGGTTCCGAATGTTCTAATAGATAAACAGGGTAGATATATTTGTGTGAAAGGTAAGCAAAATGACCCCACTCCTACACACAAAGCCAGCTGGGTGACCTTGGGCAAGTTACAGCTCTGTTAGAGTTCTCTCAGCCTCACCTACCTCACAGGGTGTCTGTTGTGGGGAGGGGAAGGAAAGGTGATTGTAAGCTGGTTTGAGTCTTAAGTGGTAGAGGAAAGTCGGCATATAAAAACCAACTCTTCTGAATAGACAAAATTATTGTAAAGGTATTTCAGTTTTATACAAGACTTTTAAAGATAGCTCTCCTTTGACTCCTTCATATACTAAAAAGTGGCAGAGAGAAATCAATTCTAATATCTCTGAGGACAACTGGACATCTATTTGGAAGATGTATCCTCTTAAATCAGCTTCTACCAACAAAGAACTAGCTTGTAAAATCATGAGCCAATGGTATCTCACCCCTCTCGCCATCATATCATGCCAGGGCACTAAGGTCTATGCTAGAAAAGCTGTGGCAAACCCGCTAATTTTATGCACTGCTGGTGTGTGTGTGTATGTGTTAAGTGCCGTCAAATCGCTTCCGTCTTATGGTGACCCTATGAATGAAAGTCCTCCAAAATGTCCTAGCTTTAACAGCCTTGCTCAGATCGTGCAAATTGACGGCTGTGGCTTCCTTTATTGAGTCAGTCCATCTCTTGTTGGGTCTTCCTCTTTTCCTGCTGCCCTCAACTTTTCCTAGCATGACTGTTTTTTCCAGTGACTCTTGTTGTCTCATGATGTGACCAAAATACGATAGCCTTAGTTTAGTCATTTTAGCTTCAAGGGTTAGTTCAGGCTTGATTTGATCTATAACCCACTGATTTGTTTTTTTGGCAGTCCACGGTATCTGTAATACTCTCCTCCAACACCACATTTCAAAGGAATCTATTTTCTTCCTATCAGCTTTCCTCACTGTCCAGCTTTCACACCCATACATAGTAATAGGGAATACGATGGCATGAATTATTCTAGTCTTGGTAGCCAGTGACACATCCTTACACTTCAAAATCTTTTCTAGCTCCTTCATGGCTGCCCTTCCTAGTCTCAATCTCTTTCTGATTTCTTGGCTCCCTTTTGGTTGATGGTGGACATGCCCAAAAGTTAGTTTATTTTGGGACAAGATCTTGCGAGAGATTATTCACACAATACAAAGTCCCTCATGATGCCTTAATTGTCTTACTAGAAAAAATTGATATACAACGATTTTCTACCCAAAAAAGGGAACTGATTTCAATACTGCTACTGGCAGCAAAATTTCTGATTGCCTCATACTGGAAAAAAAGATGTCTCCTATTGGGCTGTGTGAAAAGGCTTAGAACCTTTTAATTTTAGATAAGATATCTTCAAAACTCAAAGTAGCAAATAACTTATCTTACTCTACAAACTTTTTAAATAGATGGCTGCCTTTTCTAGAATATGTGGAGAAAGAGGCATCATGGAGTAAACAATGCAGATGGAACTGTCATATGATTTGCATTTATTAAGTTCTGCTAAATGAATACAACAAAATGTATGATTTCTGTAAAAGCACCGATGTATAATACTGGAACATATATTGAAACCAAGTATTGGAACATATCTCGACTGTACAAGGATGTTTAACCCATTGTTGTTGTATTTTTATTTTTGTTGTAGTTGTTATAAACTACACTTAAAATAAAGAGTTATATCGTTTTTTTAAAATGAATAAAAGGTAAGTTTCAGAACTTTGCCAGGAAAGGGAGACGCAGATTTCACTGAATTCATAATCAGATTTAGGGGGTACAGGATGTGTGTCCCGCTTATATAGAAGCAATTACATACCGGTAAGCCAAATGTGACTTTACTAAACCTTCTGATCTGTGACCTTTAAAGGCATGATGTGAGACACTTCTGAGCATCCCAAAGAATACGTGTTGCCAACTCTGTTCTGCTTGTTCTGGGATTTATTCTGGCAATTTTCATCATAAGTTGTCCTTCAAGGCTAAACAGTAAGTTAGTTGGAACAGTGAAAAAAATGTATGCTTGTATGGTTACACAAAAACCTAAATGCAAACTTTCAGGTCTACTGTGTAAGCATCCTAAATAGTGGTATAAAGTTAAAATCTACAATAAAACAGTGTACAAGGTTATCAGTTTTCCAGAATTCTAAGGGTGTTGGTGTCAAATGGCTTTTGAAAATGAAAGGCGCAGCAGTTGATCAAAACTCCCACCACCAGACAGGAGGCATGGATCCCTTGGAAGGGTAGTTAGCCACACCGCCACAGGTTTTAAAGAGTGCACGCAACGAAAAGCATAAATATAAGTCATTACATTCTGGTACCTTTCTTACTAATCTCCATCATCAGACAGCATCACCTTGATAGTGGAATGTTTTTTATGTTGTCGGTTAACCCTCCAGCCCCTAGTTGTGGCAATAATCTTCCCAGTTGTATCATTAGGTGGAGGTGTTAATCTATTTATAAGGATTTCTCCTCTTCCGTCACTATTGCAAAAAGCAAGAGATCTGGGAGATTTGAGGGACAGGAAGAAGAATGAATGAATAGTTAACAGCTCCACCAATTTTAATGGATTAGAAATGTAATCAACAGTTAATGCATTCTTTAAAACTGAGAGGAAGACCCATTAAAAAAAAGGTAGATTCAGCCCTGGGTACCAAACTAGACTTTAACACACACACACACCTTAAATAGTATTTCTTGTACATTTTTACATTTCACATGTGGGTGGAAATAGACCAAAAATTAAAATATTTTGTCAGAAAAAAATTGCTTATCTGCATGAAAACTTCAAGATTAAAACAGCAGTTCATTGGTACTTCAGAGACTGAAAGAATGTGTTTCCCCAGAGCTCTGACTCAAGAAAACGTACGCAGGGATAAATTTTGTTACGGCTCTAACGTGCTACTCAGTAGTTGCCAACCTCCGGGTACTCAAACAAGTGATCTCAACTGTGTAGTTATAGTTGTAATCAAAGTTACAGTTGTAACTTTGTAACTACAACTGTAACTTTGATTACAACCTCCAGGTACTAGCTGGAGCTCTCCTGCTATTACAGCGGATCTGCAGCCAACAGAGATCAGTCCCCCTGGAGAAAAGGGCCCCTTTGGCCATTGGACTCTATGGCATTGAAGTCCCTCCCCAAACCTCGCCCTCCTCAGGCTCCGCCCAAAAAAACTCCCGCCGGTGGCGAAGAGGGACCTGGCAACCCTGGTACTAGTAGACTGCTGTTTTATTTTGCTGCTGTGGATTAATTTATCAAAGGATAAGGAAACGCTGCACAGCCCGACCCTCCCAAACGCAGTTCCCAGGCGCGCCTCTTCCCAGCGCGCGCACAAATCCGCCTCTGTCGTTTTTGTGAATGGGCCTGCCTGGGAGTCTCCCGGGCGGCTGATTGGCTGCTTCGGCCTGGTGAGGCGCGGCTGATTGGCTGCTTCGGCCTGGTGACGCGCGCCCGTAGGTGACCAGAGGGGATAAAGACCCCCTCCCTTGCAAGTGGGCTGGCTGGCTGGCGGGGCTGCAGCCGCGGAGGGGGCAGCAGCCGAAGCCCACCTTGCACACGCGGGTAAGCGGGGCGGAGGGGCAGCCCCGGGGGTTTCTGCCTCTGGGTCTCGCCTTAGTGGAGTCTGCATTGGTTTGGCCCGTTTGCAGAAGGGAGAGGCCGAGGATGCGCTTTGCAGCTTCCTTTGTCCTTTGGGGGGGTGGGGGTGGAAGTAGCATACGCACAGCTAGGCGGGGGGGGGGGTCACAAGTGGGGAAGGAATCCCGGTCGGAAAGGGGGTGGGGGTCACATTTCCCGTGATGGCATGAAAAACTGGCCCGGAGGAGCAATGTTGTCATTTTAGCCTTGTTTGTCGACGCGACCCTGTGCAGAGTTATTCCAGTCTAAACCGGTCGGTTACAACGGGCTTTAGGTTTCAGTCGCTCTTCCCTGGATTCCCGTGGTGTGTCGCTTGGTAGGCTTCAGAACAGTGTGGGAGATGAGCGTTGTGGAAATGCGTCCCAAGACAATCCGATCCAACCCGCCTGCTGTATTCCTGGTACGCTTGGGGCCAGTCGAGGAATTCAGATCACAAACCACTGGAGAGAGCAGGAAACAGTCTGCAGAACAGGTGGCTTCAAGTGGCTGAGCTGCAGGGAAAGGAAAGCCGCCTCCAAGGGTCTCAGACGAACTTGAACTCCGAGGAAATTCCCAGCTGTTGAGATCTGGCCAGACTAGATAACAGGGGCAGGGAATTTAGCAGAGGTTGGTACTCCTGCATCTTTGCCTCTTGTGCTCCTCCGTGTGCCTTTCCTTCCAAAGATACTTGAGACACCCATGCAATACTGGGCAATGCATTTTTACTCCCGATTGATTTCTCCTTTTGCTTTTCTGGTCATCACGGAGTGCAGAATGAGTCAATCTGGATTGCCCCCTCTTCTCCGGGGAAGTGAGAAGGTTGCATCAGAGGCCGTGCAGGTAGGAGATGGTAACTGGTGAGTTTGGGCTAGGGTGGGGGAGATCAGCCAAAATTGCTTGTCAATTTGTACAACTCACAGACAATTTTTACTTACCTGGGCCCACTGCTGCCTTTTCTACCTGAGTCTCTGAGATCAGCCTTTCTGGTGGTCTTTGCAATTAGGCTTGTGCTTCTGTAACTTTTTATTTGGAAGGGGCTAGAGTACCTTTAATAACATGTGTTTTAAAATGAAAACGTTGTGCAATTTCCAAAGTATACACTTTTCTAAAAATAAAAAAAGCCAGCAAAGGCCCACCTGCAGCATGAGGTGACACAGGCCAGGTACAGAACTCTAATGCCTCCTTTTTTGTATAATGTGTAGATCAACGCTGTGACATTGAGAGGGTTTTTGGGGATGACGGGTAGTGTGTGAGCGCTCTTTATCTTTTCAGAGCCCAGTGACCTTTGAAGATGTGGCTGTGCATTTCACAGCTGGGCAAGCAGCTCTGCTGGATCCGAGCCAACGAACCTTGTATAGGGATGTTATGGTGGAAAATTATGAGAACATGGTCTCAGTGGGTAAGGGTCTTGCTTCTTCATTATATAGGCGACATTTATTTAGGTTTCTTTCTTGCTTTATCTAATGGTCTACAGATGTAAACATAAGACCTAGGAGAGGCTGTTAGTCCATCTTGCTCGGTATTGTCTACTCCAGTGATGGCGAACCTTTTAGAGACCGAGTGCCCAAACTGCAACCCAAAACCCACTTATTTATCTCTGAGTGCCAATGCGCACCACGGCAACACGGCACAGCCCTAGGCCAGTGGTCGGCAAACTCATTAGTCAACAGAGCCAAATATCAACAGTACAATGATTGAGATTTCTTTTGAGAGCCAAATTTCTTAAACTTAAACTATATAGGTAGGTACACTAAATAAAACTTGATATCATACTTAATAATGATCTTATTTATTGATAAAAATTAAATTGTAAGTCCCTGCCATTTCCCCTTCCCCGCCCAGAGTCCCATTGGGAGGCCAGGTCTACCCATTGGCTTTCTTGGCAGTAGACCTGGCCTCCGGAGGCCCATAGAAGCCAATTGGTAGACCTGGCCTCTGAAGGGGGACTTTTTTCCCCTCCTCAGAGTCCAGGTCTACTGCCAAGAAAGCCAGTGGGTAGACATGGCCTCTGAGGAGGGAAAAAAGTAAGTAAGGCATCCATAAAATTAAATCATGACAATGACTGACAAACACTGTACATTTTCCCCATATGCATTCTCAAAACTCTGCAGGGGGGCTTATTGTTGAGTTGTGCATCTGAGTGGCAAATCCAAGGCAAAATCTCCCATTCATAAATGGCCAATAACTCCCCATGCAGAGTTTTGAGAATCTGGATGGGGAAAATGTGCATCTGAGTGGCAAATCCAAGGCAAAAACCTCCCATTCACAAATGGCCAATAACCCCTGTCCCGAGCCCAGGCCTCCCCGGGCCACCTTGGGACTTCCCAGTCACCGGCGGGGGCTAGCCACCACACGCAGGGGGAGAAAAGGGGTCTGGACGGCAGGATAAAAGCCCCTCCCACCCATCCTTCCCTCCGCCCGATGACAAACCTCCGCGGTCGGGCACCTGGCCGGGAGGGGGAGGAGGGTCAAGCGCCGACGACACCACCCCCAGGCAGGAGCCGACCCCCACAACCTACCTTTCCCCCGCAGGTTCCCCAAAGGCAAGAAGGGCAGACACCCCTGAACTGGCCCAACCGAAGAGGGGGGGGCTTCTGGCGGGCCGGGAGTCCAGCCCCCCCAGACACACGTGTGTGCGTGCGCGCCCCACTCCTCTGTGTGGGCCCCTCCAGAGGGCCGCGGGGGCCAGCTGGCCCCCGCTGGCCGGCGGGAGTGAGAACGGTGGTGGGGCGAAACACCCTCCGAGGGGGCAGGGGGGCGCCAGATGCCAAAGGAGGCGGGACAGAGTCAGCGAGCGGAAGCGGCGATGGGCTCCCCTCTTCCAGGCGGCAAGAGGCGAGAAGGCCTGGCTCAACAGCCGGGGAAGGAGCAGCGGGAGGCCCCGATGCGCGCACCCCACCACAGGGATTTCTCCCCCCACGGCCAGGCTCGGGAGTGGTGCGGGAGGCCGCGGGGTGGGGGGGGTTCTCCGCCCCCCCCTCGGCTCCGGGCAGGGGGGGATTGGGACCGAGGCCAGGGCGGAAAAATTCGGCGGGGAGTCCAGGAAAGGGGGGGCTTTGAACCGAGCAGTTCAAAGCCCCCGCGGCCCAGCTGGGCGGCCGCCTGCCTACAGCCTCCCCCATCCGGGGCGGGGCAGAGCCGGAAAGGCCAGCAGCTGGGAGGAACCATGCGTGCCGGCAGAGAGGGCAATACGTGCTGGAAATGGCACGCGTGCCATAGGTTCGCCAACACGGGTCTACTCTGACTGGCAGCTGTCTATTCTGACTGGCAACTGTCCAGGATCTGAGGCTAAGAAAAGTCATTCCCCAATTATGCAGAGATCCTTTACCTGAAGGTACCAGGGGTTGAACCTGGGACATCCTGTATGCTAACCTGGTGTACCACCACAGAATACCTGAAATGGGTACATGATACATACAATCACAGAGTTGAAAGGAGACATACAGGCCCTTTACCTCATCCCTGTGCTTAATGCAGGACCAGCCTAGAGCATCCCTAACAAGTGTTTGCCCAGCCTCTGTTTAAAGACCTCCCTTGGTAGCCGATTCTACTGTTGAACAACTCTTACTGTAAAAATTTTTTCCTAATATCCAGCCGGTTCCTTTCTGCTCACAATTTGCTCAAGGCGTATTTGAAACCATTTTACCACTTGGAAAAGCTTCCCTGAATGAGTCCCTGGGAAGAGAACTTCACCAGAATTGCATCGTACGGTGGTCCTGAAAAGGGGCTCCAAGCTGTCTTCTGCCACCGTCAGCTTACCACCAAAAATGTCTCTTTGTGGGCCTGCTTTGTCTCGCCCATGGTAGACCTGCAGAATTGTTCCAGAATGACTGTTCTATTTGTGTGTGACTATCTTTTGTTATTGAACCCAGTCCTAGGTGTCAAAAGTATGAACCACACCAGTACATTAAATTACAGAAATAAAAATAAAAGCAACACTAATACTAAATTCCTGCTAAAGACTCTTGTTCATTTCTTTTTCCAAGCAGGATTTCTGGCTCCAAAGCCAGAGCTCATTGAACAGCTGGAACTCGGAGATGACCCATGGGTGCCTGACAGCTTGGAGGAAACGAAGGTTTCCCACAACGACTCGGGTAAAGGAATGGTGGAGTGGATCTATCCTAGTTTTTAGTGTCCTTGCAGGGCATCCAGCTAACTTGGAAAAAAAAATCAGGGTCTTTGAGGAAGCGTTTAGATATTAATTCTTTCAAGGTGAAACTGTTTCAGTTGCCCAGGTGATGATCTGAGGACAGCTGTCACAGCTACCTGCCTCTGGCTAAAGAAGCCTGGATGTGAACAGTGCCTGGAAAGTAGACTTCCGGCCCCCCTTGAATTCCATGCAAGAAAAGCAGAACATAAATAAACTTAACCATACCCCTTAGGTACTTGGGAGTCAGGCCCTTTTCATATGCAAATGTGTACAGATTTTATCTGGTTGATTAAGATTTGTAAATTCCCTTCAGTAAGATTTCTTTAATCTGTAAACAGAACAAATCAAAAACAGTTAAAAATAATTTTGATCCTCTCAAATACTGGTCAGTGAGGCTCAAATGTCTTAATTTTTAAATTAATTTTTCTAAAAGTCATGCTCAAGACCTTTGGTCATGTGAGTTTTATGATCAAAGGAAAGGAATGTCTTTAATTTGGGATGCCTTTCGGATATTACGCTAGGCTGAAGTTTTCATTCTGTCTGTGTTTAATTTGGGTTAAGGATATTTTTGCTTCAAGCATGTTTTTCAACTCTTTGATACGACTCAAGTCTTTGGGCAGTGGGAACTATGTAAAGTCAGTGTGAAGCAGTCAGATTTAAAGATGTAGAAGTAAAATGCATGAAAATTAGGGCTGCCAGATATTGACTGGGAAATACGTGGAGATTTTGGGAGGTGGAGCCTGGGGATGGTGGGGTTTGAGGAGAGGACCATAGAGTCCACCCTCCAAAGCAGCACTTTTCTCCAAGGAAACTGATCTGTGTAGTCTGGAGATCAATTGTAATAGTGGGAGATCTCCAGGTGCCTGGAGGTGGGGACCCTATTGAAAAAATAGATTTTTCAAGATGCTGTCTTCTTTCCCCAAAAGGATTTCTTCTCCCTGAACCTGAGGGTATTATTCAGCTGGAACCAGAAGCCTTGTGGATGCCAGTTTGTCAGGAAGAAACGAAGACTGTGGCCACCAACTCAGGTGAGAGAACCAGGGGTTGGGGGAAGCAGTTGACAGATCCATTGGCCATCGTTATTACATAAACGGTAATAAAGCCCCTGTCATCAAGATGGGCCATTACTAGTCATCAAAAAGAAGTTGCCACCATCAGCTTTTCCTGCCAACTGTCTCTTGACTCCCCCACCCAAAGGACAGTCCTCAATGTCTTCCTTACAGGCCTTCACATCTCCCAGGAGGGAACCAGCTAGGCCACTTACTCACTTGTTGCTAGGCAACATCCCAGGGGCTGTCTCGTAATCTCTCTTTGTCTTCCCCCTAAATGGTGGTGTTCCTCCATCTGCCATTTTTACAGGATTTCATGAAGGATGCTAGGCTTTTGAGAAATTTATTTGTTTATTAATTTTTAAAAATTATCCCCCACCGCTCAATCAGTAATGCCTGAGGTTAAGCTCTCCTCTATAGCCTCAGTATGTTTACTTAAGGGGTTTTGAATCTCTTTTAGCTGTTTTTTAGTCATCGTCTTGCTGAGGACTGTTTTATCAATACCATTTGAGACTTTTCTGTGGTTGCTTTATGCCCTAGCTTGGTTTTAATGACTGTTGTAATGGGGGGGGGGGTTAGTTGCCATCGGCCTGAATCAGGTCACTAGAGAGGTGCTTACATAATTTTTTTCAAATACATGTTGTTGTAGCAACGGTTTCCTACCAAGTATTTTATACCTAGCAGTGATGGGTGCCCCCACTGTGCAACCTAAAAAAGCACTCCAAAAGAAGCAATATCTACCTTTTTGCGGTTTAGTGTCTGTTACCTGTTTGCCTTTTTTCTAGGAAATGACTTGGAAAGGAAAAACAAGTGCCATGTGTGTGGAAAATATTTTAGTCAGAAATCGAATCTCGCCAGACACTGCCGAGTCCACCTAGGGCATAAACAATATAAGTGCTTGAGGTGTCAGAAACGGTTTGCTAGCAAATCACACCTTTTGATCCACAAGAGAATCCACACAGGAGAGAAACCCTATAAATGTTTAGAATGTGGGAAGCGGTTTTCTCAACAGCCTCACCTTTTGAGCCACAACAGAATCCACACAGGAGAAAAACCCTATAAATGTCTGGAGTGTGGGAAATGTTTTGCACATGACTCAGGACTTCTGAGTCACCAGAGAATCCACACGGGAGAAAAACCTTATAGATGCTCAGAATGTGGAAAGTGTTTTTCCCAACACGCTCATCTTGTGAATCATAAGAGACTTCACACAGGAGAGAAACCTTACAAATGCATGGAGTGTGGAAAGTGTTTTTCCCAGCACGCTAATCTTGTGAGCCACAAGAAAATCCACACAGAAGAGAAACCCTATAAATGTCTGGAGTGTGGGAAATGTTTTTGTCAGAAACTGTATCTCACCAAACACCGCCAAGTCCACCTGGGATATAAACCATATAAGTGCTTGAGGTGTCAGAAACTGTTTGCTAGCAAAGCATACCTTTTGAGCCACAAGAGAATCCACACAGGAGAGAAACCTTATAAATGTCTGGAGTGTGGGAAATGTTTTGCACATGACTCAGGACTTCGATGTCACCGCAGAATCCACACGGGGAAAAAACCTTATACATGCTCAGAGTGTGGAAAGTGTTTTTCCCAACACATTCAACTTGTGACGCATCAGAGAGTTCACACAGGAGAGAAACCTTACAAATGTCTGGAGTGTGGAAAGTGTTTTTCCCAATCGGCTCATCTTAAGATCCATCAGAGACTTCACACAGGAGAGAAACCTTACAAATGCATGGAGTGTGGAAAGTGTTTTGCTGACTCCTCATCCTTTGCACAGCATCAGAGAGTTCACACTGGGGAGAAACCCTACAAATGTATGGAGTGTGGAAAATGTTTTGCATACAGCTCAGCCTTGTTGGTACATAAAAGAATCCACACTGGAGAGAAACCCTATAAATGTTTGGAGTGTGGAAAGTGCTTTGGTCGCCATACCCACCTTGCAAACCATCGGAAAATTCATACAGGAGAGAGAAACTATAAGTGCACAGTTTGTGGGAAATGTTTTGCTGACAACTCTACCCTTGTGCTTCACAGAAGAGTTCACACAGGAGAGAAACCATATACATGCAAAGTGTGTGGGAAGTGTTTTGGTTATAGTTCAGCTTGTATGAAACACCAGAGGAATCACACTGGAGAGAAACCTTATAAATGTTCAGAGTGTGGGAAGTGTTTTTCTCACGGGCCAGATCTTATGGTCCATCAGAGAGTCCACACTGGAGAGAAACCATACAAATGCTTGGAATGTGGGAAATGTTTTGGTTACCAATCCTATCTTGTGGATCATCACAGGCTGCACACAGGGGAGAAACCTTATAAATGTTTAGAGTGTGGGAAGTGTTTTGTTCAGAGATCTAACTTTGTGACACACCAAAGGATACACAGAAGGAAGAAACCATATGAATGTTCACAGTGTGGCAAATGTTTCACACAACAATCCAACTTAGTGATACACCAGAGGGTTCACACAGGGGGAAAGCATGAGTGCATCAAGTGCGGAAAATCTTTTTCTTGTAGTTCAGATTTTGTGAAACACCAGAGATCTCACACAGGAGAGAAATCTTACAAGTGCTTGGAGTGTGGGAAATGTTTTGCTCACCAGTCAGACCTTCAGCAACACAAGAAAGTCCACACTGGGGAGAAACCTTATGAATGTTCTGAATGTGGGAAATGTTATGCTTATCGTTCTGCATATGTCAAACATCAGAAGGTTCACTCAGGACAGAAACCTTATAAATGCCCTGAGTGTGGAAAGTGTTTTTCTCAGCACCCACATCTTGTGATTCACCAGAAGGTCCACATGGAAGGCAAAATAAAGCAAAGACCCCATTCAGGTGAGATATGTTCCACCAAACAGGTAGTGTATGTGTGTTTTGTGTGTTTTACAGAGTCTAGGGGGCGGGGTATTATGTTTTGCCACCAATGTAATACTGCCATCATGCACAATGTTTTATTTCCCCCCCCCCCTAGCAGTGCCTGGCAGCCACTCATTTACATGGAAGAATGTAAAAGGGAGCTGTTGCAGAAAACATTAAGAGGGGGGCTTAACCACTTCTGGTGACTTAAGCATTTGGGGTTTGCCCCCTTTCACCTTTTTTCCAGATTACAGCTCATTTCCTTTGTTTATAGAATCCAAAAAGAACCTTGGGAACTGAGCAAGCTCCTATTTATGTAGCTCCACCTTTCCATCACTGTGTCTTCAGCTGTTCCGTTTCTTATTTCTTTCTTTAGCATATTTCTCCAGCATCTTTCCCCCATAAAGTAGTCAAGGCACTTTATGATGAAAATTCAGATTAAACAATTGCATTAAGATTTATTAAATAAAGGTAAAGGTCCCCTGTGCAAGCACTGGGCATTCCTGACCTATGGGGTGACATCACATCCCAGTGTTTACTAGGCAGACTCTGTTTACAAGGTGGTTTGTCAGTGCCTTCCCCAGTCATCTTCCCTTCACCTCCAGCAAACTGGGTACTCATTTTACCGACCTCGGAAGGATGGAAGGCTGAGTCAACCTTGAGCCGGCTACCTGAAACCAGTTTCCGTCGGGATTGAACTGAGGTCATGAGCAGAGTTTGGACTGCAGTACTTTAGCTTACCACTCTGCAGCACGGGGCTCCTCAATTTTAAGATTTATTAAAAACATCTAAAACAGAAGCAGTGTGAAATACAATAACCAGCCTTACGGTACCTGTTTGTTTGTTTGTTTTGTTTTGAGAGCCAATGTGGTATAGTTGTAAGGCTTGTGATCCCCCCCTCTCCGAATAGGCAGCGGGATGCCTCTGGAGTATTTTGGAGCATCCAGATAATATTGTGCTATGGAACATGACTCACATGGCGCTTGTTATTTTTTCCCCTTGGAGCTGTATCAAAGGGGAAGCTGCTTCACCTGCAGATACTTTGGTGGAGCTATGCTCTGCATTTCCTTCCTTCCTTTTCAGTCCTGTAAAGCAGTAACACTCAGGCATGCCATCACTGTCTCTTGTGAGCATCGTTCCCCAGTGTGGGACCCACCCAATCTTCCAGGAATGTGGGTCAAGCCATGGAGAATAATAAACTGTGAGCCTCATTTTCTATGGTCTCTGCATTCTCTTCCCACCACCAGATGGCTCCTGGGAGTAGAGCAAGCTGCCCGCAGAGAAGAGAGAGTGGAATCACCAACACCACCACAGCAGCCACCCAGGAAAAAAGCAAACTGGCCCCAGTTAGGTGGTAGCAGTGGTTTTACTCCCCTTTCTCCATAACTAGTTTGCTCTCTTCTGTGAGTCTTGGCAATCTCCCTCCCTTGCCCAGCCTGCTGTGCCTCTTGGTTAGGAGAGGGCCAGAAGACCAAGAGGGACATACAAAGGCTGGCTAAGGTTCAGCAGTGGTGGGAAGAGACCACCCTACCTTCTCAGAGGTATTATGGGAATTTAAAAGATTATGGTTGTATATTTAGTATTATTAGTCTTATTGTCTAACAGTCTTATTGTCTAATAGTCTTATTAATAGTCTTTAGTATTAATAGTCTTAGTATTAATAGTCTTAATACAATAATATTATTGTGAGTCCTATAATAATGGGACTTTTGGTGGAAGGTAACTGTGAATGTGGCTCTTTGCAAGCTACAAACTGAGAGTAACCCTGCTGTAAAGGGTTTTTTCTTTCTAAGCCAAGCTGTCCTTTGGCATTACAGCAAGGACAGGGATGGCAAAGGGGTGGAGTCTGGTCCATGAGGGAGGCTGACCACCACGCGGCACTTTTGAACACAAGCAGCAGAGGAAAGGGGGAAGGTTTACGTATGTTGTTAATTTTCTCAGTCTTTCTGTTTGTTTTTTCATCCCAGTGGATCATCCAAAGGTTGAACGCTCTTCCCTCAAGAATGGAAAACGTCAGTAAATCCACTCAGGAAAGAAAACTGCATGAATGACTTGGTTGGGGCCCGGGAGGGTGGGGAGATTGTGTCTGACAGGTCCTAGTCATTGAGAATCTGCCTCCAGGGGATACCTCAGTGGAGACAACAGAAGATTCATTCAGAGAGAAAGAGAGCCTTCAGTTCAAGATACAAATTTGATAGGAAGAAATAGAAACTTTTGATAAGTATGATGTAATATAGTGGCTATTAAATATGCACTTTTTAAAGTTAAGCTATACATAAAGCGATGGGGAGGGGGCGTTATGTTGGTAATTATTTTTCCTCCATTAAATACACCACTCCAGATAAGAGGCCATAATTTTCTGCACTGCTGGTATGTGTGTGTATGTGTTAATCTAGTCTTGGTAGCCAGTGACACATCCTTACACTTCAAAATCTTTTCTAGCTCCTTCCTGGCTGCCCTTCCTAGTTTCAATCTCTTTCTGATTTCTTGGCTCCTTTTTGGTTGATGGTGGACATGCCCAGTGGCGTAGCGTGGGTTGTCAGCACCCGGGGCAAGGCAAGTAATTTGCGCCCCCTAACCCGTGGATTTTAGCACTCGAGTCTCTTCCACTAGATTAGTTAAAGAAACCCTTACCCCCTAAGCACATGTATTGTTTGTGCTGATGTAATTAAAGTAAAATGACTGAACCTGGGGCCTTCGGTATACCAAGCAGCTGTGGGACTTGCAAATACCTCTGTACTTAATAATTTGTGTTTAAGAGGTGTTTGGAAGATGCAATACAAACCTTATGCCTGCTTGTCTTTGGGCCATACTCCTCCTGTGTTGTTTAGGTGGAAAGCAGCCACTGGCTTCCTTTTGGGACTTCATGTACCCCCCCCCCATTCATTTTCATATGCCCAAAACATATATTTACTGTTTACTGATATGATGCTTGCTATACACCTCTGTGCACATCCTGGCCACAGGAGGCAAAGATGTATAGTAAATTGGCCCATGCTGCAAAACTAAATTAACTGTATACAATTCAAATTCACCAATTAGTAATAAGTGGAAGATGAGTTTGAAAAAGAAAAGTCCAGGAGGCAATTCTCACTAAGCATCAAATTCTAATCCACAAGTGGTTTCTCTAACAATGTGTGTGTGTGTGTGTAAAGTGCCGTCAAGTCGCAGCCGACTTATGGCAACCCAGAGGCCACTTACCGGCATCATCTTCGCCCCGAACCGCATTGAGGCGGGTGGCGCCGGCTCCCACCACCCGGGACCGAGGCGGAGACCAACGGCCGAGGCCTGGAGGAGTGCGGCGGCCTCGCGTGCCCAGGAACCTGTTGCAGGCGGCGCTCCCGGGCCGGTGGGACGGCCCTCGCGGGACCGGCGCCTCTCTCAGGGCCCAGCGCCGCCCCGCGCCCTTCAGCTTTGTCTCGCCTTCGCCCCCCACCCCTCCTTCCCCGCCGCCTCTGCTCGCCACAAACAAGACGGCCGCCGCCCTCCAGCCTCCTCTGAAACTCCCCCCCCCCCTTCCGCTGGCCCGGCAGGGAGGAGCTGCTGAGTCCCACCCCCAAGGTGGGCTGGGCCGGGTGAGGCCGACGCTGTGGGCTCCGCCGTGCGGCCCTGCCTCAGCGGCGAGGGGGAGGGAGATTAATGCCTGAGGCGGCCCTGCCGTGAGTTGGGGAGCGGGGCCGCGGCTTTCCCGCCCCCTGGAGGCCTGCTGAGAAAGGGTGGCCGCGCTTGGCATTCCCAGCGCTGGATCAAGAGTTTGAAAATGTTATACAAAAAACACCGCTTTGAAAGGGTTTTTTGGATACCGCGGCTTATGAATGGTTGGAAGACGTCTTCACTGCAGTGAGAGAGAGTGAGTGAGTGAGCCAGGCAGGGGCAGAGAGCTGCGAGTGCGCCCCCCCAGATGTTGCGCCCGGTGCGGCCGGCCCCCCCTGCACCCCCCACGCTACGCCACTGGACATGCCCAAAAGTTAGTTTATTTTGGGACAAGATCTTGCGAGAGATTATTCACACAATACAAAGTCCCTCATGATGCCTTAATTGTCTTACTAGAAAAATTTGATATACAACAATTTTCTCCCCAAAAAAGGGAACTGATTTCAATACTGCTACTGGCAGCAAAATTTCTGATTGCCTCATATTGGAAAAAAAGATGTCTCCTACTGGACTGTGTGAAAAGGTGTAGAACCTTTTAATTTTAGATAAGATATCTTCAAAACTCAGAGTAGCAAATAACTTATCTTACTCTACAAACTTTTTAAATAGATGGCTGCCTTTTCTAGAATATGTGGAGAAGGGGGCATCATGGAGTAAACAATGCCCATGGAACTGTCATATGATTTGAATTTATTAAGTTCTGCTAAATGAATACAACAAAATGTATGATTTCTGAAAAGCACCGATGTATAATACTGGAACATATATTGAAACCAAGTATTGGAACATATCTCAACTGTACAAGGATGTTTAACCCATTGTTGTTGTATTTTTATTTTTGTTGTTGTTGTTGTTATAAACTAAACTTAAAATAAAGAGTTATATCATGTGTTTTTTAAAAGAATAAAAGGTAAGTTTCAGAGCTTTGCCAGGAAAGGGAGACGCAGATTTCACTGAATTCATAATCAGATTTAGGGGTTACAGGATGTGTGTCCCGCTTATATAGAAGCAATTACATAAGCCAAATGTGACTTTACTAAACCTTCTGATCTGTGACCTCTAAAGGCATTATGTAACACTTCTGAGCATCCCAAAGAATAGGTGTTGCAAACTCTGTTCTGCTTGTTCTGGGATTTATTCTGGCAATTTTCATCATAAGTTGTCCTTCAAGGCTAAACACTAAGTTGGAACAGTGAAAAAAATGCATGCTTGCATGGTTACACAAAAACCTAAATGCAAACTTTCAGGATTGCTGTGTAAGCATCCTAAATAGTGGTATAAAGTTAAAATCTACAATAAAACAGTGTACAAAGTTATCAGTTTTCCAGAATTCTAAGGGTGTTGGTGTCAAATGGCTTTTGAAAATGAAAGGCACAGCAGTTGATCAAAGCTCCCACCACCAGACAGGAGGCATGGATCCCTCGGAAAGGTAGTTAGCCACACCGCCACAAGTTTTAAAGAGTGGTTGATGAGCCCAGCATGCAATGAAAAGCATAAATATAATTCATTACATTCTGGTATCTTTCTTACTAATCTCCATCATCAGATAGCATCACCTTGATAGTGGAATGTTTTTCATGTTGTCGATCACCCCTCCAGCCCCTAGTTGTGGCAACAATCTCACCAATTGTATCCATTAGGTGGAGCTGTTCATCTATTTATAAGGATTTCTCCTCTTCTGTCACTTACTATTGCAAAAAGCAAGTGATCTGGGAGATTTGAATGATTGGAAGAAGAATGAATGGTTAACAGCTCCACCAATTTTAATGGATTAGAAATGTAATCAACAGTTAATGCATTCTTTAAAACCGAGAGGAAGACCCATTAAAAAAAAGGTAGATTCAGCCCTGGGTACCAAACTAGACTTTAACACACACACACACCTTAAATAGTATTTCTTGTACATGTTTACATTTCACATGTGGGTGGAAATAGGCCAAAAATTAAAACATTTTGTCAGAAAAAAATTGCTTATCTGCATTAAAACTTCAAGTAGATGAAAACAGGAGTTCATTGGTACTTCAGAGACTAAAAATGTATTTCACCAGAGCTCTCACTCAAGAAAATGAATTTTGTTACAGCTCTAACGTGCTGCTTAGTGATGTGGTAAACGGGGGTTCGTGGGGGGAGAGAGAGACCCGAGATCGTTATCAAGAAAAACAGTTTACCAGCCTCCAGGTACTAGCTGGAGCTCTCCTGCTATTACAACTGATCTGCAGCCAACAGAGATCAGTCCCCCTGGAGACAAGGGCCCCTTTGGCCATTGGACTCTATGGCATTGAAGTCCCTCCCCAAACCCCGCCCTCAAAACCTCCCGCCGGTGGCGAAGAGGGACCTGGCAACCCTGGTACTAAGTAGACGGCTGTTTTATTTTGCTGGTGTCGTTTAATGTAGAAGGAGGAGATAAGGCGACGCTGCACAGCCCGACCCTCCCCAACGCCCATCCTGCCCGTGCAGCGTGGAGACCCCTTCTCCGCAAGCTCCGTCGCAGACAGTCCGGACGACCAGGGGGCGGGCGAAAGGGGGCACTTCGGCCATTTCTGCACGGGAGGTTTGGCCGGGGATTGGCCGCCCTCCCCGCCCGGACGGTCAAAACTCTGCATGGGGGAAAGAGGGGGGGGCTTGTTTTTCGTGCTTGGAGTATTGGGGTGGGGGAAATGCGCCTCTGGAGGGCGGCAGCTCCAAGGCAAAACCTCCCCTGGGTGAATGGCCCTCCACGCCCAGGCTCCTCGGTGGGTTTTCCCAGCAAAGGACTGCGGTTCCCAGGCGCGCCTCTTCCCAGCGCGCGCGCAAATCCGCCCCTGCCGTTCTTGTGAATGGGCCGGCGTGGGAGTCTCCCGGGCGGCTGATTGGCTACTTCGGCCTGGTGACGCGCGCCCGTAGGTGACCAGAGGGGACAAAGACCCCCTCCCTTGCAAGTGGGCTGGCTGGCTGGCGGGGCTGCATCCGCGGAGGGGGCAGCAGCCGAAGCCCACCTTGCACACGCGGGTAAGCGGGGCGGAGGGAGGTTTCTGCCTCTGGGTCCCGCCTTAGTGGAGTCTGCATTGGTTCGGCCCGTTTGCAGAAGGGAGAGGCGGAGGATGCGCTTTGCAGCTTCCTTTGTCCTTCTTGGGGTGGGGGTGGGGGTAGCACACTCACAGCTAAGCGGGGGGGGGGTCACGAGTGGGGAAGGAATCCCGGTCGGAAAGGGGGTGGGTGGCTGCCACGTTTCTCGTGATGGTATGTACAACTAGCTAAAACTGGCCCGGAGGAGCAATGTTGTCATTTTAGCCTTGTTTGTCGATGCGACCCAATGCAGAGTTATTCCAGTCTAAACCTGCTGATTGCAATGGGCTTAGATTGACGTTAGTCTGCACTGGATTCCTCTTGTGTGTCACCTGGTAGGCTTCAGAACGGTGTGGGAGATGAGCGTTGTGGAAATGCGTCCCAAAACAATCCAGTCCGACACCCTGCTGTTTTCCAGGTACGCTTGGGGCCAGTTAAGGAATTCACATTACAACCCACTGCAGAGAGCAGGAAACGGTCTGCAGAACAGGTGGCTTCAAGTGGCTGAGCTGAAGGGAAAAGCAAGGCACTTCCAAGGGTTTCAGGTAAACTTGAACTCTGCAGAAATTCCCAAATGTTAAGATCTGGGCAGACTAGAAAACAGGGGCAGGGAATTTGGCAGAGGTTTGATACTTCTGCAGCATTGCCTCTTGTGCTCCTCCATAGGCCTTTCCTTCCGAAGATCAGTACTTGAGACGCCCATGCAATACTGGACAATGCATTTTTACTCCCGATTGATTTCTCCTTTTGCTTTTCTGGTCATCACAGAGTGCAGAATGATGTCTGTCTGTCAATCTGGATTGCCCCCTCTTCTCAGGGGAAGTGAGACGGTTGTATCAGAGGCCATGCAGGTAGGAGATGGCTGGTGGTGATTTTGGGCTAGGGTGGGGGTGTTGGTCCAACCTGTGAGGAAGAGGAACCGAACACAAAAGGGCTGTGCAACTGGTTCTCTTTGCTGAACCCTTTAAAAAGTATCTGTCAAAGGGAAGAACTAGATGATCAGGTAGACAGAATAGCAACGTTCTATGGCTGTACTATTTCAGAGCGCAGGGGAAGGGTGTTTTTAGTGTTCCCTGCAGATTGTAATCTAGCACACAGAAACATTCTCATCCTGATAGGCTAGCTAACTACATGCAGGTGGTTTTTTGTGGGGGGGGCATTAAAATATGACCCTCCCATCTGTTGCCTGCCTTGATAGAGTGCTAGAATTCCAGCAGAGATCTCCCAAAACCGCTTGTCAAATTGTACAATTCAAAGACATTCTTTACTTACCTGAGCCCATTGTTTTGATCTCAGTTGCTTCTTCCTGAGTCTCTGAGATCAGCATTTCTGGTGGTCTTTACAATTAGGCTTGTGCTTCTATAACTCTTTATTTGAAAGGGGTCACAGTACCTTTCAGAACAAATACATCTGGTTCTCTCTGTACATGTATTTTAAAATGAAAACTGTGCAATTTTCAAACTATAAACCTTTATAAAAATAAAAAAGTAAGCCCACCTGCAGCATGAGGTGACACAGGCCAGGTACAGAAGTCCAGTGCATCCATATTTTAAAGAACGTTTAGATCAACGCTGAGCTATTGAGAGAGTTTTTGGGGATGACGGGTACTGAGTGAGCGCTCTTTATCTTTGCAGAGCCCAGTGACCTTTGAAGATGTGGCTGTGTATTTCACAGCTGGGCAAGCAGCTCTGCTGGATCCGAGCCAACGGGCCCTGTATAGGGATGTTATGGTGGAAAATTATGAGAATGTGGTCTCAGTGGGTAAGGATCTTGCTTCTTCATTTGATAGTTGAAATTTATTGAGGTTTCTTCGTTGCTTTATCTAGTGGTCTACAGATATAAACATATGAAGCTGCACTGACCTGGATGAGGCTGTTAGTCCATATTGCTTGGTATTGTCCACTCTGACTGGCAACTGTCCAGGATCTGAGGCTAAGAAGTCATTCCCCAATCCTGCTGAGATTTTTTACCTGAAAGTGCCAGGGGTTGAACTTGGGACTTCCTGTATGCTAGCCATGTGTACTATCACTGAGTACCTGAAATGGGTACATGATATATAGAATCATAGAGTTGGAAGGGGCCATACAGGCCCTCTAGTCCATCCCCCTGCTTAATGCGGGATCAACCTAGAGCATCCCTAACAAGTGTTTGTCCAGCCTTCATTTAAAGACCTACCTAGGTAGCTGATTCCACTGTTGAACAACTCTTACTGTAAAAATTTCGTTCCTGATATCCAGCTGGTACCTTTCCCTTCAATTTAAACCCATTATTGTGAGTGCTATGCTCTGCTGTCAAGAGAAACACCTCCCTGGCCTCCTCTAAGTGACAGCCCTTCACCTACTTAAAGAGAGCAATCATTGCCCCTCTCAACTGCCTCTTGTCCAGACTAAACATTCCCAGCTCCCTCAGCCTTTCCTCATAGGCCTTGGTCTCCAGGCCCTCTTCATCCACTCAATTCTGCCCACATCCTTTTTGAAGTAAGGCCTCCAGAACTGCACATAATACTCCAGGCCCAGACAGACCCATGCAGTGTATAGCAGTGTATAGATGGTGCTGCTACAGCTGTCTTGTTTGGGGTCTTCCTAGAGGCACCTGGTTAGCCAATGTATGAACAGACTGCTGGACTTGATGGGCCTCTGTCTCATCCAGCATGGCCTTTCTTATGTTCTTATGCTAAAGCCCCTTGTTCATTTCTTTTCTGAGCAGGATTTCTGGCACCAAAGCCAGAGCTCATTAACCAGCTGGAACATGGAGATGACCCGTGGATGCCAGACTTTGAAGGTTCAGAAGAAGTGAAGGGTTCCCACACCAACTCGGGTAAAGGGGTAGTGAAGTGGATCTATCCTGGTTTTCTCCAGGGGGACTGATCTCTGTAGTCTGGAGATCTCCAGGTGTCACCTGGAGGTGGGCAACCCTACTGAAAAACCTGATTTTTTCATGATGGTGTCTTCTTTCCCAAGGATTCCTGGTCCCAGAATCTGAGGATATTACCCAGCTGAAAACAGAAGCCTTGTGGATGCCAGTTTGTCAGGAAGAAACGATGATTGTGGCCACCAACTCGGGTGAGAGAACCAGGGGTTTGGGGGGGAGCAGATGACAAATCTATGGGCCATTGTTATAATATAAACTGTAATACAGCCCCTGTCATCAAAATGGGCCATTACTAGTCATCACAAAGACGATGTCACCATCAGCCTTTCCTCCTGGCACTGGTAATTTCCATAAAGGCAGCCCTTACACCCCCTAGCTGTCTATTGCCTCCCCTCCCACACACACACAGGACAGTTTCCAAGGTCTGCCTTACCGGCCTTCACATCTCCCAGGAGGGAACCCGCTAGGCCACTCACTCCCCTGTTGCTAGGCAACATCCCAGAGGCTCTCCAGTAATCTCTCTTTGTCTTCCCCTGCCTAGATGGTGGTGTTCCTCCATTTGACATTTTTACAGGTTTTCATGTAGGATGCTAAGCTTTTGAGAAATTGATTGACTAATTTCTTAAAAATTATCCCTCACCACTCAACCAGTGATTTCGGAGGTGACGTTCTCCTCCTTAGTCTCAGTATGTTTATGTAAGGGATTTTGAATCACTTTTAGCTGTTTTTAGTCACCTAATGGCCTGTGGACTGTTTTAGCAATACTATTTGGGGGTGCTCAGTGTTTGCTTTCTGCTGTTTTTATGTCCTAGCTGGGTGAAGTGTGAAAAATTAATAAATATCTACACCTGTGCAGATGTTTCTCCTCCACCAATCTCCTTTTTGTGGATTAGAGTCTGTAATTTGTTTGCCTTTTATATAGGAAATGACTTGGAAAGGAAAAACAAGTGCCGTGTGTGTGGAAAATGTTTTTGTCAGAAACTGAATCTCACCAGACACCACCGAGTACACCTGGGAGATAAACCATATAAGTGCTTGTGGTGTCAGAAACGGTTTGCTCACAAAGCACACCTTTTGAGCCACAAGAGAATCCACACAGGAGAAAAACCCTATAAATGCCTGGAGTGTGGGAAATGTTTTGCACATTACTCAGGACGTCTGAGTCACCAGAGAGTCCACACGGGAGAAAAACCTTATACATGCTCAGAGTGTGGAAAGTGTTTTTCCACACACATTCAAGTTGTGAGGCATCAGAGAGTTCACTCAGGAGAGAAACCTTACAAATGTATGGAATGTGGAAAGTGCTTTTCCCAATCGGCTCACCTTATGAGACATCTGAGATGTCACACAGGAGATAAACCTTACAAATGTATGAGGTGTAACAAGTGTTTTGCTGACTCTTCAGCCTTTGCACAACATCAGAGTGTTCACACTGGAGAGAAACCTTACCAATGCATGGATTGTGGAAGATGTTTTGCATACAGCTCAAGCCTCTTGGTACATAAGAGAACCCACACTGGAGAGAAACCCTATAAATGTCTGGAGTGTGGAAAATGTTTCTGTCAGAAACTGCATCTCACCAGACACCGCCAAGTCCACCTGGGATATAAACCATATAAGTGCTTGTGGTGTCGGAAACAGTTTGCTCGCAAATCACACCTTTTGAGCCACAAGAGAATCCACACAGGAGAGAAACCTTATAAATGTCTGGAGTGTGGGAAATGTTTTGCACATGACGCAGGACTTCGAAGTCACCGCAGAATCCACACGGGGAAAAAACCTTATACATGCTCAGAGTGTGGAAAGTGTTTTTCCCAACACAATCAACTTGTGACGCATGAGAGAGTTCACACAGGAGAGAAACCTTACAAATGTCTGGAGTGTGGAAAGTGTTTTTCCCAATCGGCTCATCTTAACAACCATCAGAGACTTCACACAGGAGAGAAACCTTACAAATGCATGGAGTGTGGAAAGTGTTATACTGACTCCTCATCCTTTGCAACGCATCAGAGAGTTCACACTGGGGAGAAACCCTACAAATGCATGGAGTGTGGAAAATGTTTTGCATACAACTCAGCCTTGACGGATCATAAGAGAATCCACACTGGAGAGAAACCCTATAAATGTTTGGCGTGTGGAAAGTGTTTTGGTCGCCATTGTTACCTTGCAAAACATCAGAAAATTCACACAGGAGAGAGAAACTATAAGTGCAGAGTTTGTGGGAAATGTTTTGCTGACAAGTCCACCCTTGTGCTTCACCAAAGAGTTCACACAGGAGAGAAACCATATACCTGCACAGTGTGTGGGAAATGTTTTGGTTATAATTCATCTTGTATAAAACACCAGAGGAGTCACACTGGAGAGAAACCTTATAAATGTTCCGAGTGTGGGAAGTGTTTTTCTCACCGGCCAGATCTTATGATCCATCAAAGAGTCCACACCGGAGAGAAACCATACAAATGCTTGGAATGTGGGAAATGTTTTGGTTACAAATCCTATCTTGTGGCTCATCACAGGCTCCACACAGGGGAGAAACCTTATACATGCTTAGACTGTGGGAAAAGATTTGCTCAGCAATCCAACTTTGTGACACACCAAAGGATCCACACAAGGGAGAAACCATATGAATGTTCACAGTGTGGCAAATGTTTCACGCAACAATCCAACTTAGTGATACACCAGAGGGTTCACACAGGGGAAAAGCCCTATGAGTGCATCAAGTGTGGGAAATCTTATTCTCGTAGTTCAGATTTTGTGAAACACCAAAGATCCCACACAGGAGAGAAATCTTACAAGTGCTTGGAGTGTGGGAAATGTTTTGCTCACCAGTCAGACCTTCAGCAACACAAGAAAGTCCACACTGGGGAGAAACCTTATGAATGCTCTGAATGTGGGAAATGTTATGCTTACCGTTCAGCATGTGTAAAACATCAGAAGGTTCACTCAGGAGAAAGTGTGGAAAGTGTTTTTCTCAGCTCCCACATCTTGTGATTCACCAGAAGGTCCACATGGAAGGCAAACAAAAGCGAAGATCCCGTTCAGGTGAGATATGTGTGCTTGTTACAGAGTCTAGGGGGTGGGGTAGTATGTCTACATGCTTAGCATGCAGGAACACATTGCGCCCCATGACCCTGACCCCTGTTGGTGGAGAACAAGGTTTGCCACCAATGCAGTACTGGCATCATGCACAATGTTTTATTTTCCTCCATTGCAGTGCATGAAGGCACTCATTTACATGGGTGAATATAAAAGGGAGGTGTTGCAGAAAACATTAAGCGTGGAGGCTTAACTACTTCTAGTGACTGAAGTGTTTGGGGGTTGAGACCAAACAGCTCATTTTCATTTACAGCTCATTTCCTTTGTTTATAGAATCCAAAAAGAACCTTGGGAACTGAGCCAGCTCCTATTTATGTAGCCACACCTTCCATCACTGAGTCCTCAGGCGTTCCGTTTCTTATTTCTTGCTTTAGCATATTTCTCAATCAGCTTTCCCCATGGTCAAGGCACTTTATGATGAAAATTCAAATTAAACAATTTCATTAAGGTTTATTAAAAACATCTAACACAAATGCAGTATGCACTACAGTAAACAGCCCTGCAGTCCCTGTTTGTTTGTTTGTTTGTTTGTTTTGAGAGCCAGTGTAGTGTAGTGGTAAGGACTGTAGTAGGATCAGGGTGATCTGGATTCTAATTCTCACTTGCCATGAAACTTTCTTGGTGACCTCAGGACTTGTTCACACGTTACAAAGATTTTCTGACTGATGACCCCTACGTGGCCACCACAAAGAATTTTGACCAGACATGTGCTACAGGTTTTATTCACAAAATTCAGCTATCAGTACTCATAAGTTTTCCCAATGAAGCAAATAGCAGCTTTCCAGGAGTGTTTGAAGTCAGGAAAATAGCAGGGGAAGCTGAAGCTCGCTCTGCACATGTTACAGTCTCCATGCACCTGGGGATTTAGTTCTGAGCATAGATTTAGTTCTGAGCATAGAACCTGCCAGTCCTTGCCTCTCACCTACTTCACAGGGTTAGTGCGAAGATAAAATGGTGGAGGAAGAACCATATTCCCTGCCCTGAGTTCAGACAAGGTAAAAAACACTACATAAATAAATCCCATCAAGGGCTTCTAGAAAAGAAACATTTTCAGTTGAGCTCAAAAAGTCAGTAGGAAGAGTGCCAACCTCACCTCCTGAGGGAGGGAAAACCCTCTGGATGCAGCAACTCCCAGGTCCCAGCCAACCTTACTTCCATTATGGCTGGTTCCTGTGGGAGACCAGTGGGCAGGTCGAGGCAGTCTTTCAAGCGTCAGGAATAATCTGCTGGAGGTGCAGGGCCTAATAAAAGTCCCCAAAGGCTTTCCTTTGTCTCTTTAAGCATAGCTTCTGATTCCCAAGATGCCCACAAACACATTCTGTTGTGCACCTCAGCCATTTTCTTACAAGGTGAGACACAGGTAAAGAGATCTCTAACTCCTTTTCCCACAGGGAACAGTGAAGCAAGGCTTTTGCTTGGCCCTCCCCCCCTTATTAGGCAACTGAGGCCTGGTCCACACATACAGAAGAAGGTGGCAGAGCCCAGAGGTGATAGAATGGGACTGCACCACTTCAGTATGCAGGCGAGGAATTCCATCCTTGAATGTTCTTTTGCATTTTTTTAAGGCAAATAAACCTTTCAAGTGGAAAATTGTCACAGCGAGGAGGAAGGTTCTCCCTCTCCTTTCAGCTTGCTTTGACATGCCGCTTGTGTCTCTCGTGAGCATCGTTCCCCAGTGTGGCACCCACCCAATGTTCCAGGGAAGTGGGTAAAGCCATGGAGGATTACTAAACTGCGAGCCTCATGCCAGGGATGGAAGTAAGAAGCCTCCTATCTCCGACAGTATCCTACACACACACACACACAGTTTCTATGGCCTCTGCATTCCCATCACCAGATGCCTCCTGGGAGGAGACCAAGCTGCCTGCAGAGAAGAGAGAGTGCAATCACCAACACCACCACAGCAGCCACCCAGGAAAAAAGCAATCTGGCCCCAGTTAGGTGGTGGTAGTGGTTTTACTCCCCTTTCTCCAAATACTAGCTTGCTCTGGGAATTTAAATAATTATAGTTGTATATTTACTAGTAATAACGATATTATTGTAAGTGTGTGTTTGGTGTGCCCTACAGTACTCATGTGACTTTTGGTTGAAGGTAATTGTGAATGTAGCTCTTTGCGAGGCACAAACTGAGAGTATCCCTGCTGTAAAGAATTTTTTTATTCCAAGCTGAGCTGTCCTTTGGCATTACAGCAAGACCAGGGAAAGGCAAGGGTGGCGGGAGTCGGTCCATGAGGGAGGCTGACCACTACCTCCACCACCACGCTGCACTTTTGAACGTGGGCAGCAGAGGAAAGGAGGAGGGTTTACATACATCATTAATTTTCTCTTGTTTGTTTGTTTTTAAGCCCAGTGGATCATTCAAAGGTTGAACACTCTTCCCCCAAGAATGGAAATCATCAGAAAATCCACTCAGGAAAGAAAACCACATGAATGACTCACTTGTGGGGGGTAGATTGTGCCTGACAGGTCCTAGTCGTCAGGAATCTGCCTCTGGATGATAGCTCAGTGGAGACAGCAGAAGATTCGTTCAGAGAGAGCCTTCAGTACAAGATACAAATTTGATAGGAAGAACTGGAAACTTCTGATAAGTATGGTATAATAAGTATGTTGGTAATTTCCTCCTCCCCCCCCCCCCTTTATTAAGTACACCACTCCAGATAAGGGGCCATTTGTAGCCTCTTGGGAAATAAATTATTTCCATGTCTGGTGCTTCTTACCTCTAGGGAAGTGAATTATCCTATAAGTTGTGTGTTAAAACGAGTTAATGTTTTTCAGGTTATTCTTAGTACAGATCTTGTTTAAAGAAAAAGACGCAATGACATATGTATGTTTCCCAGCTGGAGATTACCATTGCAACCCTACTGGGAGTAATTACAACAAATGGAATAAATACATGCCCTATAAATCAAGTGGCTAATACTTGGAAGGATATAACAATCCTATAAAAAGAAGAAGAATTACAGATGTGTTGGTCAAAGAAAAAAACCTGACGTCTTGTTTTCCCCTTCCAATATGTGCTGCAGTTAGCTCAAAAGGGGGGTTGCAATCTTGATCTCCAGAAATTTTGGTTTTCAGGTTCTGAATGTTCTAATAGATAAACAGGGTAGATATATTTGTGTGAAAGGTAAGCAAAATGACCCCACTCCTACACACGAAGCCAGCTGGGTGACCTTGGGCAAGTTACAGCTCTGTTAGAGCTCTCTCAGCCCCACCTACCTCACAGGGTGTCTGTAGTGGGGAGGGGAAGGGAAGGTGATTGTAAGCCGATTTGAGTTTCCCTTAAGTGGTAGAGAAAAGTCGGCATATAAAAATTTGACAAGATCAGCGGACATGCCCCAAAATTAGTTTATTTTGGGACAACATCTTGCGAAAGATAGAATTAATCACAATACAAAGTCGCTCATGATGCCTTAATTGTCTTACTATAAAAATTTGATATACAACAATTCTCTACCCAAAAAGGGAACTGATTTCAATACTGCTACTGGCAGCAAAATGTAAGATAGCCTCTCACTGGGAAAAAAGATGTCTCCTACTGGGCTGATTGAAAAGGTGTAGAACCTTTTAATTTTAGATAAGGCATCTTCAAAACTCGAAGTAGCCAATAACTTATCTTACTCTACAAACTTTTTAAATAGATGGCTGCCTTTTCTAGAATATGTGGAGCAGGGGGCATCATGAAGTAAACAATGCCCATGAAACTGTTGTATGATTTGCATTTATTAAGTTCTGCTAAATGAATACGACAAAATGTATGATTTCTGTAAAAAGCACCGATGTATAATATTGGAACATATATTGGAACAATGTATAATACTAGAACACATATTGAAACCAAGTATTGGAACATATCTCGACTGTACAAGGATGTTTAACCTACTGCTGTTGTATTTTTATTTTTGTTGTTGTTGTTGTTATAAACTAAACCTAAAATAAAGAGTTATATAGTTTTTTAAAAAAAGAATAAAGGGTAAGTTTCAGAGCTTTGCCAGGAAAGGGAGACGCAGATTTCACTGAATTCATAATCAGATTTAGGGGTTACAGGATGTGTGTCCCACTTATATAGAAGCGATTAAAAAGGTAAATGTCCCCTGTGCAAGCACCTGGTCATTCATGACCCATGGGGTGACGTCACATCCGGACATTTCCTAGGCAGACTATGTTTATGGGGTGGTTTGCCAGTGCCTTCCCCAGTCATCTTCCCTTTACCCCCAGCAGCAAGCTGGGTACTCATTTTACCAACCTCGGAAGGATGGAAGGCTGAGTCAACCTTGAGCCGGCTACCTGAAACCGGCTTCCGTCAGGAAGCGATTACATAAGCCAAAATGTGACTTAACTAAACTTTCTGATCTGTGCCCTCTAAAGGCATGACGTAAGACACTTCTGAGAATCCCAAAGTATACTTGTTGCAAACTCTATTCTGCTTGTTCTGGGATTTATTCTGGCAATTTTCATCATAAGTTGTCCTTCATGGCTAAAAACTAAGTTAGCTGGATCAGTGAAAAAATGCATGCTCACATAGTTACACAAAAACCTAAATGCAAACTTTCAGGACTACTGTGTAAGCATCCTAAATAGTGGTTTAAAGTTAAAATCTGCAATAAAACAGTGTACAAGGTTATCAGTTTTCCAGAATTCTAAGGGTGTTGGCGTCAAATGGCTTTTGAAAATATAAGGCCCAGCAGTTAATCAAAACTCACACCGCCAGGCAAGAGCCATGGATCCCTCGGAAGGGTAGTTAGCCACACCGCCACAGGTTTTAGAGTGGTTGGTGAGCCCAGCACGCAACGAAAAGCATTACATTCATTACATTCTGGTACCTTTCTTACTAATCTCCATCATTGGATAGCATCACCTTGATTGTGGAATGTTTTTTATGTTGTCGATCACACCGCCAGTCCCTAGTTGTGGCAATAATCTCCCCAGTTGTATCCATTAGGTGGAGCTGTACATCTGTTTATAAGGATTTCTCCTCTTCCGTGACTTAATATTGCAAAAAGCAAGAGATCTGGGAGATTTGCAGGATAGGAGGAAGAATGAATGAATAATATTGTCGAAGGCTTTCACGGTCAGAGTTCATTGGTTCTTGTAGGTTATCCGGGCTGTGTGACCGTGGTCTTGACCACGGTCACACAGCCCGGATAACCTACAAGAACCAATGAATGAATAGTTAACAGCTCCGCCAATTTTAATGGATTAGAAATGTAATCAACAGTTAATGCATTCTTTAAAACCGAGAGGAAGACCCATTAAAAATGGGTAGATTCAGCCCTGAGTACCAAACTAGACTTTAACACACACACACACCTTAAATAGTATTTCTTGTACATGTTTACATTTCACATGTGGGTGGAAATAGGCCAAAAATTAAAACATTTTGTATGAAAAATTGCTTATCTGCATGAAAACTTCAAGTAGATGAAAACACGAGTTCACTGGTACTTCAGAGACTAAAGAATATTTCAGCATAAATTTTCACCAGAGCTCTGACTCACGAAAGGTTGTGCCGACTATGGCGACCCCTTTTTGGGGTTTTCATGACAAGAGAGGTGGTTTGCCAGTGCCTTCCTCTGCACAGCAATCCTGGACTTCCTTGGTGGTCTCCCATCCAAATCCTAACCAGGGCTGACCCTGCTTACCTTCTGAGATCTGACCAGATCAGGCTAGCCTGGGCCATCCAGGTCAGCACCACAAAAACTTAACGGGGATAAATTTTGTTACAGCTCTAACGGGCTACTTAGAGTTGCCAGCCTCCAGGTACTCGCTGCGCTATGTGATGTACTTTGCTGACGTCTGATTGAATCAATTTGTACTTACCCTGCATGGGAAGGAATTATGAATGTATAACAGCACTTTTTTGAAGGACTGAAGAAAGATTTCCACTGCTGTGGATCTGAAACGGCCATATCCATTGATGATTGTGGCTTTATATGGACTTTATACACAAAGATTACAATACTAATACTTACCTGGTACTCTGTTGAGACCTTTGGAATCATTTCTGCTTTATGCAGATTGTACATATTGTATATATTTGTGCTTTGTATGTGTCATGTATATGGTCCTTGTTTCATCTCAGTAGCTTATAAAATTTGCACTTTGTGTATATATAGCATCATGTACTGTTTTCCTAACCTCGTGGTATTAGTACAGAGGTGCCTCTTTTCTCCTCCAACCTCCAGGTACTAGCTGGAGCTCTCTGCTATTACAGCTGATCTGCAGCCAACAGAGATCAGTCCCCCTGGAGACAAGGGCCCCTTTGGCCATTGGACTCTATGGCATTGAAGTCCCTCCCCCAAACCCCGCCCTCCTTAGGCTCCGCCCAAAAAACCTCCCGCCGGTGGCGAAGAGGGACCTGGCAACCCTGGTACTAGGTAGACTGCTGTTTTATTTTGCTGGTGTCGTTTAATGTAGAAGGAGGAGATAAGGCGACGCTGCACAGCCCGACCCTCCCAAACGCCCATCCTGCCCGTGCAGCGTGGAGACCCCTTCTCCGCAAGCTCCGTTGCAGACAGTCCAGACGACCAGGGGACTGGCTAAAGAGGCAACTTCGGCCATTTCTGCACGGGAGGTTTGGCCGGGGATTTGCAGCCCGCCCCGCCCGAACGGTCAAAACTCTGCACAGGGGAAAGAGTGGGGGGGGGGCTTGTTTTTTGTGCTTGGAGTATTGGGGTGGGGGAAATGCGCCTCTGGAGGGCGGCAGCTCCAAGGCAAAACCTCCCCTGGGTGAATGGCCCTCCACGCCCAGGCTCCTCGGTGGGTTTTCCCAGCACAGGACCGCAGTTCCCAGGCGCGCCTCTTCCCAGCGCGCGCGCAAATCCGCCCCTGCCGTTCTTGTGAATGGGCCGGCGTGGGAGTCTTCTCGGCGGCTGATTGGCTGCTTCGGCCCGGCCTGGGAGTCTTCCGGGCGGCTGATTGGCTGCTTCGGCCTGGTGACGCGCGCCCGTAGGTGACCAGAGGGGACAAAGACCCCCTCCCTTGCAAGTGGGCTGGCTGGCGGGGCTGCATCCGCGGAGGGGGCAGCAGCCGAAGCCCACCTTGCACACGCGGGTAAGCGGGGCGGAGGGGCAGCCCCGGGGGTTTCTGCCTCTGGGTCCCGCCTTAGTGGAGTTTGTATTGGTTTGGCCCGTTTGCAGAAGGGGCTGCGAAGGGAGAGGCGGAGGATGCGCTTTGCAGCTTTCTTTGTCCTTGGCGGGGTGGGGGTGGAGGTAGCACACGCACAGCTAGGCGGGGGGGAGGAGAGGGGAGAGTCACGAGTGGGGAAAGAATCCCGGTCGGAAAGGGGGCGGGGGTCTTATTTCTCGTGATGGTATGTAAAACTGGCCAGGAGGAGCAATGTTGTCATTTTAGCCTTGTTTGTCGATGCGATCCTATGCAGAGTTATTCCAGTCTGAACCTGCTGGTTACAATGGGCTTAGATTGAAGTTAGTCTGCACTGGATTCCCCTTGGGTGTCACCTGGTAGGCTTCAGAACGGTGTGGGAGATGAGCGTTGCGGAAATGCGTCCCAAAACAACCCAGTCCGATACCCTGCTGTTTTCCAGATACACTTGGGGCCAGTCAAGGATTTCAGATCACAGCCCACTGCAGAGAGCAGGAAACGGTCTGCAGAACAGGTGGCTTCAAGCGGCTGAGCTGAAGGGAAAAGCAAGGCACTTCCAAGGGTTTCAGGTAAACTTGAACTCTGCAGAAATTCCCAAATGTTAAGATCTGGGCAGACTAGAAAACAGGGGCAGGGAATTTAGCAGAGGTTTGATACTTCTGCAGCATTGCCTCTTGTGCTCCTCCATAGGCCTTTCCTTCCGAAGATCAGTACTTGAGACGCCCATGCAATACTGGACAATGCATTTTTACTCCCGATTGATTTCTCCTTTTGCTTTTCTGGTCATCGCAGAGTGCAGAATGATGTCTGTCTGTCAATCTGGATTGCCCCCTCTTCTCAGGGGAAGTGAGACGGTTGTATCAGAGGCCATGCAGGTAGGAGATGGCTGGTGGTGATTTTGGGCTAGGGTGGGGGTGTTGGTCCAACCTGTGAGGAAGAGGAACCGAACACAAAAGGGCTGTGCAACTGGTTCTCTTTGCTGAACCCTTTAAAAAGTATCTGTCAAAGGGAAGAACTAGATGATCAGGTAGACAGAAGTAGCAACGTTCTATGGCTGTACTATTTCAGAGCGCAGGGGAAGGGTGTTTTTAGTGTTCCCTGCAGATTGTAATCTAGCACACAGAAACATTCTCATCCTGAAAGGCTAGCTAACTACATGCAGGTGGTTTTTTGTGGGGGGGGGGCATTAAAATATGACCCTCCCATCTGTTGCCTGCCTTGATAGAGTGCTAGAATTCCAGCAGAGATCTCCCAAAACCGCTTGTCAAATTGTACAATTCAAAGACATTCTTTACTTACCTGAGCCCATTGTTTTGATCTCAGTTGCTTCTTCCTGAGTCTCTGAGATCAGCATTTCTGGTGGTCTTTACAATTAGGCTTGTGCTTCTATAACTCTTTATTTGAAAGGGGTCACAGTACCTTTCAGAACAAATACATCTGGTTCTCTCTGTACATGTATTTTAAAATGAAAACTGTGCAATTTTCAAACTATAAACCTTTATAAAAATAAAATAGTAAGCCCACCTGCAGCATGAGGTGACACAGGCCAGGTACAGAAGTCCAGTGCATCCATATTTTAAAGAACGTTTAGATCAATGCTGAGCTATTGAGAGAGTTTTTGGGGATGACGGGTACTGAGTGAGCGCTCTTTATCTTTGCAGAGCCCAGTGACCTTTGAAGATGTGGCTGTGTATTTCACAGCTGGGCAAGCAGCTCTGCTGCATCCGAGCCAACGGGCCCTGTATAGGGATGTTATGGTGGAAAATTATGAGAATGTGGTCTCAGTGGGTAAGGATCTTGCTTCTTCATTTGATAGTTGAAATTTATTGAGGTTTCTTCGTTGCTTTATCTAGTGGTCTACAGATATAAACATATGAAGCTGCACTGACCTGGATGAGGCTGTTAGTCCATATTGCTTCGTATTGTCTACTCTGACTGGCAACTGACCAGGATCTGAGGCTAAGAAGTCATTCCCCAATCCTGCTGAGATTTTTTACCTGAAGGTGCCAGGGGTTGAACTTGGGACTTCCTGTATGCTAGCCATGTGTACTATCACTGAGTACCTGAAATGGGTACATGATATATAGAATCATAGAGTTGGAAGGGGCCATACAGGCCCTCTAGTCCATCCCCCTGCTTAATGCGGGATCAACCTAGAGCATCCCTAACAAGTGTTTGTCCAGCCTTCATTTAAAGACCTACCTAGGTAGCTGATTCCACTGTTGAACAACTCTTACTGTAAAAATTTCGTTCCTGATATCCAGCTGGTACCTTTCCCTTCAATTTAAACCCATTATTGTGAGTGCTATGCTCTGCTGTCAAGAGAAACACCTCCCTGGCCTCCTCTAAGTGACAGCCCTTTACCTACTTAAAGAGAGCAATCATTGCCCCTCTCAACTGCCTCTTGTCCAGACTAAACATTCCCAGCTCCCTCAGCCTTTCCTCATAGGCCTTGGTCTCCAGGCCCTCTTCATCCACTCAATTCTGCCCACATCCTTTTTGAAGTAAGACCTCCAGAACTGCACATAATACTCCAGGCCCAGACAGACCCATGCAGTGTATAGCAGTGTATAGATGGTGCTGCTACAGCTGGCTTGTTTGGGGTCTTCCTAGAGGCACCTGGTTAGCCATTGTATGAACAGACTGCTGGACTTGATGGGCCTCTGTCTCATCCAGCATGGCCTTTCTTATGTTCTTATGCTAAAGCCCCTTGTTCATTTCTTTTCTGAGCAGGATTTCTGGCACCAAAGCCAGAGCTCATTAACCAGCTGGAACAGGGAGATGACCCGTGGATGCCAGACTTTGAAGAGTCAGAAGAAGTGAAGGGTTCCCACACCAAGTCGGGTAAAGGGGTAGTGAAGTGGATCTATCCTGGTTTTCTCCAGGGGGACTGATCTCTGTAGTCTGGAGATCTCCAGGTGTCACCTGGAGGTGGGCAACCCTACTGAAAAACCTGATTTTTTCATGATGGTGTCTTCTTTCCCAAGAAGGATTTCTGGTCCCAGAATCTGAGGATATTACCCAGCTGAAAACAGAAGCCTTGTGGATGCCAGTTTGTCAGGAAGAAACGAAGATTGTGGCCACCAACTCGGGTGAGAGAACCAGGGGTTTGGGGGGGAGCAGATGACAAATCTATGGGCCATTGTTATAATATAAACTGTAATACAGCCCCTGTCATCAAAATGGGCCATTACTAGTCATCACAAAGACGATGTCACCATCAGCCTTTCCTCCTGGCACTGGTAATTTCCATAAAGGCAGCCCTTACACCCCCTAGCTGTCTATTGCCTCCCCTCCCACACACACACAGGACAGTTTCCAAGGTCTGCCTTACCGGTCTTCACATCTCCCAGGAGGGAACCCGCTAGGCCACTCACTCCCCTGTTGCTAGGCAACATCCCAGAGGCTCTCCAGTAATCTCTCTTTGTCTTCTCCTGCCTAGATGGTGGTGTTCCTCCATTTGGCATTTTTACAGGTTTTCATGTAGGATGCTAAGCTTTTGAGAAATTGATTGACTAATTTCTTAAAAATTATCCCTCACCACTCAACCAGTGATTTCTGAGGTGACGTTCTCCTCCTTAGTCTCAGTATGTTTATGTAAGGGATTTTGAATCACTTTTAGCTGTTTTTACTCACCTAATGGCCTGTGGACTGTTTTAGCAATACTATTTGGGGGTGCTCAGTGTTTGCTTTCTGCTGTTTTTATGCCCTAGCTGGGTTAGAAGTGTGAAAAATTAATAAATATCTACACCTGTGCAGATTTTTCTCCTCCACCAATCTCCTTTTTGTGGATTAGAGTCTGTAATTTGTTTGCCTTTTATATAGGAAATGACTTGGAAAGGAAAAACAAATGCCGTGTGTGTGGAAAATGTTTTTGTCAGAAACTGAATCTCACCAGACACCACCGAGTACACCTGGGAGATAAACCATATAAGTGCTTGTGGTGTCAGAAACGGTTTGCTCACAAAGCACACCTTTTGAGCCACAAGAGAATCCACACAGGAGAAAAACCCTATAAATGCCTGGAGTGTGGGAAATGTTTTGCACATTACTCAGGACGTCTGAGTCACCAGAGAGTCCACACGGGAGAAAAACCTTATACATGCTCAGAGTGTGGAAAGTGTTTTTCCACACACATTCAAGTTGTGAGGCATCAGAGAGTTCACTCAGGAGAGAAACCTTACAAATGTATGGAATGTGGAAAGTGCTTTTCCCAATCGGCTCACCTTATGAGACATCTGAGATGTCACACAGGAGATAAACCTTACAAATGTATGAGGTGTAACAAGTGTTTTGCTGACTCTTCAGCCTTTGCACAACATCAGAGTGTTCACACTGGAGAGAAACCTTACCAATGCATGGATTGTGGAAGATGTTTTGCATACAGCTCAAGCCTCTTGGTACATAAGAGAACCCACACTGGAGAGAAACCCTATAAATGTCTGGAGTGTGGAAAATGTTTCTGTCAGAAACTGCATCTCACCAGACACCGCCAAGTCCACCTGGGATATAAACCATATAAGTGCTTGTGGTGTCGGAAACAGTTTGCTCGCAAATCACACCTTTTGAGCCACAAGAGAATCCACACCGGAGAGAAACCTTATAAATGTCTGGAGTGTGGGAAATGTTTTGGACATGACGCAGGACTTCGAAGTCACCGCAGAATCCACACGGGGAAAAAACCTTATACATGCTCAGAGTGTGGAAAGTGTTTTTCCCAACACAATCAACTTGTGACGCATGAGAGAGTTCACACAGGAGAGAAACCTTACAAATGTCTGGAGTGTGGAAAGTGTTTTTCCCAATCGGCTCATCTTAACAACCATCAGAGACTTCACACAGGAGAGAAACCTTACAAATGCATGGAGTGTGGAAAGTGTTTTGCTGACTCCTCATCCTTTGCAACGCATCAGAGAGTTCACACTGGGGAGAAACCCTACAAATGCATGGAGTGTGGAAAATGTTTTGCATACAACTCAGCCTTGACGGATCATAAAAGAATCCACACTGGAGAGAAACCCTATAAATGTTTGGAGTGTGGAAAGTGTTTTGGTCGCCATTGTTACCTTGCAAAACATCAGAAAATTCACACAGGAGAGAGAAACTATAAGTGCATGGTTTGTGGGAAATGTTTTGCTGACAACTCCACCCTTGTGCTTCACCAAAGAGTTCATACAGGAGAGAAACCATACACATGCACAGCGTGTGGGAAATGTTTTCGTTATAGTTCAGCTTTTATAAAACACCAGAGGAGTCACACTGGAGAGAAACCTTATAAATGTTCCGAGTGTGGGAAGTGTTTTTCTCACCGGCCAGATCTTATGATCCATCAGAGAGTCCACACCGGAGAGAAACCATACAAATGCTTGGAATGTGGGAAATGTTTTGGTTACAAATCCTATCTTGTGGATCATCACAGGCTCCACACAGGGGAGAAACCTTATACATGCTTAGAGTGTGGGAAAAGTTTTGCTCAGCGATCCAACTTTTTGACACACCAAAGGATCCATACAAGGGAGAAACCATATGAATGTTCACAGTGTGGGAAATGTTTCACGCAACAATCCTACTTAGTGAAACACCAGAGGGTTCACACAGGGGAAAAGCCCTATGAGTGCAACAAGTGTGGGAAATCTTTTTCTCGTAGTTCAGATTTTGTGAAACACCAAAGATCCCACACAAGAGAGAAATCTTACAAGTGCTTGGAGTGTGGGAAATGTTTTGCTCACCAGTCAGACCTTCAGCAATACAAGAAAGTCCACACTGGGGAGAAACCTTATGAATGCTCTGAATGTGGGAAATGTTATGCTTACCGTTCAGCATGTGTAAAACATCAGAAGGTTCACTCAGGAGAGGAACCTTATAAATGTCCTGAGTGTGGAAAGTGTTTTTCTCAGTGCACACATCTTGTGATTCACCAGAAGGTCCACATGGAAGGCAAACGAAAGCGAAGATCCCGTTCAGGTGAGATATGGTCTACCAAACAGGTATTGTGTGTTTGTTACAGAGTCTAGGGGGTGGGGTAGTATGTCTGCATGCTTAGCACACAGGAACACATTGCACCCCATGACCCTGACCCCTGTTGGTGGAGAACAAGGTTTGCCACCAATGCAGTACTGGCATCATGCACAATGTTTTATTTTCCTCCATTGCAGTGCATGAAGCCACTCATTTACATGGGTGAATATAAAAGGGATGTGTTGCAGGAAACATTAAGGGTGGGGGCTTAACCACTTCTAGTGAGCTCATTTTCGGTTACAGCTCATTTCCTTTGTTTATAGAATCCAAAAAGAACCTTGGGAACTGAGCCAGCTCCTATTTATGTAGCCACACCTTCCATCACTGAGTCCTCAGGCCTTCCGTTTCTTATTTCTTGCTTTAGCATATTTCTCAATCAGCTTTCCCCGTGGTCAAGGCACTTTATGATGAAAATTCAGATTAAACAATTGCATTAAGGTTTATTAAAAACATCTAACACAAATGCAGTGTGCAATACAGTAAACAGCCCTGCAGTCCCTGTTTACTTGTTTGTTTTGAGAGCCAGTGTGGTGTAGTGGTAAGGATTGTAGTAGGATCAGGGTGATCTGGATTCTAATTCTCACTTGTCATGAAACTTTCTTGGTGACCTCAGGACTTGTTCACACGTATTAATAGCAATATTATTGTAAGTGTGTGTTTGGTGTGCCCTACAGTACTCATGTGACTTTTGGTTGAAGGTAATTGTGAATGTAGCTCTTTGCGAGCCACAAACCGAGAGTATCCCAGCTGTAAAGGATTTTTTCATACCAAGCTGAGCTGTCCTTTGGCATTACAGCAAGACCAGGGAAAGGCAAAGGGGGGTGGGGGAGTCGGTCCATGAGGGAGGCTGACCACCACCACACTGCACTTTTGAACGTGGGCAGCAGAGGAAAGGAGGAGGGTTTACATATGTCGTTAATTTTCTCTTGTTTGTTTGTTTTTAATCCCAGTGGATCATTCAAAGGTTGAACACTCTTCCCCCAAGAATGGAAATCGTCAGAAAATCCACTCAACAAAGAAAACCACATGAATGACTCACTTGTGGGGGGTAGATTGTGCCTGACAGGTCCTAGTCGTCAGGAATCTGCCTCTGGATGATAGCTCAGTGGAGACAGCAGAAGATTCGTTCAGAGAGAGCCTTCAGTACAAGATACAAATTTGATAGGAATAATTGGAAACTTCTGATAAGTATGGTATAATACAATATGTTGGTAATTTCCTCCTCCTCCTCCCCTTTATTAAGTACACCTCTCCAGATAAGGGGCCATTTGTAGCCTCTTGGGAAATAAATTATTTCCACGTCTGGTGCTTCTTACCTCTAAGGAAGTGAATTATCCTATAAGTTGTGTGTTAAAACGAGTTAATGTTTTTGAGTTAATTCTTAGTACAGATCTTGTTTAAAGAAAAAGATGCAATGACATATGTATGTTTCCCAGCTGGAGATTACCATTGCAACCCTACTGGGAGTAATTACAACAAATGGAGTAAATACATGCCCTTAAAATCAAGTGGCTAATACTAGGAAGGATATAAGAATCCAATAAAAAGAAGAATTACAGATGTGTTGGTCAAAGAAAAAAACCTGGCGTCTTGTTTTCCCCTTCCAATATGTGCTGTAGTTAGCTCAAAAGGGGGGTTGCAATCTTAATCTACAGAAATTTTGGTTTTCAGGTTCTGAATGTTCTAATAGATAAACAGGGTAGATATATTTGTGTGAAAGGTAAATAAAATGACCCCACTCCTACACACAAAGCCAGCTGGGTGACCTTGGGCAAGTTACAGCTCTGTTAGAGCTCTCTCAGCCCCACCTACCTCACAGGGTGTCTTGTGGGGAGGGGAAGGGAAGGTGATTGTAAGCCGATTTGAGTTTCCCTTAAGTGGTAGAGAAAAGTCGGCATATAAAAATTTGACAAGATCAGCGGACATGCCCCAAAATTAGTTTATTTTGGGACAACATCTTGCGAAAGATAGAATTAATCACACAATACAAAGTCGCTCATGATGCCTTAATTGTCTTACTATAAAAATTTGATATACAACAATTCTCTACCCCAAAAAGGGAACTGATTTCAATACTGCTACTGGCAGCAAAATGTCAGATTGCCTCACACTGGGAAAAAAGATGTCTCCTACTGGGCTGATTGAAAAGGTGTAGAAACTTTTAATTTTAGATAAGGTATCTTCAAAACTCAAAGTAGCCAATAACTTATCTTACTCTACAAACTTTTTAAATAGATGGCTGCCTTTTCTAGAATATGTGGAGCAGGGGGCATCATGAAGTAAACAATGCCCATGAAACTGTCGTATGATTTGCGTTTATTCTGCTAAATGAATATGACAAAATGTATGATTTCTGTAAAAGGCACCGATGTATAATATTGGAACATATATTGAAACCAAGTATTGGAACATATCTCGACTGTACAAGGATGTTTAACCTACTGCTGTTGTATTTTTATTTTTGTTGTTGTTGTTGTTATAAACTAAACTTAAAATAAAGAGTTATATAGTTCTTTTAAAAAAGAATAAAGGGTAAGTTTCAGAGCTTTGCCAGGAAAGGGAGGCGCAGATTTCACTGAATTCATAATCAGATTTAGAGGTTACAGGATGTGTGTCCCACTTACATAGAAGCGATTAAAAAGGTAAAGGTCCCTTGTGCAAGCACCTGGACATTCCATGACCCATGGGGTGACGTCACATCCGGACGTTTCCTAGGCAGACTATGTTTACGGGGTGGTTTCCCAGTGCCTTCCCCAGTCATCTTCCCTTTACCCCCAGCAGCAAGCTGGGTACTCATTTTACCAACCTCGGAAGGATGGAAGGCTGAGTCAACCTTGAGCCGGCTACCTGAAACCGGCTTCCGTCAGGAAGCGATTACATAAGCCAAAATGTGACTTAAGTAAACTTTCTGATCTGTGCCCTCTAAAGGCATGACGTAAGACACTTCTGAGCATCCCAAAGTATACTTGTTGCAAACTCTGTTCTGCTTGTTCTGGGATTTATTCTGGCAATTTTCATCATAAGTTGTCCTTCAAGGCTAAAAACTAAGTTAGCTGGAACAGTGAAAAAAGGCATGCTCACATAGGTACACAAAAACCTAAATGCAAACTTTCAGGACGACTGTGTAAGCATCCTAAATAGTGGTTTAAAGTTAAAATCTGCAGTAAAACAGCGTACAAGGTTATCAGTTTTCCAGAATTCTAAGGGTGTTGGCATCAAATGGCTTTTGAAAATATAAGGCCCAGCAGTTAATCAAAACTCACACCGCCAGGCAAGAGCCATGGATCCCTCGGAAGGGTAGTTAGCCACACTGCCACAGGTTTTAAAGAGTGGTTGGTAAGCCCAGCACGCAACGAAAAGCATAAATATAATTCATTGTTTCTGGTACCTTTCTTACTAATCCCCATCATCAGATGGCGTCACCTTGTTTGTGGAATGTTTTTTATGTTGTCGATCACACCGCCAGCCCCTAGTTGTGTCGAAAACCTCCCCGGTTGTATGCATTAGGTGGAGCTGTTCATCTGTTTATAAGGATTTCTCCTCTTCTGTGACTTAATATTGCAAAAAGCAAGAGATCTGGGAGATTTGCAGGCTAGGAGGAAGAATGAATGAATAGTTAACAGCTCTGCCAATTTTAATGGATTAGAAATGTAATAAACAGTTAATGCATTCTTTAAAACCGAGAGGAAGACCCATAAAAAAAAGGTAGATTCAGCCCTGGGTACCAAACTAGACTTTAACACACACACCCCTTAAATAGTATTTCTTGTACATGTTTACATTTCACGTGGGGGTGGAAATGTAAACATGAAAAATTTGTCAGAAAAATTGCTTATCTGCATGAAAACTTCAAGTAGATGAAAACAGGAGTTCACTGCAATTCTGGACTTCCTTGGTGGTCTCCCATCCAAATCCTAACCAGGGCTGAACCTGCTTAGCTTCTGAGATCTGACCAGATCAGGCTAGCCTGGGCCACCCAGCTCAGTGCCACAAAAACTTAACAGGGGGATAAATTTTGTTACTGCTCTAACGGGCTACAGTTGCCAACCTCCAGGTACTAGCTGGAGCTCTCCTGCTATTACAGCTGATCTCCAGCCAACAGAGATCAGTCCCCCTGGAGACAAGGGCCCCTTTGGCCATTGGACTCTATGGCATTGAAGTCCCTCCCCAAACCCCGCCCTCAAAACCTCCCGCCGGTGGCGAAGAGGGACCTGGCAACCCTGGTACTAAGTAGACGGCTGTTTTATTTTGCTGGTGTCGTTTAATGTAGAAGGAGGAGATAAGGCGACGCTGCACAGCCCGACCCTCCCCAACGCCCATCCTGCCCGTGCAGCGTGGAGACCCCTTCTCCGCAAGCTCCGTCGCAGACAGTCCGGACGACCAGGGGGCGGGCGAAAGGGGGCACTTCGGCCATTTCTGCACGGGAGGTTTGGCCGGGGATTGGCCGCCCTCCCCGCCCGGACGGTCAAAACTCTGCATGGGGGAAAGAGGGGGGGGGGGCTTGTTTTTTGTGCTTGGAGTATTGGGGTGGGGGAAATGCGCCTCTGGAGGGCGGCAGCTCCAAGGCAAAACCTCCCCTGGGTGAATGGCCCTCCACGCCCAGGCTCCTCGGTGGGTTTTCCCAGCAAAGGACTGCGGTTCCCAGGCGCGCCTCTTCCCAGCGCGCGCGCAAATCCGCCCCTGCCGTTCTTGTGAATGGGCCGGCGTGGGAGTCTTCTCGGCGGCTGATTGGCTGCTTCGGCCCGGCGTGGGAGTCTCCCGGGCGGCTGATTGGCTGCTTCGGCCTGGTGACGCGCGCCCGTAGGTGACCAGAGGGGACAAAGACCCCCTCCCTTGCAAGTGGGCTGGCTGGCGGGGCTGCAGCCGTGGTGGGGGCAGCAGCCGAAGCCCACCTTGCACACGCGGGTAAGCGGGGCGGAGGGGCAGCCCCGGGGGTTTCTGCCTCTGGGTCTCGCCTTAGTGGAGTCTGCATTGGTTTGGCCCGTTTGCAGAAGGGGCTGCGAAGGGAGAGGCCGAGGATGCGCTTTGCAGCTTCCTTTGTCCTTCCTGGGAGGGGGGGCTGGAGGTAGCACACGCACAGCTAGGCGGGGGGGAGGAGAGGGGAGAGTCACGAGTGGGGAAAGAATCCTGGTCGGAAAGGGGGCGGGAGTCATATTTCTCGTGATGGTATGTAAAACTGGCCCGGAGGAGCAATGTTGTCATTTTAGCCTTGTTTGTCGATGCGATCCTATACAGAGTTCTTCCAGTCTAAACCTGCTGATTACAATGGGCTTAGATTGAAGTAAGTCTGCACTGGATTCCTCTTGTGTGTCACCTGGTAGGCTTCAGAACAGTGTGGGACATGAACGTTGCGGAAAATGCGTCCCAAAACAACCCAGTCCGATACCCTGCTGTTTTCCAGATACACTTGGGGCCAGTCAAGGATTTCAGATCACAGCCCACTGCAGAGAGCAGGAAACGGTCTGCAGAACAGGTGGCTTCAAGCGGTTGAGCTGAAGGGAAAAGCAAGGCACTTCCAAGGGTTTCAGGTAAACTTGAACTCTGCGGAAATTCCCAAATGTTAAGATCTGGGCAGACTAGAAAACAGGGGCAGGGAATTTAGCAGAGGTTTGATACTTCTGCAGCATTGCCTCTTGTGCCCCTCCATAGGCCTTTCCTTCCGAAGATCAGTACTTGAGACACCCATGCAATACTGGGCAGTGCATTTTTACTCCCGATTGATTTCTCCTTTTGCTTTTCTGGTCATCACAGAGTGCAGAATGATGTCTGTCAGTCAATCTGGATTGCCCCCTCTTCTCAGGGGAAGTGAGACGGTTGTATCAGAGGCCATGCAGGTAGGAGATGGCTGATGGTGATTTTGGGCTAGGGTGGGAGAGTAGGTCCAATCTGTGAGGAAGAGGAACCGAACACAAAAGGGCTGTGCAACTGGTTCTCTTTGCTCAACCCTTTAAAATTATCTGTCAAAGGGAAGAACTAGATGATCAGGTAGACAGAAGTAGCAACGTTCTAGGGCTGTACTATTTCAGAGCGCAGGGGAAGGATGTTTTTAGTGTTCCCTGCAGATTGTAATCTGGCACACAGAAACATTCTCATCCTGATAGGCTAGCTAACTACATGCAGGTGGTTTTTTGTGGGGGGGGGCATTAAAATATGACCCTCCCATCTGTTGCCTGCCTTGATAGAGTGCTAGAATTCTTCCAGAAGAGATCTCCCAAAACCGCTTGTCAAATTGTACAATTCAAAGACATTCTTTACTTACCTGAGCCCATTGTTTTGATCTCAGTTGCTTCTTCTTACTGAGTCTCTGAGATCAGCATTTCTGGTGGTCTTTGCAATTAGGCTTGTGCTTCTATAACTCTTTATTTGAAAGGGGTCACAGTACCTTTCAGAACAAATGCATCTGGTTCTCTGTACATGTATTTTAAAATGAAAACTTTGTGCAATTTTCAAACTATAAACCTTTATAAAAATAAAAAAGTAAGCCCACCTGCAGCATGAGGTGTCACAGGCCAGGTACAGAAGTCCAGTGCATCCGTATTTTAAAGAACGTTTAGATCAACGCTGAGCTATTGAGAGAGTTTTTGGGGATGACGGGTACTGAGTGAGCGCTCTTTATCTTTGCAGAGCCCAGTGACCTTTGAAGATGTAGCTGTGTATTTTACAGCTGGGCAAGCAGCTCTGCTGGATCCGAGCCAACGGGCCTTGTATAGGGATGTTATGGTGGAAAATTATGAGAATGTGGTCTCAGTGGGTAAGGATCTTGCTTCTTCATTTGATAGTTGACATTTATTTAGGTTTCTTTGTTGCTTTATCTAGTGGTCTACAGATATAAATATATGAAGCTGCACTGACCTGGATGAGGCTGTTAGTCCATATTGCTTGGTATTGTCTTCTCTGACTGGCAACTGTCCAGGATCTGAGGCTAAGAAAAGTCATTCCCCAATCCTGCTGAGATCCTTTAACTGAAGGTGCCAGGGGTTGAACTTGGGACTTCCTGTATGCTAGCCATGTGTACTATCACTGAGTACCTGAAATGGGTACATGATGCATAGAATCATAGAGTTGGAAGGGGCCATACAGGCCCTCTAGTCCATCCCCCTGCTTAATGCAGGATCAACCTAGAGCATCCCTAACAAGTGTTTGTCCAGCCTTCATTTAAAGACCTACCTAGGTAGCCTATTCCACTGTTGAATAACTCTTACTGTAAAAATTTTGTTCTTGATATCCAGTGTCACGGTTCGGGCCGTTAAGTGCCTACACTCTTAGAAAGGATCCCTTCCTGAGAAGGGATATGTTATCTTATTCGGCGAGACACCACTAGACCGGAATCAACGGTTCCTAGAAACTTGTTATGGTTCCTAGAACATCTCTTGAACACGCCAATAAATTTATAATACTGGACAAGAGTAGAAGTATAAAAAACACATTTATTTACATTATATAATATATGCTTTTTGGTTGCAACGCCTTAAAATATCATATAAGGCTAGACATCATTAGTCTTAAACATGTTTATGTAGCAAGTAATCATTCACACTCTCTATGCCTCCATAAAGGAGTATCTTAGTCAGAATATACTCATAAAGTATCCTTAGTGCAATGCACTTTCATTCAGAATATAAAGTTACAGAAATCCTGTCAAAATATGGTTAATTCTTTGGAGAAAGATTTGGTTAGAAGCATCCTAACTTAAATCATTCAAAACATCATAATATTTCAGTACAGAAGACACACTATACCTTGCTGTATCATCTGTACTCCTCTAAGAATCTAAGCTCTATGAGAATATATGAAGTTATCCCAGAGTATCTGTATTTTCTAAGTCTTGAATCCTTTAAAGACTTCTATTAGTATTCTTAACTGATCATCATTAAGATCAGGCATTGTCTATGTACATGCTATGCATATTCTTTCTAGTTTTAGACAGCAATGCTGAATATATAAATACTATGTGTTAGCTTAAAGCTGTTTAAAGTCTCTTTGGCTGTGCCAACCTGTGTATGCGCTGTACAATGTATCAGCATTATGCATATCTCACAGACTACAGAGAGTCTCCTTTCCCTTCAGGAACATCTCTGGTCTCTTGCTCTGAGGAGGTTCAGAAGTCCCTCTGTTAAGTAGAGGACCTTCTGACACTATCTCAGAGGTCTAGCTATTAGCCCTGTGTTCAGGATGCTCTTTAGCATTGGTAAGCCAAATAGGTTTAGTTTGTAAGAATCCATAAATCCAATGGACTCTCAGTATTCCAATATATGGAAAGATCACTGCACTTAGGTTCCCATTCAAAGAATAGGAATTCTAAGGGTCTCTATCCTCTTCTAGGATTAGAGCAGTCTCACAAATAGACTGTAAGTAAGATATGTTGAAATATCCAGATCTTGATACTTCAAGATATCTTAGAGAACTACTGTCCACGCAAGGATCAGAGTCTCAATGTTTTACATCTCAGGCTTTTGAGATGGAGAAATGTTACTTCAGACAGCTGCAGTCTGCCAGCAATAACAATCTGAAGTGCTGGCTGTACTGTGGCTGTATTTATACTGTTTCTAGACTCATTAAGGGTGAAGAGAGATCCTTTATCTCCTCTTTCTTATCCATTAAGAGGGATACCTTTTATTCCCATTGTCTGAAATGATGTGCAGTGCAGAAATGGCTTACTAGCAGCTGCTCAGCTCTTTATGTCCATATATGGGCTTCCTTTCCTTTCAGTCCACTTTGCTTAAAGTATAAACACTTATTTCTGAGTTACATGATCACGTTATATACATAATTTGTATACCATCCTCTTCGGTAGGACAATACACATTAAATGAGACTACTTAGAAATCTGTAGCACAACATTTAACTATATAACTCATAAAACACAATTATAGCTTACATTGTCACTTGCGAAGTGTCTTTGTTTACAGTAGTCAGTAGCATAGCCTTTAGCGAGATTACAGAAGAGCAAGAAAGCATATTACTCATATCTTTGAGAGAACTTTAATGCCTTTAAGCTATAATAAGCACAGGTTCAGCTATTAATGCACTCTTAGTACATTATGATATCTTAAGACCTTGAGAAGGACAAACGTGTCCTGCTTTTGTGATTCTGACATCTGGCAGCTGAGTCAGAAAGGTGATTTTGGTCACATCTTATGGATAGATAAGGAAAGGTGCTCTGCTTTGTCCCTTCAAGGACAAGGACTAAAGCGACTTTATTAGGTAGCTCTTGATAGAGCTGACCTTGAGAGTATTCCATCAGCCTGTCAGCATTACACAGACTTTCATTATACATTACCCAAACCTCTACAGTGGCTCAGTTTGCATGATGTGTACTAGCTCTATATGGAATTAATCCTGCACATGTTCACAGAATACCATAGCTATGTCAGAGACTGTTACACCAGCTGGTACCTTTCTCCTCAATTTAAACCCATTATTGTGAGTCCTATCCTCTGCTGTCAAGAGGAACACCTCCCTGGCCTCCTTTAAGTGACAGCCCTTCACCTACTTAAAGAGAGCAATCATTGCCCCGCTCAACCGCCTCTTGTCCAGACTAAACATTCCCAGCTCCCTCAGCCTTTCCTCATAGGCCTTGGTCTCCAGGCCCTCTTCATCCACTCAATTCTGCCCACATCCTTTTTGAAGTAAGGCCTCCAGAACTGCACATAATACTCCAAGCCCAGACAGACCCATGCAGTGTATAGCAGTGTATAGATGGTGCAGCTACAGCTGTCTTGTTTGGGGTCTTCCTAGAGGCACCTGGTTAGCCATTGTATGAACAGACTGCTGGACTTGATGGGCCTCTGTCTCATCCAGCATGGCTTTTCTTATGTTCTTATGCTAAAGCCCCTTGTTCATTTCTTTTCTGAGCAGGATTTCTGGCACCAAAGCCAGAGCTCATTAACCAGCTGGAACATGGAGATGACCCGTGGATGCCAGACTTTGAAGGGTCAGAAGAAGTGAAGGGTTCCCACACCAACTCGGGTAAAGGGGTAGTGGGGTGGATCTATCCTGGTTTTCCCCAGGGGGACTGATCTCTGTAGTCTGGAGATCTCCAGGTGTCACCTGGAGGTGGGCAACCCTACTGAAAAACCTGATTTTTTCATGATGGTGTCTTCTTTCCCAAGAAGGATTTCTGGTCCCAGAATCTGAGGATATTACCCAGCTGAAAACAGAAGCCTTGCGGATGCCAGTTTGTCAGGAAGAAACGAAGATTGTGGCCACCAACTCAGGTGAGAGAGCCAGGGGTTTGGGGCGGAGCAGATGACAAATCTATGGGCCATTGTTATAATATAAACTGTAATACAGCCCCTGTCATCAAAATGGGCCATTACTAGTCATCACAAAGACGATGTCACCATCAGCTTTTCCTCCTGGCACTGGTAATTTCCATTAAGGCAGCCCTTACACCCCCTAGCTGTCTATTGCCTCCCCTCCCACACACACACAGGACAGTTTCCATAGTCTGCCTTACCGGCCTTCACATCTCCCAGGAGGGAACCCGCTAGGCCACTCACTCCCCTGTTGCTAGGCAACATCCCAGAGGCTCTCCAGTAATCTCTCTTTGTCCTCCCCTGCCTAGATGGTGGTGTTCCTCCATTTGGCATTTTTACTGGTTTTCATGCAGGATGCTAGGCTTTTGAAAAATTGATTTCTTTATTAATTTCTTAAACATTATCCCTCACCACTCAACCAGTGATTTCTGAGGTGACGTTCTCCTCTTTAGTCTCAGTATGTTTATGTAAGGGATTTTGAATCACTTTTAGCTGTTTTTAGTCACCTAATGGCCTGTGGACTGTTTTAGCAATACTATTTTGGGGTGCTCAGTGTTTGCTTTCTGCTGTTTTTAAGCCCTAGCTGGGTTAGAAGTGTGAAAAATAAATAAATATCTACTCCTGTGCAGATGTTTCTCCTCCACCAATCTCTTTTTTGTGGATTAGAGTCTGTAATCTGTTTGCCTTTTATATAGGAAATGACTTGGAAAGGAAAAACAAGTGCCATGTGTGTGGAAAATGTTTTTGTCAGAAACTGAATCTCACCAGACACCACCGAGTACACCTGGGAGATAAACCATATAAGTGCTTGTGGTGTCAGAAACGGTTTGCTCGCAAATCACACCTTTTGAGCCACAAGAGAATCCACACAGGAGAGAAACCCTATAAATGTTTAGAATGTGGGAAGCGATTTTCTCAACAGGCTAACCTTTTGAGCCACAACAGAATCCACACAGGAGAAAAACCCTATAAATGTCTGGAGTGTGGAAAATGTTTTGCACATGGCTCAGGATGTCTGAGTCACCAGAGAATCCACACGGGAGAAAAACCTTATACCTGCTCAGAGTGTGGAAAGCGTTTTTCCCAACACGCTCATCTTGTGAGTCATAAGAGCCTTCACACAGGAGAGACACCCTATAAATGTCTGGAGTGTGGAAAATGTTTTCGTCAGAAACTGAATCTCACCAGACACCACCGAGTACACCTGGGACATAAACCATATAAGTGCTTGAGGTGTCAGAAACGATTTGCTCGCAAATCACACCTTTTGAACCACAAGAGAATCCACACAGGAGAGAAACCCTATAAATGTTTAGAATGTGGGAAGCGATTTTCTCAACAGGCTCACCTTTGGAGCCACAAGAGAATCCACACGGGAGAAAAAACCTATAAATGTCTGGAGTGTGGAAAATGTTTTGCACATGACTCAGGACTTCGACGTCACCGCAGAATCCACACGGGGAAAAAACCTTATACATGCTCAGAGTGTGGAAAGTATTTTTCCCAACACAATCAACTTGTGATCCATCAGAGAGTTCACACAGGAGAGAAACCTTACAAATGTATGGAGTGTGGAAAGTGTTTTTCCCAGTCAGCTCATCTTAAGAGCCATCAGAGAGTTCACACTGGAGAGAAACCTTACAAATGCATGGATTGTGAGAAATTTTTTTCCCAACACTCTCACCTTGTGAGTCATCAGAGACAACACACTGGACAGAAACCCTACAAATGCATGGAGTGTGGAAAATGTTTTGCATACAGCTCATCCTTGTCGGTACATAAAAGAATCCACACTGGAGAGAAACCCTATAAATGTTTGGAGTGTGGAAAGTACTTTGGTCGCCACTACCACCTTTCAAAACATCGGAAAATTCACACAGGAGAGAGAAACTATAAGTGCACAGTTTGTGGGAAATGTTTTGCTGACAACTCCACCCTTGTGCTTCACCAAAGAGTTCACACAGGAGAGAAACCATACACATGCACAGTGTGTGGGAAATGTTTTCGTTATAGTTCAGCTTTTATAAAACACCAGAGGAGTCACACTGGAGAGAAACCTTATAAATGTTTCGAGTGTGGGAAGTGTTTTTCTCACCGGCCAGATCTTATGATCCATCAGAGAGTCCACACTGGAGAGAAACCATACAAATGCTTGGAATGTGGGAAATGTTTTCGTTATAGTTCAACTTTTATAAAACACCAGAGGAGTCACACAGGGGAGAAACCTTATACATGTTTAGAGTGTGGGAAAAGTTTTGCTCAGCGATCCAGCTTTGTGACACACCAAAGGATCCACAGAAGGGAGAAACCATATGAATGTTCACAGTGTGGCAAATGCTTCACACAACAATCCAACTTGGCGATACACCAGAGGGTTCACTCAGGAGAGAAACCTTATAAATGTCCTGAGTGTGGAAAGTGTTTTTCTCAGCGCACACATCTTGTGATTCACCAGAAGGTCCACATGGAAGGCAAACAAAAGCGAAGATCCCGTTCAGGTGAGATATGTTCTATCAAACAGATGTTGTGTGTTTGTTACAGAGTCTAGGGGGTGGGGTAGTATGTCTACATGCTCAGCACACAGGAACACATTGCACCCCATGACCCTGACCCCTGTTGGTGGAGAACAAGGTGTGCCACCAATGCAGTACTGGCATCATGCACAATGTTTTATTTTCCTCCATTGAAGTGCATGAAGCCACTCATTTACATGGGTGAATATAAAAGGGAGGTGTTGCAGAAAACATTAAGGGTGGGGGCTTAACCACTTCTAGTGACTGAAGTGTTTGGGGTTTGACCCCTTTCAACTTTGTTCCAGATTATAGCTCATTTCCTTTGTTTATAGAATCCAAAAAGAACCTTGGGAACTAAGCCAGCTCCTATTTATGTAGCCACACCTTCCATTACTGATTCCTCAGGCCTTCCGTTTCTTATTTCTTGCTTTAGCATATTTCTCAATCAGCTTTCCCCATGGTCAAGGCACTTTATGATGAAAATTCAGATTAAACAATTTCATTAAGATTTATTAAAAACATCTAACACAAATGCAGTGTGCAATACAGTAAACAGCCCTTCAGTCCCTGTTTGTTTGTTTGTTTTGAGAGCCAGTGTGGTGTAGTGGTAAGGCTTGTAGTAGGATCAGGGTGATCTGGATTCAAATTCTCACTTGCCATGAAACTTTCTTGGTGACCTTAGAACTTGTCCACACGCTACAAAGATTTTCTGACTGATGACCCCTACGTGGCCACCACAAAGAATTTTGACCAGACATGTGCTGCAGGTATTATGCACAAAATTCAGCTATCAGGTGTATAGGGGCCCGATTCAGATTAGGACCATGATGCATGGGGAGAGAGGACTTAAGCCTATCCCCCACCCCGGGTGAAACAGCCATCAGTACTCATACGTTTCCCCAATAGCAGCTTTCCAGGAGTGTTTGAAGTCAGGAAAATAGCAGGGTGTGAGGGTTCCTGACCTCTCTGTGCAAATTCCATAAAATCACTTGCTCAGACAGTCATGTAGAAACAAGGAACTTTTATTGGAAGCTTCAGATGATACAGGCCGCACACTGATAAAAGTTGCAAGTGAGCAAGGCTTCTCAACTACAGAATTATATCCCCTACAGGGAAGCAAAAGGTCACACCTATGTTATGGGAAGCTACAAGATAGATGGGTACGGTACAGACATCAAGCGGCTCCAGAGAGCTTGTTAGGGTTATCTACTTTCCAAGGCCGGAATTGGCAAGAGGGAGTGAACCAAAGCACAGCCGGGGAGACACAGCAGGGGAGGCATCCGTGAGACATACCAGCCAGGGCTTGACAGATATGGCGCCTGAACTCAGGAAAGGCCAAATGGTCTGAACTGCTTTTACGAGTCCAGAGGGAGGGGGGAATTGGGACCACAGCACACAAAGACATACAGACCCTCACATTCTGCCCCCCTTAAGGCCCCCCTCCCCCGAGTCCGGGCGGACGAGGCCTATCTGGATAAGCAGAGTGAAATTCCCGAACCAGACGAGGGGCGGCCACATGGGGAGCTGCCACCCACTTATCCTGAGCGGAGCCCAAGTGTTTCCAACGAACCAAATAGAACAACTTCCCTTTTTTCAGTTTAGAATCCAACACTTTTGACACTTCCAAATGCGTTTCCCCCCCCACACACACACAACTGTAGGGATCTCGGACTTAGGAAGAGGGTGGAACTGAGGGGCAGTGACGTACGGTTTGAGTAGACTGATGTGGAACACAGGGTGCACCCCCCGAAGAGACTTAGGGAGCTCTAATTCCACCGTGACGTCGTTGATCACCCGGGTAATGGGGAAAGGACCTACGTACTTATCACTAAGCTTTTTACAAGGTCGAAGTGAACGTAGGTTCTTGGTGGAAAGGTACACCTGTCCCCCCACCTTGAGCTCCCACCCCGGAGACCGATGTTTATCGGCTTGATCCTTGTATTTGCGTTTGGCCCTTTCCAGGTTTTTCTGCAACCAGGGCCAAGTGGTTTGCACTACCTGTACCCATTCCTGAACCTCCTGCACCCCCTCGAGTTCGGGAGTGATGTTAGGAGAGCCAAAGGGTCCAAAGTCTTTCCCATAGACCACACGAAAAGGACTGAAACCTGTGGAAGAATGGGGGGCATTATTGTAAGCATATTCAGCAAAAGGCAACAAATCCACCCAATCGTCCTGGTGGTAATTGACATAACACCTCAAATAGCATTCAACCACAGCATTGACACGTTCAGTTTGACCATCAGTCTGGGGGTGGTAAGCTGAAGAGAGTCCCTGCTCTTCTACCCCCATTACTTTTAGGAAGGCTCTCCAGAATTTGGCCACAAACTGAGCCCCCCTGTCGGAGAGGACCTTCCTCGGGATCGAATGATGCTTCACCACATGATTAACAAACAGTTTAGCCAGTTTCTGAGCTGAGGGTAATCTCGCACAAGGAACGAAGTGAACCTGTTTGGAAAATAAGTCAGTTATTACCCACAATACGGTTTTTCCCCGACTGGGGGGTAAGTCAGTGATAAAATCCATAGCTATCACTTCCCAGGGCATGGTCGGAGTCTCAAGCGGTTTTAAGAGTCCGGGAGTCTTCCCCATCCGTCTTTTGGCAGTGGCGCAGACGGGACAGCTGCGCACATACAACTCCACATCAGCTCTCATGCCGGGCCACCAAAACTGCCGCCGTAATAGATGCAAGGTCTTGACAAACCCAAAATGACCTGCAAGTTTGGCCCCGTGAACCATTCCCAGTACCTCTTTCCGGAGGACTTCCGGGACATAAATTTTACCCCCCTGCGCCCACAAAGAGTCCTGTTGGTCGAGCTGCGTGGGGAGGACTTGCTGCTCTGCTTCCCTTAGAGAAGCATCTCGGAGCCGCTGTAGGAAAGCCTCCGGGATCCCCTTGGGGGGAGGGACCTGCTGATGGTGGGATTGGGAGCGGGTGGTCACTGCGAGCCCCGAGGCTTCCCCCCTCTGCTCAGGGGTGAATAAGGAGTCTACCGGTCGATCAAAGTCATTGCAGTATTGGGGAAGTCTAGAGAGAGCATCAGCTAACGCATTGTCTTTCCCTGGCACATGTTTCAGAACAAAGCGGAACTTAGCAAAAAACTGAGCCCAACGAATCTGTTTCGCGTTGAGCTTTCTAGCTCCTTTCAACGCCTCAAGGTTCTTGTGATCGGTGCAAACCTCAAAAGGGATCTCCGCCCCTTCCAGAAAATGTCTCCAAATGGTGAGGGCATGTTTAACAGCAGCGGCCTCCTTCTCCCAAATGGCCCAGTTAATCTCAGACTGAGAAAACTTTTTTGAGAAATAGGCACACGGTTTCAATCGGTCGTTCTCGTCCCGTTGTAAGAGAGCCCCTCCCATGGCAACATCAGAAGCATCAACCTGAACCACGAAAGGCTTATTACAATCGGGGTGCGCAAGAACGGGTTCGGACGAGAAGAGCAGCTTGAGCGTATCGAAAGCCTGCTGGCAGTCCGAAGTCATTGCAACCTAGCTGAAGGCAGAGCGGCGTTCGCTCCCTTCCCTTTTGTGCGCAGGAGCGAGGTGAGAGGGAGTGCTACCTGGGCAAAACTAGGAATTAAGTTTCGGTAAAAGTTGGCAAAGCCTAAAAATTGTTGCAAATGTCTACGCGTGGTGGGGGGTTCCCAGTCCATTACCGCCCGAACCTTTTCGGGATCCATTTCTAAGCCTTGATGGGAAATCACATAGCCCAGGAAGGTGATGGAGGGTTGGTGGAAATCATATTTGGAAACCTTAGCAAACAGTTTGTGCTCGCGCAGCCGCTGCAGCACTTCGCGCACCAGCTGTACATATTCTTCCATGGTTTCAGAATAAATGAGTATATCGTCCAGGAAAACCACCACCCCTCGAAACAATAAATCGTGTAGAACTTCATTAATTAATTGCATGAACACACTCGGAGCCCCCGAAAGTCCGAACGGCATCACTAAATACTCAAACATTCCAAAACAACTAGAAAAGGCAGTCTTTGGTTCGTCCCCTTCTCGTATGCGGACTCGGTGGTAAGCCTCCACCAAATCCAATTTGGTGAAGATCCGGCCCTCCTTCAATTGCGCGAGAATGTCTGGAATGAGAGGGAGGGGGTATGCGTTAGACTGAGTGACCGCATTCAGTCTACGAAAATCAATACAGAGTCTTAAATCCCCCGTCTTTTTCTTGACAAAGAATGCGGGGGCCGAGTAAGGAGCCTTGGACGGGCGGATGAAGCCCTGCGCCAAATTGGTGTCCAAATATTCTCGCAACACCGCCTTTTCATTTGGACTCATGGGGTACACCTTTCCTTTGGACAATTTGCCATCTCCCACTATTTCAATAGCACAGTCTGTTTCCCGGTGGGGGGGGGGGTAATTCGTCGCACTCCCGCACATCAAACACATCGGCGAACTGGGAATACTCGCTGGGAAGCTGGGGCAGAGCAGTCTCGGGAAAGGGGGCCCCCACGAGGGCGGCTGCTGGAGCGCTAAGCACCCTATCCTTATCATGGAGTTCTCATGAGTTGCGAGGGAAGGTGAGCGTCCGCTTCACCCAGTCTATAGAGGGATTGTGCCCCAGCAACCAATTCATCCCTAATACCACGGGTGCGACTATGGGAGCGATGGTAAAGTAAAGGCGCTCCCAATGTTCCCCTATAGCCATGATGACCGCTGCGGTGCGGTGGGTTACGGGTCCCTTTTTAAAGTCACTGCCATCCATCTGGGAAAAGCGGATGGGTTCGGGTAGCCGTTTCCGCTTAACTTGCAGCAATTTGGCCGTCTCTTCGCTCATCATGGTGCGGGCACAACCCGAATCCACCAGGGCTGTGAATTCTAATGTGGGACCCCCTTTAGGTAGTGAAAGTTTGACTTTAACATACACATTGTCTTCTTGAGCGCTTACCATTAGTGGAGCTCCTTGCACAACGTTCGGAGCGGTCTGCTGAGGAGCCCCCCTTACAGCAGACCGATGGCGTTTTTTGCCGGCAGGTCCCAGTCCTCTTCCTCGCTGGAGGAAGTGGTTGTGGTATTTGTAATCCGTGACTCCGATGAGTCAAAGGCTTCCTTTGTAATCCGTGACCCCGATGGGTCGGTGGAGTCCGAGGCTACGACCTCGGTGCGGGCGTGCAGGGCCGAGGGCGCGCTGCGTCGGCTCGGTGTTGGTGCGCCGCTCCCGCGGCGAGGTTGCCCCTCGGGAGGGGGCTTCTCAGGTTCGGTTGTGGCCAGACGAGTCGGTCCCGGACATCCGGGTCGAGAAGGGCATTGAGAAGCAAAGTGTCCTTTCCCCCCGCAAACGAGACAGACCCCACTCTCAAAGCGCCTACGGCGTTCGGCCATGGAGGGTCCACCCCCCGAGGGGGTTCGAGAGTCCTTTGGGCCGCCGGGTCTGTCTCCACGGGTCTTGGTCTCTCGTCTGGTGCGTTGTCGGGACAGGAGCAACAGTTGCTTTCGGTTTTCGATATCGGCGGCATGGCGAATCCAACCTTCAACATTGGGAGGGTTGCCCTGCATGAAAGCCCAGTGTTGCAATTCCGGGTTCAAACCTTCACGGAAACACTGCACCCTGGTAGTTTTGCTCCAGTCCAAAACCCGACTCGAGAGCGACTGGAACTCGCTTGCATACTGCGTGACAGTTTTAGTCCCTTGGCGCAGTTGTTGCAAGGCCACCTTTGCTCGCTCACCCAAATGCGGGTCCTCAAATCGGTGTCGAAGGGCGACCATGAAATCATCGAGGCTTCGCAAAACTGAGGAGCGAAGTTCATACTGCTGTACCATCCAGGCAGCCGCCTCCCCTTGTAGGAGAGAAGCGATGTATTGGACCCGGGAGTCTTCCGAAGCAAAAGTCCGGGTCTGCTCACGCATAAAAACATCCACTTGTACCATGAAAAACGTTAGCTGTTCACTCGACCCGTCATACGTGATTTTCAAATCTCTGCGGGCCGGTGGAACGGGGCGGATGGGAGGTGCCAGGGGCGCGGGTGGCGGAGGTCCTCCGTCCGGCGGTGCCACGGGTGGAGTCTGAATCTTCAGCGCATCCATGGCTCCGGCCATCTCCAGCATCACTGCTTGCATAGTATCCATCCGTTCCAGTAATTCCTGGCGCTCTGTCTGCCAGCGCAGCCGCTCCTCATCCATCTGGTGAAGTAGCAGGGCTTCCTTTCGGGCGGGGTCGTCCTCGAACCCCAACCCGTGCACCACAGTCCGTCTTGACTGTGTGTCGCTCTTCGAGAGCGACCAATGCTTGGGAGTTTCCAACCAGCTCTCCAAGCGAGTTTTCTTGGGCTTTGTTCCCAAACCTGATCTGGAGTCGGCTCCACTGGGCGTCTTCCCAGTCGACTTCTCTTCCGTAGGGGGTAGAACAGGTTTCGTGGGTACAGCATTGTCCTTCTTGTCGCCGTCATCCGGCTTGTCATTGGCGTCCCCGTTGCCTGCCATAGCTGTCCAGGAACGGTACAGGAGCAGGTCAACGCGGCAAGGACTTGCAACTTAATGTGAGGGTTCCTGACCTCTCTGTGCAAATTCCATAAAATCACTTGCTCAGACAGTCATGTAGAAACAAGGAACTTTTATTGGAAGCTTCAGATGATACAGGCCGCACACTGATAAAAGTTGCAAGTGAGCAAGGCTTCTCAACTACAGAATTATATCCCCTACAGGGAAGCAAAAGGTCACACCTATGTTATGGGAAGCTACAAGATAGATGGGTACGGTACAGACATCAAGCGGCTCCAGAGAGCTTGTTAGGGTTATCTACTTTCCAAGGCCGGAATTGGCAAGAGGGAGTGAACCAAAGCACAGCCGGGGAGACACAGCAGGGGAGGCATCCGTGAGACATGTCAGCCAGGGCTTGACAGATATGGCGCCTGAACTCAGGAAAGGCCAAATGGTCTGAACTGCTTTTACGAGTCCAGAGGGAGGGGGGAATTGGGACCACAGCACACAAAGACATACAGACCCTCACACAGGGGAGGCTGAAGCTTGCTCCGCACATGTTACAGTCTCCATGCACCTGGGGATTTAGTTCTGAGTATAGAACCTGCCAGTCCTTGCCTCTAACCTACTTCACAGGGTTAGTGTGAAGATAAAATGGTGGAGGAAGAACCATATTCCCTGCCCTGAGTTCAGACCAGGTAAAAAAACACTACATAAATAAATCCACATCAAGGGCTTCTAGAAAAGAAACATTTTCAGTTGAGCTCAAAAGGTCAGTAGGAAGAGAGCCAACCTCACCTCCTGAGGGAGGGAAAAACCCTCTGGATGCAGCAACTCCCAGGTCCCAGCCAACCTTACTTCCATTATGGCTGGTTCCTGTGGGAGACCAGTGGGCAGGTGGAGGCAGTCTTTCAAGAGTCAGGAATAAGCAGCTGGAGGTGCAGGGCCTAATAAAAGTCCCCAAAGGCTTTCCTTCGTCTCTTTAAGCATAGCTTCTGATTCCCAAGATGCCCACAAACACATTCTGTTCTGCACCTCAGCCATTTTCTCACAAGGTGAGACACAGGTAAAGAGATCTCTAACTCCTTTTCCCACAGTGGGAACGGTGAAGCAAGGCTTTTGCTTGGCCCTCCCCCCCCCCTTATTAGGCAACTGAGGCCTGGTCCACACATACAGAAGAAGGTGGCAGAGCCCAGAGGTGGTAGAATGGGACTGCACCACTTCAGTATGCAGGCGAGGAATTCCATCCTTGAATGTTCTTTTGCCTTTTTTTAAGGCAAACAAACCTTTCAAGTGGAAAATTGTCACAGCGAGGAGGAAGGTTCTCACTCTCCTTTCAGCTTGCTTTGACATGCCACTTGTGTCTCTCGTGAGCATCGTTCCCCAGTGTGGCACCCACCCGATGTTCCAGGGAAGTGGGTAAAGCCATGGAGGATTACTAAACTGCGAGCCTCATGCCAGGGATGGAAGTAAGGAGCCTACTCTCTCCGACAGTATCCTACACACACACACACACACACACACACAGTTTCTATGGCCTCTGCATTCTGTTCCCATCACCAGATGGCTCCTGGAAGGAGAGCAAGCTGCCTGCAGAGAAGAGAGAGTGGAATCACCCAACACCTTGGCAGCCACCCAGGAAAGGAGCAAACTGGCCCCAATTAGGTGGTGGTGGTTTTACTCCCCTTTCTCCAAATACTAGCTTGTTCTGGGAATTTCAATAATTATAGTTGTATATTTACTAGTAATAACGATATTATTGTAAGTGTGTGTTTGGTGTGCCCTACAGTACTCATGTGACTTTTGGTTGAAGGTAATTGCGAATGTAGCTCTTTGCGAGCCACAAACTGAGAGTATCCCTGCTGTAAATAATTTTTTTATTCCAAGCTGAGCTGTCCTTTGGCATTACAGCAAGACCAGGGAAAGGCAAGGGCGGCGGGAGTCGGTCCATGAGGGAGGCTGACCATCACCTCCATCACCACGCTGCACTTTTGAACATGGGCAGCAGAGGAAAGGAGGAGGGTTTACATAGGTCGTTAATTTTCTCTTGTTCGTTTGTTTTTAATCCCAGTGGATCATTCAAAGGCTGAACACTCTTCCCCCAAGAATGGAAAACATCAGAAAATCCACTCAGGAAAGAAAACCACATGAATGACTCACTTGTGGGGGGTAGATTGTGCCTGACAGGTCTTAGTCGTCAGGAATCTGCCTCAGGATGATAGCGGAAATAGTAGACGATTCATTCGGCGAGAGCCTTCAGTTCAAGATACAAATTTGATAGGAAGAATTGGAAACTTCTCATAAGTATGGTATAATATAGTATGTTGGTAATTCCCCCCCCCCCTTTATTAAATACACCACTCCAGATAAGCGGCCATTTGTAGCCTCTTGGGAAATAAATTATTTCCACGTCTGGTGCTTCTTACCTCTAAGGAAGTGAATTATCCTATAAGTTGTGTGTTAAAACGAGTTAATGTTTTTGAGGTTATTCTTAATACAGATCTTGTTTAAAGAAAAAGACGCAATGACATATGTATGTTTCCCAGCTGGAGCTTACTATTGCAACCCTACTGGGAGTAATTACAACAAATGGAGTAAATACATGCCCTTAAAATCAAATGGCTAATACTAGGAAGGATATAAGGATCCAATAAAAAGAAGAATTACAAATGTGTTGGTCAAAGAAAAAAACCTGACGTCTTGTTTTTACAAGAAGCGTACCTAAAACAAAACTTTTATCCTGATCTGAAATTATCCTGTTTCCCCTTCCAATATGCGCTGCAGTTAGCTCAAAATCAAGGGGGGTTGCAATCTTGATCTCCAGAAATTTTGGTTTTCAGGTTCTGAATGTTCTAATAGATAAACAGGGTAGATATATTTGTGTGAAAGGTAAGCAAAATGACCCCACTTCTACACACGAAGCCAGCTGGGTGACCTTGGGCTAGTTATAGCTCTGTTAGAGCTCTCTCAGCCCCACCTACCTCACAGGGTGTCTGTTGTGGGGAGGGGAAGGGAAGGTGATTGTAAGCCGGTTTGAGTCTCCCTTAAGTGGTAGAGAAAAGTCGGCATATAAAAACCAACTCTTCTTCTTCTGAATAGACAAAATTATTGTAAAGGTATTATTTCAGTTTTATATAAGACTTTTAAAGATAGGTCTCCTTTGACTCCTTCATATACTAAAAAGTAGCAGAGAGAAATCATATCTCTGAGGACAACTGGACATCTGTTTGGAAGATGTATCCTCTTAAATCAGCTTCTACCAACATTAAAGAACTAGCTTGCAAAATCATGAGCCAGGGGTATTTCACCCCTCTCGCCTTCATCATATCATGCCAGGGCACTAAGGTCTGTGCTAGAAAGGCTGTGGCAAACCAGCTAATTTTCTGCACTGCTGGTGGACATGCCCCAAAATTAGTTTATTTTGGGACAACATCTTGCGAAAGATAGAATTAATCGCACAATACAAAGTCGCTCATGATGCCTTAATTGTCTTACTAGAAAAATTTGATATACAACAATTCTCACCCCAAAAAAGGGAACTGATTTCAATACTGCTACTGGCAGCAAAATTTCTGATTGCCTCATACTGGGAAAAAAGATGTCTCCTACTGGGCTGATTGAAAAGGTATAGAACCTTTTAATTTTAGATAAGGTATCTTCAAAACTCAAAGTAGCCAATAACTTATCTTACTCTACAGACTTTTTAAATAGATGGCTGCCTTTTCTAGAATATGTGGAGCAGGGGGCATCATGAAGTAAACAATGCCCATGAAACTGTCGTATGATTTACGTTTATCAAGTTCTGCTAAATGAATACAACAAAATGTATGATTTCTGAAAAAGCACCAATGTATAATATTGGAACATATATTGGAACAATGTATAATACTAGAACACATATTGAAACCAAGTATTGGAACTTATCTTGACTGTACAAGGATGTTTAACCTACTGCTGATGTATTTTTATTTTTGTTGTTGTTATAAACTAAACTTAAAATAAAGAGTTATATAGTTCTTTTAAAAAGAATAAAGGGTAAGTTTCAGAGCTTTGCCAGGAAAGGGAGACGCAGATTTCACTGAATTCATAATCAGATTTAGGGGTTACAGGATGTGTGTCCCACTTATATAGAAGCGATTAAAAAGGTAAAGGTCTCTTGCGCAAGCACCGGGTCATTCCTGACCCATGGGGTGACGTTACATCCGGACGTTTCCTAGGCAGACTATGTTTACGGGGTGGTTTGCCAGTGCCTTCCCCAGTCATCTTCCCTTTACCCCCAGCAGCAAGCTGGGTACTCATTTTACCAACCTCGGAAGGATGGAAGGCTGAGTCAACCTTGAGCCGGCTACCTAAAACCGGCTTCCGTTGGGAAGCGATTAGATAAGCCAAAATGTGACTTTACTAAACCTTCTGATCTGTGCCCTCTAAAGGCATGATGTAAGACACTTCTTTTTTTTATATAAATTTTTATTAGTTTTTATAAGAAAAACATAACAAATTATAAGTCACTTAAAAAGAAAAAAAAGGAGCACTTATACTACAGTTTTACATCATCTATTATAATATTATAGAATAAACAGTGCCCAAATACCCACCACCCACCTTAAATGTGTATCCCACCACCAATGGTCTTCCGGAGAAGTATTCTGACAGTATTTAAAATTACCTTATACTGTTATTATATAAACAACATTACACTTTATCTATAATTCATTAATTATACTTGTAAAATTCATTTTTGCCAGTTCATCCCAAAATGCGATGGCCTTTAGCCAAGTTTTTTTGAACTCTTCCATATCTTTACCATGTAAAGAATCTGTAAATTTGGCTATGTAAGACACTTCTGAGCATCCCAAAGTACTCTTGTTGCAAACTCTTTTCTGCTTGTTCTGGGATTTATTCTGGCAATTTTCATCATAAGTTGTCCTTCAAGGCTAAAAACTAAGTTAGCTGGAACAGTGAAAAAATGCATGCTCGCATAGTTACACAAAAACATAAATGCAAACTTTCAGGACTACTGTGTAAGCATCCTAAATAGTGGTTTAAAGTTAAAATCTGCAATAAAACAGTGTACAAGGTTATCTGTTTTCCAGAATTCTAAGGGTGTTGGCGTCAAATGGCTTTTGAAAATATAACGCCCAGCAGTTAATCAAAACTCACACCGCCAGGCAAGAGCCATGGATCCCTCGGAAGGGTAGTTAGCCACACCGCCACAGGTTTTAAAGAGTGGTTGGTGAGCCCAGCACGCAACGAAAAGCATAAATATAATTCATTACATTCTGGTACCTTTCTTACTAATCATCATCAGATGGCGTCACCTTGATTGTGGAATGTTTTTTATGTTGTCGATCACACCGCCAGCCCCTAGTTGTGTCGAAAACCTCCCCAGTTGTATCCATTAGGTGGAGCTGTTCATCTGTTTATAAGGATTTCTCCTCTTCCGTCAATATGGCAAAAAGCAAGAGATCTGGGAGATTTGCAGGATAGGAGGAAGAATGAATGGTTAACAGCTCCGCCAATTTTAATGGATTAGAAATGTAATCAACAGTTAATGCATTCTTTAAAACCGAGAGGAAGACCCATAAAAAAAAGGTAGCTTCAGCCCTGGGTACCAAACTAGACTTTAACACACACACACACACACACCCCTTAAACAGTATTTCTTGTACATGTTTACAGGAGTTCATTGGTACTTCAGAAACTAAAAGAATATTTTAGCAAAAATTTTCACCGGAGCTCTGACTCACGAAAGCGTGTGTGTGTGTGTGTGTGTGTGTGTGTGTGTGTGTGTGTGTGTGTGTGTAAAGTGCCTTCAAGTCGCAGCCGACTTATGGCGACTAGGGCTGTCAAAAAAAAAATTCGGTACAGTTCGGATTCGGCCGAATTTGACCCTTGTGGGTTCGGTACGTGCCAAAGTCCGAACTCCCCCGCTTCGGATCCCCGGTAATTCGGGGGGATCCGGAGTTCGGGGGGAAATTTGGCCCCAGCGCGCCTTCAGAGGGATTCCCTGAAGGCGCGCAGGGGCCCTTTAAACTGATCTGAGCCTCCCAGCTGGGAGGCACAGATCAGTTTAAAGGACAGCCCGCCCCCCTTCAGCGGGCTCCGCTGGAGAGGCTCGGGCTGTCATTTAAACTGATCTGTGCCTCCCGGCCGGGAGGCACAGATCAGTTTAAAGGACAGCCCGCCCCCCTTCAGCAGGCTCCGCTGAAGAGGCTCGGGCTGTCCTTTAAACTGATCTGCGCCTCCCGGCCGGGAGGTACAGGTCAGTTTAAAGGGCAGCCCGCGCCTCTCCAGCAGAGCCCGCTGAAAGATGCCGGCTGCCCTTTAAACTGACCTGTGCCTCCCAGCTGGGAGGCTCAGATCAGTTTAAAGGGCAGCCCGCGCCTTTCAGCGGGCTCCCCTGAAAGGGGGCCGAATTTGCCGGATTTATTCGCGAACTCCCGAACTCGCTGAATTCGGCCCCCCCGGTTGCCCGCCAGTTTTGAGTTCGGATCCGTCTGAACAGAAAATCGCCGAATCAGGGGAAATTCGGTTGATTTTCAGTTCGGACCGAACCGAATTGACAGCCCTAATGGCGACCCCTTTTTGGGGTTTTCATGGCAAGAGACTAACAGAGGTGGTTTGCCAGTGCCTTCCTCTGCGCAGCAACCCTGGTATTCCTTGGTGGTCTCCCATCCAAATCCTAACCAGGGCTGACCCTGCTTAGCTTCTGAGATCTGACCAGATTAGGCTAGCCTGGGCCATCCAGGTCAGCACCATGAAAACTTACACGGGGATAAATTTTGTTACAGCTCCAACAGGCTACTTAGAGTTACCAGCCTCCATGTACTAGCTGGAGATCTCCTGCTATTACAACTGATCTGCAGCCAACAGAGATCAGTTCCCCTGGAGAAAATGGCCCCTTTGGCAATTGGACTCTATGGCATTGAAGTCCCTCCCCAAACCCCGCCCTCCTCAGGCTCCGCCCGAAAACCTCCCGCCGGTGGCGAAGAGGGACCTGGCATCCCTAGTACTAGTAGACTTCTGTTTTATTTTACTGCTGTGGATTAATTTATCAGAGGATAAGGCAATGCTGCACAGCCCGACACTTCCAAATGCCCATCATATCCGTGCAGCGTTCATACGTGCTCAGAAAGCCCCTTTGCAGTTCAGAGGACGAGGGGACGGGCTGAAGAGAAAACTTCCATTTCCAGAGTCCTCTGTGGGTTTTCCAAGCAAAGGACTGCAGTTCCCAGGCGCGCCTCTTCCCAGCGCGTGCACAAATTCGCCCCTGTCGTGCTTGTGAATGGCCCGGCGTGGGAGTCTTCTGGGACAGTGGTCGGCAAACTCATTAGTCAACAGAGCCAAATATCAACAGTACAACGATTGAGATTTCTTTTGAGAGCCAAATTTCTTAAAACTTAAACTATATAGGTAGGTACACTGTTTATTAGGAGCCCCGTGGCGCAGAGTGTTAAGCTGCAGTACTGCAGTCGAAAGCTCTGCTCACGACCTGAGTTCGATCCCGACGGAAGCTGGTTTCCGGTAGCCGGCTGAAGGTTGACTCAGCCTTCCATCCTTCTGAGGTCTGTCAAATAAGTACCCAGCTTTCTGGGGGTAAAGGGGAGATGACTGGGGAAGGCACTGGCAAACCACCCTGCAAACAAAGTCTGCCTTGGAAACGTCAGGATGTGACATCACCCTGTGGGTCAGGAATGACCCGGTGCTTGCACAGGGGACCTTTACCTTTACACTGTTTATTAACTTAATGAACTTTAATTAAAGTTTTAAGTCTTAATTAAACTACAGGTACACTGAATAAAACTTGATATCATACTTAATAGTGATCTTATTTATTGATAAAGGTTAAATTGTAAGTAAGGTATCCATAAAATTAAATCATGACAATGACTGACAAACAATGTGAACAATGGCCTTGCATCTCCTTGGAAAGTTTGGATAAGTCAGGTTTGTATGTTGTTTTTAATTTTAGGCACAATTCCAGGTTCTCATCAACTATGTGTTGTGTGAAAAAAATACTTCCTTTTATCTGTTTTGAATCTCACCCTCCAGCTTCAGCAGATGACCCCACATTCTAGTATTATGGGAGAGGGCGTATACTGCTTAGCGACCTGATAAAAATTCAGGCACACTCAATATATTGGCGGTTGCACACTCTGGCGTTTGCCGGAGTTTGGGTCCCTCTCCTTGCCTGCAGGTATTGACCAGGGGGGATTTCTAGGGGGCTCGGGTGACATCTGAGCACGTGGGCGGCAGCCCCTGTGCAACCCTCCCTCCTAAGCGCCCACGAAGCCCTAGTCTGGAGGGTCCTCCGGCAGGGTTACCTGCACGCCCCTCCTTGGTTTCTGTGCCGACCGCGGAATCACAGCGCTGCGCCCAGGCCGGCTCCTTCCTCTTCCATCAGACTCCCCCCACCCCTTGTGTGGACTCCAGGCATCCCATCCTGCCTCGCCAGCCCGTGGGAGGAGGGCCTGCCGGGCCAAACCAACTGGTGGCAACACCGGAGGGGAGCACAAACCTGGAGCGAGGATTCCAGACCCCCTTTCACTTTCCAATCATAGAACCAGCCTTTTTTTTTTTTTTTTTTTACTGCCAAGGTAATCCGTCTCTTTTGAGAATGAAAGAGAACTTTGCTCCTCTGCTTTTCTAATGAACTACAAAGAACCAGGCGGGGCTGTAAGAGGAAAGGAGCAGTTTGCTAAATCGCGCGAGCGCTTAGAGGGACGGTCGTCTCCTTCGGTAAAATGCGGCCTATGTTAGCGAAGGGTCTTTCCAGCCGTTCACGGTCTGAGGATCTAATTACAGAGCCGCCCTCAAGGGCCCAAAGAGCCACATGCGGCTCGCGAGCCGCTGTTTGCCGACCACTGGCTAGCTGACAAGGGATGGCTGTCTTCTTCCGTTAAAGTTGGAAAATGGTAGATTGGTGCAGATTAGAAATAGAAGAAGAGTTGGTTTTTATATGCCGACTTTCTCTACCACTTAAGGGAGACTCAAACTGGTTTACAATAACTTTCCCTTCTCCTCCCCACAATAGACACCCTGTGAGGTAGGTGGGGCTGAGAGAAAGTGACTTGCCCAAGGTCACCCAGTCCCAGGAAAAATGGCTGAAGTATCTGTTAAAGGGATTCAATGCAAGTCAAACACCCCCCATCCAGGATTTAAAAGGGATACTTTATTTCACTGTAATCTCATTGTTTACACAATAACTAGAGGCTTTGGTTCTTGCCCAGGCTTTTGTAATGCTAGCTAACGATGACGTTACGCATAAGGTTTTTTTCTACCTAACCAGTTACTGACAGCTTTTAATTAACATTAGTTGCATGAATATATATTAAGGCTAAAAATGACTAGTCCTGCTACACCATCTGTCCGAAGCCATCAACAAGATTGTTCCCCAATATCCTCTTCACCTTCACACCAAACTAGCTCCGTGGTATACCATGGTATACCATGGAGCTGCCGAGGGTGAAACGAGAGTTTAGATTACTAGAGCGGGTTTGGCAGCGTGCTCATGGTGAAGCTGCAAGAACATCTTATAGGACATTTGTGAGATCCCATGAGATGGCAGTGAAGACTGCTAAAAGAATTTTATGCAAACTCCCATCACGTCCACTAGCTTCAAGAACTCAAATGGAAAATTGCTGAACTTCTCATGATTTGTAACACGTCCCTTAGATCAGCCTGTGTACCAGAAGACTGGAGAATGGCCAGTGTAATGCCCATTTATAAAAAGGGTTCCAGGGGGGACCCAGGAAATTACAGGCTAGTCAGAGTGGTAAGTTGCAGTACTGCAGTCCAAGCTCTGCTCACGACCTGAGTTCAATCATAAAGGAACTTGGGTTCAGGTAGCCGGCTCAAGGTTGACTCAGCCTTCCCAGGTCGGTCAAATGAGGACCCAGCTTGCTGGGGGTAAAAGGAAGATGAATGGGGAAGGCACTGGCAAACCACCCCATAAACAAAGCCTGCCTAGTAAACGTCGGGGTGTTACGTCACCCCATGGGTCAGGAATGACCCGGTGCTTGCACAGGTGACCTTTACCTTTTAAACATTAAATCAGTATTTGTACTACAGTCAGTAGACGATATTATAAAGAATGAAACTTGACTACAGAAGTTAAAAAGCTGTAATAGAAATTATCAAGATCATTAATAGAGATTACCAAGATTATCATGAATATGTAGGATAATCAACAGACAATATTATATAGAATGAAGTTTGACTATAGAAGATAATAAACTGAATTAGAGATTACTAAGATTAAGAGAGATTATTAAGATTTTCATGATTAGAAATTCTATGTGCCAGCTGTTGAGTATCAGATGTTAGCCCCTGAGCTCCCTACCAAACTAGAAATGCTAAACACCCAGATATTATGGTCTATGAAATCTGTCCTAACCCAGCCTCTTCTCTCAGAGTGACAAGCTGATTTAGCCAATCTCATGCAACTCCTCATCTCTGATGTAAGAGTCTACTGTTGCCAGTCAGAAAATTATTAAAATGATAGTCCAGCCATCTGTGAATGGCCCTGACAACCAGCCGGTTTGCCCTTTGCACAAAAAGGATTAAGTTTGGCAGGACTGCCCAATGTGGAATAGAGATGAATGGGTTATTCTAGTGTAAATTGTAGGGATCCAAGATCGCAGACGTTCTAGATGGCACTATTGAGCCCTGGTAAAGTTAGAGTTTTTCTCAGTTGCCTTTTTTAAAAAAATCAGAAATTCAAACAGCTTGAGTGCCTCTGATTTTGTGTAAGTGCCTAACCGTCGGGGAACCAAAGATAGCATGCCTAAGGCTAGAACCAGACCCCTTCAAAAGGTGTGTTGGACATCTGCTGTTTCCTGCTGGATATGCAGACAATTCTGTGGTTTTTCCAGATCAGAAGATGAATGTAAAAAATAGCATCATAATCAGGTTATGATTTTTCAGATTTATTTTGATCATTTCAGTAGAATTTTGACAGATTTGCATTTCCTTCTGGTGTTTTTCTGAGAATACTAGCACTGAATGCAACCAAAGGTGATCAGCTCCATTCTTCTGGCTAAAGGCAGTTTTATCCACCTGCCAATTGCTTTGCCCTCTCACCCAAACCAATCCAAGTAATACAAACCAGGGAGAGCCAGCAGAGAAGGTGGACCTCAGGCTACCAACTACTGGCTGTTCCCCCACACACATACACTTAAGATGCCCACCTGGCATCAACCAGAGCCTGTGCCTCCCGGCCACAGATCCCAATTTGTGGAATGGGCTGTCTGAGAAGGTAAGGGAGGTGCCGCCTTTAGGATTTTTTAGGGGGATAGTTTAACTGCTGGCTTCATTGGGCCCCCTAATTTTGTCCCCCAATCCTTAGCCATCTTTGCCGTAACTCCTCCCCTCCCTCTTTATCTTTGCTGGCAATCCTCTTGGCATGTTCTACGCAAGGCCCAATTCTTACATACATCTCTTTAGTTTCAATGAGGGAAGATAAATGTTATAATTAAGATGGTACCTAAAAGTTGAGCTACTTATTTCTGTGAACTGCCCAATAACCAAAACAACAACAAAAACGCTTTTGCAGTTGCAGTATACCAAAGATAAAGTTTATTAAGAATAGATGGATAAGTGGAATAAAAAACAAAAAGATTTTTGAAACAAAACTGAAAGATTTTAGATTACGCTTGTACTTTTAAAGATGCAGCACAGCCAACTTTTTGGGATCTAGGTCTTTCTATCATGTAGAAGGAACCCACAGAAGTCTCAATTTCCCAGCTGAATAACTATCAGCCTTCCTATGCCTCTGAATTTTATCCTCCTGGGATTGCCTATGTTATTCTGTTCCCTTGTCATCCTTCTTGGAAGATTTTGTCACCAAGCAGTCCCCCAAGCCTGTTCAATAGAGCTTCTCAGAGCTAAATATACATCTCAGATTACCAGGCTGCAAACCTCTTTTCTATACATACTATTTGAACACCTCAACTGGGAGGCAGGTTTGCAATCCCCATTTTAGTTGATTAATCCACTGATTGACATTAAACCTATTTCTTGTTTCCTCAAAATCAAATCCTACTGGGTTGAAGAGGGCTTAATCCACAGTAGATGTGTTTAAGACTGCGACACTTAACAACATATGGCCTCAAAACCGGCCAGCCTGTTCTGAATGCATCCCCAGCTTTGGCATTCAGGCAGGACAATGCTGCTGCAGTCTTGTTTGTGGGCTTCCTAGAGGCACCTGGCTGGCCACTGTGTGAACAGACTGGCTGGACTTGATGGACCTTGGTCTGATCTAGCATGGCTTTTCTTATGTTCTTATAATCAAGATAGTCATAGTTCTCCTGGGTATGGATTCCCAACACAGGTCCCACTGAGACAATTCCCTTTTCCCAGTTTCCTTTCAGACATGGATTTTCAGATATGTTTTGACTGGCCACTTTCCCTCATCGTAAGTACTTAGTATTTGATAGCTGACATGCAATAATATTTTAGTATTTGACTGAATGTGTTAGCCAACATACAATAGTTTTAAGACTTGACAGATGGCATGCAACAGTATTTAGGCCCATTTGAAAGCTGGCATGCAAGGATATTAGTATTTGTCCACTGACATGCAATAATGTTTAGTGTTTGGCATACTGGAGAGCTGAAATGGAATGGAATACAGTATTTGATAACCGTCACACACTACTATTTTGTAATCTATGGTAGCTGACAAGCAACAGTATGTAGCATTTCACTATTTAAGTTGATAACTTACAGAAGTTTTGCGACCCAATTAAAACCCCATAGTCTATCAGGTCTTGTGGTCAGGTTTAACAGTAAGAATCCCAATGCTGGGAATCGCAACCAATTTGAAAGCCTGCTAAAAGTGCAGTTTGGCTTCAGCGCCATTTATTCCGACTGCCTGCTATCCAGTCTGTTGCAACGCCGCACCTTGGAACATTAACTAATGCTAGCCAAGGCTTTTTGATGGGTGGCTGCTTGGGAATGATCAAGGCATCGTTAAGGGTTTCCCTTCCTTGTAGATATCTTCATTATGAACAAGGCTTCCTTGGAGGTTGAGCCATTTCCCAGATGCAAGCCATTCGTACAACTTCGTTTCCTTCCCGGCTCCTCCAGCTTCATGCAGGGCTTGATTTCTAAGTAACATGTTTTGCATACACTGGGCCAGGGGATAGGCTGGGTGGAGAGGAAGATGCAGAAACAAGTATTTACTCAGATCTTTTTAACAGGAAGGAAACAAAGTAGAATAAGAAACAAAACTAAAGCTTCTTCCTAGGCATATAGCTATCTATCACATTTTTATTTCACCCTGCCTCTAGCATATATGGTTCTCCCATTCTCCATCTTAGCCTCACAACAACACTATGAGGTGGGAGAGTCAGATAAAGTGACTAATCCAAAGTCAGCTTCATGGCTAAAAGAGGACCTGAATCTTGGTCTCCCTGGTCCTATTCATAACATAAACCCCCACCCTACATTTCCCCACTAGGGTTGCCAAGTGACCAGGGAAAAGAAAAGCTAGACCTGTTCCTGTACCACTAGTCTGATTGGCATCAATCAGCAAGTTAAGGTCTTATGGAGATAAATGTCACCACCTGCTATGGACTGAAATATGTACTTAAAAGATACAAAAGCAAAGGGTGGTAGAAAAGTTGGCAACCCTAGAGAGACGTAATTGCAGTGTCTATTTTTCGCTCCCTCCAGAAGCTGGCAGTAGGAAAATGGCCAACAGAAGAAACCAGAGACTCAATTCCCACTTCCTTTGAGCAGGTACACACTGCTAGGGAGAATTGCAAACCAGCACAGGGTAAATGGGTTCCTCACCAGGGGCATCCATTTGGTGCTGAAGAGAGGGCACAAATCAATACTGGGCTAGCCTCTTATGTAGTTTGGCAGGCACCAAATATGCTACTGAGACCACAGGGGTTCGGCATGCCCTTTTTAGGGATGGCAGTTGAGACCGTGCCCACTTTTGATCAGCAGGCACTAAGCAGGAAATCTGGGAGAGCATGTGGGTGACCACTCAAGCACCCTGAAGACTCAGATGTTTTACAGAGTCAAATGAACTTCACTTGACCATGACCACTGCTGAGTTTGCAAACTCAGAACTTCCTTCTGGCCAGCAACAGCAGTTACTTCATCTGGTTAAGCAGAGCAGCAACCAACCGGAAGCACATTACAAAGCCCCTGGCTTGAGATCCCTGGTGTCTTTTATCATCTCTCTCTCTCTGCACTCCAGAGAGCCTCCTGCTGCCCCAAATCATACTAACTGCCTTTGCTTTGGACTCCTGTTTGACTCCTGAAGTTTTGCAGTATGTCAGTTATCATAGAAACACTCGTGGCTTGCTTTATTTGTGTCAACTGAGAACCCAACAATTTAGCCATTCTATAATGTAATTCTGGAGCATCTTACCCAGAACCAAAATATAATTAATCCTGCCCTTAGAATACTAATAGACTATCTTTTGGTTCTTGCAGCAACCCCTTTTCCCATTTTATCCTACCCTAGTGCATCATACTGTAGCAGGTATCCATGGATGGTGCTCCTGTTTCTATCCCTGGGAATGCAATACTATCTATGATATGTATAAAAAGGTGTCTCACTTATATGTTGTCTTTGATGCTGAATTAAGCTTCTATTTGCGCTGAACTTTTTCCCACACTCCAAGCAGCCATAAGGTTTCTCTCCTGTGTGGACTCGCTGGTGGGTTACCAAGTGTGTCCGGTTAGCAAAGCATCTCCCACATTCTGTGCATTTATAGGGTTTCTCTCCTGTGTGGACTCGCTGGTGCTTCACAAAGGCAGAGCGATCAGCAAACCCTTTCCCGCACTCCAAGCAACGGTGAGGTTTCTCTCCTGTGTGTCTTCTGTGGTGCCGTGCAAGGTGTGAAGGAGAAGCAAAACATTTCTCACAGTCCAAACATCGATACGGTTTCTCTCCTGTGTGGATTCTCTGGTGCCTCACAAATGTTGAGCGCTCAGAAAAACATTTGCCACACTCTAAGCACTTGCAAGGTTTCTCTCCCGTGTGGACCCTCTGGTGGCTTACGACATGTGACTGGCGGGCAAAACATTTCCCACACACTAAACATTTATAGGGTTTCTCCCCTGTGTGGACTCTCCGGTGGCTTCCAAGGTGTTCTTGTCGGGCAAAAGATTTCCCACACTCCAAGCATTTATAAGGTCTCTCACCAGTGTGGACTCTCTGGTGTTTCGCAAAGACTGAACGGTCTGCAAAACATTTCCCACACTCAGTGCATTTATAAGGTTTCTCTCCTGTATGGACTCGCTGGTGTTTCACAAGGTGAGACTGTTGAACAAAGCTCTTCCCACACTCACTGCATTTATGGGATCTGTCTGCTGCATGGATTCTCTTGTGGCTCACAAGGGCTGAAGGGTCAGCAAAACATTTCCCACAATCCATGCATTTATAAGGCTTCTCTCCTGTGTGGTATCTCTGGTGGATCACCAGCTGAGACTGGCAAGCAAAGCATTTCCCACATACTGAGCATTTATATGGAGTCTCTCCAGCGTAGATTCCTTGGTGTCTGGCAAGGTGTGCTTTGCGAGCGAAATATTTATCGCACACCAGGCATTTGTAGGGTTTCTCTCCAGTGTGGACAATCTGATGACTCACAAGGTGAGACTGACAACCAAAACACTTGCCACATTCTGAGCATTTATAAGGCTTTTCCCCTGTGTGGATTCTCAGGTGTCTATTAAGGTTTGGTTTCTGTGTAAAGCGTTTCCCACACACAGTACACAAGTGCTTTTTTCTCAGGTTATCTGTAGGGATAAAGAGCAAGCAGAATTATCTTTGGAAGGAATTTCAGCAAGTTCAGAAATGAGCAGATGTGGAAAATGAAACTACATCCTGAAAGGATTGAAAAAAATTCTCTCTGGCATGTTCATTTGCCTCATATTGTAAGCTTTTCACTTGGGGGAGCAATCGCATGACCATCTCACCACACCCTTGCATTCCGAAGTGGTACAGTCCAAGAGGTTTGTACCACAACTTTGATTATGTAGGCAACTTCGAAGTATCTGCAGAAGAGCTGCTGCAGATCTACCCCATGCAACTGTGTAAAGCCAGGACTACAGTTAGAGTTACTCTATACTGTAACAGAAACACATTGATGTATATTACATTAACAGATCCAAACACTGATGGATATTACATTATTTTCTTGGCCCACACAGCAAAATCCAGGCAATGATGATTATAGTAGTGCAATATCTGATGAAAAATAGACCCTACCAATTTGTAAAGCATTAACAAAGAGCTACTTGTGTGCTCTCAATCGTTGCCAAGCTACACAGGTTGGGGAGCTGCATGGCCAGAATGTTACACTTCAGTTTGTAGGTGGGTCACACATTTGAACACTTCCCATGAGGGAAAAAATTGAAACCCTTTAATATAAATTCTAAAAGGGGGAGGGGAAGAGGAGGGTAATGGGAGGGGCCTCAAACAGGGAAGTGCAAAGAAATCGACATTTTGGGTTGAGAGACACTGTATGATGCCAAAGAATAGAAGAGACCATGCTATGTAAACCCCTTCTAGCACCAGATCAGAACTGACTGATAACTCTGGGCATAAAAGGTCCATGCCTGTGTTCTCTATCCAGAAGCCATAGAGGTTTTTTTAAGAAAACAACACTGGTATAGATTTATAAATGCTTAATTCATAAAAATATTTACATCCCATTTTTCTCCCTCCTAAGGGCCTCAGGATACCAATTGGGGGAAAACACCACCATGACAATAGTTTAATCAAGAGGCTGCAATAGAACACAAAAGCATGTAATATTTTTAAAAACCCCACCACCACCCTGTTCCCAATCTGGATTGGCGAGGTATGGCCCGGCCCAATCAAGTCACATTTATATCATATCTGGCCCTTGTAACAAATGACTTCGACACCCCTGCTCTAACCTTTACACTACGCTGGCGTTTCCCTTGTCCCCCTACTAGGATTACCAGCGTCAAGGTAGGGCCCGGAGTTCTCCCAAAATTACAAATGACCTACAGATTACAGAAATCAGATCCCCCAGAAGAAGCGGGAGCTTCAGAGAGCAGACACCATGGCATCACATCACACTGAGCTCCCAGCCCTCCCCAGACACAGCCCCCAAATCTCCAGGAATCAGGCAAACCTACTTATTACTTTGAAGGAAATCTGCCTACTCTGCTATATTTTTATTCTGTCCTTCCTCCCCCTGCTTGGTCAACCAGAGATATGCCTAATCCCTCAATAGCCCATTTTATTCCAAGATGAGCCGGGAAAAAATATTTAATTTGGGAATCACAAAATCACACAAGGTTGGAAGAGACCACAAGGGCCCTCCAGTCCAACCCCCTGCCATGCAAGATCCCACAATCAAAGCGCTCCCGATAGATGGCCATCCAGCCTCTGCTGAAAGACCTCCAAAGACGGGGACTCCACCACCCTCCGAGGCAGCGCATTCCACTGTCGAACCGCCCTCACCGTCAGAAAGTTCTTCCAAATGTTTAGGTGGAATCATTTTTCTCTTCGTTTAAATCCGTTACTCCGTGTCCTAGTCTCTGAAGCAACAGAGAACAAGCTAGTTCCCTCATTAACATGGCATCCCTTCAAATATTTAAACATGGCGATCATGTCACCCCTCAACCTTCTCTTCTCCAGACTAAACAAACCCAGATGTTAAGATTTCAAGTCGTGGCAATAGATAAAACAATCTGTGACAAGAAGTCTTATCTCCTTGTTCTCCTGATAAAAGTGTAAAAAAAAAAAAGCCTTTCTGAGGAAGTCTGTAAAGTTTCAGACAGACACTGCTAGGCTTCCCCCCTCATAGTTCATTTGAGGTCTCACCTGAGGTGGCATCAGAGATTTTTCGTCCGTTCCAGGTCTGAGGGTCTGGCACCCATGGCTCCTGCCCTTGTTCCAGACGGGAGACGAGATCAGGTTTAGCGACTGGAACTCCTGCTCAGAAAAGGAGGGAAGAGGACCCATTAAGATCAGTCTGGTTTCTGTGCTTTTTTTTGTTTGTAAAAAAAAGAGTTCCTCATTTAAATGGCGGCCTCCCAGCATTCCAAAGATCTAAGTTAGGGAAGGAAGAGCTGAAACAAATAAAGTGTCCAGTTAACAGAAGCTAAAAACAAGTCATACATAATAAGAATTAAAAACCTCACCACACCCTATCAATAATAAAAGCCAGGCAAAAATCAATTTGTCCACTTTCTTGCATGTTGACTTAGTATGCCTCTATTTAGATATTTATACCCTGCTTTCTCCCCAACGGGGGTCCAAAGCAGCTTATATCATTCTCCATTTTACCCTCACAATCACAACCCTGTGAGGAATGTTAGGACGACAATGAGTTTCCATGGCCGGGGGAGGATTTGAACCCCAGTCTAGTTTGGGGGGAAAGCTGGCATCTGTAAATGAGAAATCTGAACCAACCCACCAATCCCACAGGGCTGTTCACTCCTACTTGAAGGCACTGAAGGAACCATTCAAGAACATTCAATGGCACTTGGGGTACTGAGCTGCTCCATTGTTAAATTTCTCACCGTTTCATTAAAGGGGTGGGGGACTCTGGCAGTCACCAGGCCTTGTTTGGGCCCATTTTGACATTGTTAGAAGTAACTCCTGCTGTCCATAAATCTCTCACAATTGTCAGGGGTGTGAGTTATAAAATCCTACTCCAGAGTTCGCCAAATCTTTTTGAGCGTGCACGCACTTTTGGAGCCAGACACAAAATGGCTGCCGCAGCTTACCACTAGTCACGCAGACTGAAGATCCTTGCGCACTGGTGGCAGCTGCAGCCAAAGCAAATGTCTTTTAAGAATCTGCACAGCCAATCAAATCTCCCATGGCCAATCAGCCCTAATAGGTAAAAAGCCCCACCTGGCCTTGCCCACTTTCCAAAAAACACTTGGCAGTAAAGGTATCAGTGGTAAAGGTACCAGTAAAGATATCAGCGGACACCATGACACCCATGGACACCATGTAGGGAACCCTGCCCATCTCTATTCTCAAAACTCACAGTGTTTAAATCCCCACTCAGCTATGAAGCCCACTGGATGACCATGGGCGTCATGCTCTGTCAGCACAGATGGAAGATAGAACCACACAGGCCATTTTGACCTTCTCAAAGGAAGGGTGGGAGAATAGTGAGACAGATGGGACAACTCTGGGACAAGCTCAAATACTCAGCCCGACCTACTTAAAAGAGATTTTTGTGAGGATAAAATCAGAAAAGGATCTCTTGTAACTCACACGGTATCGTTCAGATTATGCAGAGAAGAAATATTAGGGAAAAGGAAGTGCAACTTTCTCCATAGAACCTAGAAAGGCCTGGAGAGGGGCACTGTGAACAATGGATCTTTTCAAGCCTTCCGGCCACTATAAAAACAAATGAAATCCTTACCCAGTGTAGCCACATTCTCATAATTTTCTAGCATGACTTCCCTGTACAAGGTTCTCTGGTCAGCGTCCAACAGAGCCCACTGCTCCTTGGTGAAATATACAGCCACATCTTCAAAGGTTACTGGCCCCTGAAAGAACAAAGAACACCCAGTCTCTAGTGATCCAAATCTCTCTCTCTCTGTGTGTGTTAAGTGCCGTCAAGTCGCTTCCAACTCATGGCGACCCTATGAATGAAAGTCCTCCAAAACGTCCTGTCTTTGACAGCCTTGCTCAGGTCTTGCAAACTGAGGACTGTGGCTTCCTTTATTGAGTCAATCCATCTCCTGTTGGTCTTCCTCTTTTCCTGCTGCCCTCAACTTTTCCTAGCATGACTGTCTTTTCTAGTGACTCTCGCCTTCTCATAATGTGACTGAAATACAGTAAAGGCACCAAATCTCTACATGGCTCTTATACAGTTAGGATCCACCATACATAGGACTACCAAATCTGACTAGTAAAATTCTACTGGTTTGATGTTCCCTGTGACCTTTGCCAGTTTGTGAGGGGAGATGTTTTGCAAGAACTCTTTAGATTACATTTTATTTCCAGCAATTTGCTGTCTGGGGGAAAAGAAGGTTGGTGGCTTCCCAGGACAATTACATTGGGAACGAAAGACCCACAAACTTTGCAGCAATATTCCAAATTAAAAATAATTTCAGCGTAATGAATAAGAAAGTTATAAGACAATTTGAGATTTAATTTAATTAAAAAAACACTTTTGTAAGTAGGGGGAGTAAGCAAATTAAGATTAAATATATTTACATCAGTAAAGTTTATTACAAGACTTCCCTATTACAGTTCCAAATAAGACAGAAATAATAAAGATACCCATCAGGCAGAAAATAATACACCATACATAGGTAAAGGGGACAGAAGATCTAAATCTGCATTATATTATTGGGCACTTAAACGTTATTAATAGGATGGTTTATACTGCCTGAACAACCATACAGCAAAATTCCACAACATTCATTGGCACAATGAGATCATAAAAAGACAAGAAGTATCATTTTTGCAAACTGACTTTATTATGGAATCTGCGCAGCAAACACCAAATAACTACTGCATTAAAAATATCCCCATTACCCACAGCAACTCATAATGAAATGTTTAATCCTGATTGACTGCTTGAAATATCAATGGGGGGGAGGAGGGGAGAGAAGCATGCAATTGGTAGATCAGATTAAGTCTTATGAAGCAATCTCAAAAAATCAGAAGACCCCTGAAGAGCCGCTGCCCGTCTGAGTAGACAATACTGACTTTGATGGACCCAGGGTCTGATTCAGTATAAGGCAGCTTTATGTGTTCAAGGAAAAGGATAAACTCTGCTTAAAAACATGAAAAATTAGTAAGGTGACAGAGGGAAAACAGAATGTCTAAACTTTTTATCTACTGTGTGTAACAAACAGGAAAAAGTCTAAAAGCTGCGTGTTAAAAATGGGAAGGGGGCTAACGAAATTTGGAAACGTTGGATTTACAAAGTCTCATAATATACACTGGGCTGGACCTTACCAAGTATGAGCAGGAAGGGGTTGTGCAAATGGATCTGCCCTACCATCCCTCAGCATACCCCCAAAAAGGCCAGGGGACAGGGGTCAGGCTGCAATAAGAAGGGAGAAATGAGGTAAACCCCTCACACTATCTTGCCCTCTTTAAGGATGCCCCCCCCCCAACCTTCACACAAACAAGGGACTACAGGGGGAAACGAGAGCTGGGGGAAATCTACTTGCATGGGAATCATAGGCTCCAACCTGTTATCTCTAACCTTACGACAAAACTTCTTTATAACCTTTCCTTTTATCCCTTAGAAGCTCCTTGATCAATTGATCTTGAGCAGCATATATCTAGTGTTGGAGGGATATAAGGATTGAAACAAATCTTGCCACTGACAATGTAGCCTTGGGGTCCCTATCGCTACTTCTTTATAACAGTAACACAGCTATATGTCTCCCTAGGGAAAAAACATGCAGGCAAACCAAAACTAGCATCATCTCCATCACAATTTCTTATGTGCATGGCAGAACCGTACTAAAGTTCAATAATTCTAGAATACAGCTGTTGATATGGTTCACACAATCCTTCTGGGCCCAATATTGTCCATTTTTGGAGTGGTTTCCTGCCTATTCGCCTCCCACTTTTTAAAGGTGTGGATTTCACAATTTCAACAGCATTCCAAGTCCTCAGAAGGAACTCTCTTCAGCAGCGTTGTCTCTACACCACAGTGTTCCTCCTCCTCCCGCACATCAGACTCCCAGCTTCCCTCCTCGAAGTGTGCCTCTAGAGCGCGGGTGCCAACTTCAATTGTTACGAGGGCCGGATATAACATAAATGTCACTTGGTTGGGCCGGGCTATGCCTTGCCAGCCCAGATTGAGGGGGATGTGGCTACTTCGGCTGGCTTGCGGGCTGGATAAGAGCAATCAAGGGGCTGGACCCGGTCCATGGGCCTTATGTTTGACACCCCTGATCTATGTGGCTGATACGCAGTTTTGAGCATTGCAGTGTCAAAGCCCTGGATTTCTCTGATTTACAAATATAATGTCAATGTATATGGAACTTTATGAAGTGACTCATATATGAAAAAAGACAGTTTCAGAGGGTAGCCGTGTTCATCTGCAGAAGAAGGGCTAGAGTCGAGTCCAGCAGTACCTTAGACACAAACAAGATGTTCAGATTATGAGCTTTTGAGAGTCAAAGCTCCCTTCGTCAGATACCTACTGGACTTGAATATAGCTTGCATAAATAATAAATACATCCAAAGTCCCTGCTCCAAGGATTAAAACATTTTAAACAAAGAGGAAATCGAAGTGAGAGGGAGGGAGGAAAATGAGAGGCCCAAATGACAAATACCAGCAAATGCAGGATTTTTACGGTGCAGAAAGATGTGGGAGGGATTCGCTTATAAAATTCTAACGATCAGAGCTGTGTCTTTGTTGCTTGTACTGCACCGCTGCGGCAAAAAATTTTATGACGCTGCAGGGATTTTTATGACAATGTCAGCCTTGAAAGATACAATTTGCAATTTGTTCCTAAAAGAATAACAAAGCACACTCCAGTCCAAAAGATGCTTATGCCACAATTAGTCACTAAGGTGCAACCTTTCTTTTTTTTGAAAAAGCTGTGATTTAAAGAAAACCATGCAGCCCTGTAAACATAATAAGGATGTGTGTCTCCAAGCTGACATTTTATAGCATTACAGCCATCAGTAGAAACTGTGATTTTTAGCAACCCAGTTTAAAAGGCAGATTTGGGGCAACAGTGTATAAAATCCAGGGTTTGAAATGCTGGATCCATTATTTACAGACACGCACACTAGGCAAGGATCTCAAATGAACAGTCTGTTTTTGCAAATGATCGCAAATGAAAAGTCTGTTTTTGTGTTACTTCCACAAAAATAGCCCTCATGATCTACATAGGTCTTTTTAAAATGAATCTTTTTTCCTACATCCGCCATTTTTAAAAAAATATATAAACAGCAACTCTAAGCAGGTCTATCCAGAAGTAAGACCCTGGGTATACTCCCAGAAACACGTTTTTAGGATTGCCACCGTAAATAGTTTTCCCCTCTTCCAACGGTTTTCTTTTCTCTCTCTCTCTCTCTCCTCTCCCCACTATAAAAGGGATCAGGGCTGTTCCTTCCTTTCCTCCTACTCTAGATCCACAAGTAGACAAAAAGGAACAGCCACCCCCGATGCTTCTAAATGCTCAGAAATGCACCGATCTCCCAACCCCGACGAGTCTTGCACTTTCCCGGCTTACCAACATTTGCAAACAATAGAATGCCGACGCTCCCGCAGGCGCCTCTGTGCGGGACCAAGTTCACTCCTTAGCTCTGCCCTCCCTGGACAATACGCATGCGTCTCCAAGACAGCCAATCACGACCAGTCATTAGCCTATTTCACCCAATAAAACACCGCGTTCGACAAGACCCGGGCAGACAGGGAACCCCAGTGCTTGCTGGGAATTGGAGTTTTTTTTTCCGGACGCGTTCGCGGTTGTCTGCTGCAGATGAACAATGCAAAGTTTATGAACGCCGTATGTGGGACAGCTGAAATCATGCAGGTCGTCTTCTTCGTAATGCCTGCAAATTATCCCCAGCCCGAAGATGCTGGGTTTTTCAAGACATGCTGGAATAAGTGGATGACCCCGGATGGGCTAGCCCTTAGGAATAAAGAACTGCACTGGTCCTGTAAGTATCAAGATAATGTGCTAATGAGGGTGTGGTATGTTAATATGGAACCATTGTATCCTGAAGTGATCTGCTAATGTGTGAAATCCAAAGCTAATCTGCATGGCTATTGTCAACAATAGCCACGTAGACTACAGTCAACAATAGATTAGTTTTGGATTTCACACATTAACAGATCACTTCAGGATACAATGGTTCCACACCCTCATTAGCACATTATCTTGATACTTACAGGACAATGATTAGCACATTACCTTTGATTCTTTTAGCAGGACAATGATTCAGCTCAACCCAACCCCTTTCTGACTATATATTACTCTTCCTACACACTTGACACTGAGAGACACTGTCCTTCAGTGTTACTCCTCTGAAGATGCCGGCCACAGCTGCTGGCGAAACGTCAGGAAAGAAAATACCAAGGCCACGGTCGCACAGCCCGGATAACCTACAAGAACCAATGAACTCTGACCGTGACCGCCTTCGACAATATAAAGAATTGCACGTTGAAATCAGATTTGGGACATCAAATATCTCTTCTGTGGTCAACCTCATATGTTACCAACAGTCTCACATGGTGAAAAGACGTAGGTAAAGGTGTAAAAATATATGTCTCGAATGAAATTGTGGAGCATTTCAGCTTTTCATTAAAGACTGATTTAAATTAAAATCTGAGCAACATAATGTTTGTTTGTTTACTAAGGATCCTTCCCTGCTTGCTTTGCTTGCGAACCCTGTAGCTTGTTGCATTGCAGTATTAAATTGTAATATTTAATGAGCAGTTCTGAAGGAATTGCAGCAATACCTAATGAAGCAACAACAAACATCCTTTTTGGTGAACTATAGGCAAAATCAGACTTACAAAAGTCATGCCCTACTTCCCCCCCCCCCTTGTTGGGAACCCTGTTTGGTAGGTTAAGAGGAGTGTGGGACTGGGCCAAGGTCACCTAGCAAACTTCCATGGCAGAGATGGAATTTGAACCTTGGTCTTCTAGATCCTAGTCAACCACTACAATACACTGGCTCTGACAGGACAGGGAAGCTGTTAACCCCCGTTTGTCTTGTAACAGAGGAGATATGTTCCACCTTCCCTATCTGTGCTTCCTCTACCTTCCTGGCTTCTTGTGAGTAAACCTTTGCTTCTGTTGCAAATAGCAGAGGGGTGTTCTGGAGTTAATCTGTGTCAAGAGGTTCCACTTCCCCTCATTTTTAGTAATGCAACTCCCACAGTCACCCTGAAACTGGTAGCCAATTTTGAGGCTCCTCCTAGCTTTATTTTCTGACTAGAGGTGTGCCCACCCGCCAACCCCATAGCTTGCTGCATTCTTGATATTTACAGAATAAGCAGTTCTGTCTCCTGCCAAAAAAGCTGCACCAATACCTGATGAAGCAACAGCAAGAGGTATAATCTTTTGTTGACAAGCGGTAGGCAAAATTAGATTTATAACAAATGTCATACCCTGCATTCTCCCCAATGGAATGTAAAATCAGCACCACTATGTTAGAATGTGAATACAATGTAAAATAACATAGGCAGGCCACCTATGGAGGTGGCGACTGGAGATCAGTTGTAATAGCAAGAGATCTCCAGCCGCCACCTGGAGGCTGGCAACCCTACTCCAGACAGAACCCTATTCTTCCAGAACTCTTTGCAAAGGGCGGTGTAAACACAAACTGGGACTACCAACGTGGCTCTTCTCCTTTCCCTGAAAGCAGATCCCGACCACCTACCAGAAGGAGACTCTCACCCCAACTCCAGTCATACTTTTAAAAGCGCACCTTCCGTTTTTACCCTATCCAGAGAGGCAGAGGAGAGATCCAATTGGCAGCTACTTGCTTTCCTACACTAACTGCATAACGAGGTGCTAAAAGCACCATCGAAACTATGAACGAATCGCCAACAAAACCTGTTCTTCGTTACCAGCAAACTGCAAGATCCAGACATTCCTCCATTCATTCCCATGTTTTCCTCGCCAGAAAACAGGGCAAAAGTGCATGGGAGGTTTTTCCTTGGATTTGCCGCTCTCTAGATGCACATTTTCCCCATCTGGATTCTCAAAACTCTGCATGGGGGCTTATTTTTTGGTTTTGAGAATTTGGCTGGGGGAAATGTGCATTTAGACTAGAGAATGGCAAATCCAAGGCAAAACCGCCCATGCGTTTTTGCCCTAGGACAAGCAGGGGGCCTAACGCACTCAGTATATACTACGTTTTAAAAAACGTGTTATCCAGGTTAGATTGCACCTCAGACCTCACATTTCAGCTTGGAAATGCTTTGGAAGAGCCAGACATCTGTTTTTCCCGAAAACACCTATACCACGATGTATTTCGTTATGTCGTTTCAAAACTGGCAATCCAAGGGTGCATTCAGTTGCATACGCTATTCAGTTCTCCTTCCCTCTTTTTGCAACACCCAATGAAAAGCCTTTCTCCTCCCATCCCACCTTCCCCCTCCCCTCCCGTTTGCATCCACCAATCATTATTGTTACTTAATCCCCCCCCCCCGTGCTTGTGGTTTTACAAAGGAACACAGGAACGTTGGAACATTAGATCAACCATTTTTATTTGTGCAGGGTCCCAATCAAACATTTCCCTCATATGGAATGTCCTTGAAGTGGATTTTGTAAACGGTTTGTGGGCTTAAGGGGGAAGGAATGCAGAGGAGGGCGAGGGCTGGAAAAGTAGTGAAATTGCTGCAACTGGCAGATGGGGGAGGGGGAAGCAGGAGGAGGAGGAAGGGAGAGAGACTGAGGGATAGAGAGAGCGCCCCCCCCCGCGCGCACACACACACACAAGTCACGGCTCTCCTGCCGGCACAAAGTTTCTCCCCACCTGTTCCTCCCTTTCTCCCGCTGCCTCCCTGCTCTCAAAAAAAAAATTTTTTTTAATGTGCTTGTCCCAACGAAAAAATGCAAGATTGTTGGACCAACGCCCGAAAAGATGGCACCTCTGTGATTGGCACTGTGCAAAGAACGGCTCATTTTGGTTTTTTTTTTGGGGGGGAATGCCTGCATGGGTTGTGATTAGGGTTTCCCTGCCGTGCAAATGAGGCAATTCTTAATGGCGTACAGCGCTCCTTCGGATCAATGATATTGTGCATGCGTGATAAAAAAAAGGGGAGGGGAGGCGGGGAAGCATCAGGGATGTAGACATGACGCAGTGCTCCCCCACACTCCTTCTTGTGATATGACGATAAACCGTCTTGGGAGCAGTCTTAACAGGCACGGTGCGATCAGAAATGAAGAATACGCATCCCAAACACACACACCGAGCACGATGATAATCTGCTGTAAATTGTTGGTGCGATAAGCCTCCAGCACGGCTCTTCTCTTTTTCCTCTCCATTTCATGTCCCAAAGGAGATCCCGACCCAGCTACCCTTCCTACCTTCCTCTACCCTTTTAAAAGCCCATCCTCCGTTTTTACCCCATCTAGGAAGCCAAGAGACTCAAACTGCAGCCCCCGCTTTCCCCTTCTAAGAACATAAAGAGTGCAAAGCTAAGGCAGGCTCACAATACCTATGGAAGAACACACACACACACAATACTATTTATTTTCTACCAGCAAATTGCAAACTTCAGAAGCTCTTCGAGGCTGACATCAATTCCTGTCTTCTTCTTACGAGACAACCTTCCTGCCTCTTTCCTAGCAATGCAGGCGCCTCAAGCAAATCCTTCTGAGAACTTCTCCAAGCCACCCAATCACGAGCTCCACTGTCCCATCTCAGCCAATCCGAGCTTTGGAATATGGTGGCAAAAGGAATGTAGAATCTCAGCCTCTGCCAAGAATGGTAGTACTTACCTTTCCCATTTCCCAGTCAAGGCAAAGTAAACATTTCCCTAAAACTCCATCCCTACAAGCGTACACAAGACCCATGCATATAACTGCCTATTCCTGCACTAGGCGGGGGCTGGATTAGATGACCTCCCATGTTTTCTGAAACTTTAAGGTTCTATAGCATTGTCTAGAAACAAAAGCTATGCTATATATTTTTAATTAAGATCAACCACGTTTGTCAGCTCACTTAAGGAATGCCCAGAGATTGGTGAGGCACAATTTTGCCTTACAGATATGCTGCTTTTTCCTCAGTGGGGCTTATTCTGGTAGGTATGTAATAATTAGGGCTGCCAACCTCCAGGTGGTAGCTGTAGATCTGCTGCTATTGCAACTGATTTCCAGGCAGCAGATCAGTTCCCCTGGAGCAAATAGCCGCTTTGGAAGGTGGACTCTACGGCATTATACCCCACTGAAGTCCCTCCCCAAATTCTGCCTTCCTCAGGCTCTACCCCCTCCCCAAAACAGGTATTACCCAACCCAGAGCTGGCAACCCTACCCATTGAACAGCTTAAAGGGGAGGATGCAAAGCTTAGCCATTCTGAAGGTGGAGTTTAGCTCTTACTATAGAGCTCTTGGTGCTAAAAGAGTAAATTTCACCAGCAGCCAAAGTATTTGTTCTTATCACTTAAAATACTGGAAAGAAGCATTACATTTAGTTGTAAGTTAAACGGGGAAGGGTATAATATATGTTCACTTGTTGCCACCTAGTAATCTAGTTCAGTCATTGGTTCTTGTAGGTTATCCGGGCTGTGTAACCGTGGTCTTGGAATTTTCTTTCCTGACGTTTCGCCAGCAACTGTGGCAGGCATCTTCAGAGGAGTAACACTGAAGGACAGTGTTACTACTCTGAAGATGCCTGCCACAGTTGCTGGCGAAACGTCAGGAAAGAAAATTCCAAGACCACGGTTACACAGCCCGGATAACCTACAAGAACCAATGAAATCTGACCGTGAAAGCCTTCGACAATAGTTCAGTCATTGTTGGGGAGTCTCAATGGGGCATGTCCGAGCAGGCAGGGCAGGGGGAAACTGGTTGTTTTAGTATGGAGGCATGGTGGAGGCCTTATGATATACATCAACAACAGATATAGTTATACCAATCTGCTTGGCTGATTCAAACTGCCTGCATTACAATAACCCTATACTGAAGGGGCAGAATGTTTTTATCCTGGCTAGGTGTCAACCCTCTAACAACTCATACCAACAAAAAAAAAATGCAAGATATTTACAAAGCCTCCTCAAAGAGGAAAAATTGTGGGTTTCCAGTTTATCATTTCCCACATATTTTTTTGCCATCAAGTAGGCTTGCCAACCTCCAGGTAATCCTGGAGAGAATGAAGGCTCAGTGCTGTATAGATGATGGAAAAGATCCAAACAGCACTACAAAGTAATATCAACACAAGATAAATTTATAAAGGTGCAGTTAAGTGCAAGGAGTGAACATATGTACAGAAATTAAGGGAAACACAATCAGGATTTTTTTGCAATTAGCATAAATAGTCCAGCAAGATATGCAAAATGACAAAAGAAATTGTCCAATGGATCACATAAAAACAATATAGCTGTCCATGAAAGACTTTCCTTTACTTCTCGGTAGCTGGACACAAAATGTCAAGAATGAGGACCACAGCGAGGAGGTGCCAGAAGAGGTGCCCGGACGTGTCGTCTAGATCATGCACACGTTTCGCACATGGCTTCATCAGCTACACATATCTGCATAACATGATCAAAAAATATACTATGCTAATACAAAGATATCATGTCAATAAATAATTGTTTAAAAATATTAAGAGTTGAACCTTTATTTCACATTATATCAAAAATATTAATATTAAGAAACTATGCAACAACCATCATAAATATATATTAAAAAGCTTACCAGAAAAGTTTATAACAATCATATCAATTTCAAAGAGGGACCGAGAGGATTTCTGTATAGGTCTCCAAAGCATATAATGAAACTGACAAGATGCGAGTTCAAATAGAAAGCAATGCAAGGAAATGAACAGCAGCTGGTGGAGCAGTGAAGAAAAATGCTTAAAGGAGAAAACTCCTTATAAAAAACAAGAGTAATCCAATTCATTATTTAAACCATTGGGGGACAAAGATCCCATGAGAAATATAAGTTTAGTTTCCATTTGATGTAGTATTTTTTGTATATTTTGGGAATCATAGGGACGACCTTGATACTGCCACAAGACGCAGAAAGACATGTCATTATCTCTGTGTCCTTTATCAATAAAGTGCGGAGTGAGCGGAGCCTCAAGATTTCCAGAGCGGATCCTGGACCGATGCTCTGAAATTCTTGTCCTAATAGGTCTAATTGTGCTGCCAATATAGGAAAATCCACATTTACATAAGATATAATAAACGACCTGTTTGGAAGAACAATTAAAGAACTGTCTCAAAGTAAACCTGAAACCAGTAACCGGGGAGATAACCTCTTTGAGGGTAAGACATAAATTACAAACTGAACAGGAGCCACATGGATAATGTCCCAAAGCGGGTGGTAAAAAATGGGACGTTGGAGAAGGCTCCTGCAAAGGAGTGTCTGTGTGCACTAATTGGTCTCGAATGGTCCGAGGACGGCGAAGTCCACACAAAGGCGGGGTTTGGCAGCCTGGTATGCATTGTATAAGGTGCCAATGTTTTTTAACTATTTTATTGATCATATTAGACTTGGAGCTGAATTGTAAGGACCAGGTGACCCCAGATCGGGAGTTGCGAGGTTGCTGGGAAGTAAATAATGCTCCTCTGTCTAAAGAATCGGCTCTTGCCTTGGCTGAATGTAAAACGTGGTCCGGATAACCCTTGTTCCGCGAGGCATTTTGCAGCTCACGGGCAGATAGTTGAAAATCACTGTCCAGAGTAGAATTACGTTTTAGACGTAAGAAATGGCTATAGGGGAGATTCTTGAGAAGGTGGGGTGGATGACAGGAAGAAAAATCTAGACCAGCCGGCTTGGAGGACGGCTTCGTATATGGTTTGAAAAATAAAGTGGAGTCCTGAGCTAAAGAAACTTCAAGATCTAAATAAAAAATGGAGGAATCACTGACGGTCCCTGTGAATGATAATTGGGGATGAAGAGTATTAATCCATTCTAGGAACAAGGTGTAGGTTGTAATAGACCGGAAATTGAATATAAGGTCATCCACAAAACGTTTGTAAAATAAAATATCCTGAGAAAAAAGGTTATGTTGAAATAAAAATCTGTTTTCAAAATAAATCATGAAAATATTGGCTATGGAAGGGGCGCAAGCAGCACCCATGGAAACTCCATTAACTTGTAAGAAAAATTGGTTTTTGTACCGGAAAAAATTATGTTCAAACAAAATATCAAGAAGCTGCAAAAGAAATTCAGTGGGGGGAGATAAATCAACCCTGGTATCCAACAGATCTTGTATAATGTTCCGTACCTCATCTAGAGGGATGTGTGTATATAGGGATACCACATCCAGTGTTGCCAGAACACTAGCAGATGGAGCCTTATAGCCTTCTAGTTGGGATATAAAATCCCGGGAATCAAGAACGAATGAGGGAGTGTTGGAAGCAAAAGGCTTTAAATAAAAATCTAGGTATTGTGCAATGGGTTCGAGAAGAGAGCCAGAACCAGAAATTATAGGTCGTCCAATGGGAGGACGAATAGATTTATGGACCTTTGGTAGAGTGTAGAAGACGGGGGTTCTAGGGTATTTATTGATAAGAAACTCAGCAGTTTGCTGATTGATGTAACCGGCAGAAGATGCTTCATATACAGAGGTTCTGATAATTAAATCCACCGCTTTGCAAGGGTTTGATTGAATGGGGCGATAGAAGTTCCGGTCTGATAGCTGTCTCAAGTTCTCCTTATCGTAATCACAATAATTAAGAATAACTATAGCTCCACCTTTATCGGCTTCCTTGATAATAATAGAGTCATCCTTATTGATTTGCCCAAGTATAGCTTTTTGTTCAGGTGAAAAGTTATTATGAGAAGGTATGTGTCTCCTTTCCATATTGGCAACATCCTGAAGAACTAGATGTTGGAAGGTTTGTATTAGGTGATGCGGATTAGCTGGAATGAAAGATGAGGGTCGTCTAAAAGGTACAGGATCACTAGTTGAATTTTTAAAGAAATCTTTTAATCTAATTTGGCGAAATAGTTTGAACAAATCCACACGGGTATGAAAAGCTGAATACTTAGGTGTGGCGGCGAAACCGAGTCCCAAATTAAGCACATCAAGCTCAGCTTTAGAAAAAGACCTGTTAGAGAGATTTAGAACTAAGTTCTCCCGTTCTGGTTCATCCCGCCTCGTTGGCGGGAGCCTGGAGGTCGATAGTTTTTTGGACGCCCTCCTGTTCTCAGAAAATAAGGTTTTCTGTTATTGTAGGAGGAATTGGAAAAGCTGGAGCCAGCACTCGATGAGCTGTAGGAGTCAAAATCCCTTTCAAAGTTGGAGTGGGATTGTTGGTATGAGGTTCCTCGGGAGGAAGGAAAAGAAGGACCGGATTGTTTATATTGCCAGTAATATACCTTTTTTTGCTCATAATCATTTTTGTCCCTAGAAAACTTGCGTATTTTCAGGGACTTAATATTTTGTGTATAATCATTAAGTTCTTTCTCAATATTATCAAGATGTTTTTTGTAATCAGCAACCGGAACCTTTCCACGTAAGTCATCCTTAGTCTTCTTTATCTCATCCTCAGTACTATTGGCTTCAATGGTGGCTTGTTGGATAATTAATAACATTAAATCCATTGAGCATCGATTTAAAATGGCAGACCATTTTTCTTTAAAGGAGGAACTTTCTAAAAAAAGTGCGGGGGCTTTTTGGATTCTAAGACCCCGAGGGATGAGTTCAGCTTTACAGTAATCAGCGAGAGAGGCAGCATGAAGGTCAAGTCTAGTCTTTTTCTTAATGAGATTCCATAAGACAGTAAAGTCAGTATCATTGGAATAAGAAGTTACATCACATAATGATGGCATAGTTTTAAGAATATTTTCTTTTTCAGTGAATATTTTCTTTTTCTAAAGCTGAGCTTGATGTGCTTAATTTGGGACTCGGTTTCGCCGCCACACCTAAGTATTCAGCTTTTCATACCCGTGTGGATTTGTTCAAACTATTTCGCCAAATTAGATTAAAAGATTTCTTTAAAAATTCAACTAGTGATCCTGTACCTTTTAGACGACCCTCATCTTTCATTCCAGCTAATCCGCATCACCTAATACAAACCTTCCAACATCTAGTTCTTCAGGATGTTGCCAATATGGAAAGGAGACACATACCTTCTCATAATAACTTTTCACCTGAACAAAAAGCTATACTTGGGCAAATCAATAAGGATGACTCTATTATTATCAAGGAAGCCGATAAAGGTGGAGCTATAGTTATTCTTAATTATTGTGATTACGATAAGGAGAACTTGAGACAGCTATCAGACCGGAACTTCTATCGCCCCATTCAATCAAACCCTTGCAAAGCGGTGGATTTAATTATCAGAACCTCTGTATATGAAGCATCTTCTGCCGGTTACATCAATCAGCAAACTGCTGAGTTTCTTATCAATAAATACCCTAGAACCCCCGTCTTCTACACTCTACCAAAGGTCCATAAATCTATTCGTCCTCCCATTGGACGACCTATAATTTCTGGTTCTGGCTCTCTTCTCGAACCCATTGCACAATACCTAGATTTTTATTTAAAGCCTTTTGCTTCCAACACTCCCTCATTCGTTCTTGATTCCCGGGATTTTATATCCCAACTAGAAGGCTATAAGGCTCCATCTGCTAGTGTTCTGGCAACACTGGATGTGGTATCCCTATATACACACATCCCTCTAGATGAGGTACGGAACATTATACAAGATCTGTTGGATACCAGGGTTGATTTATCTCCCCCCACTGAATTTCTTTTGCAGCTTCTTGATATTTTGTTTGAACATAATTTTTTCCGGTACAAAAACCAATTTTTCTTACAAGTTAATGGAGTTTCCATGGGTGCTGCTTGCGCCCCTTCCATAGCCAATATTTTCATGATTTATTTTGAAAACAGATTTTTATTTCAACATAACCTTTTTTCTCAGGATATTTTATTTTACAAACGTTTTGTGGATGACCTTATATTCAATTTCCGGTCTATTACAACCTACACCTTGTTCCTAGAATGGATTAATACTCTTCATCCCCAATTATCATTCACAGGGACCGTCAGTGATTCCTCCATTTTTTATTTAGATCTTGAAGTTTCTTTAGCTCAGGACTCCACTTTATTTTTCAAACTATATACGAAGCCGTCCTCCAAGCCGGCTGGTCTAGATTTTTCTTCCTGTCATCCACCCCACCTTCTCAAGAATCTCCCCTATAGCCATTTCTTACGTCTAAAACGTAATTCTACTCTGGACAGTGATTTTCAACTATCTGCCCGTGAGCTGCAAAATGCCTTGCGGAACAAGGGTTATCCGGACCACGTTTTACATTCAGCCAAGGCAAGAGCCGATTCTTTAGACAGAGGAGCATTATTTACTTCCCAGCAACCTCGCAACTCCCGATCTGGGGTCACCTGGTCCTTACAATTCAGCTCCAAGTCTAATATGATCAATAAAATAGTTAAAAAACATTGGCACCTTATACAATGCATACCAGGCTGCCAAACCCCGCCTTTGTGTGGACTTCGCCGTCCTCGGACCATTCGAGACCAATTAGTGCACACAGACACTCCTTTGCAGGAGCCTTCTCCAACGTCCCATTTTTTACCACCCGCTTTGGGACATTATCCATGTGGCTCCTGTTCAGTTTGTAATTTATGTCTTACCCTCAAAGAGGTTATCTCCCCGGTTACTGGTTTCAGGTTTACTTTGAGACAGTTCTTTAACTGTTCTTCCAAACAGGTCGTTTATTATATCTTATGTAAATGTGGATTTTCCTATATTGGCAGCACAATTAGACCTATTAGGACAAGAATTTCAGAGCATCGGTCCAGGATCCGCTCTGGAAATCTTGAGGCTCCGCTCACTCCGCACTTTATTGATAAAGGACACAGAGATAATGACATGTCTTTCTGCGTCTTGTGGCAGTATCAAGGTCGTCCCTATGATTCCCAAAATATACAAAAAATACTACATCAAATGGAAACTAAACTTATATTTCTCATGGGATCTTTGTCCCCCAATGGTTTAAATAATGAATTGGATTACTCTTGTTTTTTATAAGGAGTTTTCTCCTTTAAGCATTTTTCTTCACTGCTCCACCAGCTGCTGTTCATTTCCTTGCATTGCTTTCTATTTGAACTCGCATCTTGTCAGTTTCATTATATGCTTTGGAGACCTATACAGAAATCCTCTCGGTCCCTCTTTGAAATTGATATGATTGTTATAAACTTTTCTGGTAAGCTTTTTAATATATATTTATGATGGTTGTTGCATAGTTTCTTAATATTAATATTTTTGATATAATGTGAAATAAAGGTTCAACTCTTAATATTTTTAAACAATTATTTATTGACATGATATCTTTGTATTAGCATAGTATATTTTTTGATCATGTTATGCAGATATGTGTAGCTGATGAAGCCATGTGCGAAACGTGTGCATGATCTAGACGACACGTCCGGGCACCTCTTCTGGCACCTCCTCGCTGTGGTCCTCATTCTTGACATTTTGTGTCCAGCTACCGAGAAGTAAAGGAAAGTCTTTCATGGACAGCTATATTGTTTTTATGTGATCCATTGGACAATTTCTTTTGTCATTTTGCATATCTTGCTGGACTATTTATGCTAATTGCAAAAAAATCCTGATTGTGTTTCCCTTAATTTCTGTACATATGTTCACTCCTTGCACTTAACTGCACCTTTATAAATTTATCTTGTGTTGATATTACTTTGTAGTGCTGTTTGGATCTTTTCCAACCTCCAGGTAATAGCTGGAGATCTCCTGTTATTACAACTGATCTCCAGCCAATAGAGATCAGTTCACCTGGAGAAAATGGCCACTTTGGCAATTGGACTCCATAGCACTGAAGCCCCTCCCCTCCCCAAACCCTGCCTTCCTCAGGCTCTGCCCAAAAAACCTCCCACTGGTGGCGAAGAGGGACCTAGCAACCCTACTGTCAAGTCACAGCTGACTTATGGTAACTCCATAGGGTTTTCAAGGCAAGAAGAAGGTCTTCGCGTCTCACCCCTGATATTCCTTAGAGGTCTCCCATCCAAATACTTGCCAGGGTTGAGGCTAAGAGTGTATGACTGACCCAAGGTCATCCAGTAAGTTTCCATGGCGGAGTGGGGATTCATCCCTGGGTTTCCCAGATCCTAGTCTGATACCTTAACCACTACACCACACTGACTCTCCTGATTTCCCATATACCAATAGAAAATTACAGCTGTCTGTGATAGATAGGGTCTCTGCAAGGAACTGTGGGATGGGAAACAATTTGGATAACTCCCACCCACTGATATCACCCAAAACTTCTTCCTCTAGGGCAGGGGTCTCAAAACTGCGGCTCCAGAGCCGCATGCGGCTCTTTGGCCCGTTGAGTGCGGCTCTCCGAACTTGGTTCAGAGCCCCTGCTCTTGCGCCCGCTCACGCCAGCAGCCAGGCTGCGGAGCTGGCGCGCCCGAGAGAGAGAGAGTGGGTGAGCGGGCACGCTGTCTCTCCCCCCCACCCGCCGTGGAGAATGGCCGGGTCCCCCTTTCCCTTGTCCTCAATGGTTGGGAGGCTAAAGCCTCCCGTCCCCTCTAGCCGCGCGATTGCTGGGCGGCTCAGCGGTTCCTGCCCCCCCTCCTATCAGCTGTTGGGCGGGGCGGGCTTCCTTTGGTAGACCTGGCCTCCGGTTGAGTCCCATTGGGAGGCCATGTCTACCCACTGGCTTTCTTGGTGGTAGACCTGGACTCCGAGGAGGGGGAAAAGGTCCCCCTTCAGAGGCCAGGTCTACCAATTGGCTTCTATGGGCCTCCGGAGGCCAGGTCTACTGCCAAGAAAGCCAATGGGTAGACCTGGCCTCCCAATGGGACTCAGCCGGAGGCCAGGTCTACCAATAGGCTTTTATGGCTGTAGACCAGGCCTCCAGATGAGGACTCAGGACGGGGAGGGGGAAATGGCAGGGACTTACAATTTAATTTTTATCAATAAATAAGATCACTATTAAGTATGATATCAAGTTTTATTCAGTGTACCTATAGTTTAATTAAAACTTAAAACTTTAATTAAAGTTTATTAAGTTAAAAAACAGTGTACCTACCTATATAATTTAAGTTTAAGAAATTTGGCTCTCAAAAGAAATCTCAATCGTTGTACTGTTGATATTTGGCTCTTTTGACTAATGAGTTTGCCGACCCCTGGTCTAGGGGCTGAACTGGATTCTTTCACTGCCTCCCCCCTTTTCTTCATTGCCCTTCAAGTCTTCAGGAGCATATTCAGTTCACACCAAGTTATGTAAAAAGTTTGTGGTTTTTATTTTGTTTGGATGGTTTTCTGAATTCCTGGGGAGCTGCAGGAAACTTGGAAATCCCTAGTGCATCCACGTGTCTCAGTCTGGCTGCTTTTATGATAATCACAGGGTGGGTATGCTTTTCTGTTGAGCACGAAACTATGTAGACAAGTCACAGCGGGAAAGGAAGTATTGCAGAACTGGATCATGAGGCTGTCATGCCACAGACACTAGAGAGGAAGGATACGCATCCAGCCTTACCACCAATTACATAAACAGGTTGGGTGACGTTGGCTTCGGACCTCACTAACTGAAGAAGGAACTCCGGCCTGAGTGACCAAGGAGAGGTACGGGGAATTGTCTTGCCTCACGATGTTCATCATTTGTGGTTTAAATAGTCGGAGGAACTGATGGTCCCCTTCCAAAGCCAGAAAGCCTGACTTTCTGGAACAGTCCGTCACCCAGCTGGCTTCTCCCTAGATTTCTGTGCAAAACAACACCTAAGGAAGGAAATGGAGGATGAAGAGGGATACATGGCTATCGACCTAGCACGAAGGGACTTCTACATGCAACCCACCCCCCAAAAGACGCAAGGTATTGGTCTGCGTGAGCCACTGTGGCTTTAGCTGGCTGCCTTTAGCAATGCCAGACCAGGATGCTTCATTTGTTTTTTACTTATCTAATTTCTTACCAGTTCTTTCATATCAAACCTGAGATACTGCTAGTGCTCCCCAATATTTATGCAGCATTGAACTTCAACTGTTGGGCTCAACTGGGACATACCATGTTAATCTGGGTCCCTTATTCCCTTAGAGCAAGGGTCTCCAATGTGGTGTGCATGGGTGGCACAAGAAAACCTTTCTTAGTTCCCATCGAGTGTTGTTAGAAAAGTTGGTGGGGCTTCTGATTTGCCACTGAAGGTCTGCTTGGTTATGCAGATTTAAAAAAAAATGTTTTAAGTGGCACCTGCCACTACCCTGTTTGTTAACCCTCTCCCACCACTCTTTCCCAATGTATTTTTTAAATTTATCTTTCTTCTGTCCTGCATTTGGGGTTTTTTCTGTGTGTCTGGCTCCACCTCCTAAGGCAGCCGTTTTGTGGTTGTGTCCAGCGCCCTGTGTCAGAATCCCAAAGGTGTCTACAGGCTCAAAAAAGGAATATGGAAACATTCAGCACAAGTGACTGTGATCTTTTACTACATGAGGCAGAGAGAGCAAAACAGCAGCTTTCACTGGAGTTGCCAGGTCTCTCCTGGCCACTGGCAGGGGATGGGGAGAAGGGTTGCCAGATCCAGGGTGGGAAACTCCTGGAGATTTGGGGATGGAACCTGGGGAGGCCATGGACCTCAGTGGGGTACAATGCCATAGAGTCCACCCTCCAAAGCAGCCGTTTTCTTCAAGGGAACTGACCTCTGTAGTCTGGAGATGAGCTATAATTCCGGGGGATCCCCAGGTCCCACCTGGAGGCTGGCATCCATAGCTTTCACCCACCCTTGTTTCGTTCTGTAACCTCAAAATGGGAGTTAATGCTTTTTCATGATTAAACTTAATTCCACAGATTCCTCCTCCAAATGCCCATGCTGGAAAGTCACGCTAGGGATTCTTCTGACATGCAGCGTTGCTCTGAACGCGGCCCTGGTCACGGTTTTTATAGGTAGGTTTCTGTTAGGCTCTTAATTATGTGAACAGAGTTTTGCCCATCGCTTTGATCCCCATGCTATGTTTTTGGGAAAGCCAGCTTGATGAAGGGGCTAGAGCATCAAATTAGAACCAAGGAGACCTGAGTTTAAATCCACACTTATGCCATGAACCTTACTGGGTGATCTTGGGACCTTCGCTGCCCGTCAAAAAGAGGAGGAGGTGGGGACTCAGGCCCGCTCCTATATAGGCCTCTCCCCCCTCCCCCAAATCAGTCACAAAGAAAGCAGCATCCTGCTATTGGGCTTATTGTTCTGTGACTGTAGCAAATGGGGCTCCTGTTCCCACCTGTCTGAGTTGCGGATTCAGGAGCTGCCACCAGGTGATCTTGGGACAACCACTGTTTCCGCCCAACCTGCCTCACAGTGTTGTTGTGTAAATAAAATGAGGGAAGGGAAACTTGACTGTGTGTGTGTGCAAAGTGCCGTCAAGTCGCAGCCGACTTATGGCGACCCCTTTTGGGGTTTTCATGGCAAGAGACTAACAGAGGTGGTTTGCCAGTGCCTCCCTCTGCACAGCAACCCTGGTATTCCTCGATGGTCTCCCATCCAAATACTAACCAGGGCTGACCCTGCTTAGCTTCTGAGATCTGACGAGATCAGGCTAGCCTGGGCCATCCAGGTCAGTGCAAACTTGACTACACTATTTAAAGCAAGTGTAGGATAATGTTGTCCTGAGGAACTCTGGAGAAAAGCACATCTGACTGCTGCTGTGGTTCCTTTGATATGCTCTCTCCCTCTTTTTTTTACAGTGAAGATTAACCGGTGGCATCCCTTCTAAATATTTCACTATCTCATCTAACTTTTCTGGGAACTATGTGGCAAGTCAACCCACGTAACAGGTTCCAGTATCATATTACCAGTTCCTCCTGTACCTTAAACAGATCAGCAGGTGAAAACAATGCTGATCTACTGGTTTCTGTCAATGAAACCATTTGCTCTGGTCAGCAGTCTTAAAGCAGCCCCCATTTGCTTCATCCCTGTGGAGATCTGTGCTCACCCTTTTCCTACATAGTTTCTACTGACTTTTTTTAATTTCAAGAAGTTTTATTTAACTGTCCATTGTTTGAAGAGTTGGTTTTTATACCCCGTTTTTCTTTACCTTGAAGGATTCTCAAAGCAGCTTACGATCACCTTCCTTTCCTCTCCTCACAACAGACACCTTGTGAGGTAGGTGAGGCTGAGGGAGTTCTAAGAGAACTGTGACTAGCCCAAGGTCACCCAGTAGGCTTCATGTGGAGGAGCTGGCATTCTCAGTTACTCATTTTTAATGCTGTTTCTAGATATTTTGGTTTGAGAGATATCATTTTTATTGTTTTGTTTCTATGCTGCACATTAGTACTGTGAGTACTAGAGAAGTCTTGCCATGGGTTACTAAACCAGAAATAATAGGTAGCTTCATATATGCCAGGAAATGCAAGAACTATACAGTGGTTCACTCCATTTCCCTGCAAACCCCCAAAAGCATACAACATACAACTTTTCCTCAGTTTTTCTCATGAGGGAAGTGGTGCTCAACATGTCATAAACAGAACACGTGATGAGGGAAGGGACTTGCAGCCTAGAATTCGCATTGGGGTAGGGCACAAACATCTGGTTTGCTGGATCAGGGGAATGAAGTAGACCTAGTTTATTTAGATTTCAGTAAGGCTTTTGATAAGGTTCCACATAGTATTCTAGTTGACAAATTGGGAAAATGTGGGTTAGATCCTGTTATTGTTAGATGGATCTGCAACTGGTTGACAGATCGTACCCAAAGAGTGCTAGTTAATGGTTCCTCGTCCACTTGGAGAGAAGTGACTAGTGGAGTTCCCCAGGGATCTGTGCTGGGCCCTGCATTGTTCAACATCTTTTTAAATTATTTGGATGAAGGAATAGAGGGGATACTTATTAAATTTGCAGATGATACTAAACTGGGAGGGGTAGCAAATACGGTAGAAGACAGAGCCAAGATGCAGGATGATCTTGACAGGCTGGAGAAATGAGCTAGAACTAATAAAATGCACTTCAACAAAGACAAATGTAAAGTTCTGCATTTAGGTAGGAAAAATCAAATGCATAATTATAGGATGGGGGAGAGTTGTTTGAGCAGTAGTGTGTGTGAAAAGGATCTTGGGGTCTTAGTAGACCAAACACTGAACATGAGTCAGCAGTGTGATGCTGTAACTAAAAAGGGAAACGCAGTCTTGGGCTGCATCAACAGAAGTATAGTGTCTAGATCACACGAAGTTATGGTATCGCTTTACTCTGCTCTGGTTAGACCTCAGCTAGAGTACTGTGTTCAGTTTTGGGCACCACAATTTAAGAAAGATGTAGACAAGCTGGAACGTGTCCAGAGAAGGGCAACAAAGATGGTGAGGGGTCTGGAGACCAAGTCCTATGAGGAAAGGTTGAAGGAGCTGGGTATGTTTAGCCTGAAGAGGAGAAGACTGAGAGGGGATATGATAACCATTTTCAAGTACTTGAAGGGCTGTCATATAGAGGAGGGTGCCGAGTTGTTTACTGTTGCTCAAGAAGGTCGGACCAGAACCAACGGGTTGAAATTATATCAAAAGAGTTTCCGTCTAGACATTAGGAAGAATTTTCTAACCGTTAGAGCGGTTCCTCAGTGGAACAGGCTTCCTCGGGAGGTGGTAAGCTCTCCTTCCCTGGAGGTTTTTAAGAAGAGGTTAGATGGCCATCTGTCAGCAATGCTGATTCTGTGACCTTAGGCAGATGATGAGAAGGAGGGCATCTTGGCCATCTTCTGGTCACTAGGGGTGTGGAGGGGGGAGGTAGTTGTGAATTTCCTGCATTATGCAGGGGGTTGGACTTGATGGCCCTGGTGGTCCCTTCCAACTCTATGATTCTATGATTCTAAGAAAAGCCCAGTGACAAGTCATGCAGCAATAATTGAGAATACAGTTATGCTCATCTAATATAGTGGCTAAATAAACTCCCAAGTCAATACAGTCGTCCCTACTATATTCCAACCCTGCAATTTCTAGCTGAGTTTTGTTTCTTCATTGAACGGTAAGCTTCGTTGGTCAGCTTACTAGCAGATAGGGTTACCAACAGGCCTGGCAAAAAATGTCCTGTCCCTTTAACAGAGGTTCAGTATGTAGAAATAGGCAGGCAATGCTTTTCAGAGCATGGAAGTAGGTAGCATTTTCTGGCAAATAACATTCCGTCTAGCTTTTATTAAAGGGACAGGGTATTGTTTTTCTCCAGGCAATTGGCAACCTTATCAGCAGAGTATCTTGGCAGACTGAAGAGTTCTTCCACTGCTGTGTGAATATCACTGTTTTTGAGAACATAAGAAAAGCCATGGTGGATCAGACCAAGGCCCATCAGGTCCAGCAGTCTGTTCACACAGTGGTCAACCTGATGCCTCTAGGAAGACCACAGCATAAGATGATTGCAGCAGCATCTTGCCTGTTACATCTTGTGTGTGTGTGTGTTTGGTACTTTTTTCCTGTCATTTGCAATCCACATGTTACGTATGTCGTGCGAGGAAAGAGGAAGTGGCAGTACCTATTTCCTCCTTTCCTATTGCTCATTCTCTTCTTCCAGTCAATGGAGCAATTAAAGTTCTCATTTGGCCCACAGCAGGGAGGAGAGGGAAGAGTAGGACATGCCATGGCTTCTCCGGATAGTAGTACAATGTTCCTCCCTTAACCCTGAGCTGTTTTTCCCTCCTCAAAAAAGTTTTTCAGATGAGAGACGGTCTATCTTGTCAAGGAAACCCTCCCAACTCATGTGACTGGGCAGGAGGCAATTCAACAGGTAACTTCCACTCTACTTACTACAACATTTTTACCAGGGGTGGGGAACCTCCAGCCCGCGGGCCATTTACGGCCCGCGACATCATTGGCTGCGCCCTATGGACTCTCCCACGGAAGCCACCGCTATTGCTGCTGTAGGGCTGCCCATGTGTCTCTGTGTGTGTGAAAGCCACGAAGGCTTCTCCCCAATCGCTCCCGGCCACTCCTGCTGTTGGAGGCGTGCATGCAGGGTGTGTGTGTGAGTCTGTGTGTGTTAGGGTGGGGGGAAGCCGCTCTGCCCGATCTCTCCCGGGTTGCATGCGTGTGTGTCTGTGTGTGTGAGGGCAGGGGGAAGCCATGAAGGCTTCTCCCCGATTGCTCCCAGCCGCTTGTGTGTGTGTGTGTGTGTGGGAACCCCTCTCTTTCTCTCTCTCTTTTTCTTTCTTTCCCCCTTCCTTCCTTCTCTGCATAGCCTCTCCTAGGGTTGCCAACCTCCAGGTGGTGGCTGGAGACCTGGCAACCCTAGCCTCTCCACCCCCCCTGCCAGGAGATCTACGCCTGGTATGCCCCCCAATGATGTTATAAATATGCAGATGGCCCTCGGCAGGAAAAAGGTTCCCCACCCTTGTGGTAGAGCCTGAGGAGGGCGGGGTTTGGGGAGGGGAGGGACTTCAATGCCATAGAGTCCAATTGCCAAAGCGGCCATTTTCTCCAGGGGAACTGATCTCTATCGGTCGGAGATCAGTTGTAATAGCAGGAGATCTCCAGCTAGTACCTGGAGGTTACAACAATACAAAACACCTGTGCCAGAATTAACGTAGTTAAAGAGATTGGTGGCACGGAGGCTAATAATACAGAAACACATTGGTCAAGTTATATAAATTATAATGAGAGCATTACTTCATGCAAACAATGAAATTAGCTACTACACACACATATGAGATTCTCAAATACCATACATTGAATTCAGTAAAGTAAAATTACATAAATCGCTCAATGACGAGAAACCTCAAAATGAGCGGGAGACGCCCGTCCCAAGTATCAAAGCAATAGTAGGTAGTTCAAGAGTCACAAGAGTCCAAAAGTCCAATAAATCAAGGAGAACGTGTGGCTAGTCGACTACTAACGACTAGCCACACGTTCTCCTTGATTTATTGGACTTTTGGACTCTTGTGACTCTTGAACTACCTACTATTGCTTTGATACTTGGGACGGGCGTCTCCCGCTCATTTTGAGGTTTCTCGTCATTGAGCGATTTATGTAATTTTACTTTACTGAATTCAATGTATGGTATTTGAGAATCTCATATGTGTGTGTAGTAGCTAATTTCATTGTTTGCATGAAGTAATGCTCTCATTATAATTTATATAAATTGACCAATGTGTTTCTGTATTGGGCCTCCGTGCCGCCAGTACCTGGAGGTTGGCAACCCTAATTATAGCCCATTGAAGTCCCTCCCCAAACCCCGCCCTTCCCAGACTCCACCCCCAAAATGTCCAGGCATTTCCCAACCCAGTTGGCAACCCTACTCACCTAGCTTTTTTGTGACATCGGCTTATTTGTGACAAGCGAAGCAGGCCTCGTCTGTAAAGCTGCAGCGGTTCCCTCAAAAATCTAAACATCATCCAAAAGCAGGATGACTTCTTTCTATCAACTACAAATCTCAGTTTCATCCTTTTTGCTGGCTACATTCAAGCCGCCACCCCCCTGCCCCGAGGCAAGTATTTATTTACTATATTTACAGTCTGTCTTTCTCACTGAGACTCAAGGCGGAGGGCACAGTGTAAGTCAGTACAATCAAACAGGATATCTAATAGGCAATGTAGAAGGGCTAGGACTGCAGCAACCTGAAACAAAACATAGAGCAGAGGTTACCAAACTTGTTTTGCCTGTGGGCACCTTTACGGTTGCCAACCTCAAGGTGGTAATAGAAAACCATACCTCTATACCTATAGATAGTTGGATTACAAGTATGAGATAACAATTCAATCAGTTACAAAATATGAAAACATTTGAACGATATCAATATTTGAATCTAACAGCAAAGATTCCTAGTAAACCAACATAATACATTGGGCCTGGGTTGATAACTGCACACAACTGAGAGACATATATAACCAGTATAACAACTTGAGTCAATCTTACCAGATGTTTGTGTAATTGGTAATATATTATACAACCTATATACATGCCTGGCTTGATTTAAACTGTTTGTATATGCCCTGACTTGGATGGCCCAGGCTAGCCTGATCTCGTCAGATCTCAGAAGCTAAGCAGGGTCAGCTCTGGTTAGTATTTGGATGGGAGACCACCCAGGAATACCAGGGTTGCTGTGCAGAGGAAGGCACTGGCAAACCACCTCTGATAGTCTCTTGCCATGAAACCACCCCCCCAAAAGGGGTCGCCATAAGTCGGCTGCGACTTGACGGCACTTCACACACACACGCAAAATTATATATATGTATCTGTAAATGTGTGTATGTTTTACATGGGTTTCAGTTGACCACTGAGGAAGGCCAAATAGGCTGAAACGCATCTGGCAGGTGGTTATAGATATCAACCTTAAGGAATGCCATTGTGCTGTTTTAATGTTTTCAAATAATTTTTATCTAGACAAATGAATTATATTTTCATTATTTTTTATTTTTACATTTCATTTATCTTGCACATTTGGTAAAACAATAGGGGCCTTCCTCATAGCCTCAAGCAGACTGTTTCATATTGTGGGAGCTGCCAAAGAGAATGTGCATGAACAGGCAGTTGCCAATTTTATCTGTTTGCAGGGTGGCACCTTAGAAGGCTTTGCTCTGATTAATGAGCTGTCACAGCATAACGTGGCAGGAGAAGCTAGGGTTGCCAACCTCCTGCTATTAAAACTGATCTAAAGCCGATAGGGATGCACCCCTCGAAGAGACTTGGGGAGTTCCAACTCCACCGTGACGTCGTTGATCACTCGGGTGATGGGGAAAGGACCTACATACTTGTCACTAAGCTTTTTGCAAGGCCGAAGTGAACGTAGGTTCTTTGTGGAAAGGTAAACCTGCCCTCCCACCTTGAGTTCCCACCCCGGAGACCGATGTTTATCGGCCTGGTCTTTGTACTTGCGCTTGGCCCTTTCCAGGTTTTTCTGCAGCCAGGGCCAAGTGGTCTGCACCACCTGTACCCAATCCTGGACCTCCTGCACCCCTTCAAGTTCAGGAGTGATGGTAGGAGAACCAAAGGGCCCAAAGTCTTTTCCATAAACCACATGAAACGGACTGAAACCTGTGGAGGAATGGGGGGCATTATTATAGGCATATTCAGCAAAAGGCAGTAGGTCTACCCAGTCGTCCTGGTGGTAATTGACATAACACCTTAGATAGCATTCTACCACAGCATTGACACGTTCGGTCTGACCATTGGTCTGGGGGTGGTAGGCTGAAGAGAGTCCTTGTTCCTCCACCCCCATGACTTTTAGGAAGGCCCTCCAGAATTTGGCAACGAAATGTGCAAGATAAATGAAATGTAAAAATAAAAAATAATGAAAATATAATTCATTTGGAGCGCTATGTCTAGATAAAAATTATTTAAAAACATTAAAACAGCACAATGGCATTCCTTAAGGTTGGTATCTATAACCACCTGCCAGACACGTTTCGGCCTATTTGGCCTTCCTCAGTGGTCAACTGAAACCCATGTAAAACATACACACATTTACAGATACATATACAAACAGTTTAAATCAAACCAGGCATGTATATAGGTTGTATAATATATTACTAATTACACAAACATCTGGTAAGATTGACTAAAGTTGTTATGTGTGTGTGTGTTAAGTGCCATCAAGTCGCTTTGTTTATATACGTCTCCCATGTGTGTGCAGTTATCATCCCAGGCCCACTGTATTATGCTGGTTTACTAGGAATCTTTGCTGTTGGATTCAAATATTGATATCGTTCAAATGTTTTCATATTTTGTAATTGATGGACTGAATAGTTATCTCATACTTGTAATCCACCTTGAATCCCAGTGAGAAAGGTGGAGTATAAATGAAAAGTTCCAGGCAAAAAAACTCCCAGATTTCATCTGTCAATCTGGCCTGGGAAAGCATTCTGTGTCGTTTGGCTCTCACGGGTACCTCTTCTCGGTCTGAACCTTGCAGCCAATTCAGTGAACACCCAGAACTGCATTCCACACCAAATGCTCTGATCCTTTTCTCCTCAGCCTACGTGACTTTTAATCCAGACACTGCTCATCCCCGACTCGTCCTGTCCTCGAATCTGAAGACTGTGAGCTGGGGAGTGGAAGAGAGGAGCCTGCCCAACAATACAGAGAGATTTAATCAGCGCGTTTGGGTGCTGGGCCGCGAGGGATACCTCTCTGGGAAACACTGCTGGGAAGTTGAAGTGAAGGGGAATGGGGAATGGGCTGTGGGGGTTGCCAAGGGGTCCCTGAAGAGAAAAGGATTGCCAGATTTTAGCACTGCTGAGGGGATCTGGGGCATAGGGGAGTATTGGGGACTTGGCAACTATTTGGCTTTCACTTCCCCTCAGCATACACGACTATCCTTGCACAAGAAACCCAGCAGAATCCGCGTCTCTCTGGACTACGCCTATAATCAAGTAGACTTTTTCAACGCCGAAACCAAGACTTCAATCTATACTTTCTATTCACCCCCCTTTTCTGGGGAAAAGATCTACCCCTGGTTCCGTGTGTGGGAGGAAACACAACTCACCCTGCATCCCTGAGACAACAAAATCAATACCAAAGAAGCCCTTCTAGAACCCCCTAAGCTCTATGATGTTGGAGGACTCATGCATTGACTCTTTGAGCTGTGGACTCTGTTCTGGAGAGCCAGGTTTGATTCCCCACTCTTCCACATGAGCCGCGGAGACTCATCTGGTGAACTGGATTTGTTTCCAGCTCCTCCACACAAAGTCAGCTGAGTGACCTTGGGCCAGTCACAGCTCTCTTAGATCTCTCTCAGTCCCACCTACCTCACAGGGGAGGGTAAGGGAGGGTAGGGGAAGGTGATTGTAAGCCAGTTTGATTCTCTCTTAAGTGGTCGAGAAAGTCAGCATATACAAAAACCAACTCTTCGTCTTCTTCTTGAAGAGATGGTGTGACCACCACCAATACCACACCAGTCATAGAGGCTTGAACTAAGGAAGGCAAGCTGGTTCAATTTCTGTAACTGCTGGGGCCTCTTCTTGTGATAAAGCTGCAGATTTGGAGCTGAATTCCTTTCAGTGAATAGAGACTTCAGGATCAAATCCAAAAAATTTGACTTGACCTCAGTTCTAGTAGATCTGCAAATAAATAAAAAAAACAACTTGTTGGTCATGTCTTGTTTCCTGCTTTCTGACACAGCTTCTAGTAGCATATAAATATACTTACTGAAGAACAGGTATAGACAGAACATGGAACAATGCCAGTAGACTGAATCCATTAATCTTGACTGATGGGTGAATTAATAGACCAATTGAGCACTGGATATACCTTCAACTAAGTACTAAAAATACAAATTAGTAATGCAGGATGCTAAATTATATGACCAGTTAATTAAGTACACCTGGATGCTTTTTTGGTAACATAAATCAGCTGGGGTGAAGTAGCGTTCCTCAACATGCCTCTGCTAGAAACCTGAGCTCTTGTTGCCCAGGGCACGGGTCACAACTTGTTGATATTGTACAATCCTTCCCCCCCCCCACTCCCCCCTTTCCTTTTTTCCCCTTCTGTATCCTATAAAAAATTAATTAAAAATTAATTTAAAAGAAACAAAAAAGAAACCTGAGCTCTTGCCTGAGATGTTTAGCATTTATGGCTACACTTCTGAAGTTCTCTTTAAACAAAATCATACAATAACATTGCTCCCTAATGTGCTTTGCATGGATAGATCTACAGTCATATGGGTCCCCCTCCCCCCATGGAAGCAGTAAATGCTTTGGCCTTACCTTTTCTTATGAGTAGTATGATATGGATCCTTTTGAGTATCTCTGCCCTCCTGATACTACCTCTGTTGGAGCAGTGGGAACAAAGCAATAACTTGCCCTTTCTCATTATACTTCTTGCAAATTTTAGTTCCTTTTCTAGAAGAGCTTTGTAGGATGGCTTTAAAAGGAGATTAGACCGATTCATGGGGGAGAGGTTCATCAGTGGCTACTAGGCATGGTGAGTTAAGGAAACTGCCTTCTAGCACTGGGGTTCAGAGGTTTGCTGCCTCTGTAAATGGAAGAGTCATGGGATGGCATTGGCTTCTATGCCTTCTTTGTTGCCTCTCCATGGGGGCAACATGCAGGCCACTATGCCAAACCGGATGTTGGTTCAGATAGACCACTGGTTTGATCCAGCAGGGTTCTATGGACTATTTGTTAAGATTAGCAAAGGGTAGAATCTGCTATGTAGGCATGTGAAATCTTCCTTTCTTTCCCACTGTCAGCCAGACTCAGGGTTGCCAATATGAAATTCTCTTAGAATCACAACTGATCTCTAGGTAGGGTTGCCAGGTGCCCGCTGGTGGCGGGCAAACCCCCAGCAATTTACCCCTCTGCCTGCCGACCACCTGAGGGTTGGTGGGCAAATGTGCACGAGCGTGCCAACGGGCCACTTCCAGTTTACAACCGGAAGTGCAGCCTTGCGATGAGCCTTATGCCACTCAAACTCTTTGTTTGAGTGGTAAAAGGCTCCTGCAAAGTGGAACTTCCAGTTTACAACAGGAAGTGGCGCGTTGGCGCTCCCGCGCACATGCACAATCCTGAGGTCTGCCCTAAAAGCATCCCGCCGAAGGTGAGGGGGGACCTGGCAACCCTATCTCTAGGCTAGACAGATAACTTCCTGTGGAGAAAATGGCAGCTTCATAGGTCGACTGTATGAAATACTAGAGCATCTAGGAGAAAGGGAAGACCAAAAGCAGCTGTAGGGAGTGGGTGTGCTGCTCTAGGACTTCCACTTACCCTATGGTATACCACAGAGACTAGGAGAAACTGTTGCCTGTAAAGGTCAGAGATGGGTTGAGGCTGCTGTTGGCTGGTTTTCTCCTTTGGACCTTCATAGGATTGCCAACTGCAAGCCAGGAAACTCCTGGAACTGTAGGAGTGGAGCCTGGGGAGGGGAGGGTTTGGGAAGGGGAGGGATCTCAGTGGGGTATAATGCCATACCCTCCAAAGTAGCCTTTTTGTCCAAGGAAACTGATCACTGTAGTCTGGAGATCCCTTGTAATTCTGAAAGAACTCCAAGCCCCACTTGAAGAATGGCAACCCCACTTCAGAGTGAACTTTTATCCTTAACCATTGACAAAAACCTGATGAGGATTTTTGAAATGGTTTCTGTAGGCTAAGTGGAATGTAACTGGATAGCAGCCGGTTGTACCAGCACACATATTTAGGATCAAAGGTTTAGTATGGCGTACAGAAGCCTATGAATGACATGAAGTGGTATGAAGTGGGACACTGGAATTTTGGTGGGAGGAAGTGACTTCACAGGAAGGGGAGGAACTGTCCTTTAAGCTAGCTGTGAAAGCACAGGGCATAGCATTACATCTCTGCTGAGCTCCTTCTCCTCCGTAATCTCCACAAACCCCAGGCACTGCTCCCAAATCGCCAGAAACTTCCTGACTTATTTTTTTTATTTATAATCCACTTTTTCCATGATGGGGGGACTCAAATCATCTTTTCGCATAGTTCCCTCCTTCTCCACTTAATCCCCCACAACAACAACCGTGTTGATCTTTAAGGTGTTACTGCACTTGACTAACTGTTTTACTGCAGACCAATATGGCTACCCTCTGAAACTACCCTATGTAATTGTTGTGTGTGTGTTAAGTGCCGTCAAGTCGCTTCCGACTCATGGCGACCCTATGAATGAAAGTCCTCCAAAATGTCCTGTCTTTGACAGCCTTGCTCAGATCTTGCAAACTGAAGGCTGTGGCTTCCTTTATTGAGTCAATCCATCTCCTGTTGGGTCTTCCTCTTTTCCTGCTGCCTTCAACTTTTCCTAGCATGACTGTCTTTTCCAGTGACTCTTGTCTTCTCATAATGTGTCCAAAGTACAACAGCCTCAGTTTAGTCATTTTAGCTTCTAGGGTCAGTTCAGGCTTGATTTGATCTATAACCCATATAATTGTTACTCCTTCCATTATTACTGAAGAGAGTGGTCAGCCTGTCCCTAACTCAGAGAACAATTGTGTTTGGGAGCTAGATCCCTCTCATCCAACTGCAGCAAAAGTTAGACGAGAAAAGTGCATGTTTGGCATCTCTCAATAAGATTGGTAAAAGTACAATTAAAAGGCAATCAGGAGATTGCAAAGAAGCTAAGTGAATTCTTTTGAACTGCTCTTCACAGCAGACCCCGTCAACAGAACCCTAACCAAACGGTGGTTGTTGGCACCTCCTTTTATGAATTTGTTTGCCAAATTTTTTGTTCTCTTTGAGTCGTAGTGCGGCAGAATACTTTTTCGTGGCCCCACCACCAGCTTAAGTAGCTACCCTGTGCCCATTGCTGACTCCTGATTCAGCATAAGGCAGCTTCATGTGTGTCCTTCTTAGAAAACAGCTGTTTCTTACCGAGTCCTAGATGTTTACCTTTATTCTGCTGAGTCTGTGAGGGTTCCCAACCTTCCTGTGCAAACTCCATAAAATCACTTGCTCAGACTGTCATGCAGAAACAAGGAACTTTATTGGAAGCTTCAGGTAGTACAGGCCTTACACTGGTAAAGTTGCAAGTGCTCACCATTTCACACAAACAGAATTATAACCCCTACAGGGAAGCAGATGTCAAACGTATGTTATGGGAATCTCCGAGATAATTGTGCATGGTACAAAAACATCAAAGACCTCAGGGAGCTTGTTAGTGCTATCTACCCACCAAGGCCATAGCTGGCGGGAGGGAGTCAGTGAGAGCAAGGGAGGTGGACGTGGGAAGAGGGAAGAGACATTCCAACCTGGGGCCTGTCAGACGCAGCGCCTGAACCAAGGAAAGGCAAAAGGTCTGGACTGCTTTTACGAGTCCGGGGGGGGGGGGGGAAGAAACATACAAGGCAAAGGCATACAGACCCTCACAGCTGAGTCAAGAGAACCTCAGGGACAGTAACATGAATAGAGGCGAAACATCACACAACACTGTGTATGACAACATGTAATTTCATACTTTCATGACATCCCTTTCCTGTCATTTCATCATGGTGTGTTCTTGATGTCTCCTGGGGCCAATTAACGGCTTTTGTATACTTAAAGCAGGAAAGCGAAAACAAAGATAATAGTGTGTCCAATTGCTATAATTATATGGAGAAAGTTTTTCTAAGGATAATATAGGAGGTTGTTTTGGAAAGTAACGGAACAAACAATGGTCCCCAGTTTAGGTCGAAACAACTTAATGGATCTAATTCTCGAGAGCCTCACTTTTTCAGCATGAGTGCTTTAATTTGAACTCTTGTTTACACAGGTGGGCACAGGTTCCTGCTGAAATCACCCACGTGTTTTGTTACTGCGCACTCACAGATGCCATATCTACATGAAAGTGTGCTTGCTTAACTCTCAACAGGCCCCCTAAAGAATTGTAGAGTTGTGTTTTGGCAATAGTACTTTGAACAGTGTCAGAGATCACTATCCTTTAAACAGAAATACTAGGACTCTGCAGAGAAGGAAGGATGGTTAAACCAGCTTAAATCTGTGCTGTAGATACGTCCATAGGATGAAAGTCCCCTATAGGTAATTCCAGCACATACTAGGAAAGAAAATGGCATCAAATCCCACCAAATGAATGGATGCTCCTCAGGACCTACCTTGGCAGCAACATGGAACCCATTGTCAGAGCTAATCTTTCCTGGTGGGTGCCAGCTACAGTTAGCAACCATAGCATAGGGGCTTGTATGTAATAGGTTTCACTATATGACCCATCTAAAGGTCCCAATGCATGGGCTGAAGACAACTACTCTAGTAGAAGCTGAGCGATGGGGTGTTTTGTCCTGACAGAAACTGGCATCTCTCAAGTGAGGCCTAGGCGCTGTCAGAGTTGACATCAGCAGTCCAGAAGTTGGACAAATACTGAGGCCAGAGGGCTTCCCAGGTACCCACATAGAGATAAACTTAGTGCCCCTGGCATGAAATAATTGTGTTACGTTTACTGCAGTAAAGGGAAGAGTGCAAGTTTTACCACTTTTAGTGTGACGAATCACTAGGGAAAGCCCAGTAGAAGTAGGGTTGGCAGATCCCTCTCTGCCACCGACGGGAGGTTTTTGGGGTGGAGCCTGAGGAGGGTGGGTTTGGGGAGGGGAAGGACTTCAACGCCATAGAGACCAATTGCCACAGGGGCCATTTTCTCCAGGGGAACTGATCTCTGTCAGCTGGAGATCAGTTCTAACAGCGGGAGATCTCCAGCTAGTACCTGTAGGTTGGCAGCCCTAACTAGAAGCTTAGCGTCTGCTAAGCTCTTCTTCATGGGGTTTACCTTACAAACTGAAGAGCATGATCGGTCTGATTATAAGCATATTTACTCCAGAAGTAAATCCCACTGGGTTTAACGAGGCTTACTTCTATATCTATGCAATACCTTTATTGAGACCAACCCAATTACACACAACAGTGTGCAAACCTTTGAGTCCTCCAGAACTTTTCGTCAGTCAGGGCAGATGTTTCAACATAAAAAGAGAGGAAAGCAGATTTTAGGCAGATTTTTAGGTCATGGTTGATACCAGCAAACACAGACAAGGAGCAAGCATTCAACTCCATAAAGACCAAAAAGTTGACAGGGCTGGCCAGAAGTCCGTTCTCTCTCTCTCGTGTTCTCTCTCTCGTGTTCTCTCTCTCGTGTTCTCTCTCTCGTGTTCTCTCTCTCTCTCTCTCTCTCTCTCTCTCTCTCTCTCTCTCTCTCTCTCTCTCTCTTTCTTTCTTTCTTTCTTTCTTTCTTTCTTTCTTTCTTTCTTTCTTTCTTTCTTTCTTTCTTTCTTTCTTTCTTTCTTTCTTTCTTGATCTGCGCTCTGAAATGTTTGGGTTTTACTTCTGCCCAGTAAAATCAGCAGAAGTGGATTTAAAAATAATAATAAAGGAGCTTTAAATTATAGGAATTATGTCAACATTTGCCATTTTTGGATGTGCATATTTTGTCCCCTTTGTTGAGGGCTCTTCTGTTTTGGTCTTCTGTAGGTGACACTCTCAGAAGAAGACACTGAGGCGGTACATGGTATAGCCTCTATATACTATAGCGTACAACAAGCTGAGAAAGAGCCAGTTCCAAACTATCTAAATTTATGTTCTGGCAGAGAGCCACGCTCTATACATCATGTGCTGAAGCATGCCTCTCTCAAAGCATGGGTGTCTCTTTCCGATGAAATAGATAAATGTCATTTCCTCCTAGGAGCAGATTTGTGTGACAGGCAGTGGTGTTGCCAAAAGACCTACTCCCATGTTCCTTGAAACCATGATTTATAGCATTTATAGACTTGATTTATAGCATCAAAGTCCCTCCCCTCTCCAAACTCTGCATTATTCAGACTCCACCCCTCAAATCTCCAGGTATTTCCCAACCCAGAGCTGGCAAGTGGCAACCCTATGGATTATGCATGCTGTTTCTGACCCTTGGGGTCGCCTCACTATCCCTGTTTTAGCTCAAATTTGAAAACATGGGCAAAACGCGAGGAAACACAGGGGGAGAGCGAGGCGAACTCTGGTGGCTGGAAACAGCATACATAATCCAAACAAAGACCCAAAGCCATTGGAGGGGTGACGGCGAGGGAAACAGAAATGCATAAAAGACCTAGGTGGCTTTCTTCAAACAAGTGTCTATAGAACTGCAGCACAGTCCTTCCTTGGGACCCAGTTTTTCTGGATCCCTCATGCTACACATTTCATGGGATTCTACCCTGATTATGATTAATTCATCCTAGACCACGTGGTTCAATGACCCCTATCTCTATGGCTAGAAAACATATGTGTTCCTGCCTCCATATGACACAGGGACTTTCTTTAAGAGTTTCTCCTTATTGAGTGAGATGTGTAAAAGGAATCAACAAGAGAGACGTTAGCATATTTACTCGAAAGGAAGATGACCCTGAATGTAAACCCCTTTAAAATGTTTCAAGGTCAAGTCGCAAACCACCTCATGGAGTTTCAAAGGCAAGAGATGAGCAGAGGTGGTTTGCTATTGCTTTCCTCTGCATAGCAACCCCCAGTCTTCCTTGGTGGTCTCCCATCCAAGTACTAACCATGGATGACCCTGCTTAGCTTCTGAGCTCTGATGAGATCAGGCTAGGCTGAGCTACTAGGGCTGTTAAAAAATATTACACTCAAAATAATAATTATTCTTGGATGTAACTGTAACTTGTATGTGAATGTAAGATGACCTCCTCTCTCTCTCTTTTTATGGCATACCTATGGAAAAAAAACGAGTCTTGCATTTGGGTGATGAATACTGTACTTAATCAAATGTGACTGGACGTGTGCCACCTGCCAGGTGAGGCCCAATTTCCATTGCTCATTCGATGGCTTGGGCTTTGACAGACTTGCTTCTGATTGGTTGGAAAGAAGAACAGCTTGTTCCAGGCCATGATTTAAAAGTCAGACAGCCCAGGGATTCCGTGTGGAGCCGATTTGTCAAGCCTTCGCAATGGAATCCGTAAGTTGCCTACAGAGTGAGGGTCTGGGTATCTGTTTGACAGATAGGCTGAGTGTATTTGAAATGTGAATGTCCAAAAGTACACTGTAGTCTTTGTTCTGGTTAATGGTTAGGTGGGATGGGTTGTTAAAGCTAACACTGTTCTATCATAATATCTAAAGCTATTCTATGAAAGGTAGCTGGGTAACTCTGAACCGAGGGGGATAGCAGAGTTATACCATTCTAATTCCATCATCATCATCACTATTATTATCCTGCTCATAACTGACGATGGGAGCTATGAGTCTTGAAAGCTTATACCCTGAAATTCGTGTTGGTCTCGAAGGTGCTACGGGACTTCACTCTAACTGTTCTACTGCAGACCAATAAAGCTACCCTCTGAAACAATTAACACTAGTACTATTATTGTTTTAGTTGACAGTTTTTTTTAGTGTTTCTTCAGGTAAGAAAGTTTTAACCATTTCTCTTGGGAAACGAGTGTATGTGTCCTCATGTCTATTTTTTCTCATGCTAGAGAGCATTTGCCTTCTAGTAATGCTGCTTTTCCCTTTCCCTCAGCAACTGGTTGTCATCAACTTGCATGCTAGAAAATGCATTGAAGTGAACGGGAAAGTCCCCCCGGAGGCCAAAAGGTTTGTATTGGTGGGCATAAACCGTGATCTGGGTAGATGGTAAGAATATATGTTCGTCCCTTTGAAATTCTGAGCAAATGTGGAAATTGCAACCTGGAAAGGATCCTGATTTAATCCCTCATATTAAGTACTCAAAACATGTCCTTTGATTCTGAAACAGGGCATGGCCAATGACCTTCTCCACTAGTCAGAAGCATAAATAATAATTCTTCTGCCCCTGGTAAAGTAGCCAACTTACCAGCCCCTGCTCCTGGGCTTGAACGGCAAGTTGACCTACAGGCTGTAAGGCAGCAGCCCTCAATCCTGCTGAGCCATTAAGCACGTTTGGAATTTCTTTGCGGGGTGGTGGGCACAGTTGCAAGACTACTGTCGCAGGTGAGAAGTCAGAAAGTGCTGGGAGGTTCCAAGCCCAGTGTCCTATGAGGGAACAGCTCCTTCTAAATGGACCCTCCCTGCAGACCCAAAGCTCCTTAGATCTCCTGAAACTCTTCTGCTTCAATGAGGAGGAGGAAAGCTAAGATTGGGGGGTTGCTTTGGGGAAGAAGCAAGTTAGCACATCTGGGAAACACTTCTGAGAACACCATCACCATGGGTGCTCCACTAGGGATAAGTGTTTTAAGATTTCTTCCTGAAAAACCTTGCCTGCATATGTCATGGGAGCCCACCAGTCTGGCTTGTTCTCATCTACAATACTACCAACCCCCCTACTACCAAGACTGGACACAGGCACTATTGCCTACCATAGATGCATGTACTCCTGGGAGTGTAACATACAGAATGTGGGGCTGGAGGACACATGCACACATGACATTGCCTTATACTGAATCAGACCCCTGGTCCATCAAAGTTTGAAGACATCTCAGAAGCTTAAGATTGCACAAATTGCAACCAGAAGACTCTGGTCTGGGGTCAGATGCTCACTGGGTATTTGCTTCCAGGTCCAATTTAAAGTGCAGGTGATTACACATGCCACCTATGCTCTTCAGACACCTTGTGGTGCCCAATATTAGGACAGCCCAACAGTCAGATCATGGGCTTTTTCTGCGGTAGGTCCAGTCCTCTGGAATGGGTGTGGAGGGCTCTTTTGCTCCATTCAGAAAGGTGTATAAGGTAGTTTTATTTCATAGGGCATTTGGTGGAAGATAAATTGTCTGGGCAGATCTTAATCTTTGCAGAGTTTTAATTTTGTTGTGGACTAGTGGAATATTTCCTTGAGTGGTTGGACTTAAGATCCATCAGCTACTATTTAATTGCAATTAGTTCCTTTGTTATAACTTAATTCAGTCCAAGGAGTCAAGGCAGGAAATAAATAGCAAAGGGGGTACAAACTAGAAATAAACATCAAACTAGTGGAGTATTTCCTTGAGTGGTTGGACTTAAGATCTGCCAGCTGCTATTAAATCGGAGCATCAGTTGTGTTCTCTAATGTGTCCTTTCCCCTTAGCTTTGCCCTCAACGTGGGCTCAGATGCCTCAAACATCCTGCTTCATTTTAATCCTCGCTTCGACAGTGGAAAGGGCATCGGAACCATTGTGTGTAACTCCTTGAAAAATCAAGAGTGGGGTGAGGCGCAGAAGAATTCTTTGTTCCCCTTCCAGCAGGGAAAAGAAGCTAAGGTGAGTGGAAGATGGAAAAGACTTTGAGGGAGAAGCAGGGATGGCTCCAAAGCTGGATGAGGTGTCCTTGAGCGAGGCACGCTCAGTGGGCCTCCTTAAACTGGAAGCAAAATGGCACACAGACCTCCTCTCAAGCTTTCTGGGGCACTCTATGTTGAGTGACAGTGATGAGCATTGGCTCTGGTGTTGGTGCCTGGGAAATAGCAGATGTTCCCTCTGAAGAGGAACTGGAGGGGCAGGTGCAATGTGGACTTCCCACCCACAACAACCAGAAGTTAATTCTCAGCATGAGAGTCCCAAGAAGGCTAAGTCCTTCCACTTTGGACCCAGAAACACCATTTTTGGCGGCAGGGAGAGAGATCCGGAACCAAGCAAGGTCAAGCCCATTCCTGAGTCAGTTCAGGATGAAAGAGTATTCTACAAGCGCTTGCACAGGATGCTGTAATTTAACTTGTAAAATATCAATCTGTGATGTCATCCCAAAGCAAAGGAGGTTGTTGTTTTTGCCATACGTAATATTGGTATACACATGCAAAAGCACAAATCTTTACTGCCATAAGCCAATATAATTGTGTGCAGCTGCTGTACAGGGTATATCAACAATATACATGGCACACAATATGGAAAGGTCCAGGAACTAAATCTAGACAGCCAAGACACCTCATCCAGCAACTAGCATAGGCCCTGATCCCAAATAGCCTGTATGTGCATGCACATATATTCTAATTATATATCTGGGCCACTTTCTCTCAAGCTGAGACCACAGTTGCATAATGAAATGTGGGCAAAATGTTCTTTAACCCCTTCCTAAAATGGCAGCAGAAGGTCTGCTTTCTTCTCCTCCTTGATTGGCTTGGCTGCTCCCTTGCATTCGTCCACCTTGGCGTAGGCAGGGAAATGAATCGCTGACATGAATGAGACAGGACTTTCAAAGCCTCTGTTGCAGGCCATATTAGGGAAAGGAAGGTTAAAATGTTGGAGTGGGAAACCCAGGTTTGAATCCCTGCTCTGCCATGGAAGCTTGCTGGGTGACGTTGGTCTAGTCTGACTCTCTCAGCCTAAGGTACTGCCCAGGGTGGTTGCTGTGAAAACAAAATGGAGGGACAGAGAGCAATGTTGTAGGCATCTTTGGGATGCCCACTGGGGAGAAAAGCAGGGTAGAACTATCTAAATAAAATGTCTGGTCGCTATATTTATTTATTTATTTACTAGATTTGTATGCTCCCTTTCTGCCCAATCATGGCCACTGAGGCAGCTAAGGCTGGACCTCCAGAGAAACTGATTGGCTACTCTGTGAGGCAGGATGCTGGACTAGATGGACCACTAGTCTGATCCAACAGGGCTTTCCTTATGTTCTGATGTTCATATGAAGCATCTTGCTGGTCCTTCAGCTCTTGGCTGGTCTTAAACTCTCTCTCTTATTTGTTGCTCTTTCTGTGGAGTATAAAGATGTGAGATGCCATGGCTCCCCCACAGAATTCTGGGAAGTATATACCGCCATAGTTCCTACTGAGGGGAAAAGTCTGCTACATTTCCCATCGCCCAATATTGCCATTGCTTCTGTTGGGTGACCAGAAAAAAGAGATGCCCCTGAGGTAGAACTCCATATGGTATGATTGCTACACAGTCTTTAATGGCACCCTGAATTTGCCCCACACTCACCATCTCTAGGATGATGGAAGTGTGTCACCACCTCCCCCACATAACTGCTGTAGGCTGACTCCTTGATCTCTCTTTCTCAGTTATCGATCTCCTTCGATGCCAAAAATTTGACAGTGAAAGTGTCTGAAAAGGAAGCGATCAAGTTCCCCAACCGCTTTGGGTTGGAGCGCATAGAATTTCTCTCAGTGGATGGAGACTTCAAGGTCCAACTTATCAAGATTGACTGACTTCCTTTGTGCTGGCCTCTCATTCTGTCTTGGTAGAAATAAATCTGCAAATAAATCAATACCTGCTTCTTGATGTCAGTGTGATCTTTTCTTATTTCTAGACTCCTTGGGCTTGCTGCCCCCATTCAAATCTCTGTTTTGGTGCTAGTTTTATTGACCAGGCTGCTCTTTAGCATGCAGTTCTTTTCCTTAACCCTACACACTTTTTTTAACTCTATAGTAACTGCAAAGGAAATATACATGAGAGATGCAACAATCCCTGAAAATTGTACCCTGGGATGCTATCGGATCTTGGAAGCTAAGCAGGGTTGGCCCTGGTCAGTATTTGGATGGGAGAGCAGGTCACTACACAGAGGCAGGCAATGGCAAACCACCTCTGAACGTCTTTTGCCTAGAAAACGCTACAGGGTCACCATAAATTGGCTGCACTTAACGGCACTTTCCACCACCAGCAGCAAATACAAAACCTAGAAATCTTGGGAGAGGGGCGTTATTAGTGGTTTGGCATAAGAGCCAGTGTTGGATTCAGGTTGGGAAGAGCTACATTCTAATCCTGATCTGCTAAGAAGAATTAGAGGGGGTGCATTTTAGCATGATATACATCTAAACTACTTCACAGGGTGGCTGTGAAGATGAAGAACAACTCCATGGATGCCACCCTAGGCTCTTTAGGAGAGCAGGATAAGAACATAAGAAAAGCCCTCCTGGATCAGACCAAGGTCCATCAAGTCCAGCAGTCTGTTCACACAGTGGCCAACCAGGTGCCTCTAGGAAGCCCCCAAACAAGACGACTGCAGCAGCACCATCCTGCCTGTGCTCCACAGCACCTAAGATAATAGGCATGCTCCTCTGATACTAGAGAGAATAGTGAAGAAGTGAGCTGTGGCTCATACCCTACCAGAAAATATTTTTGTTAGTCTTTAAGGTGCTACTGGACTCTTGCCCTTTTCTACTAGAGAGAATAGGTATGTGTCATGACTAGTATCCATTTTAACTAGTAACCATGAATACTCCTCTCCTCCATGACCGTGTCCACTCCTCTCTAAAAGCCTTCCAAGTTGGCAGCCATCACCACATCCCGGGGCAGGGAGTTCCACAATTTAACTATGCGTTGTGTGAAAAAATACTTCCTTTTATCTGCTTTGAATCTCTCGCCCTCCAGCTTTAGCAGATGACCCCGTGTTCTAGTATTATGGGAGAGGGAGAAAAACCTCTCCCTGTCCACTCTCTCCAAACCATGCATAATTTTATAGACCTCTATCATGTCTCCCCTCAGCCGCCTTCTTTCCAAGCTAAACAGCCCTAAGCGTCTTAACCGCTCCCCATAGGACAGTTGCTCTAGTCCCCTGATCATTTTGGTTGCTCTTTTCTGCACCTTCTCAAGCTCTGTAATATCCTTTTTTAGGTGTGGCGACCAGAACTGTACACAGCATTCCATAAACGTGTGGATAAGTAATATTTACAATAAGAATTTATGTACGTTGCAGAGTCCACCCTCCAAAGCGGCCCAAGGGAACGAATCTCCGTAGTCTGCAGCCAAGTTACTCCCCAGGCTCGACCTAGAAATTGGAAACCCTAACAAGTCTCTACACTGAACTGCACGTAGTACACTGCAAGCTCCTATGACCTTACTCACATTAATTTTAGAAAAGGGCAAGAGTCCAGTAGCACCTTAAAGACTAACAAGAATATTTTCTGGTAGGGTATGAGCTTTCGTGAGCCACAGCTCACTTCTTCAGATACTGAAGAAGTATCTGAAGAAGTGAGCTGTGGCTCACGAAAGCTCGTACCCTGCCAGAAAATATTTTTGTTAGTCTTTAAGGTGCTACTGGACCCTTGCCCTTTTCTACTACTGCAGACAGACTAACACGGCTACCCACTGTGAATTATCTTCACGTTAGTTTGAAAGTTATGCACTCCTACATAAGCAGCTACTGTTTAATCGTTTTCTTTCAACTCTTCAATGGGATTAAGACAAACGGACTACATCCCCCAGAATCCCCTCTGCTCGTTCTTCTCGTTCAGGCATAGAACTTTCAGAAAGTTTAGTTGCGCTGAAAGGCTGAATGCGCGCTCGGCATGGCGATTGGCTGCTTTCCCCCCCTTCATTTCCCATGGCATGCACAGGGAGAAAAAGGAAATTTACATACGATCAATTCTTCGGGTTTTCCTTACAGTGCTCCCGTGTGTAGGGCAAATTCCAGAGAGTCGGCTGGCCGATTGTTGCAACCAAAAAACAACAACCAAAAAAACAGGAGAGGGAGGGAGAGTTTGTAAAACTTTATAGTTTCTTGCGTCAACTTTTTTGGACCACAGCCCCTTCATTAGGAGCCTAACCTACAAGATAGGGAACAACTCTACCACGCAATCTTTATGGTGCCTTGTCCTATTTCCTTGCGTTGAAATTCAACCAGAGGAGTCTAGAGATTCCAGAGTTCATGCCGGAATAAACGTCGTTAGCCTTTCGGGTGCTTGTGGGCCCCCTGTTTATTTTTTGCTAGCACAAGAGCTGCCCGTTTGGAGTCAGCATTCTTTACATCGGTTCAACTGGGGACCCGAAAGTGTTAGAACCGAGTTTGGGCTGGTGCTGAGGACCGCCGGGGGAGGGATCTGGAGCTCCCGGTCGAAGGGAGAGGTGCAGCAGTTTCTTACTTGTGGAGTTGGAGAGAGCATTGGACGACTAGGTAAATATGACATATTACATATTTACATATATTACATATTTTATTATGTGAACGGGTTGAAATTAAATCAAGAGAGTTTCCGTCTAGACATTAGGAAGAATTTTCTAACAGTTAGAGCGGTTCCTCAGTGGAACAGGCTTCCTCGGGAGGTGGTGAGCTCTCCTTCCCTGGAGGTTTTTAAGCAGAGGTTAGATGGCCATCTGTCAGCAGTGCTGATTCTGTGACCTTAGGCAGATGATGAGAGGGAGGGCATGTTGGCCATCTTCTGGTCACTAGGGGTGTAGGGGGGAGGTAGTTGTGAATTTCCTGTATTGTGCGGGAGGTTGGACTAGATGACCCTGGTGGTCCCTTCCTACTTTATGATTCTATGACCCGGCTTTATTGTTTTCTGCAATGCAACCTCTCCCTCCCCCCCCCCGCCTCCTTGTGCTTTTTCCTATCGTTGCTTCTCCTTTACTCCCGAGTTTCTCCTGATGTTGCCTCCCAGCATTGTTACTCAGAGGTTTGCTGCCTCCGTAGATGGATATAGGGGGGCTCCCTTCAGTCACCTTGGCTAGTAGCCAATGATGGACTTCTAATCCATGAATCTGTCTAACTCCATATCTAATCTTCTAATCTATCCATCCTTGTGGCCTTCACTATGTCCACCGGCAGTAAACTGTGCAATTTAATCACGCATCGAGTAAAGAAACGTCCGTCCTGAATCTGCTGCAGTAAAAACAAATAAAGAGCTTTAAGACTAACTACATTTTATTTACTTCCACTCAATACAGTTGATTTGATTTTGCAGGATCCCCAGGTTTCCTGTCAATTTTTATTTTTGCACATGTATTAACATACACCTTGGTGTGGTGGGTAAGATGAAGTCCCTACTTGCCTCAGGTATGGACTCACTCAGATCCAATGTGTGTGAGAGTTGTGTGGTGTTTATATTTATATATGTGCATGTATGATTCAGGTTCATTTATTAATACGGCAAATGCCATTAAAACATTCATGTACATGTATGTATATGTTTATGTATGTTTCCTCAGAATAGGAAACTTAACTACGCCTTTAAAAGTGCCCAAATTAATTGTTCCATACACTTTTCAGCCACATTAAATATATTCTATTGAATTACTTTTCATGATTGAAGCTACCCTTGAGATAGTTATCTAGCACATACAATTGACCTGATGTATTCTTTTTGGACTTCATCATGCTGCCCTGAAATGTTGAAACCTGCATTGTTGGAGATGGACTGAAAGACAACTGAAACATTTTTATTATGTAACTTAATTAAGGTGTTGAAACAAACTTGGTAATGGGAGTTAGACCAACGGATTTCCTCCATGCTGTGTATCAGAGAGAGAAGCCATGTACAATAATGACTGTATAAACAGGAAAGAACTGAAATGTGAGAGATTAGTGTAATCTAAAAATAATGTCACTTGTGTGTTTTTGTAATACATGTGGTAGTGGCTATAGGTTTGCCGTCTTTTATCCTAGGACAAGACCTTTCAAAGAAGAGTTCTATATAGGTTGACATCCCACATATGGATTTGGTCCTGAGATCTGATGAGATGAAGCATGAGCTATGAACTGGGTAATTCATTCACATTTCATCTCCTACATGAGTCGGCCATTGATACAAAACTAATTTCTGTGTTTCTAGCCATCTCCTTGCAAAATGTAGATAATACATATTTACCCTATAGGGCTGTAGCAATGCTTTCTGAAAAGCATGTGGGTGGATTGCTTTGAGTGTCCAACATTCAAATCAAAGTTAAATTTTGCTGATCCTTGTAACCGTTCTGCTCTTTTTGACTTAAAGAGTGTTTACGGGGTTAAATCTGAGGCTGATCTGCAAAAGTTGAAAACACCCCCTGTTGAAATCTGAGCTTCCACACTTAACTCCCTCATTTTTCAACCTGAACTAATGTAAACAAAAGCCAGTGTTGTTATCTCTGGCAACCCAAATTGGTTGGAGTTCACAAGAGACCGATCCAGTGACCTGGGGTTGACTTGGGCCTGAAGGCATTTAGTGGAGTGCGCATGAAACACCCTGGAATTCCTAGTGGCTGTTGTTGATTCAGAGAACCCTGAGCCAAAAGTTCTTTGATGTCACCTGTGAAAGTTTGCTTTCTGAAAGACACAACCATTGTAGTGTACAAGCCTGGAGTGTTTTTACCAGTTTATGTAGCCAGGCCCTGAATTCTGTGAAAATTAAACAAGAATCGAGCAGCATTTTAAAGACTAACAACATTTATTTCTACAGAAGTGTTTGTGGGTCAAAGTTTTATTATTTATTTATTTACAAAATGTATACCCCACCTTTCTTCCCTCGTTAGCCCACCCCCCAAGGTGGCGAACAGATTAAAACATGTGTAATAAAAACATATTACTAAAACAATTAAAACCAAGTAAAAATACACATATAATACATGTGCATAGAAACAACAAATAAAATATAGGGCTGGGAAGCTCCCTGATGGAATGCTAGATGAAACAAAAAAGTCTTCACCAAGGGGCAGAAGATGGCAACAGAAAGGGACAGGTGAGTTTGTCTAGGGAGAGAGTTCCAGAGTTTTGGTTCCATGACCAGAAAGGCTCTCTCCTCAGTTGCAACCTGCCTAATATTAGAAGGCAGGGCCACCTGAATCAGGGCCTTCAATATGTCTGTAGTGGTCAGGTAGGTGGTCCTTCAGGTATGCAGGCCCCAAGCCCATTAGGGCTTTGAAGATCAACAGCCTCTCAAATTGTCCCCAGAAACAGATTGGGAGCCATTGTAGGTGGGCCAAGACTAGTGTGATATGTTCCCTATGATCCACTCCAGTTAACATCCTGGCTGCAGCATTCTGCATCAATTGAAGATTCTGAACATTTTCCCAAGGGCAGCCCCATGTAGAGTGCATTGCAGTAATCTAATCTGGATGCAACCAGGGCATGAACCACAGTGGCCAGCTCTTTTCTATCTAGGAAAGGTCATAGCACACTAACCAGTTGAAGCTGGGAAAAAGGCACTCTTGGCCACAGCTGCCACATGCTCATCCATCAGAGGGCTTGGGTACAAAGAGCACCCTCAGACTATGGACCTGTTCCTTCAAGGGGAGTACAGCCCCACCCAGAACGGGTGACACCTTCAATCCCAGATCAGACCTTCTGCTCTGAGTGGCTGGCATGTAGGAAGCTGCCTGGATGGAGTCAGACCGTAGATCTTTCTAGTTCATCTTTCCAGACTGGCAGTGGCTCTCCAGGATCTCGGGCAGAGATGCTTTATCTGGAGATGTTGGGGATTGAACGTGGGACCAACTACACATGAAGATTTCTATTATACATCCCTTTCTAGCTCTGTTGTGTTTTGGAAAATACCTATGCCTCATATGGGTTCTTTTAAAAACCAGTTTTTAGATCAGTGCTGGAATGTCTGGGCCCATTGTTTCTCAAGTTAGATCACAATGGGTGGTAGCTGTGTTTGTCTGTAGCAGTAGAAAAGAGCAAGAGTCCAGTAGTGGCTGCCAGAAATTTTGTTAGACTTTTAAGGTGCTACTGGACTTCTTACTCTTTTTTACTTCTCAAGTTAGACACCCTTGGATCCAGTTTCCCCCGTATAAAGAATTGGTTCCTCCTACTGAGCTTTGGATTGGGAAGAAGAATTTGGCCGTCCTCCTAAATCAGGGGTAACAAACAAATAGATGCAAGAATTATGGATCTTTCCCAGGTTCTCTTTGCCTCGGTGGTCTTCTGACCCCTGGAAAGTTTATTTCCTGGAGTCACGGGATCTGTGTGCATTAATAGCCATGTGGGTCAGTGGATGGCAGTGTGGAGGGAAAGGGGGGGAAATCTTTCTCTTCTCTCAGTGTTGTTGCATTGAGGATCACTGGTCTAGAACCTAGACTTCTCGAATGTTGTGCTGTAGTAATAATTATTTTTTCATAAAATTACCCCTCTGTTTTCCTGACAGGCTGGCAAATGATGCTCACATCGCAGCTGGGATTCCTGAGCCTTCTTGGTGAAGCAGAAATGGCCAGTGTTCAATTTGTTCAGGTAGGAAGTAATTGAAGTTATACTACAGGAAGATCTATGGTAGCACAAGCAGTATTTTAGGGAGGAAAGGACATGGATTTTCTCCACAGTTGGTAGGCATGTGAAGATTCTTTTATATGTAGGGTCTTTGTAAGTTACATGATTCCTGAGGCACCACATAAGTGTGGTGCCAACTGTTTGGGGCAGAGCAGCAAGGTAGCAATTCCTGGCACAGCTGGTGAGTCTCAAGGAAAATCATGACTTGGATGGTAGTGTTGATGATTGGACAGAGCTAGTGATTTATAAGAGTAGGATCTGGGAGACCCAGGTCCGAATCCCCACTCTGCCATGGAAGCTTGTTGGTTGACTTAAGGCCAATCATACACACATCCTATTCAGCCTCACAGGGTGGTTGTGAGGATAAATTGGAAGAGAGGAAAAAGATATACCGTATATACTCGGGTATAAGCCGAGGTGCCTAATTTCACCCCCAAAATGGGGAAAAATTAGGTACCCACGTATAAGCCGAGGGGAAAATGCACCCCTCCCCCCCCCCGCAGGCTTACCTGACCGGGCTCCAGGCACGCAGGCAGGCGGTGGCGGTGGCGGCGGCCCCCTCCCTGCATGCAGGAGGCCCCGCAGGGTCAGCTGGCAAGCGGGAGAACCGGCCTGGGGGGGGTGGGGGGTGGGGGGGAAGAAACTGCCACCGCCCAGCAGAAGGCGCGATCGCTCAAAAGGCGCGACGATCACACAAAAGGTGCAATCGGGTGGGGTGGGGGGGTAGAAACCACCTCTGCCGCGCAAAAGGCGCGATCGAATGGGGGGTGGGGGGGGAGAAGCCGCTGCCGCCGCGCAGAAGGCGCGATCGGGTGGGGTGGAGAATGCGGGACAGCCCGCCCATCAGCTGGCTGGTGGGAGCGGGCGGGGAGAGGGCCCGGCAGGCGAATTACCGTATTGACCCGAGTATAAGCCGAGGTGAGTTTTTTAGCCAAAAATCATGGCTAAAAAACTCGGCTTATACTCGAGTATATACGGTAAGCCATAGGGAGAAAGGCGAGGTATAAATGAAATAAATACAAATTTCTAATGCCGCCCCTCAAAGTGGTTGGCTATATATCCCTGGTCTAGTTGCCCTATAACTAGGGTTGCCAACCTCCAGGTAGTGGAAACTGTAAATTTGTCTGTGCAACCTTGTTTCAATGGATATCCTGATGTTGGAATAGATAATCTAAAAAACACACATGGTTGCAACTTTATCCCTAAAAGGGTGGTGCTTAAAAGTCTAAAGAATTTTTTTTTTGGAAGCTACAGAAGCTTATATTGAAATGAGTACATTTTGACACCAATATATAAACGGGACTGAGGAAGAATTGAAACGATCGTATCCCTTTCTACCCTTCTTCACTTGAAGTCATCGACCTCGGATTGACTGTTACTGTATCAGGACTGAGAAATACTTTGTTATACATATGCAATTGGTTTGTTAGCACGTTGTTATATACCCAGGACTGAGAAATACTTTGTTGTATATATGCAATTGGCTTGGTAGCACGTTGTTACATTCAATATACTATTGTCATTACACATTGTTATCAGCCTGTTTCTGTACTAATTTTCTAACCTTAGGTAATGGTGCAGAGGTGTTGATTTTTGATTGCTAACCTCCAGATAGTTACTGGAAAATCACAAGCACTTATGGCATAAGTGCCTGTGATTTTCCAGTAGCTACATTTTGGGCACTCATCTTTATTTTGATTGCCAAACCTCCAGGTAGTAGCTGGAAATCTCCTGCTATTATAACTGATCTCCAGCCGATAGAGATCAGTTCACCTGGGTAAAAAAGGCCACTTTGACAATTGGACTTTATGGCATTGAAGTCCCTCCCCAAACCCCGCCCTCCTCAGGCTTCGCCCCCAAAACCTCCCACCGGTGGCAAAGAGGGACCTGGCAACCCTACCTATAACATCATCAATGTGGTTAATTGCTGGCGATGCAATTACTTATGACCCTTTTAGGTCAGAGTCCTGCTTGGAGCTGATGTCAGCTAATAGCTGCTTTCTGAAAGTCAGGTCTATAGGTGATAATGTATGTGGTCAATTTCAACCCAAACTCTTTTAATATAGATTACTAATATTTTTAATATAAACTAATGATCAATACTGAAAATCAATACTGGATTACTAGATTTCTGTCAGACAGTCAATCTGACTGAACACTCAGCTGACCTTGTTCAGCTGTACAATGCAAACAAAACAGTATTATATGTATTGTTAGATCTGCCGTTCCTCCAAGGAGTTCAGGGCGGTGTGCACGCCATCCTTCCTCCAGTTTATCTTCAAATGTGAGGCGGAGAGAAGACGACCGGCCTCAGGCTACACAGTGAGCTTCTTGAGTGTCCACATTCCTAGCCTGCCACACTGACCCTCTTTTATATTGCGACCTGCTTTCTTCTGGCACAGACGCTGAGGCAATGGAGGGGAAAGAGCTGAAAGGTTTTCGTCTTTTTTAAAGCGACGGAGCAGGGAAGGTGGCTCCCTGGACTCCTTAAAATAGGGTAGTTGTCAAGGACACAAAATATATCTGGGTTCACTGCTGTCCGGGAGTGAGCCATTGTTGAGAAACATAGCAGCGGCGTTCCCGTGACTGTTATTTTCTGTTTGGGGAGAAGGAGGCAGGGATTCAGGAGGAGGCCTAAGATTGGAGGCTCTCCCTTTATCTGTCCTATGATCAAAACCAGAGCTCTATTAAATTTATTTAATTTTCTCTGGTGCCTGGAGCAGGGGAGCTCTGAGGGAGAGGCCTGCAAGCTCGCTCATAGGATGCATGCTTTGACTGTAAGAAGACTGTCTAGTCCCCGCTTGTTTGTGGCTGATTTGTGGGGTAGAGAACACTCCCCTGCTTGATGTCTTGACCATGTGGACTCTGCAGGTAAGGACTGCGTGTATTAGGCAAGAAGGGGTTGCACTATTGATGTTTTTGGGCAGTTTGTGGATTTCGTAAAGCATAACACTCTAAGCTGCCTTGAGCTCTGGTTGTTCTTTGGTATGTTTGTAGCTATTGGGGTACATAAAAACATAAAGGACAGTCCTAATGCTTGCCCCTAGAAATGGAAAAGACAGTCATGCTAGGAAAAGTGGAGGGCAGCAGGAAAAGAGGAAGACCCAAGAATGGATTGACTCAATAAAGGAAGCCACGGCCTTCAATTTGCAGGATCTGAGCAGGGCCATCAAAGATAGGACATTTTGGAGGACTTTCATTCATAGGGTCGCCATGAGTCGGAAGCGACTTGACGGCACTTAACACACACACAGAAATGATATTCCTCTGTATTATTATTTAGTAGCCAATGATAATAACCCAGCAGGAGGTTGAAAGATTAACCGATCTGTTTATTGTGGCCAAAATAAAGCAGCCAGGTGCAGTTGCCCCAAAGCGCAGGACAATTCACACACGAGAACAAAGGATTGCAACGACGTTTATAACTTTTGGTCAGGGGTGTTACAAATGCGTAATATAGTGCGTAGATACACAAAGATCCAATGATGGATACATTTGGATTAGCATATCCAATTAGAGAACCGTAGGCCTTACATCTAGATAACAACTTGAGCCTCATGCAGAATCGAAACTGCATTCTTGAGTGACGCCCCTGGTAGTCTCAATCTCTAGTGGGCCCCTTTATGGGGGCGATCTGTACCAGGCACGACTAAAATCTTCTGTTCTGGCAGCTCACAATGGCGTCTGCCAGACTCATGCTAACTAAGTGATTACACATTAGGGCATCTGTTCTAAGGATTAATACTTCACCCCTTATACCTGGGGCTGCATGTCGATTACATATAGGTGCTCTCACATGGCATTGTGCTAGATGCTAACCCTTATACCCTGGGCTTAGCATCCTTATAAGTGCGAGTATGCGGACTGAGCATAAAAGCATACATTTCCAATAATAATGAAGATTATAGGCATTACAGAAACCAACTTCCCTAACTCCAGGAAATGCTTTTTGCTAGGAGAATATACTAACGCCCCTCTTTGTTTTCCCAAGTGGGCTAACCTCTGGGATTCTGGAGACGGATTCATTGATTTGATGTATAGGCCGCACTTTCCTGGCCGAAGCCAGGCTTAGAGCAGCTAACAACACCCTAAAACAATTTAAACATTCCATATAATTTCATAAAACAATTTCAAACATTTCATAGAAATTTAACAATAAAACCAGGTGCCTCAATAGATCTATTAAACACCAATACTGTAGCAACCATAACAACTCCATCATTTGCGGGTGCATAGCAGAGGCGGAAAAAACAAGGGACTGCCTTCTCTGATATGACCCTACCCAGATGCTGAAATCATCAGGTGGGGCTCTGCTGTTGGGTGCCTCCACCTGCAGGATTTTGACATGTGGTCAGGCCTTTTAGGTGGTGGCACCAATACTGTGGGATGCCCTCTCCCTGTGAGGGCATTCTTGCAGTGGCTGTTTTCACATGGATTATTTGCCCCAGGTATGATATTGTTGGGAAGTGGTGTGTTTTTCCCCCTGGTTCCTCACAGCATCATGATACATTAGTCTATCTCCCAGGGTTTCTCTCAATTTTCCCCAATCTTTTCCAAACTTGTTTTCCTCCTCAGTTTTGGGAAAGATCACAGCAAAGCCTGGATGGAAAGCATGTTGGTGTCTATAATCAATACAGAAATGTTTTAATTAAGAAATATGCTGTTGCAGAGGCCAATGACCTTTGAAGATGTGGCTGTGGATTTCACAGAGGAAGAATGGGCTCTGCTGGATCCCACTCAGAGAGTGTTGTACAGGGATGTCATGATGGAAAACTATGAGCACCTGGCCTCCTTGGGTAAGGACCTTTTCACTGCTTCTGCTTCACAAACTGAGAAGTTCTGAACCTGAGTAACCTGGCAAATTAGGGGTGTCAAAAGGCTCGGAGAAAAAAAAAACCCATCCCTTTAACAGAGACCATTTACCAGCTTCGACTGCCCCTTTCACACCTGAAGCCTCTATTAAAGGGACAGGACACCCTTTTGGCCACCCTGTTGTGGATCATCATCAAAGATCTCCGGGCCTTTGAGCTTTCCGGTCTTTGACTGACCATGAAGGCCGGTTTAGCACTCTGCTACATGGGGAAAAGCCCCCTACTCTACTTTTTCCTCACTTCTTCCCTGAATGGCAGATCACACAGATCCCTGAAGATTATTAGAAAACACTCTTATGCTACAGGATGCTCTTGATGTTTCCAAAAGCGGTGGGCTGATTGGTCAAACCGTTGGCCTAGTGGACGGACTGTTATGTATCACTAATACTGCTGCAAATATTAATTTCCCTCCTGATTGTCTCTACTTCCCACCTCCCTTTCACTTAAGTAGAATTTACAATTCCAAAACCAGCCTTGATCTCCCAGTTGGAAAGAGGGCAAGAACCTTGGCTGTCAGAGTCCCAGGACTGCGACAAGAAGACCTTGCCTTACTGCATCTCAGGTGAGGGATTTTGGAGACCTGGGACTGACTGTTGTCACCCTGCAAATCATCACATCTCAGAACTGCATCGTTTTGTGGCCTTTGTTGTTATTGTTGTTAGCATGTGAAACGGCCCATGCCACAAGAAAGGGTTTTTGGCAGTGTAAGGAAAGATGTAGAATTTGGGATTCACTTTTGTTTGGAGGGTTTGGTTTGGGTACAGCTGGTGTGCAGGGTGTTCTTGGGCGATCTCTGTTCATACCTCAGAATAAGGTGGTAGAGTCCTGAGGTGGCAACGAAGATTGTACCTCTAGGCATGACTGGTGGATTTATAGTGCTTTGGAATGCTCCCCTGAGGAAAACAAACCATGGAAATTCAAAGCTAGCTGATAGGTCCTAGCCCTGCTATTGGCCTTTTGTGCTGGCTTTCTACTTGCAAGGTGGGTTGTTTGTTTCTTAGACATTCAGAAATGTTGCTTCCTTCCCCTGTTGTAGACGGCAATCCATTCTACCATCTCATTCTGCTGTGTCTGTGGACCAGGCCTCATACTGACTCTTCACTCCTGACAGTTCCATCCAATTTTTTCTCTTTGAACATGATGGCTGGAAACTTGTTTTACCTTTTATAATTACAGGTACAGTCACATATAATAACACACAGAAGAACACTCTGCAAGGTGTTTCCTCACTTCCCTCATCTGGGCACAGTTTCTCACAAGAGAATCTAAGTCGTCAGAACGCTGAAAATGTCTGCGCTGAGAATCGAGGTAAGTGAAAGTGGATGTACACGGGCAGCAGAATGTGTGTTTGCCCAGGACTGTATTCTGCATAGTCTTCCTGTATTCTGAGTTCCAGTTTTTTATTTTTGTTGTGGTTTTAAAAAAGAATATGGTTTGGCTCCTGGAGCAAAGTGCAGAATCCACACAGCTCTGGCCATCCTGATTGTTCTTGTGGTGTGATCTGAGGATGGATGGTTGGGATTTGGAAGCTCAGGTTTGATTTCCTGCCTGGTCGTAAAGCTCAGTGGATGGCCTTTGGCAATCTCTTTTCTAATACCTTTTTATCTTGCCCTTCTTCCGAGAAGCTCAGGGTGGCATATGTGGTTCTTCCCCATTTTATCCTCACAACAACTCTGTGAGGTCGGTGAGGCTGAGGAAGTGTGACTGGCTCAAGGTCACGCAGCAAGCTTCATGGCAAAGTGGGGATTAGACCCAGGGCCTCCCAGATCATAGTCTGATAGTTGAACCGCTATACTGCTTCAGTGGTATAGCTGCAAAGAGCTGTCATAATCTCAAGAAGCTTAGAGAAAAGCACTTTGCATCCTAGAAATGCTTACTGTTTGTTTCTTTCCCTCAAATGCTTCTATTTTATGAGAACGTCACTTTTCTAATGGGAAAAAATCTTAGCAGGTCACAGGGCAGAAGCAGAGAAGAAGCACAGCTGCCCAGAATGTGGGAAAAGGGTCTGCTCCAAATCATACCTTGTTGAGCACATGAGAATCCACACGGGCGAGAAACCCTTCCAGTGTCTAGAATGCGGGGAAAGATTTGCTTGGAGACACACCTTCATGGATCACCAGAGAGTCCACTTGGGTAAGAAACTTTTTAAAATGGCCCGCTGCAGAATTGATGATATCCTTGATTCAGGGTGCCTATTTTCTGAGGTCCGAATGACAGCTGTGTCACTCACTTTCGGATGTGGTTGTCTGTTGCATCCTCCTGCTGTGTGACCTGTCTGAGCATCCTCATGAATGGAACCTAATGCTTATCAAGGAAAGATAATTTTGTTGTGCCTCCTTGCTGGGGAATTACATCTCTGAACAAGAGATGGACAAGAAAGGGGTTTATTAACTTTTTCTTTTTCTCTTACGGAGAAATGTCTTGACCCTAATAATAACCATGTCAAAATTATAATGATTGGGACTGTACTCTTTCCATCCCCAAGAGATGCCTTTCAACAAGCTAACAGCCAGCATTGGGAAGCTTCAATGGAGTGAATCATCTCGTAGGCACAGAGCTGTTCAGTGCCGTACAAATGTAAATGGCCCCTAGCCAGCAGAAGAACAATAGACACAACACTGTCTCTCATCTTATTTAGCAATGCAGTGTCCATAATTATTTATTTTATTTATTTTCCATTTATATCTTGCCCTCTATCCCCAGCTAAGGCCAGGCTCAGGGGGGCTAACATTATCATAACATACAATATAAAACCAAAATAAGCAATAAACTTTAAAATTTTAAAAACCAGCTCCCAGTTATTAGTCCATTAAATTAAATCAAGTGGCGCTCAACTCTGGAGCATAGGGCCATGGTGGGCCTGGAAGAACAGTCAGGGCCCCCAAATTAAAGTTGATAAACAGCATGGGGGTGGGGGAGGCCAGCTCTGATGACATACCATTGATGCCCTAATCTATAGGCATGGTGGAATATCTCCATCTTACAGGCCCAGCAGAATTCCTTAAGGTCCCACAGGGCCCTGGTCTTGCTAGAAAGGGAGTTCCATCAGGCTGGGGCCAGGGCCGAAAAAGCCCTGGCCCTAGTTGATGACAGCTGGACACTCTGGGCCGGGGACCACAGTAAGTTATTACTAGCAGAGCGTAAAGCTCTCTGGGGGGGCGTCCCAGGAGAGACGTTCCCACAAATTCGAAGGTTCCAGACCGTGTAAGGCTTTAAAGGTTAAAACCAGCACCTTGAATCTTCTTTTTTTCCTTTTCTGGGAGCCAAAGGGACTATTCCTCTTCTGTTATCCCACTAGGTGATGGAACAGAGGAGAAGAAGAAATTTGCATGCCCTGAATGCGGGAAGATCCTGAGCTCCAAGTACCACCTAATTGAACACAGAAGAATCCACAGTGGTGAGAAGCCCTTCGAGTGCCCTGAATGTGGGAGAAAATTCATCTGGAAGAATAATTTAGCTCAACATCTGAAAATCCACCAAGGTGAGAAACTCCAGAGCAAGACTCCCAAGGAACTGACCAGAGCTTGTTTTCCACCTTCTAGACATCCTGTGTTTTAGCTGGCAAATATTGTGATGACCTGTTTCTATAGGGAATTGTTAGGACTGAGGCCTGGGCAGTTCTGTCATACTCTTGAAGGAAACTCGTACCAGACTGGGGGAAGAAACTGGGCAGCAGAACACATAATATCCAGCACAGAAGTGTGTGTTTGACTAATCCCTGGCTTTAAAAGAAACAAAGTTCCCTGCTTTCATAAAACTAGCAAAGCAGGGAGTGAAGTTCTGTGGTCTAGGCCTTATATGCTTGTTTTCTGTGAGCAAGGAGTTCTATAGATTGGATTTTTAAATTATACCATCTAATGTTCCCTTACTGACCATCAAAACCACCCCCAAAATCTACACTACTGAGCATTCAAAAACAGGGTCCTTCTTCCCCTGTTGTATGTGGCCCTTTGAGGTCAGGAAAATTCCTTCTGTCACGTTGAATATACACCTGTCATGATAAAGATTTCCCTTGAGTTACCAGGAACAATTTGGCTTACCAAGCCTCCTTATTTTTGTGCTATGTCCTAATGATTTGTGTGTGTATGCGTTGACTGGACGACTTGATCTTCTCCTGCAGCAATTGACAATAGCACCCTCTCCAGCTTGAATTATTCTGTAGAGAAGGCAGAATATGTCATCCGCTTTTCCCAGTGTTTGGGAGAGATGGGATGGTGTGGGGATAAGTTAGGTTAAGTCACTGTTACCCATCTTTCCAAATGGCCAGTCTTCCCAGTTAATTAGGTTTATTTCTCCACCTTCATTCTCCTTCCCTGAAGATAAGTCCTCTTCCCAAGTTCTGCCCTCTGTTCTCAACCAAAGACAGGGTTTTCTCAGTGGTGGCACCTTGCCCTTATAGCACCATCTCCCTTGAGGTTTAGCTGGCATCTAGCTTTCTCTCCTATAGGCACCAGGCCAAACCCTTTACCAGGGTTTTTAACTGAGTGGGTTCCATCTTTTAAAGCTTTTTAAACTATTTGCTGCTGAGCTTGAAGACTGGTTTATGGCTACCATTTTTGGCTGCTGAGTGGTTCTGTTTTTATAGCCCTGTTTTATTGGTTTTATCTTGTGAGCAGCCTCCAAGCAGGTCTCTGGAGAGGCAGCATAAAAATGTTCCAAAATAAAAAAAAAGTGTGCTTTCTGTCCTAGCAGGTGGCTTGAAAGAAAAACACTGGTGCCCCGACTGTGGGAAAGGCTTTCCATGGAAATCTCAGCTTCTGAACCACCAGAGAATCCACACGGGAGTGAAACGTTTTGAATGTACCAAGTGCGGGAAACAGTTCAGCGGGAGAGGAGGCCTTGTCAAACACCTGAAGACTTACACGGGAGAGATACCAGTGAATACGGAAAAAGTGGCCAAAGTTTCCTTGTTGAGACAAATGCTCACTCAGCATCAAGGGACAAGATTGGTAGAGGAAGTTCTAGGACAGCCCAGTTAGGACTTGCAGGACAAGGTTATTTACTTCTATATACCCTGATTTTCTCCCTAATGGGGACCCAAAGTGGCTTACAGCATTCTCCCCTCTTCTGTTGGATCCTCACTACAACCCTGTGAGGTAGGTTCAGATGAGTGTGTGTGACTGGTTCAAGGTCACCCAGCAAGCTTCCATGGCAGAGTGCTGATTTGAACCTGGGTCTTCCAGATCCTACTCTGACACCCTGACCACTACATTGTGCTGACTCACACACCTGCCTCTGATCAGTAGTGACATGCATTTCTCCACGGAAAGGACCCAAGCTGTATGCACTTGGCGAACTCTCACTGATAACAGTTCAAGTCCTTACGGTTCTTTTTACTTCATCCCCTAACTTTGTCTGTTTCTTCTGGTGGTATCGATTTTGGACCTCTCGTTTCTTCTTGGTAACATCATTTTGGACCAAGGTGGAATTCAACTCTCCGAATTTGAGGATCTATACAAAGGACTATGTATTGTACATATTTGGTTTAGGATAGTATTACTCTTTGTATATATTTGATGTATTTTTTGATGTTGTAGCATTCAATAATATTTTGCACTTTGTTATAGCTATTCGCTCCTGTGCTAAGTACCTGGAGGTTGGCAACCCTAGCTCCTCACTTGCCAGGTTTTAAAAGCACAACATTATGGCAGCAATCCCAAAAAGGGGGGGAGTGAGGCTCCTTATGAGCCCTGCCTACATCAACACAAGTGCCCCTTTAACCCGGGATAAGGGGCACTTATGCCATCCCTGGGGGCAAACACGCTGGTGTCAGCGAGCCACAGAGTTGCGCCGGGTCCCGCCGGCAGGAAATTCCAAGAAGGCAAAGCCCACACCGGTGGGGGGGAAGCATTCCTGGGGGTGAAGCACCCTTTAGGCAGCTTCCTAACCCCTTTCGCCCCGGGAACACCCCCCTGCGCAGTGGCGTTGCTACTCTACCTTTTTGGGTGGCATGGCCTCGCCGTTTCCAATGGGGGCATTTTCCATCTTTCACATTTTAAATACTGTTTATTTTATTTTCGGCGGCTTCTGTGGAGGCAGCTGCCCAACTGCCTCCCTTCAGGAATGGGCTGCCCATCTTCCTTGATCATCAATAAAGTAGTCCATGAAGCACAACAGCTTGTTGGACTTACTTGGGCTAGGCCTAATACAAGCATTCAGATATACACAGTATGCAAACGAACACAAACACGGAATGGAAAGTTTACTTAATAAAAGGATGGAACTAGTACATTTTAAAAGCTAACTAAGATGTCAGTAAGCCTAACACCAGAATTAGATCAGGCCTCTGAACCCAGGATAGTGTCAAGAGCACAACATTATATATAATTTGGTTAGAAACAGGAAAGTTTCTCAAGGAATGTAAACAGTAGCAACTTACCTCAACTCCTGTCCCCAAGGGACAAAAGTACAGTAGGTTGGAAAGAAACAAATTCAGACAAACTTTATTGGTAAGTACAAGAAAACAAACAAAAATTTGCAAAAAATCAGGCGTCACCAGCAAAAACAAACAAGTATGTCAAGAAAGCAGCCCGCCCTGCATGTTGCTTGAGGAAGGACCATCTCAAAGCCCGTACAGGAAGTCTTCGACTGTCCAAAAGGGAAACTTCTCTCTCCTCCCCATAGACCTATCTCTTTGTTCCTTCCACCTCCTTCCCTCCCTCTGTGCCCTTTTTACTTTTGGGCCCAGCCTGGTTTCTCCCTCTGGAAAAGAACAGGAGCAAGGTTAAACAGACACTGCAGCCAAAGTAAGCTTCTAAGTATTTCCGATCATGTCCCCTGTAAAAATAGCTAGACAAAGGATGGCACTACAGTGTTTTCTTTTGGCAAAATGACTTCAAGAGCACTTTAAACAGGGCTGGATTCTACCTGTTGAACAGGTTTCTCAAGACACAGGAACCTTCCCAAAATATTTTTTAACTATAGCTTTTTAAAAAAAAAAGTCAATTCCTTGATTATTTCAGAGTGATGCAATAAAACAGCACCCCAATACAGTCTCTAGAGGGTTTTTAAAACATAGATGTTATTCACTGCTGAGATTCTGAAGTTCTACAGTCAGGAACTAGAAGGGCTGCTGAAAACCATTAGAATTAGTTGCTTGTCTGGCTCTTCCAGATCTTCAGAGAATGTGCTAGATTATCACCTTCCAACGTGGTGGACGAGGGGAACGGTCAATGTTCAGTGGACCAGAGCAGCACCATTCCACATGCAGAGAAGGGGGTACATCCTCTCCAAAGAGAATTACGCTGAAGGGAAAGTGAAGATCACATTGTCTGTATCAGCACAACAAAAAATCTCACACCGCCCTTCCATAGTCCAGGGACACCTGGATCTTCCCAGATTTATGTCTCAAAGTCAAAGGGGTCAGTTGAGGGGAGAAATCAAAGATGAGAACTGCAAAAATGGGACTGAAGCTGGAAGTATCCCTCCTTGTATTCTTCACAACTCAGCACCCCTCTGGAGAATATGGCTGATAGTTCTCTTTGGACTGCCTCTCCCATGATCCTCATTGCTAGGGTTGCCAGATCCCTCTTCGCCACCAGCGGGAGGTTTTTGGGGTGGAGCCTGAGGACGGTGGGGTTTGGGGAGGGGAGGGACTTCAATGCCATAGAGTCCAACTGCCAAAGCAGCCATTTTCGCCAGGTGAACTGATCTCTTATCGGCAGGAGATCAGTTGTAATAGCAGTTGTACTACTACTACCTGGTGGTTGGCAACCCTACTTATTGCCCATGCTACCCTGTTCGCTCCCACCTCCTTTGGCCTAATGATCTTTTGCCCTAGCTAATTCCTCTGTATTCAGTGCAGTATTGAACAAGTTCTGCTTTTTTCTTCTCAATCTCATATATGCCTCAGCTCCTCAGACCAAATGAAGCCTTGTTGTGCCCTGCCAAGTTCCAGAGGCACACGTACTGCAGAAGAAAGAGAGAGAGTACACTTTGGGCGAAAACGCATGGTCACTTTAGCCTCCTTTATTCCCTGTTTCAGCCAGGGTTCAGCCAGGATCGAACGCATGCATTTTCGCTGAACGTGCGTTCGATCCTGGCTGAATCCTGGCTGAAACAGGGAATAAAGCGACTATGCGTTTTTGACGTTTGGGGGCTGGAAAGTAACCCCCAAATCCCCTATCGCACCAGGATTCATCTGGCTCTGATCAGGAGGCCTAGCACAGCAAGGCGGGGGGGAAACACCCCACTTCTAGCAAAGGCACATGAAGGACAAAGAAAAAGCCCTGGCTGATGTAGGCACTAGAATACCAGTTACTGAAATAATTCCTGCATTTAATTTAATCTTAGAAACAGAGGCTGCCTACCAAAGACAGGAGCACAATATTAATACCTACTACTACTAATAGCTCCCCTAAGTCCAACTTGGTCAGGGAGGAGTCGAAATTAAATAAATAAATACTGTCTACCATCTCTAGCATCTCTTCATGGGGGAAGGGAATTTATATGCGTTTTGCACACACTTTTATACCGAAGCTTATTTTTTACAATGGTTTTATTGCCCATGTTGTGTTTGCATCCTATATGATTGTGAGTTGCCCAAGGTGCTTTTTAAAAAGCGGAGGGTGAGGTAATAAATTCCCTAAATAAACAATGTCAGTGGGCTAGTGCTAATACCCCCTTGTTGCTGACGCATGCGTGTACGTTCGACAGAAAAAGGGAAGGGCTTCCTCAAAGTGATCGACGTTCGCACCTCAGCTCTCCTTTCGCCAGAGTGCACCAACTCTCAGCCACCTGCCAGCCTTCCTCACATGCGACTGCTTGAGAAATAAGTAGGCTCTCCCAGAATAGGAAAATGCCTAATGAGGTCTAAGCATTGGGGGGTGGGGAGAGAGAGAGAGAGTGCCCCTGTCGCTGCAGCACCCTGCTCATCCCATTAAAAACGCCCCACCTTCAGTTCCATGTAGATTAAGTTTACCTTGGTGCAGTGCTGATTTCAGAGACCCTGTTACGTGGAGGGGAAAATGATAAATTTACTCAGACCATCATGAATGCAACAATATTGCTTACTTCGTAAGGCATTACACTCACCCACCAGAAGCCCTCACCTACCCATCCACAGGTGATTCTACCCTTCCCCTCTACCCTTATGAGCCTAGTTGCTGCTTGAATCTGATGGAGGGGAGAAAGCAATCTATTGTAACACAGGTGAGATGTACTGAACCATCCGCCATGGGCAGCCTTGGTTTCACTGAGGTTAAGAACATAAGAACGTAAGAAAGGCCGTGCTGGATCAGACCAAGGCCCATCAAGTCCAGCAGTCCGTTCACACGGTGGCCAACCAGGTGCCTCTAGGAAGCCCCCAAACAAGACGACTGCGAGGTTCTGGCACTGAGCCTCTATTCCACCCACCCTCAATCATATTTTTCTCTTTAGTTGCATACAGACATTTTACCTTGGGACAGCGCTTCCTCCATCAATCCTGTGAAGAAAAAGGCCACAAATGTACACCGATCGTCATCCAAATGGCTATACATGATTTAATGTACCACATACGACGCACTCTGCGCATGACATTCCTCATTAAATCAGCTAAACTAAGGTCTTGTGGCATGAATGCTTTTTTATTTTAATCTGGATTCTGGGATAGGGATAATGGAGATGGGGAGTTTCGGGACAAACAAACTGCAAGGAGGACTCCGACTACAGGCACAATAGATTTTGTTTTCTCCCAATAATAACTTTTTTTTGTCCATCATCCATTTGTTTCTGAGGTGAAATCACAACCCCCAGTTGTAGAGCCAGCGTGGTGTAGTGGTTAAGAGCGGTGGACTCTATCTGGAGAACAGGGTTTGGTTCCCCACTCCTCCACATGAGCAGCAGACTCTAATCTGGTGCACTGGGTTGGTTTCCCCACTCCTACACAGGAAGCCTGCTGGGTGACCTTGGGCTAGTCACAGTTCTGTGAACTATCTCAACCTCACCTACCTCACAAGGTGTCTGTTGTGGTGAGAGGAAGGGAAGGAGATTGTAAACTGGTTTGATTCTCCTTAAAAAGGTAGAGAAAGCCGGCATATAAAAACCAACTTCTTCTTCTAGGGAGATGCCAAGAGGGAGCTACTTTCTGCACAAGGCAGAAATATTCATGAGAAAGCATTCCTGATGTGAGCTCAGACCTATACCTTCAAGAACCTTAAGAAGAAAGTCAGATCTTCTTTGACAAGGAACTGACTCTTCTTGCTACCAATCCTGAGCTTTAAACCCATTTGACTAGCTCAAATGTCCATGCAGCTATTTTTATGTTGCTGCTGTTATATTGAACTATTGCTGTTTTAATGATGTTTTAACTTTGTAATGCTGGTTAGGGATCGCAATAAATTATACTACTACCAATCCAGCAGCACACCATTCTCAACCAGCGAGAAGCGGAAGGGTGGTGGCATCCAGATTGTTTATAGCTTGCTCCCTGATCATGCCTTTAATTCAACCCTTTTGTATGGGGTGTAAATTGTGGACCGGGTGGGGAGCCAATGAAATACAATCCTTTCCTCGTTCTATCTTCTTCCTCATGCCCCACTATTTTTGTTCCACTACCCATCATTGCATCATCCTTTCCACGCCAGAGCTTTCTATCCCCTTCTACCCTTCTCTATTACCCCATGAGCAGGCTTTCAGTGGGATCAGTGGAATCCTTTCACCGATCCCCCAGAGGGGCTATGCATCCTTTTTATTTTACTTCTTCATTTGGCCTCTACCAAAGTTTAGAATAGTAAACTGGAATGTAATCTGGAGGCCAAAGGGAAAAACTGAACAGCAACTCACACCACTTCAAAGAGAGACCATACTTGGGAAAAGACAAATGCCAGCAAGCTCAACCCGCCCCCCTTCTAAGGTAATAACAGCATCTCAGTTAATTATATTCAGCCTTCCACATATACTAACGGGAGCTGTCTATAAGTTAGCCAGGATATATCCACCCATCAGTCTCTGATCAGTCTCCCCCCAATTAAACCCAAACAAATGGGGACAATATAACTAAGTTTGTTATTCCATTTGGGCCATAAACTTCATCAAAGGAATAATCAATATCCACAACCCCCACTCCCCTCCGTGTTATCTTATTGATCAACCACTGAGGTTTGAAACTTCATTCCAACCCAATCTGCTTTGAAAAGCAGGGAGATACTTTTTATTTACAGCCATTGGCCAGCAAAAAATATACAATAAATCCAGATTTAAAAGAAAAGCAGGAAAAGGGGATCGGGGCATTATTATATTAATTCAATAAAGTTTACAGGCTATTTGATCTGGACATTCTAGTGTTTGTTGCGAGATCAGCACCCTGCTTTGAAAAGCATCTTATTTCTCCTTCTATCCTCACACTTTTGGGGTATAAAGTTAGCCCTCAGGTTTGTGTTCCAGCTGTTGGGTCCCAACTCTGTGCAATGGGCTCCAGCTACAAGGTCCAAACTCCTGGGTGAAAACATGTCTTGGGGGAAGGTGTGTGTGACTACATCAGCTCTGCCATCCCAATGCAGGCATTTTGTAAAGATCGCACTCCACTCCTCCTACCCACTTTTCACCTAGCTGGCTTCATCCCTTCGTCGACAAACCTCACTGAACTTCAATCACTGGACCAGGCTTGTATGCTTCCCTTCTCCGTTCTCCTCCCTACCTTTTATATTAGTAATGTGTGCTTAGGTTAGGATTTAGTAGAATGCAGGGTCTGTAGAAACATCTTTAGTGATTCAAACTCTGTATTCCCTTTGCTAATTCCCTTTGCTGCTGCTGCTATTATTAGTTTTCTTAATAAATCCTGAACTTTAACCCACTGCCTGTTTATTCTAAGAATCTGCATACCCTTATGAGGCATTAAATCCTGAACCCAGGAATACATCAGGCAATATGGTCCCAATGATATTTCCCTAGGCACAAGTGTGCACAGGTCGCCTACAGGGAAGATGCTCCTTGGTCAAGCTATATACATATTTGGGCCATTTGGGTAACATCTCACGTCCCTGTCCATTGTTGTGCATTTAATGGATGGATGGAGACATTATTAAAAAGAATCTGAAAGGTCAGTACTGATTAATGTTAATTTAAAAGGTGATTTCATGTAAATTTCCAATACATAGTACATTGTTAATTTTCTCAGTATTATGATGTAAGTAGATATTGCACTATGTGCATGCTCTGTGAATTGTCCTATTTATTTTTATATAATTTTTAAAAAATGTTTTAAATTATGTATCATATATGTTTATATCATTATTTTGTGTTATTTTCTCGTTTATTAGATTCCCCCTGATGAAGCTGCATGTGAAATACGTAGGGGTTGGGGTTGTCAAAATCAGTTTCCCTCTGTGCCATTTGTTTCTGTGCCTTCTTTTCTTCACCCCGTTTAGGCCACACCACAGAAGTGAAACAACTGCCTCACTGTCTGATGTGATGCTAAAACAACCAAAATGACTTCTGCGCTCTCTTGCAAAATCCCCCCCCCCCCCACAAGAGTTTGCTCACTAGTTTGGTTGGCTCAGCAACTTCAGCAGAGGGCCAGACAATACTCTTTGGCAACAAAAATCGCAACTGAACCATCATGAGATTCCCTCATTTCACAAGATTTCAGGCTCCCTAGCAACCTAATCACACCATGAGGTGACCATGTCAAGTTTTGATGCTGAACTGGTGCTTCGTGTACAGTCCTAGCAATTATTTTTAGTTCTCCCCCACTCCAAATATAGGGGTCCTGGGTCACATTCATATTTTTCTGCACAACTGGAAAGTCTTTGCTGACCTTGGTACCTGGCTCCGTGGCACTGCTTTCATTATCCACATGGAGATCAGGATTTCACTATTATTTCACAGTGCAGTCCTAAACAAAGGTACATCCTTCTACGCCCATGGATTGTCCCTAATACCTGCACAGTTCCTCACAGCATTTTCTATAGCAGAACTTTTCTGAGAGCACGCTCTAAGTGCTTCTTCCTGCCCCAGAAAAAGTTCAATCCGTTTTCTCTCGCAGCTGGAAAGGAAAAGGATTACATTGAAGAAATGGATAAAGAACTTTGTTTCCCTGTAAACCTGTACGCTAAACAGGCACTTATTCCAAAGCAGAACCACACTCAAAAAGATGACCCAGTTAATCATTTCAAGGTTGGATCTCTTGCCAACAAGATCTTCTACCCAGATTTGGGAGGGGAGAAGAGAAGAGAGAGGACCCTTTCAATGGACCATTTTAATTGTAGAAGCATTCATTTCTTTTTGAATCAAGCATCAGACAGCGCTTTCCAATCCACTCTCACGTGCAAGTAATTCTGCTTCTCTTTGTAAGTTAAGGAGGAGCAAACAGAAGCAGTGAGGTCGTAGAAACAATAGAGGGATCATGGGCCAAGGGTAGATTTATTGCATTCTACTTATGCCAAATGCCCTGACCTGGATGGCCCAGGCTAGCCTGATCTCCTCAGATCTCAGAAGTTAAGCAGGGTCAGCCCTGGTTAGTATTTGGATGGGAGACCACCAAGGAATACCAGGGTTGCTATGCAGAGGAAGGCATTGGCAAACCACCTCTGTTAGTCTCTTGCCATGAAAACCCCAAAAAGGGGTCGCCATAAGTTGGCTGCGACTTGACGACACTTTACACACACACACACACACACACACACACACACACACACACACACACACACTTATGCCAAATACCTCACATTTAATCCCTGGTGTTCCAACAGAAAAGGATCACAAAAAGGAGAGCTGAAAAAGTGCCTGTGATACGGGAGTCAGTCATAGCTGGTAATGTCAGAATTGCTGGGTTAGGTGAACCAGTGGCCTATCTTGGTATAAGGCAGCTTTGTAACTGAAAACTCTTTAACGATGATAATGAAACCAGTCCCAGTCAAAGACAGATGTTAGAAGTAAAAGACCCCTGTTCCCACCTCAGAATCCAATGAATATGAAATCCTGAGAATGAAGGAATTCTACTTTGAATTCTACTTTGTGTGGGAAATACTACAAGATCACAAGAACTAGGACAGCTTGGAAATTTGTATTCCTGATGCTGCTGCGTCAAACAGCAGTAACAAAACAAAGGACAAAAATCAGTGCCAGTGACACCATAATTTCACTTCTGGTTTCAGATCTGGAAGTGATGTTACAGCATAGTGTGACACTATAGGGTTTTTACCATAGAGTTTTGGGAAGTTCCTAGAGAAACATGTGATGCCGTGACATTACTTCTGGTCCTATTGTCTTGGCATCAGCACTGCTGATTTTGAAGTCTCCACTGCCATTTTGCACCCTGAGATTGCCAGCCCCAACCCTAACAAGAACTACACGAAGCTGCTTTATACAGAGGCAGAGCATTGCTTTATCAAGATCAGTGATATCTATCACTGAAGCCCCAGCCCTTGTCTTCATAGAGTCTTCTGGAATTAGGGTTGCCAACCTCCAGGTACTAGCTGGAGATCTCCTGCTATTACAACTGATCTCCAGTTGATAGAGATCAGATCACCTGGAGAAAATAGCCGCTTTGGCAATTGGACTCGATGGCATTGAAGTCTTTCCCCAAACCCCACCCACTTCTGGCTCCACCCCAAAAACCTCCCACTGGTGGCGAAAAGGGACCTGGCAACCCTACCGAGAATTAAATTTCAGCCCAGAACTCCCAGACCCCGTCTGGTTTGACAGGACCCAGGATGTATCCAGAAGCAGCAATAATATATAGGTTCACAGAAGCTCCACATACCTGTTCAGTGGATTTTTCAGGTCCTGAAAGTGAAAGGAAGGGGACATTTCAGTTATACAAACAGAAAACTTACCAGACTTCTTTTTGCTTCAAGGGAATTCTGACTATCCTCCCCCCCTCCCCACTTTAGGAGAATCAACTGTTATTCCCATGATCAAGTCTTTATTATTCCAGTTCTGAGGATCCAGGGAAGCTTTTCTTTTCTGCGGAGAGACCTGGAAGGTGTCTGAAGTCTCACCTGCAGGAACTCATAGGCTGATTGCTGGCACTTCACTTCCATCTCTGTGATCAGATGGCTGAGGCAGGAAATCTCCTCCAAGATACGAGTGATGTTTTCTTCCTGCCTCTTCCGGATTTCTCCTTCTAGATCATCCAGCTGGGTCAGCCAGAAACGATATTTTTCCTCAAGAAACTTCTGGATCTGCTTAAAGGCAGAGCTACTCTTCTGCCTCTCTGCTTCTAATTGTGCCTGGAGGAAAAATTGGTGAAGAAAAACATCCGCAGAGGATTAGGGAAGGGAAACTGGAAAGTTCCTGAGTTGGCGATGATAAATGAAAATGGCACAAACAAGCAATGTGTCTTTGGGGTATGAAATAAAAGGTTCTTTCATAGCAGTCTGAGCTGTAGCTGCTTTGAGAAGAACACCTTTGCCGGTTTGTTTTTCGATAACCTCATGCGTTGTACTGATTAAGAGTGGTAGAGTCTAATCTGGAGAACCGGGTTGGATTCCCCACTCCAATGATCTTAGGCCAGTCACAGTTCTCTCCAAACTCTCTCAGCTGCACCTACCTCACAAGGTTTCTGTTGTGGGGAGAGGAAGTTGAATGGGATTGTCAGCCACTGTGAGACTCCTTAAGGTAGACAAAAGCAGGGTATCAAAACTTACTCTTCTTTTTCTACCCTTCTATGCAAATTAAGATATTTTAACATATGCCCAGTTATGTGTGTGTGTGTGTGTGTGTGTTAAGTGCCGTCAAGTCGCTTCCAACTCATGGCGACCCTATGAATGAAAGTCCTCCAAAATGTCCTATCTTTGACAGCCTTGCTCAGATCTTGCAAATTGAAGGCTGTGGCTTCCTTTATTGAGTCAATCCATCTCTTGTTTGGTCTTCCTCTTTTCCTGCTGCCCTCAACTTTTCCTAGCATGACTGTCTTTTCCAGTGACTCTTGTCATCTCATGACGTGACCAAAATACGATAGCCTCAGTTTAGTCATTATGCCCAGTTATAAACCACTGCAAATTGTAGTATTTATTGGCAGCCAATTTAATGGGCCAGGCCCCTTTTTGACTTTTTCTAGGTTGCAAGCCATTTGTACGATTAAGTAGCACAGCGGTGGTCTACATTGGTGGTCTGCAGCACTGTCAGTGAGTGGGACCACCCCCACACACTTCTCTTCCCTGGCAGGAGAAAGGAACATCCCAGAAAGGCCAGAGAAGGGGTGTGAATTGGGCAGGAGAAGGGCAGGCAGTAGGCCCCGCTGGAGGTCTTGGCAGCTGCCTCACCTCAGGGTACCCTGCTGCCAGCCCTGTTTGACTCAGGTCAAACACAGAGATGTCTGTTGCTTCCCTGAACAAGGTGTGTAAGGTGTCTCCCACTCAGCACCCAGGTTCCTCCATGTCCAGTAGCAGGAAACACCTACCAGACAATTCTGGTTGCTTTGTTCCTCATACTTTTTCTTTTCTAGAAGATTCTCTCTCTCATTCTTCAGACATTGCAACTGGGCCAAGAGCTTTTTCTGCAGAAAACATAAGAGACTTTTTGCACTAAGAAGGTCAGCCTGTTTGATACCCATCAGAGATTCCTTCAGTAAAACCACATCTACTTTGGTAATGAAGGAGACTTTGAGTCAGCTTTTACCATGAGGTCTTTCTGCAATTTGCTGAGGGATACTGAGGGAAAAACTGGGTTGCTCTTTCACCCCTTCTCTGCCTTGACTTTGTGGTATTTTGGAAGCATATTAATGAAAAACCAAGTATTTGATGGCTTGTGTTCTTCAATGGAGATAGCCATCATATGAATTTAGATGGCAATTAACCATATCCCGTTTAAACTTCATAAATCTGCATTTGACATCCAAAGGAAAAAACTGAAGGACTGCATGTCAAAAATGAAGATCTTTAAAAATGCCACTTGAAAAAATTGGTAAGAGGCAGGACCAATCTTCTTTCAAAAGACTACTTGGGCATTGCTTCTGAAGTGAGGCACTAATCTTCCTATGAGCTTTTCCACACAGATTATCTGCTCCAGGCACAATGCTGCTGGAAAGTGAGTTTCCCCCCCTGCTTCCCCTCACAGCATTGTGGTACATTCGTGCACTTCCCAGGGTTTTCTCCACTTTTCTCTGATCTTTCCCTAACCCTCTTTGCTGTGATGTTTTGGGAGAGATCACAACAAAGCGGAAATCACTGCAGAGTGGATGGAAACGTCCAGATTTTCCTTTTCCCTCTTCCCCAGCTCCTGCAATTTCTTTAAATTGGTAATTGATGTATCACCACTACATCAATTAAAGGTAAAAGGTAAAGGTCCCCTGTGCAAGCACCGGGTCATTCCTGACCCATGGGGTGGCGTCACATCCCGACGTTTACTAGGCAGACTTTGTTTACGGGGTGGTTTGCCAGTGCCTTCCCCAATCATCTTCCCTTTACCCCCAGCAAGCTGGGTCCTCATTTTACCGACCTCGGAAGGATGGAAGGTGGCGTCAACCTTGAGCCGGTTACCTGAAACCAACTTCCGTTGGGATCAATTACTGGTTTTAAAATCCTGAAAAGAGACCCCCGGTGGGAATGAACACATGAAGCTGCCTTCTACTGAATCAGACCCTTGGTCCATCAAAGTCACTATTGTCTACTCAGACCGGCAGTGGCTCTCCAGGGTCTCAGGCAGAGGTCTTTCACATCACCTACTTGCCTAGTCTCTTTAACTGAAGATGCCGGGGATTGAACCTGGGACCTTCTGCATGCCAAGCAGACTCTCTACCACTGAGCCACAGCACCTCCCAATGGCAAGGGGAATGGCCACCATGGAAACTAAGGCATGGAAAAGGCAAGGGGACCTGCAACAGGGATTTCACAGGGAAGCACTGCCACCTGAAAAACCCTTTGCTTCAGTCTTGCAGAAAGGCAAGTCTAGCCAATGGAGTGCCTTTTGCTGTGCTCAAACTTCCCTGTGCCTAGGGTTGCCAACGTCCAGGTAGTAGCAGGAGATGTCCTGCTATTACAACTGATCTCCAGCCAATAGAGATTAATTCACCTGGAGAAAATGACCGCTTTGGCCATTGGACTCTATATCATTGAGGTTCCTCCCCTCCCCAAACCCCACCCTCATCAGGCTCCACCCCCAAAACCTCCTGCCAGTGGCAAAGAGGGACCTGGCAACTCTACCTGTGCCCCTAGCGGCTGCAGCCAAAATTGCACCAAAAGGAAAATCACTAGAAAAGGCTTTCAGCTGGATGCAGCCTGAAGATGGCTTCAGGGGCCCTCTTGCTGACTTGCCCCTCCCAGTTTTGTCCTCCCAGTCCCCCCTTCTTGGCGGCCCTGTATACATCTGTTGTGCCCTTGAAAGGTCAACCAAGCACAGGATGGAGGAAAGAGACTGTAAAGCCTTCCTACCTTATACACTAGGAAAGCATCCTCCATAGGAAGCACCCTGTGCTTCCAGTGCTTGCTGGATCTGGCACACGCAGAACAGACGAGAATGTGATCGTCCCTACAGAAGAGTTCCAGGGACCTCTGGTGTGACTGGCACATTACCCTGTTTCCTTCCCCCTTTTCCCCCTCACGGTGGATCCTGACAAGCTGTACAATGTTTGCTAGCTGCCGATTCAGCCTGAAGTTCTCTTGGCGAACAGTTTCTCTGCATTGAGGGCAGGAAGGGGCTCTGCCCGTTTCGTTCCAGCACTGGGTGAGGCAGGCTTGGCAGAAATTGTGCCCACAGCCTACAGTTACTGGATCTTTGTAATATTCCAGGCAGATTGGGCACGTTATCTCATCAGAGAGATCCTCGACAAGACGTCCAGCCGCCATGTTTTCTTCCCTCCTAGTGAGTAAAGAGAGCTGTAAATCTTGATTCTGTTTTCCAACAATGCCTTAGGATGGGGTAGAATATTCTCTGAGCTGGAATCAATAGCACAGTAAAAGGAATGAGGAAGAAGAGCCACATACTAAGCGTTAGCAGAAACTTAAAAGAAACCTGACTGACCCACCCATCCCCAGCCTCACCCCCAAGCTTAGAAATTAATGCACATATACAGTGAAGAGACAGAGTGCCATACGATGATTTGGGAAACCCACGTTCAAATCCCCACTCTGCCACGGAGTTTCACTGGAAGACCTTGGGCTAATCACATGAAGCTGCTTAATACTGAATCAGACCATCGGACCATCAAGGTCAGTATTGTCTACTCATACTGGCAGCAGCTCTCCAAGGTCTCAGACCGAGGTCTTCTGCACAATCTACTACCTTACCTTTTAACAGGAGATGCCAGGGATTGTATCTGGAACCTTCAGCATGCCAAGCAGGTGCTCTTCCTCTAAACCTCAGCCTGCCCCTCCCTCATCTTAACCTACCTCACAAGGTTGTTGTGAGGATACAATGGCATCGGGAAGAACAGTGTTGTATGCCCCTTTGGTTCCCCATTGGGGAGGAAAAGTGGGGTATAAATACCATAAAATAGAGCTCAGCTGTTTATCTCTACAGGTTCAGTTTGTGGCAGGGATCATCTCTGTTTTTAATACCAGAACCGAGACTTGGAGTAATAAGCATACAGAGAGTGCTTTCCCTCTCTAGGCCTGACCCTACTTCTCAGGAGGAAGAAATTTTCCAAGGCTAGGGTTGCCAGGCCCTGACCTGGATTGCCCAGGCTAGCCTGATCTCTAAGCAGGGTCAGCCCTGGTTAGTATTTGGATGGGAGACCACCAAGGAAGTCCAGGGTTGCTGTGCAGAGGAAGGCACTGGCAAACCACCTCTGTTAGTCTCTTGCCATGAAAACCCCAAAAAGGGGTTGCCATAAGTCGGCTGCGACTTGATGGCACTTTACACACACATACACAGGGTTGCCAGATCCCTCTTCGCAACCGGTGGGAGGTTTTTGGGGCAAAGCCTAAGGAGAATGGGGTTTGGGGAGAGGAGGGACTTCAGTGCCATAGAGTCCAATTGCCAAAGCGGCCATTTTCTCCTGGTGAACTGATCTCTATCGGCTGGAGATCGGTTGTAATAGCAGGAGATCTCCAGCTAGTACCTGATGGTTGGCAACTCTATCCAAGGCAAAAAAAAGCAGGACTGCATGTGTGACAGTTTGTCTGTTTATCAGTGTGTCAGTTTATGTTTGTTTGTTTATATGCTACTGCCCCTTTAAGACTGAACTATTTGGCATTCTGGGGAAATGATGATGGCAATTAGCCAACTTCAGTGCCAAAGTGGTTTTGGTTCTGGGAGGGTTTTAGTTCATATTGGGTGCTTTCTTGAAATTCAACATTTTCTGCACATCCTCCCTTTCCCCTTGATTGGAGTATAATTGCATGCATGCAGTCTTAAAACCAAGCTACTGTTCAGGCAAAGCAAAACTGATGCACTGAGCGCAGAAGTTCATCTCATATTACACGCTTTGGAAAAGTCACCTGCTAGTCCAAGTAGACAGCCCTGGGCTAGATCGGGCAACGCTCTGTCTCAGGGTAAGGCAGCTTCATAGGCTCAAATTATGAAAGAACTCATTAGCAGCCATTTGGATGTGGGCCCCAAAGTAAAACCCAAACGTGAGAATATGGCCCATGTAGTCCCTTTTATTTGTTTTTGTGTTAATCGCCGTCAAGTCACTTCCTACTTATGGCGATCCTATGAATCAATGACCTCCAAAACGACCTACCGTTAACAGCCTTGGTCAGGTCTTGCAAACTGAAGGATCTACCCAATGATACGTAACAGAGTGGAAACTTATTTATTTGGCAACGTCCAGTCTGAAGAAGATATCTGGAGAACTTAAAAACTCCCACACTGTTGCGGGCCGTTTAGTTGGTCCTGACAAAAGGTATCAAATTAAGAAGCCTGGGTAAAAGAAAGACTTGCAGAAACTAAAGCAGAGCCCTTAAAGAAACCCTTTATTAAAAACTCGAGCTGGGAAGTTCACCTAGTCTAAGTCACTTAAAAGACAGGGAAGTTCTTGAGCTCATTATGCATACAACTTTTATAGTTTTTAATGACACCACAGCTTTACTAGGGAAGAACTGCAAAGGAAAAATGATCCCATCCAATTAGACATAAGCAAGTATTGACATATTCATGCAGCTTAAAAATTGTATCTAGCTTCTTGTAGCTACAAGGAGAGTAACTTGTCAAGAGTTCAGAGGTTCATTTTTTCAGGCAGAGAGGAACCTAGCAGAAAACAAAGATGGCTCCACTTATGCCAAGTTAAAATTCACCCACATCATATTCTCTGCAGCTTAGTTTAGCAGAAGTTAGGAGTCTGGAGTATCAACCCCCCTTCCCCCTTTACAACCCCAACCCAGAAGCAAAGTTTTTAAGAATCACGGCAGCTTTTGCAAAGCCATTTTAAACCCCCCCCCCTTTTAAAAGAGGAACCACTTGGCTTCTTATCCCACCCACTTGGCATACTTCGAGGGCAGGAAGAATGATTAAAGTTCAGACAAACCAGTTGTCTCTGGCAGCAGCGTTTGTTCAGGTTCTGCAAACGCCACAGATGGGCTAGCTGGCACTCATTCTCATCACAGCCCCCCTCCCTCCATTTTAAAGGCAAGAAGGTTTAACCCCTGGCATGCTGGCTTCTTTCTTGTTTGCTCAGCAACAACCAAACAGCAGACACATCCTCTACACTACACTCCCCATTACAGAAGTACCAAAGTGTCCCTTGCAAAAAAAAAAGGGGGGGGAAGTAGCTTCTTTGATTCTTCCCTCCCCACCGAACCAACCTGCGCTTGACTCGCACGGAAATTTTTTTAAGCGATGCATCTGCAATAGGACTGGAGTTGGTCTTGAAGGGGGTAGGCTGAGATGCCCCACCACCACCAATCCAGGAGAAAGATGGGTGGGGTACTGAAGTCACAGGTTCATAAGAGTTGGAAGGGACCATCAGGATCAACTCTAGTCCAACCCCCTGCACAATGCAGGAAATTCACAACTATCTCCCCCTCCACACCCCCAGTGACCCCTAACCCATTCCCAAAATGGCAAAAAAAAAAAAAAAACTTCAGGATCCCTGGCCAATCTGGCCTGGAGGAAAATTACTTCTTGACTCCAAAGTGGCAACCAGCACTACCCTGGGCATGCAAGAAAGGGCCACAAGAGCCAAATACTGATGCAAACCTTCCTGCCCTCTCTCTCATGATCTGCCTAAGGTCATAGAATTGTTGACAGGTGGCCATCTAGCCTCTGCTTAAAAACCTCCAGGGAAGGAGAGCTCACCCCCTCCCGAGGAAGCCTGTTCCACTGAGGAACCGCTGTAACTGTTAGAAAGTTCTTCCTAATGTTTAGCCAGAAACTCTTTTGATTTAATTTCAACTCGCTGGTTCTGGTCCGACCTTCTAGGGCAACAGAAAACAACTTGGCACCATCCTGTATATCAAAGCTTCTTAAACTGAGGGTCGTGACCCCATATGGGGTCATGTAACTGAATGTGGGGATCGCGAAAAAATTGGTAAAATTATATGTATACCAAAGAATTGATTTAAAATAAATTTCTTTAAGATTATCAGAAAAATGTTTGATTTGTGTACCTATTTTATCAGAAAAATGTTTGATTTGTATACCTATTTTATATACCTGGGGTCACGTAAAATTTTCTCAGGCGAAAAGGGGTCTCGAGGGGAAAAAGTTTAAGAAACCCTGCTCTATATGAAAACCCTTCAAGTACTTAAAGATGGTTATGATATCCCCTCTCAGTCTTCTCCTCTCCAGGCTAAACATACCCAGCTCTTCAACCTTTCCTCACAGGACTTGGTCTCCAGACCCCTCACCATCTTTGTTGCCCTCCTCTGGACATGTTCCAGCTTGTCTATATCCTTCTTAAATAGTGGTGCCCCAAACTGAACACAACACTCTAGGTAAGGTCTAGCGAGAACAGAGAAAGCAACACTTTGTGTGATCTGGACACTATACTTCTGTTGATACAGCCCAAAATCGCATTTGCTTTTAGCTACCGCATCACTGCTGACTCATGTTCAGTGTTTGGTCTACTAAGACCCCTAGATCCTTTTTGCGCACACTACTGCTAAGACAAGTCTCCACCATCCTATAATTATGCATTTGATTTTCCTACCTAAATGCATTTATCTCTGTTGAAATGCGTTGGATTAGTTTTAGCCCAATTCTCCAGCCTGTCAAGATCATCCTGTATCCTGGCTCTGTCTTCTACCATATTTGCTACCCCTCCCAATTTAGTATCGCCTTCCCTTTCCCTCCAGCAGTGGAGAGTGGGAAACGTGTAGTAGAACTATTAGTCTGCTGCAATGTGAAGACTGCTTGAAACAACCCATGTGGAGTTCCTTTGATCCTTCTTCTGCCTCAGAAGATGGGCTTTTAAAAGTGTGGCGGGAGATGGGAAGGGGAGCCTACTTTTGGTAGCTGGGTCAGGATCTGCTTTCAGGGAAAGAAGCGTTGGTAGTCCCAGTTTGCATTTCTACCGCCCTTTGCAAAAAGTTCTGCAAGAGCAGGATTCTGCCTGGAGGCAAGTTGGCCCGGCCATTTCCTCCCCTGCATTCAAATACCCATAGGGAGAACATGGTGTGAGGCTGTCGGGGTGGGGCTGTCGGGGTGGCTGCCCCCCAAGCAACGCTTACTCTTCAGCACCTCACCCTGACGGCAGTGTTGCTTTGTATATCCGATCTAACGTTCTGTTAAATAAATCAGTTTAGTAGGGGGAATAATATTTAAACTGCTGTTCTTTATTAACAACCATTAATTTCAAGATGTGGCCTTTCCCTGACTGGCAGTCACCATCTTTCCCTATTCCTTGGCTACCTGGCCAGTATAAAAGACCTAAAGACACACACGCACCCACGTTTTGGGGACCCAAGGGAGCCTGTAAATGTTGGAGTGGAACTGTGCTCGCACCATGCAGCCGTTTCCATGGGCGCGGGTCACCTTCTCCCAGAACACTCTGGTTCTGTTGGGAGGGGGGGCTCCAGGAGTCACTGTGTTGTTTTTTTGCTTTGTACATGTAGGCACATTTCTTGCCCAAGTAAAATTCTGTCTCATAATTGCAGGAATAAACCCCCTAAATCTTCAGAAGGGCCGTGTGCTCCCTCTAGTTGAGGAGACCTCACTTGTAGCCAGCAAAAAATGGTGTTGGACCACAGCCATGGTGTTGCCTTGAAGTCCTGCCCCCAGCAGGGCGCAACAACGCCAGCCCAAGATGGTGTAGGAGCATGCCAGCCACTTTCAAAAGGAACCTTCCCCTGCAAGAACATGGTGTCAAAGACACAAGAATCATTCTAACTAGGCAAATGGTGTAGAGGAACACCGCCCAGCTTCCGCTGGGCAGGGCCTTTTTCAAGGTTGGACGAGAGCGAGTTCCCAAACAAAACACCGAGCTCAGGAGTTCTCCTGTTGCTCAGTGGGTAGCTGCCACCAGCCCCTAGGCTAACAGATAGGGGAAGCCTCTGCCGGCTGGTTCCAAATTAAAGCACAGCGCCTCATCCTGCAAGGTAGGATGCCCAGCAGGCGAGGATTATGCTAACATAAGGTTTTAAGCCTTAGTAGGTGGTTACACAAACAAGAAAGGCACTTCCGATTTAGCCTTGGGACCCACACAGTCAAAAGACACACCAATATAGGTTAAAGATTTATTTTAAGGTTTGAGCTTGTTACAGAAGGAAAATTCGTGAAGCATTTAAAATACAAAAATAACAAAGCTTAATATATCTAGCTACAGCCAAGTTCTTAGGTTCAAACGTTTGGCAAAGTTTAAGGCAAGATTTCAAGAGGTTTTGTTACAAGTTACCAGTTTTTTCAAAGGTTCATGTGTCTTGGTTTTCAGCACGCAAGTTTCCAGAGTCAATCAGACAAGAGTTCCCCCTATAAGGGCAAAATCAAGACGAGTTGTGATGAAGTCAGGCATGGACACGCCATAGCCATAACGTCCATAATTTCTGTATGGACAAGGTCTACTTTTATCTTCGCATTCCCAGTAACGTGGGCCCGAATAATCCAATAAAAAGGCAAAGAGAGCCATAAACCTATAATTGATTGATGGGTTACCCTTGCCCCCACATCACGCCAGGGTGATCAAGGCATTTCTGATTCTGTAGCAATCAAAACACCTCAAGGCAAAGATAAGGAGAGCAAGGCGGACAGATTTGTTACTAGGGTAACTAATGACCTTCAATTAGGGAGGAAGGGAGGTGGAATTGCCTGCATCTCTCTGCCTCCTTTCTTCAAAGGGCATTCTTCAAAACGAAAGTGCGTTCTCACGGCTGTAAATTTGCTGAGTGAGCCATTTGCCTTTCCTAGGCCTCCTGAGTTTAATATCTAGTTATACCAGGCCCTGGTCTGAACCAAGGAATTGTAACCAAAGAAATCGGAGAACCCAGTTTCTTTACAGATGGGAATTGCTCCAAAGATGGCCTAATCTCCTTGCATTTCTATCCTCCCTCCCTGTTTTGGGCCAGGTCTGATATTTTTTTTCTTTTTTTTTAATCTCCCTCCCCCTCAGGAGGCTCCTGCCTCAGCTGTAGCCAGAAGAGATCCTCCAGAAGCATGAAGTTCTGGCCTAGAACGTCTTGCAGATTTCCCTACAGAGCATCGGGAATGCAGATGGCAGAAACTTCAGAGAACGAGACAAGAGGGGTGGCAGGGCATTGGAACAGCTATATTTTAATTAATATTTGGAAGCAGCCATGACCATTAAATAAAATGAGGCACTCACATCAGAGGATACCAACATAGTTGAACTCCCGGCACATCCTTTAAAGGGGCTGAATTCCCACCCACCCTAAAGAAATTTAAAGCCAGAAGAGCCCCATCAAAAACATCAGTTGAACCTCATGTAGCACTCCCTTGATTTCTGAGAAGAGAATCCATTGGGGGTTTTCCCAGGGATGCTATACACTCAATCCCTCTTGCCCTTTTGTCTGGGGTATTTTTCATGGCACCGGTTTCTGTCCTGAGCAAGTGCGGAACCGATTTAGAGATGTTTTTCATGGGTGCCCAGCTTTTCCCAACCTCCCGCGTCATTCAGGATTCTTCATTAGAAAAACCGCGCATCTTTCATCATGGACGCTTCCCCCTCTCGCACGTCCATCTGGCTTTCAAGCCGCGTGGCCCAGCCCACTCTTTCCACGAGACCGGCCATTTCTTATTCAGCCTCCAGGGGTCGCTGTTCACTGAACAGTTGGCCGCCCTGCTCCCCCCACCCCTTTTCTGCAGTGGGAAGCCCATTGACGCCTTCAGAAAGATAACATGGGCACCAGAAAGTGGAGCAGGGAGGAGCAGCTCCACCTCCTCTGTTTCATGGAGGTGAGGAAGCTATCTTCAAAGATACATCGCATGCCGAAGCAATTTGCGCTTCGGGAATGTCGGTGGTTTGCGGTGATCCTCGAGAACCTCGGTTACGCGCGGCGCTCTGCGCAGGAATGTCTGACTAAGTACAGGGAGCTCTGCCCGCCCATCAACAGAAAGGCTGCGCGAGGCCATGCCGCCAATCCGACGGCTGCGCGTGACCGTTCTTTTAAAGACCGGATGCACTGCGATCCTATGATGGGCCCCGCCCCTCCGCCGAGCTCTGAGAGTGAAACAGGTACGTTTACAGGTACAGCGAACAACGGCTGGATAAGCTGATGCGAGGGTAATGCTGAGTTAAATGTGTTGGGTGGCCAGGCACTTCTATAGCTTACTCAGGAAGGCTTCCTTTACGGACGACGAGATTGCAGAGGCCACTGCAGCTCCTCCCCAGCCATTGCCACAGGCGGGCGCGCAAGCGCAGGTTCAAGGTGAGTCTACAATACAGGCAGTGCTTGTAACAGCGGTCACTACTTTCTAACATACGTATGGCTTGTTCAAGAGCCGTGGTTGTTTACGCGCACAAATCAGAGGTTTGCTTGGCTTGCAACTGTTGCTCGCCTGTGACATACACCCACGGTCCTGGGGCCTTCTGAATTTTTCCATTGACTACGTAGACTGTGGGACTGCACAACTGCTGCCATGGAAATGGCATTTTTTAAATAAACTGGGTGGTCATTCACCACTCCAAAAGGTAAACGCTACACAACCCTATACCCAAATAAAGCATTGCCTCAGTTAGAAGTTCTTTTATCACGCACGGCTGGTTTACTTTGTGCGGAGGGGGCCCCTGTGATTTTTTAGTGGGGGTTGTCGTAGGACAATTGATTTTTTGCTGACTGTGTTCAAATCCACTGCTAGAGAGGTAGATATGAACAGCCTCGGTGCTTGACAGCACTTGAGGGTCCTTTGCAAATCAAGGCAGCATCAAAATACAGTGACTGTGAACTCGGCATTACCTATTACTTTTCTCAACATTTCAGAGGCTGTCCCGGACTACAGATGTGACCAGTTCCAGGCGAGGCTTCAGGGAATTGAGGACAACCTGCAGAATTCAAGTAGGTATCTCCGTGTGATTAGGAGTTGGCGGGTGGCCTACCTTCGTACAACAAAGCAGAAGTATACACTGCTGGTTGCCCTGAGTGCAGATGTCTGCAAGTTCAATGTATGTTTACTGTTAAATTGCAGCCAGTTCTATCCCTTCCATGTATGAGCAGAATAATGTTTGCTAACCAGCCATGCTAAGCGGCAAAGCAGTAGATTCAAAACGGTAGGGCCATATCTGCCAGCTTACTCAAACCTCTTTTGAACAATGCCACTGTAAAATGCCTCTTAACAATCCCTATGCAATAGGAGAAATTCCACTACCCTCACTCCCCTGATCCTTCGCTCCTTTGTTTGCATAGCCACTTGCAGTGGTCATTTGCACAGCTTATTCGCGTTTTTAATTTTAAATGTGTGGGGTGGAGCAAATTAAAAATGCTGCATTACAGGGGCGCTTAAGACATGTGAAGCAGGTATGCAGCGCTTTCTGAATGACAGTTCAGCATGATAACCTAACAAAAAAACCCTGTTCATTATGAAGCTTGAATTGCCTCAGATTTTCACTGAGTCCTGTGCAACACCTACCCCCTTCCCTGCTGAACACAACCCATATCCTGTGTTCGTACAAGATCTTGACACGCTTGGTGGAGAACCCTGGGGCCTATGGATATCTGCTCAGGGCAGCAGCACATTACATTTCCAGGTGGCACAGAAAATTTATTTTTGTGCACTGCTCCGAATTTGGTGAATTCAATGCTGCAATGGGAATTTTTTTCCAAATCCAAATTATACTATAAACCTTTCACCAGCTGGGTGAGTTTGGATCACCTACTCTCTCTCAGCCTAACCTACGTCACAGGTCGTTGTGAGGAGTACATGCTGCAGGGGTCGGGATTGCCAGCTCCTGGTTTGGATAAACCTGTTGATTCTGGTGTTGGAGCCCGAGGATGGAGGGGTTTGTGGAGGGCAGGGACTTTAATTCAATATAGCCCAATTGCAAAAGCAGCCATTTCATCCAGGGGAACTGATGCCCGGGACGGTTTATTGCCATGGATGATAATGAGTTGAAATAATAACTGATTCCTTGTTGTGCTGTGCTTAAATCCCGCAGTGGAACGCATTGAGGAGCGATTGGTGACACTGGAGGCCCACCTGCAATTATGAGGAAGGTTGACCCTGTTCCTTCACTGAGATTAGTTGACTGCCTCCCGTTGGAGGCAGACCAGTGTTAATGTTAACAATTTTTTAAGGTTCAGTACAGAGGATTTTCAATCGCCAAGTTATGGGATTGAATTTCGCAAATTTGTTGTTATGGTTCACAATTTCTTGTTTGTTCTAAATATATATTTTGCACGTTTGATCATTTATTTTAAAATTTGTACCTTTTCCTGGACCAGAACTAAACAATGGCTGGGGGGATGAAAACATAAAAAGAAAATCATACAGAGGGAAGGTAGCAAACTGTCAGAAAATAAGTGAATCCACAATCGCATGGCCTTCATGGCTCAACCGAAGCAATGACTGCTGGTTGAGTGTGAGAATAACTCGCTTTTGGGCATTTATGAGGAAGGACAGCATCCACTTATTTACTGACATGTGGCGCACTATTTCTGAAATGGAAACATCGAATTCCTGATATTGCAGTGGGGAATGAAGTACCGTAGGGTGCACCATTGCAAGTCGTCACATAAGAAACAAAACTAGCCAGTTAAATTATGAAGTGTGTCCAAAAAATTACTGAAATTGAAGTCTCAAAATCCTGGTTTATTGTGGAAGATACTGCTCCTTAGAGGACACCATTGGTAGCCGTCACATCATAACATTTGCTTGCTGCAGTGCAAGGAGCAGTAACACAGTAACTATTTTTGGTTGTTACAGGGAAACGTCACATCTGTGTTTACTATCTGCTACTTCAGCTCTGGCTCTTTCCTGATGGAGGGTGAGCGAGAACGTTACACAACCAGGGAAGCAAAATCAATCTAGGCCACTCACATTATAATAGAAAAAGGGGATCATCAGCAAAAGCTGGAGTGGGAGATATTCACAACAGATAAAAGGACATCTGTTCCCATACTACATATAGTGAAAATGTTGAACAACCTGCCCCAGGATGTGGTGATGGCTGCAAGCTTGGAGGGCTTTAAGAGGGGAGCGGACATATTCATGGAGGAGAGGGGTTGTCATGGCTATTACACCACCAAGGAAGACCAGGGTTGCTGCGCAGAGGAATGCCATGGAAAATCACCTCTGGTAGTCTCTTGCCATGAAATCCCCAAAAAGGGGTCGCCATACGTTGGCTGAGACTGGAAGGCACTTTAGATGCACACAATCTGTTTCAAACCCTGACCTGGGTGGCCCATGCTAGCCTGATCTGGTCATATCTCAGAAGCTAAGCAGGGTCGGCCCGGTTAGTATTTGGATGGGAGACCCCCAAGGAAGTCCAGGGTTGTTGTGCTGAGGAAGAAAGGAGCAGGAGTCCAGTAGTACCTTTGCGATTTTAAGGTGCTACTGGACTCTTGATCTGTTATACTACTGCAGACGGACTGACACGGCTACCCACTGTGCAGAGGACGGCCCTGGCAAACCACCTCTGTTAGTCTCTAGCCATGAAAAAACCCCAAAAGGGCCCACCATACAGTGACTCTTGTCACGGCCGTATGCTTTTTCACATCCTCCCCTGGGCCAATGAAAGAATGGGATTATTGTGAACGACCAAAAGGTAGGCTTTTAAATGTATGAGCTCACGGCTGCAATTACATCCACACCCTATAAATTGCAAAAGGGGAGTAACACACGGAAACAAAAAGGCGGCAGGGCCCTCTGCACAGTACAGAATGCAACGCTTGCACTTGCCAAGGAGCGCTGTGTGTAACGCAGATCGGCCACCAGATCCATCAATAGCCTTAAGGACGTATATACAATTTTCTCTACTAAAAAGTGCTCAATGAATGCAAATGTTTTGTGACCTCTGCCCTCGAGCGTGATAGGAAATGCCAACCCTCCACTCGTTCTTCAGGTACGACCCCCCCTCCCCGGGCAGTCTTAATAATTAGAAGAGAAAAAGAGATGCATGGTATGTACATGGAAACCCAAATCAGGCAGAACAGAAGAACTTAGGATAGGCCATGCTGGAGCAAACCAAGGCCCATCTAGTCCTGCATTCTGCTCACACAGTGGCCAACCTGTGTTCTCTAGCAATCCTGCAAAAGTGATGAATGCAGCAGCATCCTGCCTGTGCTCCCAAGCACCCAATGTAACAGTTGTGCTCCTCTGATACCGGGGAGAATAAATACACGGTATCCCTAGTATTCATTTTGACTAGTAGCCTCGGATGGCCAGTGTAGCCTACTTCAAGGCACTAGTTTGAGATCCACTGCCACCACAGCTCACCTCAAGCAGATACAGATCAGTTCACCAGGAGAGACAGTAGTGAATTTCCTGCACTGAGCATAGGATTGGATAGGATGACCACTGCGCTCCCTTCCAACTCTATGTTAAGTTCTAATGCTATAAGGCCAAGGCATTCCACTCTGATAAGCCAGGAGAAAAGGATCATTAGGGACAGGGAAACCTACAAATGAGATGCCTGAACATGCTCTATGCAGCCCCTCCCCAAGTCTCCAAATGATGCGATGTGTGTGCACATCGCTCATATGCCTCTGGCCACCGAGTGTCTTCCATTCTGCTGCACAGTGACTCAGAAAACCTCCTTTCTGCAGGCCCAGGAAAGAGCAGAATAAAAATAATTCCCTCAAGAAAGGCACATGGGGCCCAGTGAATGGGATATTTTGCAGCATACTTCTCTAATACAGACTGTGTACGCTTCTAGAGCTGAATGAGGAAAAGAGGTACTTATAGTCCTCCTCACACCCAAAGAAAGGCCCGTGAGCAGAACAACAAACATTTACATATAGCTTTAGAGTGTTCTGAACATTTCATGTCCCTCAGGTTGCAACCAAGTCAGCTGTTGCAGAAGAGAATGGCTTGCTTAATACAACAGTGGCTGAAGAGCACATCGTCTCACGCTGTCAGGGCCAAAGCAGGCGTAATGTTGGGAGATCCTTAAGTGATGAGAGAAAAGCTATCCTCCAATGTCACAGCTCGTGTGTGAATGGATCCACCACATGGCTGCCAACTTAACTTTACAGACACTCAACTATTATAGAACTGAACGAGGAGATCCGTTCATGTTATCTGCTTGACCCTCAGCTACTATGCCAGCTTTCTTCCGCATGCCCTTCCTTCAAACCCATAAATTATCCTAACTAGGTGTGTGCATATCGATAAACCCGAACCGAAAATAAACCCGAAATTAGTCATTTTGATAAATTTCTAGTTCAGGTTTACCAAATGCACAAACCTGGGGAGAAAGCTGGAGCCGAATAGGCAATTTTGGGACCTGGAGGGGTCATTTTTGGAGGTAGAGCCCCCAAATTCACAGCATAGCTTGAAGGGACTGCTCTTGCACAAACCCCAAAGTTTGGTTAAGATTGGTTCAGGGGTTCTGATTTTATGGAGTCCGGAAGGGACTGCCCCCCCTCCATAGACAACCATTGCAAACTTGGCAATGGTTGGTTCTTGTAGGTTATCCGGGCTGTGTGACCGTGGTCTTGGTATTTTCTTTCCTGACATTTCGCCAGCAGCTGTGGCAGGCATCTTCAGAGGAGTAACACTGAAGGACAGTGTCTCTCAGTGTCAAGTGTGTAGGAAGAGTAATATATAGTCAGGGGTGGGTTTGAGCTGAATCATTGTCCTGCAATCATTGCCCATATTTACCAGTATGGGTATTCGGCTTATTTCAGGTTTTCAAAAAAAAAAAAAAAAAAAAATCAGGCCCAATCAATCCAAACCTGAAATTTAATTAATTTTTTTTTGCACAGCCCTAATCCTAACAATTGGATCTCCTATTTCCTTGAGAGTCTTGTGGCAGGGAAAGTGACTCTCCCAGGTGAGCGGAAGAATCTAACACAACCACACCGAATACTTGAAAAAGCAGCTTCTGTTGAACCTCCCACTCCCAACAAAAGCAGTCCTTCTCTTTTACTTCCATGAAGAATTACCTTTGTTCAATGCTTGATCCAGTGCATCCTTCATAGACTCTGTTAGGCATAAATAAGACAAAAATACTTAGACTACTAAACAAACAACAAGGCATCATTTCAGCTATCAAACCAAATGGACAGAACAGTTTGAGATCAAGTTATATGAACATCTGTTATTTGAATCTGGACCCTGGATGGCACCTATCAGGCTATCAAGGAGCCAACTGGATTGGACCTGGATCCCTCCAAACTAGTTTTGATTTTCTGGTACTGACATCTGTCACTCACCCACTCATTCCCAAGGATCCAGACAATGTTTCCCTAAAACTTTTAAATTCCTATTTTTATTTGTGAAAGGTGTTCCAGATTTTGTCTTAACCAGCTATCTTCATCAACCAGAAGGAGAAAGTCAGATCCACTTTATCAAGGAACAGACCTTACTGGGAACTAACCCAGAAGTTCATCAATCTCAGATCCGCATTCAACCACCTCCCCAAAGCTGTCCCTCAGTGCCTTGACATTCATCCAGAGCCACTTCTAAAGCAGGAGTTTTCCGAGAGTAAGTTCTGAGAGCCTTCTCCAGCTCTGGAGCAAGGTTCAGCAGCTGCCTCTCTGGCTTCTTCACATACCTGGAGAGAAAAAATAGGGAGGATTCGAACAGAATCTTGACTCCTTTGCCAAGGTAATGACCCATTCATTTCAACAAATCCTTTAAAAAAAACAAAACTCTGGTAGTGTTACAACACTAATGTAATAGTCAAATGATGTTGTTAGATTGTGCATGCTGTCTTTGACCTTCCTGCGTTTTAGGGAGGTAGTTATTTTTCTTGATTATCCCTTATGTTTCCTGTGGAGATCCTGGATGAGTTTGCATGCCTTGGGTTTCTCTACTGCATGAGTGCAATTGACCATACACACATTAACCTACATTCCCCTGGACGGAGAATCAACCAGTATGGAAACAGAAAATAGTTCTGTTCCATCCTTCTACAGCAGGGGTGGGAAACGTCAGGCCTGGGGGCAGTTTAAGGCCCACGAAATCATTTGGTCTGGCCCTTCATGGGACAAAACTACCATGGTTAACATGGCTGGGTTGGGGGGGGGGAAGGTTCACTGTCACATCTTATCATGATTTTCTTTAATAAAGACTTTCACCTTTCTAAGTTGTAAATTTTTTTTAATGTACGCTGGGCTTCAGAGGGGGTGGCGGAAGCTTAGCAAAGGGGAGTGTTGCTGGGTGGGTGGGAGTTTGAACCGAGAGTTTGCTGGGGGGGGGGGAATAAGCCAAAGGCTGTTTGCTTAGCCGTGTGGAAGAATCACCAAAAGGAGCAGAGTTTTTAGGGCAGATTGAAGCGCACAACCCCAGAGCTTTGTACCGCCAACACCAAACACAGGATGGTGACTGAAGGGAGGCGAAAGAACCTCAGTCCTCTCCTCAGAACCTGGAAGATGACAGATCCCAAGGATCAGAAAAGATCCCACACTGCTCAGGAAATATTTCAGGATCCCTCACTTTGTCCACTGGAAGAAGACATTGGCAGAAAAGGCTGATGGCACCTCAAAGAGTTTTATAGTACTATTCTGACAAAATACCTCTATTTTTGAAAAGGGATTTAATTTATTCTACAGCAGATGAGACAGAAAGGACAGTGAGAGTCACATACCTCGTCAGTATAGTTTTGGGATCCTGAAAGAGAAGGGGAAAGAAGTGGGTCTCATTTACACAAACAGAAAACTCACTGGGTTTCTTCCTTTTCTACAGTGGGTTCTTTTTTACAGTAAGAGTAGTTCAGCAGTGGAATCAGCTGCCTAGGGAGGTGGTGAGGTCCCCCTCACTGGCAGTCTTTAAGCAGCGGCTGGACGAACACTTGACAGAGAAGCTCTAGGCTGATACTGAGCATTACTCCGTGTCCTAGTCTCTGGAGCAACAGAGAACAAGCTAGTTCCCTCATCAACATGACATCCTTCCAAATATTTAAACATGGCTATCATGTCTCCCCTCAACCTTCTCTTCTCCAAACTAAACAAACCCAACTCCCTAAGTCTCTCCTCATAGGGCATGGATTCCAGACCTCTGACCATTCTGGTCGCCCTCCTCTGGACACGCTCCAACTTGTCAACATCCTTCTTAAATTGTGAAGCCCAAAACTGGACACAGTATTCCAAGTGAGGTCTGACCAATGCAGAATACAGTGGTAGTATTACTTCCCTTTGATCTAGACACAATACTCCTATTGATGCAGCCCAGAATTGCATTGGCCTTCTTAGCCGCCCTATCACACTGTTGACTCATGTTCAGTTTGTAGTCCACTAAGGCTCCCAGATCTCTTTCACATGTACTGTTGTCAAGCCAACTATCTCCCAACCTGTACCGGTGCCTTACGTTGTTTCTGCCTAGATGAAGTACCTTACTCCTCTCCCTATTGAAATCCATTTTATTACTTATGGCCCAGCTCTCCAGTCTATCAAGGTCATTCTGAACTCTGACCTTATCCTCCGGGGTATTAACTACCCCTCCTAACTTGCTCTGCAAATTTGATTAGCATGCTCTCTATCCCATCATCCAAGTCATTTATAAAAATATTAAATAGTACTGGTCCCAGGACAGACCCCTGCGGTACCCCACTGGTCACTCCTCTCCAGGATGAAGTTGTGCCATTAATGAGCACCCTTTGGCTTCGGTTGGTCAACCAATTACCAATCCACCTAACAGTAGCAGTGTCCAGCCCACATTTTACTAGCTTTGTTTCAAGAAGATCATGGGGGACTTTATCAAAGGCTTTACTGAAATCAAGGTACACTACATCTACAGCAATCCCTTCATCTACCATACTTGTCACTTTTTCAGAAAAAGACATGAGATTAGTTTGGCATGACCTGTTTTTGAGAAACCCATGTTGACTGTCAGTGATCACGGCATTTCTTTCTAAGTGCTTACAGACCGTCTGTTTAATTATCTGCTCTAGTATTTTACCTGGTACTGACGTCAGGCTGACCGGGCGATAATTGTTTGGGATTTCTTTTTTCCCCTTTTGCCCTCCTCCAGTCTGCTGGAACATCTCCTGTTTTCCATGAATTCTCAAAGAATATTGCCAGCGGTTCTGAAATGACTTCAGCCAGATTCTGTGTTGTTGTTTTCCTCCCCACCCCCAGCCCCCACTCCCAGCCCTATCTAGGACAACCAACTGAGATTCTTAGGACTGGACTTTCTTTATTCCTATTCTGAGTTCTTTTCTGCCTTTCCCGACAGAAGGATTTTGGTATCTCACCTGTAAAAATTCAATTTCTGACTGCTGGAACTTCCCCTCCATCTCTGTGATCAAGCGACTGAGATGGGAAACCTCCTCTGAGAATCTGCTGGCATTTTCTTTGTCCCTCTTCGCTATCTTGTTCGCCATCTGTTCCAGCCGGGACAACCAGAGCTGCTGGTTCTCCTCAAGGAAATTGAACATCTGCTCAAAGGCCGACTTGGTCTTCTCCTTCTCTGCTTGTATCTGTGTCTGCAGGAAACATACAGAAATTGAAGAAGAAGGGGCAAGTTGATTCAGCAGGGCAAATCAAGTGCAGCCCTAAGCCTGGAACAATATATACGACAGAGTAAGCTGTTCTGAGTCCTCATTATGGTGGATGATGGGATATAAGTGAAGTAAATAAATAGATATACCCCTCCCCTTGGTCATATACACCAAGTATTGTGTGATGGAGGCATCCATTCAGCCCAGACAGTGCAAATAACGGTCCCAGAAAGCCAATCTCTTAAGACTTAATGAGTCATGATTCATACAGAGGCAGTGTATAGATATATTAAATAAACCAAAACTCCACTTTTCTGCCTTCCTTACACAGGAAACATCTACTTTTCCTTTTGTGGGATAAGATTTATAATGTCTCCGTTACTAAAGACAATTTGTGGGGGTTTTTTTATTGATAAATGCACCTTGGCAATTGTATGGAGTAGGAATATGTGGTGCACTGGTTAGCCTGTCCCATTCTCTAATCTGCAGCCAAAATCAATGCAACTGTTATTAACTCAAATAAGGTTCTGTTCTGTGGTGACCATTTCTAGATTTAAGCTGCTTTAGTCATTAACGCTTTAGATATTATATCTCTTATATTTTTGGAGGGGAAAATTATTGCTACAACCTCCTGAATAAATAATAAACAGTGTTTGTTTGTATTGCTCACCACTCAGCGCAGCGGATATCATGGGATCAATCTGCATGCATCCACCATCTTCTCACAGAACCAGGAGAGCAATGGATACTTAAGGCCAAGATGTCCTCACGGCCTGAAGGCACAAGGACTTTTCCAGTCAGCACCCAACCACAACTCAGGAGGTTTTATACCTACCCAAAAGTTTTGGCTTCTCTGCTCATCCACCATTTGCTGTTCTTTAAGCTTTCTTCGCTCTAGCTCCAGATACTGCAGCTGTACCTGGATCTCTTTCTGGAGAAACAGGAAAATCAGTTGTGCTGGGGGAGATCAGTTTCCTCACAGCTATTATGAGCTTCCTTAGAAAGTAACACCTGATTGGATAATGACAGGATCAGAGAGCTACTCCATGGAATTTTCCTTTATTACTCTAATGCCCAAGATCTCACAAGACCCCTTTGTGCGATCTCAGAGCTGTCTCGGATTGCCAAGGCAACCCCGCATAACAGAATAAGGCTTATGCTTGGTAGAGAGTGTGCCAGGAGATTTGGAAAAGGGGTTAAGAACATAAGAAAGGCCCTGCTGGATCAGACCAAGGCCCATCAAGTCCAGCAGTCTGTTCACACAGTGGCCAACCAGGTGCCTATAGGAAGCCACTAACAAGACGAGTGCAGCAGCACCATCCTGCCTGTGTTAAGAGATGGGGACTAATGCAGGGTTGGAGAGAAGAGGGCAAATAGGGAAACAGCAGCCAGTCAGAGGAGAGGGGAAACTGAGGCAGAGGCAACAAGAAGTGGGGGGATGGAACAAGCAGCAGCAAAGGGAGGTGGTGTTAATCTGATCCTAAAACTCCCCAAGCTGACCCAAGAGAGGATCTTCCTCTTCCTAGTGAATAGATTTTCCTCAAGTCCAGTTATGCCACATCCAAGATGTGCTGTAACTTTTGATATTAATGGATTTTTAATTTAGCAATTCAGTACAGAAAGAATGCATTATAGGACTGTATCTGCTTTAACCTTTGAAACAAGTGAGAAAGAAGCAGAGCTGGCTGGGGGAGGGGAAACAAAGATACAAAGCAATTTCTTGCGAGTCTCCAACTTGTCTATATCCGATTTCTAAATTTGGGGTGCCAATGCTTAGATGCCTGACCTGGATGACCCAAACTAACCTGATCATGTCAGATCTCAGAAGCTAAGCAGGGTCGGCCGTGGTTGGTATTTTGATGGGGGACCACCAAGGAATACCAGGGTTGCTATGCAGAAGAAGGCAATGGCAAATCACTTCTATTAGTCTCTTGATGAAAACCCCAACCTGGTTGCCATAAGTCAGCAGTGACTTTGATGACACTTTACACACACACAAACACACTTAGATGGCCAGAAAGAGAAACTGGGTGGCAAAAAAACTGGCAGGGCAAGAGAAGGCCTCTAAGCATGTCAGCAGGGAGTTAGGTGGAGAAAGGGAAAGAGAAGTGGAATCCGCCTGCATGCTTGTGAGAGCACATCGGTGGTTTTGCTCCTTCACCACTGCAGCCCTACTATGGATGCTTTTCTGCCAAGACATGCTGAATTAGGATGCCTTGGAGTTTCTTGGTCAGTCTACTTAAAAGCCAAGCAATATTAAGGCAGGAGAGGAGGCCAAATGGAAAGAGGCCACTAACCCAATACTCCATCCATTTTCTCCAACCTGGACAGTCTAAAGTGCAGCAGAATGTTTTGAACTGTCCTAGATCCAGATACCCGACCAGGGCAGTATTTTCCTACCTTATAATTCAGGAATGCCTCTTCTATGGGAAGCACCCTGTGGTTTTGGTGTCCCGAAGATCGGTCGCACACCAAACAGATGGGGGCTTGGTCATCATGGCAGAAGAGTTTCAGGGGCTCCTGGTGCTTGCTGCACCCGCCCCACTTCCCCAAATCCCCTCTACTCCTTTTCCCGCCTCAAGTTTCTTGGCTATTTCTACAATGTTTGCCAGTTGCCGGTTTGGCCTGAAGTTCCTTGGCTGGAGGGTTTGTCGGCACTGAGGGCAGGAAATGCCTGTGTCCGACTCTGCCCGGTACAGGGTGAGACAGGCTTGGCAGAAATTGTGCCCACAGTCAACAGTCATCGGATCCTTGAAGAACTCTAGGCAGATAGAACAAGTCGCTTCATCACAGAGCTCCCTGATGGAATTCCCAGCCGCCATTGATCTTCCTCCCTGCCTGAAATATAAAAAGAACTTTAATTTATTCTGAGTTCAAACACTGCCGCGGGGAGGTCCTTTCCTGAATCTGCCTCATTAAGAGTTTTTTTGGGGGAGGGGAATGGTCTTCACTGAGGATTCATGTTCCATCCAAGAGATAAGCTCCAGTTGTCTAATGGTTTATGGTTATCCTCCCTAGCTTTCAAGGCAAATTCCCTGGCCCAGCCACTAACTCCACTTAACTGCATTCCATTTAATTAGTAAAACAGCAGCTGTCACATGGGGCAGGATGGGTCAGACGATAGACTGCAGCCTGTCTTCTCTCCCTCCTACCACATCATGACCTCCTAGGTCATATGGTCAATAACAGATATGTAGTTACCTTAGATCATCACCCATAATTCTGATTGGCTCCCTGAGCTCAGACCACTTGGAATTTTGGAGATAAAGGTGGCACTTTTTGCCTACGAAAACTTGGGAGTCTTGGATGCCAAGCATGGTACCATGGCCCATTAATCTGACATCTTGATAGTTTCATAGGCCCGTGATGCTGCATGAAAATTTGATTGAAACTGTGGTTCTGACGGATTTTCAGCTTTGCAAAATCTTTTGCGGACACTGGTAACAAACATTCCTTTTTTAATCTTGCAACTCTGCCTTTTTCTAATACTCTGAACCGGCTTGTTTAACGGTTAGACATTTTGCAATTAGCTTCCTTGTCTTGCTTGTCTCACTGCTTTATTTTGACTTGTGAATTAGACCAGTAATTCTAGAATATACTTCACAAAGAAATATTCTGAGCTATTGGAAAACCAGGTTCAAATCCCCACTCACTTCATGGAAGCTTGCAAACCACCTAACATCTCTTGCTTTGAAAACCCTATGAACATTCCTGGCTTCTCGTGAGTAAACCATTGCTTCCACTGTAAATACAAGAGCCAGTCTGTACCAGGATGTTCCAATTCCCTTCATTTGGAGCACGGTTTCTGAAAGATTTTTTTGGGAGATTTTTCTATCTAGAAGATACTATCACAGGTGCTTGGTTTTGCAGTTCTCAAAACTGAATTTGTGTCTGCGGAGATATAACATTCCTCTTTTTCACTGCAAAAATGTTATAAAATAAACATGGTGTTGAGAAAAAGACCTTAATCCCCATTGCTCCTTTGCAAATCTGTGTACACAGAATCAGCCTCTTACATGCTAAGTTTCAAGAAGTTCAATTAACAGAAGAGCTAGGTGTGAGGAGCGAGGGGCAAGCAGTAAAAATGACAGTGAAACCTTTTGAGCAGAATTCTCCACAAGTCATGGGATCTTTGTGTGTATAGCCTGAGGTTTATCATATTATTCTCTCCCTGGGGGAGAAAACCTATAATGGCAGCAGGTTGTAAAAGAGGCCCAGTCTGGGAATATTTTAATGATATTTCTCTGAGTAAGGGAGGCATGTGTGCAAAATGCAAACACTGCAACAAAGAAATGCAAGGCCTGGTGGCCCAAAAGAAGCGGCATCATAACAAGTGCTGTTTAGGTAGAAAACCCTGATTTAAATCAAATTTTACTAATCAGTGATTTAAATCAAATCCACCCTGGCTTAAAGTGGCCAATTCTGAAACAACCCCGATCCTATTCTGATACTCTAACCACTAGATCATGCTGGTTCAGACCAATCAAGCTTTGTGCCATAGTTTAGCCTGGTCCTTTGTTTTTAAAAGACAGAGTTGAGTGGCTTCGTAGTGAATTCGTAGCTGCCATTGATCTTTCTCCCTGCCTGAAATGTAAAAAGAACCTCAATTTATTCTTAGCTCAAACACTGCTGTGGGGAGGTCCTTTCCTGAATTTGCCTCATGGTTTTTTTTTGAGGGGTGGGTGGGAAGAGGAACTGTTTTCACTGAACAGGACTCAAGAGCATGACAAAATAAATGAGGAACTGCCAGTCACTACAAAGAAAAATCCTGTGAGAAAGGAGGTTTAGCAGCTCCCAATATTGTTAGAGCCCTGACCTGGATGGCCCAGCCTAGCCTGATCTCGTCAGATCTCAGAAGCTAAGCAGGGTCAGCCCTGGTTAGTATTTGGATGGGAGACCACCAAGGAATACCAGGGTTGCTATGCAGAGGCAGGCACTGGCAAACCACCTCTGTTAAGTCTCTTGCCTTGATAATCCCAAAAGGGGTCGCCATAAGTCGGCTGCGACTTGCAGGCACTTTACACACACACACAATATTGTTAGATACTATTGGTCTGCATTATTGGTTGAGTTGGCATACTGCTTTGGGGAAGATGGTGACATTATCTGGGAATCAGAACAGAAAGGAATATTGGTCTTTTTGAACACATGGAATTGTCATAACAAAAAAACAAAGGGTTGCTACTTTTCAAAATCCAGTTAGGGATACACTAGTTGAATATTGGGATAAATGTCTTAATCTTGAACAAGTTGGATGTTTGCCCAAGAGATGCTACAAATGGTGATCAGTGGTTTCAAGCTGATCTTTTGAGGTTTACTGATATTCAAGAAAGGGATACATTTATGTCATTCAAAAATCTAACAAGGAAAAATGATCCAGAAAGAATCCTTTCATTTCAATATTTCAGCTGCAGCATGGCATTCAAACTATATTAAGAATGTTTCACGCGTTCATAACATTCAGTAAAGTTGGAAAGATCTTTATTAGTCAAGGGTAATGAAAAAGGAAAATTAGGAAGAGTTCATTCATGTCTTCAAGGAAATGATAAAATAAGGTGGGATTATAAAAGCAGATGGGAAATTGATTAAGGGCATTCCATTCCAATAGAGGAGTGGGGAAAAGCACTTCAGGAGGTTGCTGTCAAAAAAATTAAGCCCCTCAAGTTCTTGTTTGCTATTTTCAAAGAATGGAATCGGGCTTTATTTGGGCCTAGTTGAATTATGCTGTGATATTAAAGTGGGAACAACTGGAATGCAGGCATGATATAACAGAGTTGTGAACAGTTCCATCCAAGAGATAAGCTCCAGTTGAACAGTTCCATCCAAGAGATAAGCTCCAGTTGTCTAACGGTTTATGGTTATCCTCCCTAATTTTCAAGGACAAACTCCCTGGCCGAGCCACTAACTCCACTTAACCGCATTCCATTTAATTCGAAAAACGTATCGATGTCACATGGGACAGGATGGGTCAAAAGATAGACTGCAGCCAATCTTCCCCTCCCTCCTACCACACCATGACCTCCTAGGTCATATGGTCAATAACAGATATATAGTTACCTTAGATCATCACCCATAATTCTGATTGGTTCCTTGAGCTCAGACCACTCAGGATTTTGGAGATAAAGATGGCTCTTTTTGCCTAAACAAACTTGGAGTCTTGGATGCCAAGCATGGTACCATGGCCCATTAATCTTACCTCTTGATTGTTTCATAGGCCCGTGATGCTGCATGATGCAAAAGGTTTTAAAAATTAAATTTCCAATGAATCCAGAAACCATGGTATTGGGGATAGCACCTGAAAACTTGCAAAGTAACCACAGAGAACTATTTGGCTTGCTGACGACTGCAGCAAGAATAGTGCTAGCAACATCATGGAAACAAGAGACTATTCCAGATTTTGAAAAGTGGCTACAAAAAAAGGAGGAATTTGCGGTGATGGACAGATTAACTAATATGCTGAAAGAAAGATTGATTGAAGATATACAGAAGAAATGGGAATGTTATTTTGAATATGCTAATTGGAAAGTTTAGACTGAAACATAGAATATAATAACATGCTTTGAATAAAATATAGATTAACATAAACTTAGAGTATAAACATAGATAAAAGCAACAACTGTTAAAGTAGAATATCTGTTATCATAGATTGAGTATATTAAGGAAATACCATAATAATAAAGTAATGTTTAAGATATATATTGACCCCAGAAGTAAGTGTAAATTGTGTGGATGGAAGTGTATGTATTTGTCATTTATTTTTTCTGAAAATGTTAGTAAAATATCTTTAAAAAAGAAAAAGAAAAGTGGTGCTGACGGATTTTCAGCTTTGAGAAATCTTTTGAGGACACTGGTAATAAACATTCCTTTTTGAATTTGAACCTGGATCTCCCAGATCCTTGTTTGATACTCTAATCACTACGCCATGCTGGTTCAGACTGATCAAATTCTGTGCCATAGTTTAGCCTGGTCCTTTGTTTTTAAAGACAAAATTGAGTACTGGCACATATGCGGCATGGCTTTCTTGGAATAAACAACACCTGAGCTCCCACAAGCTCTTGATGAAGGAGCAGGACTTCGTATATAGTTACGTCCAGTCACTCTCCTGGGAGGGGCCACTGCTCAAGGACAAAGACCATCTTCTGCACACAGGTCCTGGATTCAATTTCTGGCATCCCCTGTTGATCTCAGGTGGAAGGAGACCCAAAGAGCTACTGCCTGTAGGATTAGACAGGCCTGGCTTACATGGGCTTATTGGGTCTAAGGCAGTTTTCATGTGCTCATGTGTTTACTCTTTTTATTTATTTCTTCTCTAATATTATAATACAGTGATCTCCAACATGGTACCCATGAATGCCGTAGCACCTACTAATGTGTTTCCTGGTATCCACTTCCTTCTTCCCCAAAACATCTGTTCCCCAGACCAAAGAATCACTCCTGGATTTTTTCTATCACGTTGGAAGGAAAGGGCTTCAGAAGACCTTAATAAAATACCTTTAAGTCTGCATGGAGCACCCATTTGGAAAAGGCTAAAATTGCAACAAATAATTTATAATCATTATTCAGTAATGAAATCAGTCTATAATTTTTTACTTCCAACAAATCTGAATTCACTTTAGGTATTATTACTATATTTGCTTGTTTCCAAGTTTGAGGAATGGACCCATTTAACAAACAAGAATTCATCACTTCTAATAAATAAGGGGCAAGCTGCTCTTCAAATACTTTATAATAAAATGCTGTAAACCCATCAGCCCCTGGTGATTTATTTAATTTACTTTTACCTATTACCTCCTTTAATTCATCTCTAGTTATTGGAGAATCCAATAATTCTTTATTATCTTGAGTTATTTTTCCCCAGTCTAATTGAGTAAGATATACATCCATTTCTTGCTCTGACACTAAATTCTTCCTATACAAATTTGTATAATATTCTACAAATGTTTCCATTATCTCATCCTTATCTCTTGTTATCTTGCCATTCCTTTTGAGATATTGGTGCTTTTCTCTCTTTATGTTTAAGTTGCCATGCTAACATTTTACCCGGCTTATTAGAGTGCTCAAAGAATCTTTGTCTATTAAAAATGGTTTTCCTTTCAATTTCATCAGATATTAAAAATTCATATTGATGCTGCCAACTCCTAAGCTTATCAAGCTGTTCCTGTTTAAGTGATTTGTCCTGCGATTTGTCCTACTCCATCACAGGAGGTCATTTAACTTGGAACTTCCCAACCCGCTGAGATTCTGGGCATTGGGCTCTGCCCCAAAGATGGCAGTCGTTCTGTGGTGCTGCCCGCTGTCTGTTTCTGCACCCTGAAAGGGGAAACTCCTTGTCCAATCCAATTGTATTGAATGGTTTAGTTCAGTGGTTCTCAACCTTTTTTTGGCCATGCCCCACCGAAGTATCTCTAAAATCCTGATGCCCCCCCCACCCGTGACATACAATTCTTATTATGCAAAAGGTGAACCCCTATTCAGGTGGATAATTCACAGTGGGTAGCCGTGTTAGTCTGTCTGCAATAGTAGAAAAGGGCAAGAGTCCAGTAGCACCTTAAAGACTAACAAAAATATTTTCTGGTAGGGTGTGAGCTTTCGTGAGCCACAGCTCACTTCTTCAGATACAGCTAGAATGTGAATCCATTGGTCTTTAAGTAGAGGAACAGTATGTAAATGTGAATAGCAGGCTTGATGGGATTAGGTGTGATATGCAGAAGAGTCTGTGATGTCCAGGGGAGAGATGGGTGTGGAGAAATCAGCATTGGTAATGGGTGGAGGAAGTCTAAAAGGCCATTAACCTGGTCTAAACAAGCTTCCAAAGAACATGGCATCCACGCAAGAGAAAAATAAAAGAACCAAAGGACAGTTGAAGTAATTACTAGACAATAAAATAAAAGTACCCAACAAATTCAAAATACAATTTGAGCTCACCTCAAGATAAGTAGACTAAAGTTAGTGAGATCCTCGCGCTTGATGCCTGCTGCAGAGAGATTCACGGTTAATAACTCATTCTCGAATTGCCCCCCCCTTAAAAATCAAATTGCCCCCCTGTGGGGCATGTGCCCCACGTTGGGAATCACTGGTTTAGTGTCTGCATTTAGCAGTTTCCACAGCAGCCTTTTAAAGCTCTCTAACCTACCTCAAATCTCCAGGAGAAGGCCACCTTTTGGAGGGGGGGGGGTTCCAATCACATGTTCAGGGTCCTGCCTGTTGACTCCTCTTCTTTGCAACTAACTAACTTTTTAAAGAGCATCCCCCCACACCGACCCACCCCTTCCCTCTTTGTGTGTCTTCAGCTATGCACGTGGGCATGCACCCGCCATCGTGCTTCAGCTGTGATGGTGTCCTTATCGCGTTCCCCCCACTGGGGGGTTACCGCACTAGGTATTCCCAGCGATGTATTAAGAGTTTGAAAACGTTATAAAAAAAAACATCGCTTGAAAAGGGTTTTTGGATTTCACGGCTTGTTAATGGTTGGAAGACGTCTTCACAGCTAAAGGAGCCAAACAAAGGGCGAACAGTATTTTTCATAACAGTTTCAAACTCTTAATACATCGCTGGGAATACACAGAAAGTGCGAACAGAATTTTTCACGACATTTCCAAACTCTTGATACCTCGCTGAGAATACCCAGTGCGGTAACAGCGAGTATAGCCGACACTTTAAAGGCAGACGCCCTTTCTCTGTCCTCCTTGGCCATTGATGCACGGGAGGTTTCGCCTTGGATTTGCCGCTCTCTAGATGCACATTCCCCCCCACCCCATCTGAATTCTCAAAACTCAAAAATGAGCCCCCCGTGCAGAGTTTTGAGCATACGGATGAGAAAAATGTGCAAAGCCAAGGCAGAACCTCCCATGCATCAATGGCCCTTGCCGAGGCTTCTTCAGACAGGTGAGTCTACGCTCTCCCAACCCCAAGAGCTGACTTCGCCGCTCCGTGCTCCCCAACCCCATTCAATGCATACGATTTTCTCCATCCCTCCATTGAATTAAGCGCCGTGCGAAGAGGGTTAGCGATACCAAGTCAGCCGCCCATTGCAGCCACCAGCCGGCCGGAGGAACGAAAGTGACAAAAGAAATGAACGGACTCTCGAAAAAATCCCAAGTGTTTCTAACTGGGCTGGAAGAGAGACAAGCGGATCCCTGAAACGTCTAACTTATTGCAAGAAAAAAGTTTGTCTCTCTTCTTTTCCCTTCCAGCGAATCAAACTATTAGCTTGCTGCAGGAAACCAAACTCCGGGACCCGAAAGATCCGCTTACCTGCTATCTCGCTGGGCGAAACCTCTTCCCAACAACCGATCGATTGGTGTAGGAAACTAGTAAGGGGCAGGATAAGATTTGAAGAGAGCGGGTGGAGCTGCCCTAGCCAATCAGGAAGAGTTGGGCGGAGATCTAAAGTTGTAAGTCAATGGTTCCCAAACTTTTCGGGCCACCCACCCACCCACACCCGGTTCCACAAACTCAACCCCAGCACGCCCTACACTATCCTATAAAAAGCATTATTCAAAGTAGGGGTTTGCATGACTCACTAAATAAGATAATAACAAAATTTCAAAACAGTAACAATTAATTCAAAATCAAATGAACAAATTCTAGTTGAAGTTTATTCAACAAAACTGATGAACTTGATCCAGTGGTACCAGCTCTTCAAAGTCTGGGGGAAAAATCTGATAGTTTCCACCAAATTTTCCACCCTGGTGCCATAGCTTGATCTATTGTAAATTAGTGAACAACACAGCTGAAGGGGCCCACCTCTAGCGCCCCCTCTTGCCTCTAATGCCCCCCTAGGTAATCCTACTGCCCCCCAGGGGGTGGTACTGCCCATTTTGGGAACCAATATTCTAAGTCTTGCTGTCTCTCCCCCCCCCCCCAGGTAAAGCAGGGTTGCCAGCTCTAGGTTGGAAAATACCTGGAGATTTTGGGGAGGGAGCCTGGGGTTTGGAGAGGGGAGGGACTTCAATGCCATAGAGTCCAATGGCCAAAGCAGCCATTTTCTCCAGGGGAATTGATTTCTGTTCCCTGGAGATCAGTTATAATAGCAGGAAATCTCCAGCCACCACCTGGAGCTTGGTAACCCTAAGGTAAAGGTATCTGAAGACGTGATCTTTGACAAAGATTTATGCCCTGGAAAATTCTTGTTAGTTTTTGATGCCCTACTGGACTCGAATTTGGCTCTTGTACTGTTGTGACCCAAAATTGTCTATAGAGTCAATGAAAGACAATTGAGAGGAGGTTAAATAAACTACGGCTCTTTATTTTGGCCAAAGCAATAAAACCGGGTGAACAAACTCCAAACCCCATAGAGTCAGGAGAATGCCACCCTCCCCCCCCCCAGGGCAAGCAGTATGATTTATAACTTTTAAGCAATTACGTTTTACAATGTAGATACTTTTCCGATCATACGATGCTTCACTATTCATTGTTCTTGCGATGCATATTTCAGCGGGTAAGCAATTCCTAAGCACAAGCACTGTCTATTTGCACACACAAGCCACTCTTTAAACAGCACACAGAACAGATAGAGTAAATCATGCAGCTTTATTATACTTACAAGGAAATATAAAGCAAAGAGAAAAAGCAATACTTAACTGAATATATATGACAGAACAAAATCACACACATAGAAGACAAACAGTTACAGAGGCCTCTGGGTCACTTCCAGAGAGAGAGAGAGAGAGAGAGACAGAGACAGAGACAGAGACAGAGACAGAGACAGATGCACCCATTCAATGGGTCTGTGGTTTCTCCATGGAAGGACAAAAGACTGGATTTTTGGACCCGCCTCACCTGCCTGAACGGTGAGACAAAGAGTTTTACAACAGCCCTCCTCTCAAGCTCTCCCGGAGATAAGTTTGCCATATCTTGCTTTGAAGTTTCTGTTCCCAGAATGTTATTTGGTCAACAGAGTCACTGACAATTTGTTTGTTTGTGACAATTTCCCCCAATTTAGCAGATAGATTGTCGCTGTTCCAGATGTCTGTTCCCTTCCTGAAAGTGATTTAAAGCACCCTAGTGTGCCTTAGGATAACTAGCACCTAGCCTGCAATTTCCTCTAAGATCAGAGGCCCTAATTGGAAACTGGGGTCAGCTAAAAAGTCATGTCGTCATATGATTTCTAAGCTACAGATTAATAAACTAGAGATTAATATAATTGGTTTTTCTTAACCCAAATCCATTTAATAATATAATAATGTTCAATACGAAAAATTCCCGCAACTCAATCCACTTTCAATGCACTTTAAAGATTGTTTGCAAGTGGATTTTGCAAATCCAGCTGCAAAGTGGATTGAAAGTGCATTATTTGGTATGTGTGAAAGTACCCTTCATGTGCCAGGAGGGTACAGACAATGTATTTGATTTATTACAAGGTCAGATTTTATTCTGCTGCCACGCCAGCCTGTAATTTGAAGAGCACAGCCATCAAAACACTGTAATATTTCGGAAATCAACATGGCATGAGGTGATAAATGATACACCCCCAAGTCCACACTTCCCTTCACATGTACAGAAGCAGGACCATCAGCCCTAGAGTCCACCAACAGATCAACCCATACAGACTAAAAAGGCCACAAACAGACCAGATAGGGTGATCAGCGCAAACAACTCTAATTAAGCGAGTCAAGCTACAAGCAGGAGGCATCTTTGGCTTCCATTTAATAACACCCACAAAGTACTCACAAAGAGGAGATATCCTCTCCCTCTTAGAGATGGTAAGATTTCCAGAAATTCGGGGAGGGGGGGTGGAATTCGAATGTATGCAACACAATACCAACTTGCCTATCAAACCCAAACCTATTTTTGCTGCCTATCTAACCCAAACCTATTTTTGCTGCTTTAACATTAAATGTTAAAAGACCGTCATGCTAGGAAAAGTTGAGGGCAGCAGGAAAAGAGGAAGACCCAACAAGAGATGGATTGATTCAATAAAGAAAGCCACAGCCTTCAGTTTGCAAGATCTGAGCAAGGCTGTCAAAGATAGGACATTTTGGAGGACTTTCATTCATAGGGTCGCCATGAGTCGGAAGTGACTTGACAGCACTTCACACACACAACATTAAATGATTAATTTATAACTTAGCATATAAAAATTATATTCGTCGACGTATTTATGGAATTTAAAAATATAAATGTGTTAGTTTACTACAAGCAACATTAGGGTTGCCAATGTCCAGGTGATGGCTGGAGATCTGCTATTACAACTGATCTGCATCCAATGTTAAAGCGAACAAAAAATGCAAATGGCTGCACCTTATTATGTTTTCTGAGCTCATTTCATTCAGTTCAGAAAGTTGGGGGGGGGATTTCATAGGAATATTTTATGTTCAGAGATGGTCGAAAAGCAGGAACAGGACATCCTTGGAGAGCAACTTAATAACTATTATTATAGCAAAATATCACAGCAAATGGTGGGAAATGTTAGACACTCAAGCAAAACATTTTAGAAATGAAAACCCTGCAATACTATTACTTTTATTAACCCTTCCCAAGCAAAACATTTTAGAAATGAAAACCCTGCAATACTATTACTTTTATTAACCCTTCCCAAGCAAAAAGGCATGCAGAATGGGCATTGTACCTTTTTTTGGTAGGAAAAAACAGGATATATCAGAGGCACAGAAGAACAATATTATAGAAATAGGGTTAGGATCCTGTTCCAAACATCAACAACACCAACCAGACTCACATATGATAAAGGACAAGATGGGAGTGATGCACCAAGTCAGAAAAGTTTCACAGAATCCACATCCCCCGTAGTCATTCCTTTGCAATTTGCTGTTTAGAGCAGGACACTGAATTGAAGGTAATGGGTCCTGGAACACTGATCCATGAGCAGCTCTTAGCTACCTTAGAACCGGATTTTGTAAGGGTCCTGGAGCACTTTGGCTGGGAATGAGTTAATTTCATTTCTAAAAATATCGTGCTCAAACATCCTTAAAATTGTTCTCCCAAACAGCTGGCAGTTGGGTTTTTCCTAGGATCCAGAGGCAAAGCACACCAGCAGGTTTCGAGCCAAGTTTTATTTTAACAAACCGAGTCAGTTATCAACATGCATTATAGCCCCCACCATTAGGCAACACAATATACTTACAAGACCATTCCTTCTGCTCCTAACTGAATTTCTGCTGGAATGGAGAGGTCCCAGAGCCACAGCCCATCTCTCTCCCTTCATGCCTCTTTTTCCTGACTTTTTAATTCCTCATTCATTACCCCTGTTCCAAACCTGTTTACTAAGCACAGATCAGACACACCTGAGGTGCTTCCAGCCTTGGAAAGGAGCCTGCAGCCTTGAGTTTAAAGGCATATCACCCCAACCTGATTTTGTTATGTGAGGAGTGAGAAAGGCCATTGCCTCCTGGAGATGTTGACTGGCGACAGTTTTACAACCAACAGGTTTCGTTCCTTGGTGTCCTTCAGCCCAATTAAAAACACACCAAGCAGGAGCAAGTTGAAAGATTTATTATTCAGCTGAATAACACGCTCCAGTTCAAAGCAGAAACAACCACTTTTAGTCCAGCATAAGATAATGTACATGCCAAGATGTCAATCATTGTGTGTGTGTGTTAAGTGCCGTCAAGTCCTTTCCGACTCAGGGCCTTGCTCAGATCTTGCAAATTGAGGGCTGTGGCTTCCTTTATAGAATCAATGCATCTCTTGTTGGATCTTCCCCTTTTCCTCTTGTCAATCATTACAAATGTCATATTCTCTTCCTCTTTACATCATTCTTTCCCCAGCTGCAATTTAAACTCGGCACACACAGAAACTTTGTATTGTTTTGGGAAAGACCAGAGTATGGTCAGATCAGTTTAGCTAGGACCAAGCAGGTGAGAGAGTATTGAAGCCAACAAAGTAGGCAGCATCAAGAAGAGTGTCAGATGGCGAAGACAGATTACGGGGACCAGACTGCTGAGGACTTTACCCTCTCATGCAAAATATGAGCTACCATCAGTCAGGGATGTAAGGGTGAGCCATTACTGGTCATGACAAAAAAATACTCTTACAGGGTTGATCTATTATATCATAACACTTCTATTCAGACATGAAGCACTGACAGATATAATGGAAATCCTGCCCCTTGCCCTCCTACTAACTGTACAAGACATCCCAGGGTGATATGACATGGCAAAGGATCCCCAAGGCTTTGTATCCCTCCACTCTCCTTGCGTTAATACAGGCAGAATATAGATTCACTCCTCCCAACATTCATGCAGTCACATTGTGCAGTATTGATACAAAGCAAGAGTTTCTAGTATGCATCACAAAGGAAACCACTGGAGACGACAGAGAAAAGGAGAAAGAGGATCATAGTGAATAATAAAAAATAATCAGGCAAATAGAGAATGGAAAAAGGAGACTTGAAGGCAGAAGCAGGAAAATGAGAAAGCAAAATGTAACTGAAGAGTAACTTTAGAAACAAATGAATACATAAGACACTTGATTTTTTCTATATCTTTTTATTTAATATTAATTGTCGTACCATCAGTACATGGCATTTTGCAGAGTAGGACAAGCAAACAAGAAAGGTCCCTGTACCAAAGAGCTTACAATCTAAATCTCAGCACAAACAAACAAGAAAGGTCTCTGCACCAAGGAGCTTACAATTTGTATCTCAGCTTCCAGGGAGACAACTGGGAGAAGAAGGAGCAGAAGGAACAACAAATGAATGTGACCAGATGCTGTTAAACATGGTGAGTTTTCATTTTGGATGGAGGTGATTATTAAAGGATTAAAGAAAATGCTTCCTAGAAAAGGTAAATTTTGAGGAGTAGTTTAAAGGACAAAGGACAGGCATTACCAAAGAGGAGGCCAAGTAGGAAATTATAGGTATCAGAGGCAGTAAAGGAGAAATGGACAAAGTCAAAGGGGAGTTACAATCTCCTTTTCTTCTGTGAAGAACAAATCATAAATCAGGGCCTCAACAGGTAAGTTTACTAGTCACAGAGTTGGGAGGGTTTGGGAGGTTGAAAGTAGATAAGCGGAAGACAGTTTTTCTCTGGAAGGTGAGATGGATGCAGCTGATTGGAACAGACTGAAACTCAGACTGTGCAATTTGTGTTCCTTCCAAAGGATTTGCTAAAAGAAGGGAACTCAGTCTTCGCCTTCATCGTTGCACATGTCTGAGTTGCAGCAAGTCATATTCATTTGCATTCTTAACTTGAGTTCACCTATTCTTAGTGTACCAGTACGAGTCGTGTTGCATAGATGGCGATTCTCTTCAGTGGTGCAACCACTTTTCACAAAATCTGGGGGGGGGGAAGAAAGACAACAGTGTAAAATGGGAGTACATCTGGAATGGAGGGGGGGGAGGACTGCAATCTCATGGAAGAGAAGGGGGGTGAAGGAAAGCAAATGAAGCAAATGTCGGAGGGCCAGGGACGAAAAAGGGACAATTTCCATAGACCCCATTCGTGTACAGGACTCTGCCCAAAGACCGGTCTTGGAAGCAATCATGTCAGTCGTTTTCCTTCAAGGTGGTTAAATCGATCATAGAAACACAGAGCTGGAAAGGACCTCCAAGATCATCTAGTCCCAACCCCCTGCACAATGCTGGAAATTCACAACAACCTCCCCCCTCACACCCTTAGTGACCCCTGCTCCATCCCAGAGGAAGGCAAAAAACCTCCAGGATCCCTAGCCAGTCTGGCCTGGAGGAAAATCCCTTCCGGACCCAAAAGTAGTGATTGGCATTACCATCAGCATGTAAGAAAGGGCTGTGAGAGCTGAGCACTGACTTCTGCCTTTCTGTTCTCCCTCACATGATCTGCCTCAGTTCACAGAATCAAAACTGCTGCCAGATGACTATGCTTAAAAACTCCAAAGAACGAGAGCCCACCACCTCTCGAGGAAGCCTGTTCCACTGAGGAACCGCTATGTCAGGAAGCTCTTCTTAATGCTTAGCTGAAAACTCTTCTGATTTTATGTCCATGAATTAGTTCTGGTTTGAACTTCTGGGGCAACAGAAAACAACTCCGCGCCAACCTCTATATGACTGCCTTTCAAAGATGGCTTTCCTATCACCTCTCAGTCACCTCTCCAGACTAAACATACCCAGCTCCTTCAACCTTTCCTCGTAGGACTTGGCCTCCAGACCCCTCACCATCTTCATTGCCCTCCTTTGGACATGTTCCAGCTTGTCAACATCCTTCTTAAACCGTACTGCCCAAGACTGAATACAGTACTCCAAGTGAGGTCTAACCAGAGCAAAGCAATACTATCACTTTGCATGATCTTGATACTATACGTCTGTTGATGCAGCCCAAAATCGCATTTGCCTTTTTGGCTACAGCATCATACTGCTGACTCATGTTCAGTGTATGGTCTACTAAGACCCCTAGATCCTTTTCACACATACTACTGTCAATGCAAGTCTCCCCCAGCCTATAATTATGCATTCATTTTTCCTGCCTAAATGCATAACTTTACATTTATCTCTGTTGAAATTCATTCAATTAGTTTTAGCCCAGTTTTCCAGCCTGTCAAGATCATCCTATATTCTGACTCTGTCTTTTACTGTATTTGCTACCTCTCCCAGTTTAGTATCATCTGCCAATTTAATAAGTATTCCCTCTATTCCTTCATCCAAATTCAACAACTCTGAAAGAAGTTAAGAACTTAATGTATTAACAGAATGTATCTTTCCTCTCACTCTAAAAATCCCACTAAATGGCCTTGGGAAATGACTGAAAGAAGGAACATGTCTGCATCAGCAGAGGATCTGACTATTTTCAGAATATTGGAGGAAAATTTGAAGTTTTAGCATAGACCTATCTGGTGTGGTATTCGTCATTCTCTGCATTTGTGTGGATGTTAAAACTGGAGAGACGCGTTATGTTCTGAATCAACAGGAAACATTTCCTGACTTTGCTTGCAAACTCATCTACAGTGAGGACAAGTATTTTGGGAAGGAGGTTTTTCAAGGTGGAAATGTGTGAAGAAAAAAAATCAAGGATCAGAAGTGTTTTATGAGCTGGCTTTTACAGAAGGGCTTTGCAGGAACAGTTGATGGTTTTAAGAGCCAGATATACAAAATATCAGATATTGGATAAAAATACTGAAGCAAATTGTTGCTCTCATTAACTTTCTTGCATAAAGAGGACTTTGATTCTGCGGTAAAAACGCAACTTTCAGATTCCCCTAACAATGAAACTTACCTGTCAAATTAAAATATGTGCCATTCTCTTCATCTTCCATTTCAGGAACCTCTGAGGGGGAAAGGGGAAAGAGACATGTTTCATAAATTGCTTCACAGATGTATTATATTTATTTTATTCAAATATTTAAATCCTGCCGTTCCTCTTGGTTCCAGGCAGCTTACAACAATAGTTAAAACATCCCCAGCTAAAACCAAAGAGAAAATAACAAGCCCCAAATTCCTCCCCCTCCTCTGTGATATCGATTATGCTAAAGGAGAAGAAAGTGCATGCCAAAATCATTCTGGAGATTAAAGGAACAGGTTACTTTTTTCCTTTTATTTAAACCGGTCAATTCTCCCATAGATTAGTTATGCCTCTGTTTTGGGTACTGCCAGAATGCAGAAATAAAGGGGGGATTTTTATTTTATTTTATTTGCTTTCTGCTGATCAACACCCACACTGGAGAAAATGACCACCTGCATTATTTAGAAGTAGGACCTGGACATCAAGAATTGTCCAAGGCAGACATGTGATTATAGGAAGAATACCAGTGGTCAGTATCAGGGATTGTCAAATCATAAAAAGAAGCATGAACAATGAACACCCAAGTAGTGTGTTTGCCTTCTGCTGGGCCTTCCTTGATCCCAGTTGGACAAAAGGTACAAACAAAGACGAAGAAGAAGAAGAGCTGGTTTTTACATGCCGACTTCCTCTACCACGTAAAGGAGACTCAAACTGGCTTACAATCACCTTCTCTTCCCCTCCCCACCACAGACACCATGTGAGGTAGGTGGGGCTGAGAGAGCTCTAACAGAGCTGTGACTAGCCCAAGGTCACCCAGCTGGCTTCTTGTGTAGGAGTGGGGAAACCAACCTGGTTCACCAGATTAGCGTCTGTTGCTAATGCGGAGGGCTGGGGAATCAAACCTGGTTCTCCAGATTAGAGCCCACCGCTCCAAACCACCACTCTTAACCACTACACCACGCTGGCTTTATGATACGAGGTTGTTCCAGTTGCATGTAGCTTTATATACTCTCCTCTGCTTATAGACTCCTCTGTTCCTTTTTATCCTCACAACAACCCTATGATGTAGGTTCCACTGAAAGTATGTGACTGGCCCAGCATCACCCTATGACCTTCCATGGCAGACTGGTGATTTTAACTTGGGTCTCCCAGACCCTACTCTGAAGCTCTAGCTGCTACAACATACTGGACTTCATAGGGTTCCTGCTGCTGAATATTAGCAAGCAGCCAGGCCTAGGCGAGTCACACAAGTCTGGTGATATCATGTCACTCTGAGGTTTAGGGTTGCCAACCTCCAGGCACTAGTGGGAGATGTCCTGCTATTACAACTGATCTCCAGCCGATAGAGATCAGTTTACCTGGAGAAAATGGCTGCTGTGGCAATTGGACTCTATGGCATTGAAATCCCTCCCCTTCCCAAACCAAGCCCTCCTCATGCTCCATCCCAAAAACCTCCCGTTGGTAGCAAAGAGGGACCTGGCAACACTGCTGCGGTTGCTGCCAGCCTTGGCCCCAATGAATCTTTGCTCAAAGGCCAAAACATTGATAACAACCTGAATAAAGCAAAAGGGGGCAAAATGCAAGAGTTCTACAGAATTCTTCTTCAGGCAGCACCTTAAAAAAGACTGATGGCGGGAATTTAGACAATTAAGGGTCAATGTCAAACCTCTGTCTGCAGCTGGCATAATGGTCAGCCAGTAAAGAGTTTATTTCAGTAAAGCATTTTTCTGCCACCTTTCCAGCCCATCAGGGTCCACAAGGGGGTGAACATAAGAAAATATTTAAACAATTAAAATACTGTTAAAATTATAAAATTCAGTTAAAAGCACATAAACAAGCAACACTAGAAGGAGGGCCAATAACATTATTGGGTGGATGCCAGATTAACGGCTAATGGCAAACCACCTCCGAAACATCTCTTGACCTGAAAACCCTACGGGGTTGCCATAAGTCAGCTGTGACTTGACAGTAGTTTCTACCACCACCACATGCCAGATGAAACAAAAAGGCTACTGACAAAAGACACACATAGAGAGAGACAGACGAATCTCCTTGGGGAGAGAGTTCCAAAGTTTTGATGCCATGACGGAAAAGGCCCTCTCTCGGGTTCCCATCTGTCTAGCTTTAGATAGCGAGGCAACCAAAGCAGGGCCTCTGAGGATGACCTGAGAGAGCGGGTAGGTTTGTATGGGAGAAGGTGGTCCTTAAGGTATGTAAGTCCCAGGCCATACAGGGCTTTAAAAGTCAATGCCACTCTAGTCAACACTCTGGCTGCAGCATTCTGTACTAATTGTAGCTTCTGGACAGTCTTCAAGGGCAGCCCCACGTGGAGTGCACTGCAGTAATCTAATCTAGATGTTACCAGGGCATGCTCCATAGTGACAAGATATTTTCTGCCCAGGAAGGGCTGCAGCTGGCTCACCAGCCGAACCTGGTATAAAAGACACCCCTGGCCACCACTGCTACCTGTTTATCCAATAGGTGGCCAGGGTCCAAGCTACAAACCTGCAATCCCATCCAGAACAGGGGATTGTCCTGCCAAGGCAGGGGTTCTTTAAGATTTGGAGGCAATGAGCACTCTGGTAATTGAAGGAAAATCAACAGTTTAATTACCAAACCACACATTCAGCAGGCAAAACAACACAAAGTAACTCAGTACAAATACCACTGTACATGAGTGTCTCTCTCTCCTTCTTGGGTGCAGGGGGCTCCGCGTGCAGCATCCAGAGAGATCCCAGGGTCAACAGTCCAGTCACACAGCATCCAGCCTGATCTGTGTAGAAGCCCATTGTTCGTCTCCTTCTTGGGTTTTTCACTCCAGCCAGGTACTTTGGGTTGACTTAGGACACCTGGCCCACAGCCCTGCCTCCCTAATCATGCACACCAGCTGCTGCCTGAGCCAGCATAGACTGCCTAATCAACTTGTAAGCACACCTGGCGACCCAACACACTACAGAAACAAACTAAACTAACATTAATATGGAGGAATATGTGACATGTCAACCTACAACTCCTCGTACAATATTCTTCCGCATATTGCCACTACAGGGATAACCCATTTCCCAGGTTAGACTTCCCCCTATCACTAGAACCTCTTTTTGTCAGGATTAAGTTTAAGCTTATTAGCCCTCATGCATTCCAAAACTGCTTCCAGGCACAAGTTCACTGTTTCGACAGCCTCCCTGGATCTACTAGTAGAACAAGGTAGTGCTGAGTGTCATCTGCATATTGGTGGCAACTATCTGGATGACCTCTCTCCCAGCAGCTTTACATAGCTATTGAAAAGTATGGGGGACAAGGTGGAACCCTGGGAAACCCTGTAGGCCAAGGGCAGAGCAGCAGTCCCCCAGCACCCCCCTCTGAAACCTACCCTCGAGGTAGGACCAGAACCACCTCAGAACAGTGCTTGTCAACCCTAAAAAGGCCATCCAGAAGGATACCATGATTGATGGTACTGAAAGTCGCTGAGAGGTCTTGGAGAATTAACAGGGTTGTGTTCCCCCGTCCATCTCCTGCTGCATGACACCCACCAGGACAACCAAGGTCGTTTCAGTCCTATCACTAGGGTTCCCATATCCCACTTTACCACCGGCAGGAGGTTTTTGGGGCGGAGCCTGAGGGAGGGGTTTGGGGAGGGGGAGGAATGCCATAGAGTCCAATTGCCAAAGTGGCCGTTTTCTCCAGGTGATCTCTATCGGCTGGAGATCAGTTGTAATAGCAGGAGATCTCCAGCAAATACCTGGAGGCTGGCAACCTTACCTATAACCAGGCCTGAAACTTGATTGGAATGAATCACAATCCTTCAGTTCAGAATGCATTGGCTTTGTGTGTAAACTTTGTTTGTTGATATTTCTTTATGAAATATGGAAAAGACATCAAGTGAAACCAACGGTTAGGGTTCACCAACTTTTTTTTATATAACATTTTTTTTTGTTTTTTATAGTACAGTAGTTTCCATCATTCATTAACATAATTATATGATATGAACAATATTTCACTATTCTATATAACTAATTAATTCAAATATTTACGTTGACTTCCCCTCTATCCTCCTCTATCTTTTTGATAACTTTATTGTCACCTTTTCATTTAATTTCTGATTCATTACAATACTTCATATAAAAATCTGATTACAATTCTTAAAATCTAAATCATTTATCTTAATAATATTTCTACCTTGATCAATTGAATTAGAGCAAAACATAACCTTCAATACTTCCCAATTTAAATTCCTTTTGACAATATATTGTCCATGCCTCCCATTCTCCCACAAATTCTGTATTCTCCTTTTGATTTACTAATGCCGTAAGTTTAGCCATTTCTGCTAGTTCCAACATTTTATTTATCCAGTCCATCTTATCCGGTGTCTCTGAAAGTTTCCATTTTGCTGCATAAACCAACCTTGCAGCTGTAGTGGCATATATCAAGAAAGATCTCTGAGTTAATATTGTTTCCGGTATAATACTTAATAACATCATTTCCGGCGTTTTAGGGATAATCTGTTGCATAATCAGTCTCAATTCATTATAAATCATATCCCATGGGTTCACCAACTTTTAAACCTCTACTAGGTGTCCCTTTAATATCAGCGCCATCTGAAGCAAATACCAGGTGATACAATTTACCTCCACGCCAGGAAAAGTTTCAGCTGCCCACTTCCACACATCACTCCACTGCTAAAGGGACAGGATTGTTTTTCTCCTGCCCAGCGGGTAAGCCTGCCAATAGTACAAACTTAAGGGAGAACATTTTCTTGTTGTGTTAGATCTAATGCCAATATTGAAAAGATTACCTGTTTGCCCAGTTTTTCCCCAATTGAGAACAAAGAGAAGATTGACACGGAGATCCGCAAGAAGGGGGGAAGGACTCAAGGAAACAGGTTCTTGGCCTTCCAGAGTCTTCGAAAGGCTGTGGGAAGTTGGGTTGCCAAGTCCCTCTTCGCCACCGCCGGGAGATTTTTGGGGCAGAGTCTGAGGAGGGTGGGGTTTGGGGAGGGGACTTCAATGCCATAGAGTCCAATTGCCAAAGTGGCCATTTTCTCCAGGTGAGCTGATCTCTATTGGCTGGAGATCAGTTGTAATAGCAGGAGATCTCCAGCTAGTACCTGGCAGTTGGCAACCCTAGTGGGAATGCCAAGTGCTTTGTTATTTTTATTAACTTCATTTATAATCTGCGTTTCTCACTGAGACTCAAGGCAGATTAAAAACTATTCATATTACAAAATGTGATAAAAACAGTGCAGTATAATAGCCACATTCTTGATTTAAAAAGAGTAACGTGGTCTGGTTGGAATTGGGGAAATGGAAACACAAATGCCACTAAACACGGCTGTTTAAGGCAACAGAGCGGTCCATATAGCGAAAGGAACCGTCTATAAATTTATCCCTTCTGGGTGCCAATTGAGGGGGCCCTTCTGATAGCCTCAGGCTGTCCACTGCATTAACCTAGGAGCCACTGTTGGATATTGTGAGCCCATGGATCGTGATTGTGGTTAGAAAGTGTCAGGTCAGAGCACACAATAAAACAGAGTCAAATACTTTTTCTTAATCAAACAAATATCCTTTACTTTCCTAAACAGGGTAGGTTACATGGGATGAAAACAAATAACAATCTTTCCATCTAGTTCCCTATAAAACTTGCTAGAGATTCTAGCAGGTACTATGGCTTAAATCCGTTTGTCTGTGTCCCAGAGCAAGAGAGCTGAAACAAACATCTTTCATCTGTGAGATTCAAAAAGCAACTGAACATCCTGCTCTAAACTTTTACAACCTTAACAAAGGATCAGGGCAATAAAGGGCGAAAACGCATGGTCGCTTTATCCTCCTTTAATCCGTGTTTTAGCCAGGATCGAACACATTAGGCAAAACGCATGTGTTCGATCCTGGCTGAATCCTGGATGAAGCAGGGATTAAAGGAGGATAAAGCGTCCATGCATTTTCGCCCAAAGACAATTCTAACTCCGTGACATTCTGCACGTTTGCAATGGCGATTTGCTAGCCAACAGACTACTGACATCTGTTATTTCATGATGATCTTGAGACTATCTAAACTGTTGATATAAACAAGTTAACCCTTCAACTGCCTTGACAGAAATGGAACTCGCATTGAATCCCCAACAGCCACCACAGAGAATGTGCATCAAGGGGCAGTTGTCGATTTTACCTTTTTGGCAGGATGATGCCTTCAGAAGGCTTTGCTCCGAAGAACACAGATGTCACAGAGGATGTGGTCCTGCGGGCACGCAGGTTCAAAGCCATGAAGGGCTTCAGGTGATATTTAGAAAGCTGAATTAAACCCATTAGCTGATTGGTAGCCAAGGGAGCGTCTGCAGGACACTTGTGATACACAGATTCTGCTGAGTGCCCCAAAGGAACAGGGCTACGGTGTTCTGTGTCAACTGGACTGAGTTTTCTTTAAGGGCAGACCCTAGGGTTGCCAACCTCCAGGTTATCCACAATAAAATAATTGCAAAATACGTGGTACATATAGTACAAGGAAAGTATTATCCAATTGGATAATACTTTCCTTGTACTATATGTACCACATATTTTGCAATGATTTTATTGTGGATAAATTACTTTATTTGTAGAAAGTTGCTGTTTAGTATATTGTCGAAGGCTGTTTAGTGTTTACTAGCCTAACCTACAGCACGCTAATTTTGTGTTTGCTATAACCTCCAGGTTATAGCTGGAGATCTTCTGCTATTATAACTGATCTCCAGCCAACAGAGATCGGTTCACCTGAAGAAAATGGCTGCTTTGAAAATAGGACTCTATGCCTCCCCAAACCCCACCCTCCTCAGGCTCCGGCCCCAAAACCTCCTGCCGGTGGCAAAGAGGGACCTGGCAACTCCAGCAGACCAATGCAGAGTGTGTTACAGTGGTCTAGCATTGAGACAATCATAGCATGGTTCCACATGGCCGCTAGGGTTGCCAGATCCCTCTTCGCCATTGGCAGGAGATTTTGGGGGCGGAGCCTAGGGAGGGCGGGGTTTGGGGAGGGCCAGTAATCTGACTCCGTGTAAGGCACTGCTCCCTCCACTCAGTTCAGGCTTTTTGGTGTCCGTCTAACTTGGGCATCCTAAGGGATTGCCCAGGTTTGCTTCATGGTCAGCCCTGCTATTGGCGTTTTCGGTAGGGTTGCCAACCTCCAGGTGGTGGCTGGAGATCTCCTGCTATTACAGCTGATTTCTAGGTGACAGAGATCAGTTCACCTGGAGAAAATGGCCACTTTGGCAATTGGACTCTATGGCATTGAAGTCCCTCCCCTCTCCAAACAATGCCCTCCTCAGGCTCCATCCCCAAAATCTCCAGGTAATCCCCAATTCGGAGCTTTCTGACGCCCTAGCTTTCTGTGTCTTACCATTAATTGCATTATTGAAGCACTCAGCATCTTCATCTTCGCAGTAAACAGGGATGCATTCCTCATCCTTACAGTTTTCATAGCAGAGCAGACTCCTGGCTGAGAAAGAGAACACTGTTACCAACAAGTATTTTGAGCATTTTTTTTAATGCTTTTTAAAATGCTTTTGAAGATTATAGATAAAACAAAAAACAAAAGGGGACTTTAGGTAGGATGGGTTCCAGAGCAGAATTTATTTTTTTTCTTTTTGCTTTTGCACTACACATGCTAAATACTACAGAAGAACTAAAAACGAATAAATCCAATTGACGACTCATTCTTCTGCAGAACCTGCTAAACTGGGGGGGGGGGATTAGTCCTTTCCCCCCTTCCACCATAACATTTGCAGTCAACATATCTGTATACTTCACTGGGATTTTTTCAATTCTTCGTGCATACAAATTATTATTTTAATTTCCTTCATTACATTTTATGTTGAACTGAAAATACTCACTTTTTAAAGCAACGGTTGGCATTGCTATACAATCTTTTAACTAAGAAAAATGTAAAAATATATTATACCATGACTTGCATCAAAGGTTGATTTTCTGATAGCAGCAGGCATTTCCACCTCTGGAAGATGGGGGCCAGGGTTTTTTTTATTCTCCCCTTCCTAATGCTGACCTCACTTCATCCTGACGCTGTTCCTTGGGAGTAGAAAAGAGTAGGAGTCCAGTAGCACCTTAAAGACTAACAAAATTTCTGGCAGGGTAGGAGTTTTCGTGAGCCACAGCTCACTTCTTCAGAAATTTTGTCTTCAAGGTGCTACTGGACTCCTACTCTTTTCTACTGCTAGTGACAGACTAACACGGCTACCCTTTGTGATCTATCACTGTTCCTTGGGGATGCACGTGACAGCAAGTGACATCAATAGAGTTGCCAGGTCCCTCTTCGCCACCGGTGGGAGGTTTTTGGGGCGGAGCCTGAGGAGGATGTGGCTTGGGGAGGGGAGGGACTTCAATGCCATAGAGTCCAATTGCCAAAGCGGCCATTTACTCCAGGTGAACTGATCTCTATTGGCTGGAGATCAGTTGTAATAGCAGAAGAACTCCAGCCACCACCTGGATGTTGTCTCAAGAAATAACAAACAGCACGTAGCTCAAAGTCTCTATATATTTACAACATACAGCACAGACAAGGAGGACTACTCTAACCCTAACACTAACTGTTCAAAAACACGGTATGTATCACACAAAACAAACAACAAAGTACATACAAAAATATTCACACCCCTCCCTGTTTGTCCATAACAAAAAAAAATTTGAACAATCGGGGAGGGGTGTGAATATTTTTAATATTCTAATAGCCAAGTCAGCCAAATCTGAGGATATTTATATCTAGTGGTTGTGCTGTGAACAGCCAAGACATCTTTCTGCAAACCTGAAAAATGCCCCAGGTTTGCAGAAAAAAATCTGAAATGTGAAAAAACACACATGAGGGGGGTTAAAAACCCAGAAATTATAAAAGGTATGTCTGTAGTTTTAAGAAATGAATTCTCACAGTGGCCTTTGCTAGGCAACCACAGTATTCCAGGCTTGGTTTGTCAGTAAAAGGCAAGGAGAGGGGGAAGTGCCCTTTCTAAGCTTATTTTGGCCTTTGAGTGAGGACTCCTTGGCTAGGGTTGCCAGCTCCAGGTTGGTAAATTCCTCGAGATTTTGTGCTGGAGTCTGAGGAGGGCAGGGTTTGGGGAGGGGAGAGGACTCTGCCCAATATAATGCCATAGAGTCCACCCTCCAAAGCAGCCATTTTCTCCAGGGGGACAGATAGGGTTACCAACCTCCAGGTACTAGCTGGAGATCTCCTTCTATTACAACTGATCTCCAGCTGCTAGAGGTCAGTTCCCCTGGAGGAAATGGCTGCTTTGGCTATTGGACTCGGTGGCATTGAGGTCCTTCCCTCCCGAAATCCCACCTTCCTCAGGCTGCACCCCTAAACTTCTCACCAGTAGCAAAGAGGGACCTGGCAAACCACCTCTGTTAGTCTCTTGCCTTGAAAACCCCATAAAGGGTTGCCATAAGTCTGCTGCGACTTGATGGCACTTTACACACACACATCTATCTATCTATCTATCTATCTATCTATCTATCTATCATTACTACTTTATTTACTCACCCATGCCACAGAGGAGCAGAAGTGCCAAACCATGGAGAATAACCTTGTTCATCTTCGATTTCAGAGGATTGATTACCAAAGAGTAACCAAAGGCAGCACACTGGTCTCTCTCTCTCTCTTTCTCCCAGGTACACCCAGACAGGTGTGTCATTCCTATTTATCCTGAATAATTCAGCATTGAGCTGTTGGCAACAGTGTTCTTGAAACGTCATTTCTCATAACTAGAATAATATATCTCCTGGGAGGAGGTTTATAACAAATATTAATTGGAAAATCAGGCAGTTCATTGCCAAACAAAACAAGACTGGAATCTTTTCCTGGTACAAGTTTTCTCTTATACAATTTTATCATAAACTGATGTGTGATGCATTTCACCAGCATAAAACATGATTCTTAGGCCATGCTCAGGGGGTCACCTAAATATGGTTGGTGGGCTTTCTTCAGCTGTCTCTCACGTGTACGGTTGTCAACCTCCATGTACTAGCTGGAGATCTCCTGCTATTAAAACTGCTTTCCAGCCGATAGAAATCAGTTCCCCTGGAGAAAATGGCCAGTTTGGTCTTTCGACTCTATGGTGTTAGTCTTTAAGGTGCTACAGGACTCTTGCTCTTTTCTACTACTGCAGACAGACTAACACGGCTACCCACTGTGAATTATCTGGCAAACCTATTCACATGTTGAATGGGCCCCTTTCACTGGGCACCTTCCCTTCCCCCTTTTGTATAAAGCTATTAAAGGAAAAGGTTGACATTCTGTTTGGAGGCTTAACTTTTGCCTCTGGGCCAGTTCAAACATCACCAAAAGAATAGGTTTGTTTGTGGAACTAGGAATTGGCCATTAAACAATGAGAATTTCTGAGAGGCTTTGTCAATTGCGGGCTTGAGCCCCATTGCTCTTCCTCTGTCTCCCCACTGACAATTCATCTTGGCATAATCTTTTCCTATAATCTCTTTTGGACAAAACACACGGCTGCCACAGCATGCTCCACAGCCCTGTTAAGATTATTTTGGACCACAGGAGGCAATTATGTGCCAGCAGCTACTTGGGCCTTTCACGCAAAGGCAGCTCCAACCTTGCTATATGGAGTTCCACTTGCCGTGTGTGTGTGTGTGTGTGTGTGTGTGTGTGTGTGTGTGTAAAGTGCCGTCAAGTCACAGCCGACTTATGGCGATCCCTTTTTTTTGGGGGGGGGGTTCATGGCAAGAGACTAACAGAGGTGGTTTGCCAGTGCCTTCCTCTGCACAGCAACCCTGGTATTCCTGGGTGGTCTCCCATCCAAATACTAACCAGGGCTGACCATGCTTAGCTTCTGAGATCTGACGAGATCAGGAAAGCCTGGGCAGTGGGGAAAATAGCAGACTGCCATAGCCAAGATTAATGAAAAATTCAATTCCTGTTGATTCCATTTTTTATGTTCACTGTCAAACATCCCCATGTGTTTCTCAGGCCCAGCTATCCAATTCTGCAGAATTTGCAGAACCATCTCTGGAGGCTAAGGCCTGGATAGTAACCTTCTCCTTTAGACTGAAAATCTGCAATTCAACACAGGGTTCCTATTTGTTTTATTTTGCCAATGACAGTTTCCAAAGTTCATGGTCAACATTGGTGGACGATAGACTATTAAAACTGGGCCTCCCTCTGGAAACCCTTAATCAAATGGAGCTTGATAGTTGGAGCACGTGCTGTAGAGCCTGAAGGGTATGGTCCCTATACTATTTGGGCCTCCCTGTCCCGAAGTCTTTACCTGCCCATTGTAAGTTTCTAATGGTTTCCAAATACAGAATTTTATTATCCACAGGGCAAGATTAAATACTTTGCCATTAGGGGAACTAACAGGTAGACTTCATGGGATCCCCTTCTCAAGTTGATTTTGCGATTGTAACTCAGGGGACCTAGATACCATTTGGCACTTTTTAATCATTTGTAAGAAATACAAAGTGGCCTGCGAGAAATGGAACTGTAGGGATATTTAAAAATAGAGCCCTGATACAAAGCAAGAGCTTGTAGGTAAGCTACTAGTAGATGTTGATCCAAATGTGTCCTTGACGGTTGCAAAATTCTTGTCTATGGCAAGAAACCTTTAAAAACCTTTAAAACAATTTAACTTGTATTCTCATACAGTTAAAATGAGAAATTTGAAATGAAATGTTACATATGGTTTTTAGTTATTTAGTTGTTAATTTGTATACTATTTTTCTTTTTGCTTGTGACCTGTTGGTCTTTAAAGGTAAAGGTCCCCTGTGCAAGCACCAGGTCATTCCTGACCCATGGGGTGACGTCACATCCCGACGTTTACAAGGCAGACTTTGTTTTACGGGGTGGTTTGCCAGCACCTTCCCTGAGTCATCTTCCCTTTACCCCCAGCAAGCTGGGTACTCATTTGACCGACCTGGGAAGGATGGAAGGCTGAGTCAACCTTGAGCCGGCTACCTGAAACCCACTTCCACCGGGATCGAACTCAGGTCGTGAGCAGAGCTTGGACTGCAGTACTGCAGCTTACCACTCTGCACCACTGGGCTCTTTAAGCAGTAAATAAATGGTGATGATTGGAAGGCAGAGCTGTCTCTTCTTTACTCCTCCCTTGTTGCCCAGGAAATGGATCAAAAAGGTACAAAGTAAGGCAAAACGTAGAAAATGCCCCCTCCAAAAAAACCTGAATCACAAAATCCAAACTTTGAAAGGGGAAGGGTTGAATTATTGATGCTTCCCAACAAATTCAGACCTGCTGCTATGTTGCCAGATTTCACCCATAGATCCATCCATTCATGAACAAGACTGTTCCTCCTTTCAGCTGTGCGGTTTGCAAGGTATGAAACTCGATCAGCTTTTGGGACAAGATAAACTTCCAGGACTGAGAATCTATCTAGAAAATGTGGTGGGCCCTGCAAAAGAAAGAGCTCACTGTCTCCGAGTCTGAGGTAAATTGCCTCACTTGATATCCTCAGTTTCCACAAGACATTTGCTGGGTCCAGGGGTGCTGAGGGGGGTGGGGCAACTAAGGTAGGGTTGCCAGGTCCCTCTTCGCCACTGGTGGGAGGTTTTAGGGGCGGAGCCTGAGGAGGGTGGGGTTTGGGGAGGGGAGGGACTTCAATGCCATAGAGTCCAATTGCCAAAGTGGCCAATTTCTCCAGGGGAACTAATCTCTATCAGCTGGAGGTCAGCTGTGATAGCAGGAGATCTCCAGCTAGTACCTGGAGGTTGGCAACCCTACACTGGGGGGATGAAAAACTAAGCACATTCATCCACCTATGGGCTGACTGAGCTAAGCAATGATAAGTTCTGTATGTTGTCTGGGTTGGGTCTAGCAGAGAAAGAGTGATCTGGCAGAGGAAAGCTTCACCTGGGGGACCCACAATTGGGCTGGTGGGAGGCCTGGCTGGCTGGTTAAGAAGCAGCTTCTGCTCACTGTCAAATGCTGCCTGATGATACCGTGCTATGCATTGACAGTTTCCCCTTGCGAAATAAGAAGATGTCCTTCAGGCTTCACTGACCATGGGTGTTTTGAAGGAAACTTTCAAGTGGGGACCCAATTCTGAGGGTGGCACTGGCCAACCCAAAGGTATTCCCAAGCATTATGTACACTATGTTCCCAGAAGCCCTTAATGAACAATCCAGTTCTAATCACATCGATTCTGGTAACTGTTTGAAATACAGACATGAAATCAAGACCCGTAAAACACGAGGCCAGTGCTTTCCCAGATCGTGGTTAGCAGCCCAACTGGTTCCCGAAGCCCGTTCTCAGAAACAGGCACACTCTGACAAAACCTGTTTGCAAATATTGACACAATTTGTGTATGTATAATATCTATATTGTGTATATATCTTTCACGTGTTTTCGCCACTATCACTCCCATCATCTGATTCCCGTACATTTATTACAAAGCATAAAAACATAGCATTAAAAATGCATTTGTGCTACTCTGTATACCTTCCCTCAAAGTTTCATTCACACACTTTCATCCTTCTCCCTGTCAGCTGTTCCTGGGAACAAGTGTACACCTGCCTAGATGGACCTGAAGACTTTCAGAGAGACGGGCTAAAACGCACGGTCACTTTATCCTCCTTTAATCCCTGTTTTAGCCAGGATTGAACGCACATTAGGCGAAACGCATGGGTTCGATCCTGGCTGAATCCTGGCTGAAACAGGGATTAAAGGGGGATAAAGCGACCGTGCGTTTTTGCCCATAGTTGTCTGCAGCCTCCTGCAGTCTAATTGTCCTTAGTGACACCAATGAATGACACAGAATGAGTAAGATTCTGCTCCTTGGATTCGCCGGTGCATTCCTCTTCACTGTCAGGAAGGTGAGAACCGGCTTCTGCTCCTGCTGATTCCTTGCAAGGCTGAGAGGCAGAAAGAAATCCCCTCTTCATGCTAAAGAAGCACGAGCAATTGAGAAGTCTGTCAAATAACTGCCTCCCTGACAGCAGCCGGTGCTCGGAACTAGTAGGTGGTCATAAATCCCTATTTAGTGATTGCAAAATTCTATCAGTGCAGATTTTGCAATGAAATCACATCAGATCTTGGTCTTCTCCTCTTTCTCTTTGGATAATAAAACCTATGAGAGATAAAACAAGGAGTCCAATCTGGATTGGCATTTTGTGGGACTTCTGCCCCCATTTCCCCTGTACTATGAGAGCCCCCCTAATATTGGGGGTCACTTCTGTAACCTATGACTCAGGAAAAGCGCACCATCGAAAAACAGAGATAAAAAAAAACAACAATATGCTACCATGGCAAGAATGACCAATTTGGTAAATAGTGATCAGAGCTACGAACTATTTTACGAGAAATGGAAACTATTTTATCAAAACATTAAGATATAATAATAATAATAATGACAATAATAATAATAAGTGGTTGAAAAGTTAATGGTAGTTCATGATCAAATTAACCAGGCAACGAAATCTATATTCATAAGCTAGGAAAGCAATCTTGATTTAATAACCACGCAAGGTATGTATGATACTGCAATAGACTTTTTGTCTTTATGATTTGTATTGCCAAATCTTTTACCCTTTATTTCTGTATTCTCTCCCTTCTTTTATGAAATAAAACTTGAACAAAACAAGCGAGAAACCACAAGGACCTATGGTGGGAATCTCATTTGCTCCTTCCCCAGTATTTCCTGTCCCTTTCCTGAAAGCCCCCATAGCCTCTTCCCTGATGCCTTACCTGCCCTTTAAACTTTCCTGCTGGTTTCTAACAAGCCAGATTGTGGGGAGAAGCAGCACTTTGGGGGAGAGAGCAAAGCACCGCTGCAGGGATCATTGAGAGAATAGTAGGCAGAACAAACAAACAAAAAATTCTGCCTCCTGGTGAATGATAGTGAGAGAAGGGGACAGAAGAATATCCCTCAGTAGGGAGTTTCATAATCTTGGTGCCAGTACTGAGAAGGCCGTCTTGGGTTGCCAGCCATTTATAAAGCAGGTGCACCCAAAGCAGGGCCTCAGAACATGATCTTTGCAATCAGGAAGGTTTGTACAGGAGTAGGTGGCCCTTAAAGTATTCTGGTCTCAAACTGCATAGGGCTTTAAAGATCAAAACTAGCACCTCGAGTTGGGCTTGAATGACATGATCCCTACCACACACACCAGTCAGCAAGCTGAATTTCCAAGGGGAGGAAAGGAGATAAGAGAAGCAAAGCTCTTCTCTAGCTTGCATATATGATCCAAGGTAAAAATTAAAGCGGTAAAGTGAGCCTTGTAAGGCACTATAGATGGTAACTGCAGCTGGGAAACACCCCCCCCCCCCCGGCTTTTCTTGAGTAAACCGTTGCTTCCATTGCAAATACCAGAGGGACATTCAGGGAACTGATCAGTGCCCGGAAATGGGCCACAATGTTCTGTAGGTGCATTCACTGTAATCTGTGAACAAGGCTACTGGGGCAAATACTAGTGCTCCTGCTCCCAGTAATTTATTCTCATTGGTCAGAATGCCTCTGAAAATCTTGGAAGATTCCCTCTCCTGGAAGTCCCCACAGCTTCCCCATAAGTAGAGATCACTGAGAGTCAATTGTAGTGTCCACTGATTTGTGCCCCCCTTCCGCCTTTATGGATCCTTGTTACCCTATCAATCTAAAGGCCCTCTGTGAAATATTGTGAGCCTCACAGAGTTACTATTTTTCTTTATGGAATCAACTTCTGGGTTTTAAACAGGCATATTAATGTTTACATGCCCACAGCACACTGAGGAACAAATATCAACCATGGCATTAAAGCCCTAGGTGTAGATTGGAATGCTTGCAGAGGGAATATGTGCTAACCACAGCCTGCTTTTCTGCTCAAATTCTCATACATATGTCTCATTGGATACTAGGGTTGTTTATGCATGGGTACTTGGACTCATGTTTGCCTCGGACAGTCTCGCTTGTTCCTTACAGTTATGTAAGGACCCCCCCCCCCCGATCTGGGCTGATGGGGCATGGCCCAGCCTGACCAAGTGACATTTATATCATATCTGGCCCGCATAACAAATGAGTTAGACACTCCTGCTTTAACTGGAAACTTTATTTGAAAGAAGTCTAACCAAGTGTGTGAAAATATGTTGTCCTGCCATCTTTTTTACAGACCTGTGCTGTGGCGACTTCCCGACTTTCAACTCCAGCCTATCACCTGGGGACTAGGAAAAATGCTCTTAAGGAAGGGTAGTCTAGGAAGCAATTGTTGACATGGTTGGAAAAGACCAGTTTGTGCAATGATTGCTGATGCCTCATGGCAACCTAACTAATACATTTGGAATAATGCTATCTGTAATGCTAACATCATTATTTACTTTAAGAGCGATCAGCATTAATGTCTGCACTGCACTAGAGAAAGCTGGCCATGATTGCTTTTGCATGAGACACCTATTCCCACTAGTGTGTTTAAGCCGCAGCTAGCAAGGAAAGCTCTCTATCTCTACGAAAGGGAAACTTACCTTTGTGTCTTAGATGCTGGAGGGTAACAGAAGTTGGCTGTCATAGAATCATAGTTGGACCACCAGGGTCATCTAGTCCAATCCCCTGCACAATGCAGGAAATTCACAACTACCTCCCCACCCACACATACCCAGTGACCCTACTCCATGCCCAGAAGATGGCCAAGATGCCCTCCCTCTCACGAACTGCCTAAGGTCATAGAATCAGCATTGCTGACAGATGGCCATCCAGTTTCTCATCACCTTTATGGCTTTCTTGGCAAGTTTCCTTTGCAGAAGCCCATTGCTTTTGCTTCTTAGCAGAGTCATGTACATGAAGTTTGCCTTGTAAGTGACACCAATGCACTCTTTTTTGTTATTTTGTGTCTGTGTTAACTCTGGGGAGCGGCAAGGAAATAGACAGGAAAGAAGGGTCCCAGTGCAGGATTCTAGCAATCTTAGGTTTGACTGAACATTAGTAAACGTGAAGCCTATCTTAACAATAGTAAATATCGTGTTATATGCTCCTGTGTGATCATAGCAACCCTACCGTAAAGGCTGGTCTCTTATTACTGGCTTAAGGCTTGTCTGATTTTTATAAAGGACAAGTATGAGCTTTTAGCATCCATTTGAGATTCACAGTATAAAAATCCTTTTATCTGGGTCCAAAGAATGTATTTTACATCAATCGTAAGGAAGGAAAGTATTGAAGCATTTATTAGTTGATTTACTTTGTTACTTTAATTACGTTTAACGATAATTGTGTACTGGATACAATGCTGTTTTCATCGGAGTTTGCTCGTCCCTATAGCTTTCGAACCACCTGTGTCTCTTGCCTTGAAAACCCTGCAGGGCTTGCCTTAAGCTGCCAGCAACTTGATGGCACTTTCCACCATCATAACTTCCTGCGTTTCTGGTTCAGGAATGGCAATATGATTAAGAGAAATATCCTGGTATTGCCTATAGAAATCAAAGAACTGTGATGTAGAACACCTCCCCACACAGTAAAAGATTCAAGCTGAGAATATTCCTTTATATATTATTTTTAAAAACCTCCATGTAAAGAGAAAGCTAATAAAGCAGGGAGAAATATTTGCTGTGCTAGTTTTCTATCTGCAGGGAGGTTCTCCCCCTAAAAAAATGGGGCCATTCCCAAATTGTGATCCTCCATCTGCTGTCTGAAGAATGGGGCAATTGGTTCTGCCACCTTAGGCCTCTGTTTGGCGACCTAAAGTGTTTCAAGTACAGCAGAACATCCAGGGCACACCTTTGGCTCCTACAGACATTCCATCAGCCTGGAACATCTGTAAGGTGCAGCAAATACACTCATTGAATAAATTGTAAAGATAAAATGGAAAGGAGGAAAATGTTGTAGGCCGCTTTGGATCCCCCACGGGTAGGTAAATGTGGTATAAATGAAGTAAATAGCTATGGAGGAAGCCTGAAGTACTCAGATAAGTCCAAAGGCCAGACAGATGGCTTGGCTGGTTACAGCTGAGCTCTCCTGCCCTGAAAGGAGGTCTAAGGAGAATGTGCAAGGAGAACTGGAAGCTTCAAAAGTGCTTCTACTTCCACTTGTGATTTATAAGGCAATAAAGATCAGCTGGTGCCACCCCTGCAGAAGGCTGCTCCAGACTATGAAACAGGAATTTACAGAAGGCAGGTATTTATGGAACAAGGGTTTAACTCAGAAAGGATGCTCCTCGCAGCACAATTCCCTGCTCCCTCCTCAAGGCAAGTATTTCTGGTGGTCTCTCTGTACTGGATGTGATGTGGTTCACCAATCCCAACATAGATATGTAACAGAATAATATGCCCTTAAGAGGAGGATTCCTGATGTCACCTTGCATGAGTTACTGCTCTGAAGCGGCCTTCAAATGGTGGGGCTCATGCAGAAAAAAACATGGGGCTCTTCAGAGGACGGATAACTCAAAAGGGCTACTACACACTAAAAGTAAATGGGGGCCAGAGACACTGATAAAAGTGTTTCTCTCCAATTCGTATTCACAGAAGCTTGGAAAATACGGACTGAATATCTGTAAAGTGCCCCCTCCACCCAGAAAGACACCCCCAGTCTGGCCCACTTCAAATTCACGCACAATGTGCAGCAGTAGCGTAGTGCTCTCCCAGTTTCTGTTCATTTCACTGAAGCTTTCCTACAATAACTTCTACTTGAGTTTCATTTCCTCAAACCAAAATATAATTGCAAAGCTCAACCTCAGAAAGGTTTCTTGTCAAACCTAGGGATTTTAATGCTTTATTTTATTTTTTATTTTTTAAATACAATTTGGCAAGATCAGAAAACAGAATTCAGTTCTCGCCAACCCAAGGCTGGTTCACTATCCAAGCCAGGAGGAGGGTACGGGAGGAAATCATGGTGCCACTTTCCCTTTGGGGCAAGGTTGATTTCCAGTGGCAATGCCAGTGTGTCTGAGGTCCAGCCTCTCCTTGGGAATGGTGGGACAGCAACACAAGCATATTTTAAAGAAAGCAATACATTATCAAGACAGGAGGGTCTACTCTGCAAATATGTTGTATCAAAGATAGAACACGAACAGTTCAGAGTAGGGAATAATTAAGAGCTCCTACTGGCTCACAGTCTCAACTCAGAAGGGATGTTCCCACTGCACTGCTACAGGAAATGCTTCTAGATCCTGCAGTGTGGAAGCCCCTGAACTACCTTGAGCAGACCCTGAACAAACCCCTGGGGGGGGGGGCGGAGAGAGAATGCTCTCTTGCCTCCAGACGCAACAGGAAGAAAATCCAAAGAGAAAACAGTCCCAAAGGAGATTTTATATCCCGTTAAATAATATGCCATCCAGGACAAGCCAAATAATTTCCAAGCAATACAGGCATCTATCAAAGAAAGCAACACGTTTACAAGACAGACCTATTGTGCACATATATGGTGTCAAAGTTATTAAAAGAACAGTTCCCCACTGCCCCCAGAGGACCTGATCACCTTGCTTCTTTTTCCCTCTCCCTTTTTAGAGCTTACTTCCACAGAGGGGATCCAACGCAACTGGAAAAGAGATTCACCAGGAGTAAAAAAAACTTGAGGATGGATCCTACAGAAGATTTTCATAAATGGAAAGGGGGCTTTTGCTGATTCTCCTCTCCCAACCTTTGACTCTGCTCCCCAGACTGTTTGGGGGGGGGGAGACACTTGTCTGTCAGAAACAACATTTGGGGCTTCAGTGGAAGAGTGCAGGGCCAATAAGGCCCCTTCCATCAGTTAAAAGTTTCTGTGGGATCCAAGCACAGATCCAAGCCCTAGAATGTCACACAGCTGTCAATACAAATTCCTGACTGCAGATAACAGAAGCACTGAAATGTAAGGCAAGGTGGTGGAAGGATATTGGAACGCATATATAAACCCAAGGCAGACATTTACAGTCTTCCCTTTGGATCAATATTGGGAGATAATCATGGCACTATAAAAAAATGGTAAACATGTACCAAAGGATAAATGCGATACTTTAACTCCAGGCGTACCATTTTTCTGGGCTCGATATAGTGTCAGCCTACTTGAATTGGGTTGAATTTCCACCTGTTGTAAAGAAAATTTAAAGGCAGAAGAGCTGAGTTAGTGCTGGTTCTACACAATCGCACCCCTCTTGCCCTGCAGGTGAAAGATTCTGTGGTCTGTCAACAGGAAACCCAATTAGAGTGCAGATCCTTTCTATTGTATCAACAAGTATTTATGAGAAAAACAATCAATTGAATGGCAGGCAGATAATAATTATATATGAAAGTATTTCTAGAAATCTTTGTTAAGATCAAAGATATAATTATCACTGCTTAACAGTTACTATTTTACCACCATTTTAAATATTTTCTATTATTTTTAACTTTGCGGTCGTTTATAATATTATATGTATATTCCTTATCTTTTCTTTTTCGTAAGAAAATGGGACCATGCTTTTTTCACGTTTTTTAACGAATTGAAATAAATCTTTAGAAATAATAAAAAAGAGAGAGTATAGATCCTTCCCTGTCTCTTCAGCAGCTAGAGAGAAACTGATGAAATGTCACCTCTTTCCAGGGTTGTGGAACCCACCATAGTGATGACTCTCCCTGGGATTCAGCATTTCAGTGTGTTGGATCCTCCAATGAAGAAATAGGGACGGAGCATCTTTCCAGAGAATGAGGTTGAAGGGAAAGTGAAGAGCTTTTGATTTGAAGCAACAGAAAAAAACTCAACACAACCTGCTTCATAGTCCAGGAGCACCCGGATCTTTTGAAGAATGCCGCAAGATAACTTGACTGACTGAGAGGAAGTCGAAGCACATATCTGCCAATCTGTCCTACCATAATAACTATTATAATTCCCTACTGTCTGCACAATCCAGAATCCTTCGTTAGGATTAAGGATGATATTTCCCTTCCTCTTCACTGACTCACTAGCTACACCCACAGCCCACACTGCCTGTCCATACCCCAGTTCCACCTCCCACCAGTGTCTTCCTGAGGTGAATTTCTCACGGCCCAGCACACTTTGATGAGTATCAAATCTCTCAGGGTTGTTGGGCAGTTTCTGCGCTGTCTGTCCCCATGTCAAAGTCTTCAGATCCTTAGACAGAATGAGGTTAGGATGTGCTGTGTCTGGATCCAGAGTCACGTTCACTGTGGGACAGAGAAAGAGGAGGCTTCTTGGAAATCAGGGAAAGGATCACCATCAGCTGCTAAAACCCAAGTCAGAAAACCTCCTTTCTGGAAGGTCCAACAGCAACTACAACGAAACATTCCTTCAAGATGAAAAAACTGCCTGATGAAGTTATAAAGCGGCCAGTGAATCCATATACTAATAGCAAAGTTTTGGCTAAATCTACAGATACCTAAATCTGCAGATCGGGGCAACACAGATGCTCAGCAGACTTTTCTGCAAATGGGGGACTCACCGTGTTTGTAGAAAAATCTGAAATGTTTAACTTTTTGCCCAAATTAAAATAGTTTTTTTTTAATCTACACTTTGCTTTTTTTTAATCTACACTGCTGCTGTGGCAATGGAGCCCAGGTGCCAGTCCGGTCCCAGCCACTGTGGCAGAACCCAGGAGATGCTGACAGGTTATTTGCGGTGGTGGCAGAGCCCGGGAGCTTCTCCAAGCCTGTCCTTAGTGATTACTGCTAGTGAAATTTTCCCAGTGCTAACTGCTGCACCCCAAGCTACTTTTGTGCCCCATGGATAGAGTACACAGGAACCGTACATCTTGGACGGGCCAGATGGATTGAGAAAAACAGGATGCTGGGTTGGAAAAAAGTTTAGCCCCCTTCCCTGGCCACAGCCTTAATCAGTCCACCCCTCATAGCTGCCTTTTACCTTTAACCCCCTCCAGGAAATCTGTACTTTGACCCTCAGCCACTACACCAACTCTCATCTACCTGCCAGCCCCTACCCCTTCTTGTTATCCTTCCCATTCCCTCTCCCCTGGATAGTGTAGTTATTGTTCAAGTCTTGGGGAAACTGTCTCTCTCTGTAAGCTGAGGCCCTTGTCTAATGCTGCATGACTGAATCTTTGAAAAAAGGGATTTTCGGTTGAACCTAAATCTCTTATGAAGAGATGGAATCTCCTTAATTTCAGGCAGAAGAGTTACCTTTTGTCAGTGCTTCAACCAGTATTTTATCCAGAGACTCTGTTAGGGGAAGAAAAGACAAAATATGTGGGGAATTATTAAAAAAAAGAAAAAGAGTACAGAAAGTTAGATGCTCTTTAATAAGTAGCCTAGGTCATTTGGAGGTCTGTATTCCGGCCCCCCTCCACAGGATGTCCAATACCTTCACATTCTTTCAGAGCCTTTTGTAATGCAGGAGTTTGCTCTGGGTAAATCCGGAGGGTCTGCTTCAGTATTGGATGCAATTCCACCAGTTGCCTTTCAGGTGTCTTCTCATATCTGGAAGGCAAAAAAGAGAAGCCTGAGCAGGTCTTTATTCAAAAGCAGACCCACTCACAAAAAGGCATCTTATTTCAAGGCTACAGTTCTTCCAGTTAATTTTAATCTTGTAGGGAGGAAACCATCCTCTGGACTATTTTTTTCTCCTTAGGACCAAAAGGGGCTTTAGCAAAAGAAAAGGCTGACTGTGCACAGAATCTGTGACCCTGTAGAAATGTTTCAAAAAATAACACGCCTGAAACTCTTCCACAAAAGAAACAGAAAGGGGCATGAGAAAGAATCACGTACCTGCTCAATACAGTTTTGGGATCCTGAAAAAGAGTGGGAGAGAGAAATGGGTCTTAGTTACACAGAAAACTCACTGGGCTTCTTGGTATTCTACAGGGGATCTGTTATTTCTTCGCCCTCTTTCTAGGAGAACCAACGGCCATCCCCAGGATCAAGCTCTCTGTATTTCCACTCTGAGCTTTTTACTGCCTTTCCCATGGCAAGAACTTTGATTTCGCACCTGCACAAATACGTTTTCGGGCTGCTGAAACTTCTCCTCCAACTCTATGATTAGGTGATTGAGATCTGAGATTTCCTCAGAGAATCTAGTGAGGTTTTCTTTGTCCCTCTTCTCCAGCTCTTCCTCCATCTTCTCCAGCTGGGACAGCCTGAGCTGTTCTTGTTGCTCAAGATAATTGCGCATCTGCTGAAAGGCCAACTTGGTCTTCTGCTTCTCTGATTCCAACATTACCTGTAGGAAGCACACGAAAATCGAGGGTGGTGGGGAGGCAGATCCATTCAGGAAGGAAAATCAAGTCCAGCCCCCAAGATTGGAACAATAAATAAATCAGATTATATAATCAAGCGCTGGAGGGAGGGCATCTCTGACACAATTCTTAGCTGCCGTCCTTTCAAGAAAGACACGTTAGACCTGATTCAATCCATTTGACTTTTCCAATAATGATCTATTGTTTAGTTGGCTGAAGCAGACCTCTCTCTTACTGGGGAATGGATGTTTGGTAGCTGGATCTGCTGCCCTCTAGGAATGCCAGTTTGCCTCCACCTATGCTCTATTTGCCCATTTTTAAATAAAGCAAATATCACACAAATCTCCTCTCCGAGGTTCTTTCTGCATTGTTAACATATGCTTAATTTTTACTTGAACCTATCAATAATCTACATATAATATACTTCATATTATCATCACCTGTTGCTGCAGAAATCTAAGGATGAATGTGCAGGCACAAACCTAGTTATACAAGTGAGAGAATAATAACCGCTCATGGCTGAGATCTCGGTTGTCTCACTGAACGAGGGTGTCAGAAGCCTCCCAGAATACCCACTGTACACTTTCCTCACTGAAGTGCCATGTTTCCCTCTTTCTACATTCCCCCAAACTACATTGCTACCAGGATCACTCTAGCTCCAACTCCAGTTAAATCCCCACTTGGTAACTAAGGCCAAGTAGCATGAGCGTTAATCCCTAAAATGATTCGGTGACCGCGTTATCATCATAGCTATACTGATTCCATCAGCTGGCCTGGACACCTGAAATTCCCTGAAGCTACCTCTTGCAACGTCTTTGTCCAAACTTTCCCCAGCCTCCCCCACCCTGTTTTGTTTTAAGTATTCTGGTTATATGTTTTATCTCCCAATACATTAATTGTATAATATAAACTAGTTGTCTAGTATCAGGGAGTGGTAGTTTAAGTGCTATGGTTATTTTAAAGTTGTATATGCTTTTATTTAACATTTCTTATCTCTACTGTGCGTAATATAGTTGATATATTTTTGTTGTGTGTTTTTGTTATGAGCCACCCTGAGCCCACTTGGTGAGGGGGGGCACAATATAAATTATTGTTATTATCTTATTATCTCAGAAGAACCACTGACAACACAGAAGAACTGCAGAAAAGGAGTTTACAAAATACGATTAGTAAGGACCCACTTTATTTTAAGGAACATATAGGGTTCAACACACACAACAAACCTAACTTTTCCTGTTCTTATCGCTATCTTCTTTTCCTAACTACCTTACTTTATAAAAACCCTATATAACCTAGCCTAGCTCTACATAAAACTATTTTACACAAAATTACTTTCATTCTTAACCTCTTTCCAGTATAGGTATCTCCTCAGTTTAATGCCAATAAAGGCTTCGTATGCGGTATCTCCTCGGACCCCCATCACATCCTCACACGCAATCAGAACACTTCATTCCCAGTTCTCTCATTGGTTCTTTCTCCTGTCACTCAAAGGCACTCCTCTCCACACACACTCCCCCCCGCCCTGGCCAATATTCTTAACTTTTCAACCACCTTGTCAAGAATGCAATTACAACCTTTACAACACTATCTACCCATCTTATATGCATTATGTCACACCCATCCCCAACACATGACCCTTGACACCTACCAGAAATGTATGGCTTCTCTGGTCCTCTGCCATTTTCTCTTCCTTAAGCTTTTCTCTCTCGCGCTCCAGAAATTGAAGCTCGGCCTGGATCTTTTTCTACAGAAACAGAGAACGACCTTGCGTTGCTCTAGGTGAGGTTAGTTCCACTGAACCTGCCGTGAATGCATAAAGCTGTATCTGATTTAAACATGAAGGGGTGAGAGAGATTTGGCTTCGGGAGGTTCATGCAATTTGCCAAAGGACCTTGGAGGAAAACAGGAGGTTTCTCTGCGACTCCTTCCCCTCATCCCAGTCTCAAGCTGGTGATCTTCTGAGAACATATAAGAACTTTAGTGAAAAGTCACATTTTGGGTATGGAGCCACAAGTTAAGTTTAGAAAGCTATCATCTATATCTTGTTTCTAAACTTAGGCCAATCTACTTGCGGATAACAAAAAACAGGACTGGACAATAGAGTACAGGAGAGGGTTCCTAGAAAGAGCACAGGATGCCTGCCAGTCCCTTCCTCTCTTCTCTGCTGATGTCCAGCCATGGAATGGGTAAGGAGGAAGGAATGCAGTGGGAAGCGGAGCAGAGGAAGGAGGAGACAGGTAGGAGAGGATCCCCTTACATTTGTGAGTGGGGGGAAGGCAAAGGAAGTTCTCTCCTTCAGCCCCATTTCCTGTGTCAACCTTGTGCACGCATGCACATGTGAAACATGGGATGTTCACGTCATTCTCACATAACGGAGGACATGGCGGGAGTAGTGTATGCATGAGCAGGGTCTCTGCGCTCTCAAAACTGAACACATGGCACCTTCTCCAGAAGGGCGGGAACAAAAGTGGTAGGGAATTGCCTCTCTTCGGTCTATTTCAAAGTGAATTAAGTATCAACATATTCTAAAGCACGACAGAACGTTCTGAGCTGTCTTTCCGGATCTAGATAGCCAACCAGCGTAATGCTTTCCTACCTTATACTCTAGGAAAGCTTCCTCCATAGGAAGCACACTGTGATTTCGGTGCCCCGTGGATCTGTCACACACCAAACAGATGGGGGCTTGGTCATTGTTGCAAAAGAGTTTCAGGGCCTCCTGGTGCATTTCGCACGTGCCCCACTTCCCCTCGGTTCCTTTTCCCGCCTGAAGTTTCTTCACAAGTTCCACCAGGTTCGCCAGCTGCCGGTTTGCCCTGAAGTTCTCTTGCTGGAAAATTTCTCGGCACTGAGGGCATGAAGGGGCTCTCTCGGTCTCCTCCCAGCACTGGGTGAGGCAGGCTTGGCAGAAATTGTGCCCACAGTCTAGCATCACTGGCTCTTTGAAATATTCCAGGCAGATGGGACAAGCCATTTCCTCACGCAACTCCTTGATGAGTCGGTTGGCTGCCATTACTTGTTTTCTCTCTCTAAAATGTAAAAAAAAAAGCCTAGATTTTGTTTTTGATTTCAACGCCACCTAGGTGTTTTTCTAAAGATGCCTCATCTTTAGATGTTTATTTTGGGGGATAGGGGAACGATACTAAGCAGCAACCTGTAAGAGGACAAAAATAATGTGGAGGAACGGCCATTGACTAAAATAAAATTAAATATGTGTGTCTGTTATGAGGTGGGGGAGGGGGTCCCATGGGGGCCAGTCATCGGCACCATACCTCTCTTAGCCCAAATGGAAACAATATTGGATGGGCTGAAAGTGGTGTGTCATCTCTGGATGGAGGCAGAATTACAAAGGGGTGAGTGGCACTGAAGGGAGTGTCGAGGCAGAACTTGCCTTGGGGGAGATCCCTGCGGACGTGGTGGGCACCGCCGCCTGACTCCTGGGTACCCCTTCTTCTTCTTCATCGCAAATAGAGACATCTCAGCCTGAAGTAGCTGGGGATTTGGCGTCACTTGTAAAGACAAGAAATCAAGATGATGAAGAAGTTGGTTTTTATATGCCGACTTTCTCTACCACTTAAGGGAGACTCAAACCGGCTTACAATCACCTCCCCTTCCCCTCTCCACAACAGACACCCTGTGAGGTAGGTGAGGCTGAGAGAGCTCTAACAGAGCTGTAACTTGCCCAAGGTCACCCAGCTGGCTTCGTGTGTAGGAGTGGGGAAACAAATCCAGTTCACCAGATTAGCCTCCATTGCTCATGAGGAGGAGTGGGGAATCAAACCCGGTTCTCCATATCAATTCCACTGCTCCAAACCACCATTCTTAATCACTACACCACACTGGCTGATCCAAGAACTAGCAGAAGATCTATTAGGGGTAATCTCACAAGGCACAGAAAGAAGGTATGGTTTGTCTCTGCCCCCCACCCAGAAGTTCACACGTTAGCTGATGTCCATTTGGGAGACCAGGTTTGATGTGTCAACTGGCCACCAGCAGGACTGGCTCAAGGTAGTGCATCATTCTAACTAAGGTCAAACTTTGCTTCCTTCCAAGCCTGTAATTTTAGCAGTAGCTTTTCGACTTTTCCCTGCTGATTTTGTACTCTTCAACTCTCAGTAAACTCTGCTTATTTAAAGTTACTTTAATCTTTGACAGTTAATGGAAACAGTTAACAGAAAAGTTATTAATTGCTTTTTAACAGAGGTTGAGATTAGCCTTATCTTGCTATATCAGACGTTAATTCATATGTACCCGCCGACTGGCTCATTTGACTTGTGTTGATTACCTCATATTCAGTCAAGACCCAATCACTTATCTAGATACCAAGCATACAATTATGATAGAACAGGTTTAGAAAAAGATTGATATTTTTCTATAAATATAACCGACCATGATAAGCAAATCAGATTTCTCTGAATGGAAGAAGATCAGGTGAGATTTGTGGCTGCGTATAACTCAGGCTTTTTGATAATTCCTAAAAGCAGTGAGATGAAAACCTGTACCCTAGTTCGCTTTTTAAAATACTACTCATCATAATATGATTAAACAATGTTAGCAACTTTGATAATTTTAGCACTTGTTTCTACAGTAATTGTAGGGTTAATTTTTACATGCCTGTATTTCTTGCTGTCCTGCGTAATAATGAGAATGATTTCTTTTCTCAATAAAACATAAAGGTCTGTACAGGTTTTTAGCCTGGTTTGATGGTTATAATCCAAAGAAACAAACTCACCCCTTACTTATTTGTTTGATCAAAGGCTGATAATCATCCTTTAGTAGGTAAATACAAGAGAACTCTGCTTTGCACAGGCTGCATGAGTAAAATCACTTGTTACATACTGATGCATTAAAATAATCTAGGGTTTCCGGAGATACTCCCATATTTACGTGAAGATATGATACACACACACACCCCATTAGAAAGGGTACCCATAAAAGCAGATGACCCTGAGTTAAAAACGACTCCTCTTAAACAAGGTAGCAGCATAAACAAATATTTTTATTGCATAGTAATCAAGCCCTGTGGCGCAGAGTGGTAAGCAGCAGTACTGCAGTCCAAGCTCTGCTCACGACCTGAGTTCGATCCCGACGGACGTTGGTTTCAGGTAGCCAGCTCAAGGTTGACTCAGCCTTCCATCCTTCCAAGGTCGGTAAAATGAGCACCTGGCTTGTTGGGGGTAAAGGGAAGATGACTGGGGAAGGCACTGGCAAACCACCCAGTAAACAAAGTCTGCCTAGAAAACGTCGGGATGAGACGTCACCCCTTGGATCAGGAATGACCTGGTGCTTGCACAGGGGACACCTTTACCTCTTTAATCAATACACAACAATATAGACCACAGTAAAAAAATTGCTTTCACTTTTTACACCTCTTTGCATTTCTAACTTTTCACAAGCAGAATTGGGATCATGCTGTTTCAAATTTTAAAAGGCAAGAGACTGGCTTTTGTACCCCCCTCCTCCCCATGAGTCAAAGTACCAGGCATTGTCATCTGTAATCTGTGCGCATGACTGGAGATCCACCCTCACTGTCCACTTACATTGGGAAGGTCCATAAACATCCTTGTGGGCCAGATTGTGATGCTATACTCTTACCTCCATTCTGAATCCCACAAGACAAAGGATTAAAGAATTTTTTTTTCATGGGAGGGAAAGTCTTGATGGATGCTTTATGTCCACATGTGCACAAATTCAGTGTGGGAAGTGACGGCTAATATCATTTGCCTCTGCTTGTCTGTCCCACAGCAACTCCGCGTGGACCAGCAGAGAAGTCAGAAGGGCAGCAAGTGGAGGTGGCTACCAAGGGGCAATCTCTGATGACCGCTGTGGAGATGGCCAGGTCTTTGCCAGTGACCGGTATGGCTGGCAATTTGGATCTAGTCTCCAAATAAACCTCTGCCCTCAACCACCCACCAATCTCCGGCCCTGGTTATGCTCACGGCAGTCCTGTGAGGCAGGTTAAGCCTCACCAAATCTGTGGCATGGCTGCCCGTTTCTCTTCTTAGGAACGCCCCCCCCCCTTCCCAAGGCTGCCAAAGATGAGATGAAATTAATCTTTTTGTTGGGTTCACATCAGGAGGCTCCCTCCATTACAAAATTTAACAGGATGAAAAAGAAGAGTTGGTTTTTATATGCCGGCTTTCTCTACCACTTAAGAATCAAACCAGCTTACTATCACCTTCCCTCCCTTTCCCTACAACAGACACACTGTGAGGTAGGTGGGGCTGAGAGCTCTGAAACAGCTGTGACTAGCCCAAGGTCACCCAGCTGGCTTCGTGCGTAGGAGTGGGGAAACCAACCCAGTTCACCAGATTAGCTTCCGCCGCTCATGTGGAGGAGTGGGGAATCAAACCCGGTTCTCCACATCAGAGTCCACTTCTTCAAACCACCCTCTTAACCACTACACCACGCTGGCTCTGGATGGACCACTGAGTGTTCCAATTTCCCTTCAAGACCATTGTGGCTACTGGAGGGGCCCCCTCCATGAATAGGTGGCCACCTGTTAAGACGGCCCAGCAGAAACTGACCAAAGAAGGTGGCCTGGAAGGGACCACAGCCGTCCTCTTGTCAATAGCTTGCCTGGAGAGACACTGCTTGGGCTCATGGGAGTGAAAAGGCGCACATCCTCTACATGCATTTATGGCAGCGCATGCCTGCAACCCAAGCAACCTAACCATCCCCCCTTTCCAAACAGGGAACTCTATGCACAGACAGCAGGAGATAGTGAGCCAACACTTCAGAAGGCCAGAGACTGAGAAAAAACTGCTTGGACTTCAGTAGCTGCCTGTTAATTGTAAATATTGTAAAATGGCCTTTGTGGGTGGCGTTTGGTAGGGTGGGGTGAAGTTTGTTCTATCAGGAAAAAGTTTGTTAAATCAGGAAAAATTGTGTTATTGTTGTTATTACTTTTTTTATAAATTGGTTCTTGTAGGTTATCCGGGCTGTGTAACCGTGGTCTTGGAATTTTCTTTCCTGACGTTTCGCCAGCAACTGTGGCAGGCATCTTCAGAGTAGTAACACTGAAGGACAGTGTCTCTCAGTGTCAAGGGTGTAGAAAGAGTAATATATAGTCAGAAAGGGGTTGGGTTTGAGCTGAGTATTGTCCTGCAAAAGTATTGTCCTGTAAGTATCAAGATAATGTGCTAATGAGGGTATGGTATGTTAATATGGAACCATTGTATCCTGAAGTGATCTGTTAATGTGTGTAATCCAAACCTAATCTGTATGGCTATTGTTGAATGTTGTCTTTGTCTGGAGGTTTTTCAGGGCAGGAAGCCAAGCCTTATTCATTCTTAAACTCTCCTCTTTTCTGTTAAAGTTGTGCTGATGTTTGTGAATTTCAATGGCTTCTCTGTGCAATCTGACAAAATAGTTGGTAGAATTGTCCAGTCTTTCAGTGTCTTGGAATAAGACCCTGTGTCCTGTTTGTGTCAGTCCATGTTCAGCCACTGCTGATTTCTCAGGTTGGCCAAGTCTGCAGTATCTTTCATGTTCTTTTATCCTTGTTTGTATGCTGCGTTTTGTGGTCCCGATGTAAACTTCTCCACAGCTGCAAGGTATACGATATACTCCTGCAGAGGTGAGGGGGTCTCTTTTGTCTTTTGCTGATCGTAGCATTTGTTGTATTTTCTTGGTGGGTTTAAACACTGTTTGTAGGTTATGTTTTTTCAAAAGTTTCTCCATCCTATCAGTGACTCCTTTAATAAATGGCAAGAATACCTTTCCTATGGGAGACTGTTTTTCTTGAGTTTTCTGATTTTTGTTTGGTTCAATGGCCCTTCTGATTTCATTCTTGGAGTAGCCGTTTGCTAGCAGTGCGTGATTTAGATGGTTAGTTTCTTCCTTGAGAAACTGTGGTTCACAGATCCGTCTTGCACGGTCCATTAATGTTTTGATTATTCCTCTTTTCTGTCGGGGGTGGTGGTTGGAGTTTTTGTGTAAGTAGCGATCTGTGTGAGTTGGTTTCCGGTAGACCTTGTGACCTAACTGAAGGTTTGATTTACGGATGACAAGGGTATCAAGAAATGGGAGTTTACCCTCAATTTCCTTTTCCATGGTAAACTGAATGTTTGGATGGATATTATTAAGACTAACCGCATTTATGACCATCTAGAACGGGCTCTCTTACGAGAGAGAATTCACACTACCCGCAGAGAACTTGCTGCCACAGACAAGGAGTTGTTTTCCTTACATATCAATACTAGCCACAAAATGAGAAGCCATGATTGGGACAAGATTGATAATCTCACCTACAGAAAAATGGAACAGGGGTTAACCAGCCATACTTCCAGACAGAAGCAAAAGTTTAACAAATTACAGGAAAGAAGACAGAACAGTCCAAAACTTGACAACAAACGGATTATCTTCAATCTGACAGACCGACAACTCTCACCTGAAGAAACTTCCATCTTAGCTAAGGGAGGAAACTTTGCAGTCACTCCCACCCAAATTCCAGTGGAAGACATCATTGCAAATGTAGAATCTGCCATTCGTAATCTACCTGAAGAAGATGCTGAGGAAATAAGAGGAGAGACAGCAAGAATTCTACGAAAAGCAAAGCCCCCTGCTAGCAATATAACACGCAAGGAGAGAAACGCCATCAAGACCCTCAATGCAGATCCAGAAATCATTATTCTACCAGCTGACAAAGGCAATGCCACAGTGATCATGAAAACAGAAGAATACAAAAAGAAGATTGAGGAACTTCTGGACCCTGCCACATACAAAAAACTAAAACGAGATCCAACTTGCAAAATTACCAGGAAAACTAGCATTCTGATCAAGAATTCCACTCTTCATCCCGACACACACAGAAAACTATGCAAGACTGAAGCACAACCACCACGATTATATGGACTACCTAAAATTCATAAGGATTCCGTTCCACTCCGACCCATCGTGAGTGCCATTGGTTCCCCAACATATGAATTAGCTAAATATTTGACCACCCTCCTACAGGACCACATTGGAAAAGCCACTTCTTACATCAAAGATTCAACTCACTTCATCAACAAAATCAGTCCGTTAAGACTCAATCCAAAGGATATATTAATCAGTTTTGATGTTGTATCCCTCTTTACCAAGGTTCCAGTTAAAGACACAATCTCATTGATTAACCAGATTTTTCCAGAAGATATAACAGCCTTATTTCACCATTGTTTGACAACAAGTTATTTCCTATGGGATCAAGAATTTTATGAACAGATTGATGGAGTAGCTATGGGAAGTCCACTCAGTCCAGTAATAGCAAACTTTTACATGGAATATTTTGAAAAGACAGCATTAGAATCAGCACCTTACAAACCTACAGTCTGGTTCAGGTTCGTAGATGATACATTTACCATTTGGAGCCATGGTGAAGAAAAATTAATGGACTTTCTAAACCATCTTAATAATATCCATCCAAACATTCAGTTTACCATGGAAAAGGAAATTGAGGGTAAACTCCCATTTCTTGATACCCTTGTCATCCGTAAATCAAACCTTCAGTTAGGTCACAAGGTCTACCGGAAACCAACTCACACAGATCGCTACTTACACAAAAACTCCAACCACCACCCCCGACAGAAAAGAGGAATAATCAAAACATTAATGGACCGTGCAAGACGGATCTGTGAACCACAGTTTCTCAAGGAAGAAACTAACCATCTAAATCACGCACTGCTAGCAAACGGCTACTCCAAGAATGAAATCAGAAGGGCCATTGAACCAAACAAAAATCAGAAAACTCAAGAAAAACAGTCTCCCATAGGAAAGGTATTCTTGCCATTTATTAAAGGAGTCACTGATAGGATGGAGAAACTTTTGAAAAAACATAACCTACAAACAGTGTTTAAACCCACCAAGAAAATACAACAAATGCTACGATCAGCAAAAGACAAAAGAGACCCCCTCACCTCTGCAGGAGTATATCGTATACCTTGCAGCTGTGGAGAAGTTTACATCGGGACCACAAAACGCAGCATACAAACAAGGATAAAAGAACATGAAAGATACTGCAGACTTGGCCAACCTGAGAAATCAGCAGTGGCTGAACATGGACTGACACAAACAGGACACAGGGTCTTATTCCAAGACACTGAAAGACTGGACAATTCTACCAACTATTTTGTCAGATTGCACAGAGAAGCCATTGAAATTCACAAACATCAGCACAACTTTAACAGAAAAGAGGAGAGTTTAAGAATGAATAAGGCTTGGCTTCCTGCCCTGAAAAACCTCCAGACAAAGACAACATTCAACAATAGCCATACAGATTAGGTTTGGATTACACACATTAACAGATCACTTCAGGATACAATGGTTCCATATTAACATACCATACCCTCATTAGCACATTATCTTGATACTTACAGGACAATACTTTTGCAGGACAATACTCAGCTCAAACCCAACCCCTTTCTGACTATATATTACTCTTTCTACACCCTTGACACTGAGAGACACTGTCCTTCAGTGTTACTACTCTGAAGATGCCTGCCACAGTTGCTGGCGAAACGTCAGGAAAGAAAATTCCAAGACCACGGTTACACAGCCCGGATAACCTACAAGAACCAATGAACTCTGACCGTGAAAGCCTTCGACAATATTTTTTATAAATGTTTACTGTTTGAGAATCCAGTGTCTATTCTACACATCGATCCCTGCGGAGAGCATGGTGCAATCTCCCCACTGGCCATAAAACAGAACACCTGGACAATTAGTTATCCTTAATCAAACACAGTAAAGGTTCTCTTTATTGAGCAAGACAAAAGAACATGAAGACATAAGACACAAACCAACCACTTTTTCCACAAGAAGCTGAATCTCTGCTGTCAGAGACCTCACACATTTCACAGGATTGCTTATTTAAAGACAAGATTCGCCTATGTTTCCTACTCTCCCATGACTACTCCAAAATATCTGACTTAAAACGGCTGACATAACCTCTTGCTTTGGGTGACAACTGCTAATCGGCCACGGAAAAAAGCCCCAAAGAGAAATTAACTGAAGACTTTTTTTGCTATTGCAGCAAGCCTGACCCAGACAAAGGACAATCTAAACAATGGGTGCGTTAACTCTCATTCAACTTCCAGATTCAGAGAGCGAAAAGGAAGGATATGAATGCTGATGAAAAATGGCCAAGGACATGCTTTGCTGTCACCCTCACAGAAAAAAACCCTAATAAATTGCACATGAACATCGTGAAGCAGGTGCCGAAGGAGACCGCCAGCTTCCTAGAGGTCCTAGCGAGCCCTCTTTCGACCTACGCATGCACGCTTCCCAGGGCCCTGAACATTTTCCTTTGATTGTGTAAGAACCGGCTGTTGTACTGGGGCCACCACGGCCAGATCTCTCTGAGAAAAGGCCCGCCCAACAGTTTTCATGGCTTCTACTGCGGCAAGCATCAGTTCAGTATTTTTCTCCATGGCATCCTTGAGCGTACGCCGGAAGAGCCTGGTCTCCTCAAGCATGAGGTCGTGATAGCGCTCCATCGCCTCGTAGCGTCTCTTCTCGGCCGCCATCCTCTCCCTGTGGCGCCGAGACGCATTCCGCTCTGCTCGTTCACTCCGGCGCAACATCTGATAGGCAGCATCAATCAGGATCTCCTCACATGTTTTTCTCCTCCTGGTATTGGCCAAATGTCTGGCCGGCAACACCTCTGCGGCCAATACTTTTGGCTGCGCACCGCCTTGACCACCTGCAAGCATAGTGCTGTTATTTCCTGCGGAATCCAACAGCTTTCTCACTAGCACAGATCGTAAAAAGCATAACAAACCACTGCCATGCAAATTATAAAAGAGAACTTGTAGATTCACATTAAAAAGGGAATAAAGAAATACCTGTACCCATTAAGTTGCCAATTACCCACATCTCATAATGCAGCAAATTATGAAGCCATGGAGTCTGCCACAAAGAAGGCCATGCAAGAGGAAGCCTTTCCATACATGAGGGCCCCATGCTTCACCTGCAGTCCCACCTAGCATCAGCCACAGCAAACATGCGCACAGTACACTGAAGAGGGGATAACTTTGGCTTCAGCGGAGCAGAGGGGAAAAAACATTGTAGCACTGTTACCACTGTTATTTGGAGAGGGGGTCGACGGTGTGAGTGGATGTTCTGGGCCTGCGTCTTCTGGGACATCACTTGCTGAAATGTAATCAGAGGGGGACATGGTTCAGCAGGAAAAGCACATGGTAGAGCTTGTGGCCATGTTGCTGGCCACAGGGAAGCAGCATCGCACAGAGCGAGCTTGGGTGAGGAGGGCGCTGCTTGGTGCTCATGAAAGGGCCACCGCCAAACACAAATGAGATTTTCAGGTCACGTGTAGTGCACTGAGCACATTGCAAGAGGTGAAGAATAATAATTGGTTTTTATAAGCCGACTTTCAAGACCACTTAAGGGAGACTCAAACCGGCTTACAATCTCCTTCCCACAACAGATACCCTGGGTGGTAGGTGGGGCTGAGAGAGCTCTTAATAGAACTGTGACTAGCCCAAGGTCACCCAGCTGGCTTCATGTGGAGGAGTGGGGAATCAAACCCGGTTCTCCAGATCAGTCTACTGCTCCAAACCACCGCACCACATGGCTTGCCCATTAGCGACCTATCACTAAATTAATGTAAGGTGGTGGTCTCAAAGTAGGACAAGGAGGTCTTACCTTCAGTTGGTATCGCGGGCACACGAGGCTCAACGTGGCATGAAAGCCGTGTTTCAGCAAGGCCCCCTTGAGGGATGCCAACTTGGTGGGGAGTGACTGCATTCGCAACCCTGGCACCTGTACAATGGATGATGGAGGCAAATTAGGACTAACGAAAATCTAACTCATAAAACAAACATGATGTTAAGGTGAAAACACAGGTTCAAGGGCAATGGAAAAAATAATCCTAAGAACCTCACCTGCATTCACCAGGGTTGAGCAATGAATGTCCTCAGGGTCACTTGTCTGCAGATTACGTGTAGACAGCTCCTCTGAACCCGCAGCCACCTCCACGCTTTGTCTCTGGTCTTCAGTCACCATTATGAGGTTCGAGTTCCTGACCAGGTGTCTTGGCTAGATGCTGGTGACCCCACAGAAAATTTGGTGGAACTCTCTGTAGAACGGGCAGGTGGCAGGAGAATTATCCAATCTACTGTTATGTGCAACCACTTTTTTGTAATCTTGCTGCCCGTCTTAGATTTTGTGCGGCACTCCACCACTGATCTCTTGTGCCCCCTTTCAGTCATTTGCACAGCGACCCTTTCAAAAATACCTTTGTGTGCATAGACCCCAAAGCCTGCTGCACCTTTTTCTCGCCCCAGATGGAAAGAAAATCCAGTGTCTCATGCTCTTGCAAGGACACTCCACATCCCCCACTAGGTTTGTTACATAAGAACCTAAGAAAAGCCATACTGGATCAGACCATGGCCCATCAAGTCCAGCAGTCTGTTCACACAGTGGCCAACCAGATGCCTCTAGGAAGCCCCCAAACAAGACAACTGCAGCAGCACCATCCTGCATGTTCCACAGCACCTAATAGAATAGGCATGCTCCTCTGATCCTGGAGGAGTGCATTGGTTTACGTTTACAATCAACACAAGCCTTTACTGGCCCTTATTGGCATATAAAAAGGAAGAACATAAATTTGGATAAAACAGAGTACAAATAAATAAAATTGGATAAAACCATTCCAAATCAGCCATTAAGAAAAGTTATACACCATTCACGAAACCTGATTACTAACTGTAGGAACCTTGCCACTGATTCAATTATTTTTGAGTTTTGTACGGTCATAAGATAGGATGTCCTCATTTCACCAAAAAAAAAAGGGTGCCATTCCCTGTTTTCGAACAGTGGGTCAATGAGTTGGGATTGGGTTTACAGTCAAAAATTGTTCATCCTGACCATTTTGAAAGCACTGAAGCAAGCTAGAGAATCGCACTAGGGAAAGGGCAGCTCTGCTCAGTTTCGAGGCAGCAGAAAGCATTCCCAATAGCCCCTCAAAGTTGCTGCCCACAGCTGGATTTGATCAATCTGTGCAATCGTTTGCCAGTGGTGGTCATGAGGGGATTTTCTGAGCTGTGATTGACCAGAGTGGCCAGATCACCCATCATCTGGGGCGATGGAAGTGTGAATGGAATTGAAAGAGAGAGTCCGATTCCACATGCCGGCTTTACTGTGATTCCACCCCAAACGATCAAAAGGAGAAAAGTACACCAATGATTCATTTGATCAAAAATTTCTCACTATCTAAACGCAAGGAAATTAACTGCAGCCTTTTTTTTTGCTATTGCAGCAAGTCTGACCCAGACAACGGACGATCTAAACAATGGGTGTGTTATCTCTCATTCAACTCCCATAAGAACACTTGCTTGGTCATTTATACTATTTCACCATTCCATCACTACCCTTGTACATGCAAACAAAACAAAAATCAAGCTGGGCTGAGGGGAGCAGTTGAAAAGGGAAAGCTAAACAGGGAATGGTGATCACGATGGGATCCCACCAAAAATGACCAAAAGGAGAAATGTAAACGATCACATGTGACACACATGGCTCCCAAGGGGCATTATGAAAAGCCTACAATTCACCACTAACTTGGAACACAATGATGAAGGGGGGTTCAAACAAAGCATCCCCAAAAAAACATTTATTCCTTGTAATGCAGGGGTCAACTGAACATGACTCAGTGTTCTATCACTAGTATTATACTCTTAAACAACAAAAAAATGGGAAGGGGGTGGTTGAAAAGGACAAGTTAAATGGAGGATGGAGTAATAAACAGCCTCATTGGTAATTTGCACCTAATATATTAAGCATGCTGCTGTGATCCCGGAGAGAATAGGTATGCACCATGACTAGCATCCATTTTTACTAGTAGCCATGAATACCCCTCTCCTCCATGAACATGTCCACTCCGCTCTTAAAGCCTTCCAAGTTTGCAGCCATCACCACATCCTGGGACAGCGAGTTCCACAGTTTAACTATGCAGGAGTAAGAAGCTAAGTCTGTCAATGGTGAGTAAAGGGAACCCTCGATAATCAGAAATAGCAAACACATAAATACCAGCGCTAGGAAGCAGCATCAAGGGAAGGCTTTGGCCTCTAATGCCCTGTTTAATAGCCCTCCACAGTAAGTGGTTGACTACAAGGTAAGACAGGATTCTGGACTAGACAGACCACTTGTCTGATCCAGCAGGGCTCTTGTTATATTTTTATAAGGTGGAACTTGGAAGTTCTGGAATTACAGCTGACCTCCAGACTACAGAAGCCAGTTCGCCTGAAAGCTTCAGCGTTTATTTTATTTACTTCATTAATATGCTGCCTTTCTCCCAAAGGCGAGCTCACATTGTTCTCCTCTCTTGCATTTTATCCTCACAAGCAGGTTAGGCTGACAAGGTCAGCCAGCAAGCTTCAGTAGGGGCGTGGGGATTTACACCTGGGTCTCCTACATCCTAGTCCACCCACTACACTCCCCCCTCCACTGAGCCCCTCTCCCAAATCCCTCCTTCCCCCAGGCACCACCCCAAATATCCAACAATTTCCCAAGCTGGAGTTGGGAACCCTAAGCGGGAATACAGGGCTGGAAATCCACTGTACAATCAAGTGTTCAGATAACTGTGTGTGGTTCTAATGGCCCCATCTCAGAAAAGGCCACACCTGGCCAACGGGGGGGTACCCCTTCTTGCTTGCAGATGCTAGGTTCAATGCCCACTGTGTCTCAAAGCTAAAAACAGACACAGAAAGCCCCTTGCCTGGGGAACCAAGCTGCCAATCAGACTGGATATGCTAGTCCTCCCGGGCTAGATGGATGGATACGAGGTCTGACTGGGTGTAAGAACGCTTGATGTGTTCAAATTAAGCCCGCTCTTTCTCTTTGCAAAAGCCAATCGAGGGGCGAAAACGCACGGGAGGTTTCGCCTTGGATGTGTGGCTCTCTAGATGCACATTAGGAGCCCCGTGGAGCAGAGTGTTAAGCTGCAGTACTGCAGTCAAAAGCTCTGCTCGTGACCTGAGTTCGATCCCGATGGAAGTCGGTTTCAGGTAGCCGGCTCAAGGTTGACTCAGCCTTCCATCCTTCCGAGGTCGGTGAAATGATTACCCAGCTTGCTGGGAAGCTTATTGAAACGGTTTGAAGCCATCCTTATCCAAAGGATCCATGAACAACGTCTCTATAGTTTAAACCTATGCGTTACAACTGGGAACCCAGATGGCTTTCCCCCGGGCTCACTATGGACTCGTGACAAATAGCACTGATTTAATAATTTATTGTTACCTAACCCCATGGCGCAGAGTGGTAAGTTGCAGTCCTGCGGTCCAAGCTCTGCTAACGACCTGAGTTCGATCCCAATAGCCGGCTCAACGTTGACTCAGCCTTCCATCCTGCAGAGGTCAGTGAAGTGAGCACCCAGCTTGCTGGGGGCAAAGGGGAGAATGGCTGGAGAAGGCACTGGCAAACCACCCCACAAACAAAGTCTGCCTTGGAAACGTCAGGATGTGATGTCACCCCATGGGTTAGGAATGACCCGGTGCTTGCACAGGGGACCTTTACCTTTAGATGCACATTTTCCCCACTCTGCATGGGGGCTTATTTTTTAGTTTTGAGAATCTGGCTGGGGGGGAAAGGTGCATTTAGACAGCGGCAAATCCAAGGCAAAACCTCCCGGGCCGTTTTCGCCCCTAAGATTTCTGCAGTTTTTCTTTATCCAAAGTTAAACCGCTCTGGAGCAGGCTCGTCTATCCGCCCCTCCCCTTGAAGCCCCCCAAGAACAGCCCCACCTGCGCCGGGTATAGCAAACCACGTGCAAACCCCTTTTCACCCTCCCCTCTTTCCTCCAGCACTCCTGGTTCAGACTACCCAGCGGAGCCTCCGACCAACTTAAAAACAAGACAAGGGGGGGAGATATTAAAGTTGCAGCACACTGAACATTTTCTCCCCGGCCCGCCTTTGCCAGACTTGCTGCTACGCTGGGCTCCTCCTTTGAATGAAAGAGGAGGAAAGCCTTGCCCGCCGCCTTTCCCTCCACCCCGTTTGCCCATCACTTGAGCCCCACCGCACCCTCCCTCTCTATTAAAAAAGAAATAAGTACCCGACCGAGCGGTGTTTAAAAAAAAAAAAGTTTTTTAAACTCTCAAAGAGCACGGTCACAATGAATCAATTCTGTAGCAATTCATAATTAAACGTTGCAACACAGTATTACCTTTATGCAATGCTATTTTTTATGAACAGTCAAGCGTTCGCGGCAGACTGAATCCCACCAGCTTAGCTGGATGCCGGAAATTCAGTTAGATCCCGAAAGCTGATCTTGCAAAAGATCCTTTCCGCTAACGCCCGGCGCGGAACCGCTGAGCGCTTTTGCAAACCGGCGCTGGGAAAAGAAAAGGAGCCCGGGCGGCGCCCGCACGTGATCCGACCGCGGGATCTCTCCGGCGGCAAGAGAAGCAACTCCTCCGTCCAATCAAAACGAGAGTTTGGGGCGGAGCAGGAACCCCCCCCCCAGCAATAGCAGAAACGAAAACTTGGCGCAAATCCACTGCCTCCGGCAAGTCTTCGGATATGATGCATTTAAAACATTTCACATGCCGTCTTTCCACCCATGCAGGGCCCACGAGGCGGTGCACACAAGGCCCTGTGCAGATTCTATGCCTTTACGTCCTCAATAAAGGGAGGGGGGGGAAATCTTACAGTGTGCAGGGCGACATGGTGATCCGGCCTCTCCGGCCTTTGGAGGAAGAGGCCGTTCAGCTCAAAGCTAATTCCCAGCGGGTCGCCGTGTTGGTCTGTCTGCAGTAGTAGAAAAGGGCCAGAGTCCAGCAGCACCTTCAAGACTTAACAACAATATTTTCTGGTAGGGTATGAGCTCTCGTGAGCCACAGCTCCCTTCTTCAGATACAGCTAGAATGATCCTTCCAGGAAGATTCCCAACCACCCATTCCGAAGCATGCTGCTCCTGCACATGGAGGTTCCATTTCCCTCTCGTGATGCGCACAGCTGAGACGGTCTTGGACAGCAGCGGGTTCGGCCACTCGGAAGCCATTGATGCACGGGGAGGTTCTGCCTTGGGTTTGCTGCTCTCTGGATGAGCATTTTCCCCCATCCCAATGCTTAAAACTCAAAAATAACCCCCCCACGTGGAGAGTTCTGTGAATTCGGATTGGGGGGGGGGAATGTGCATTGATAGGGCGGCCAATCCAAGGCAAAGCCTTCCACGCGCAATCTGGGAAACAAACCGGGCCAGCCTCGCCACCTTTCAAACAAGAAGAGAATTCCCAGTGGGTCGCCGGGTTAGTCTGTCTGCAGTAGTAGAAACGGGCCAGAGTCCAGCAGCACCTTCAAGACTAACAAGAATATTTTCTGGCAGGGTAGGAGCTTTCGCGAGCCACAGCTCCCTTCTTCAGATACGTTACAAAGCGACGCATTCTCATTCATGGCAAGGGAGGAGTTCGAACCTGGGCTTTCCTGGCCGCAGGAGCTTAGAAATCAAAACCCGACCGCACGCTTTTTTTATTCAACCTTTCCCGGGACAGGCGTGGTTTACACACTTCCCCCCCCCCCGCCCCAGGAAGCAATACAATAGAGGCAGAGAAAAACAATATTCTAGCAATTACAGTGCCGTTTGAATCACCACGAACCCCTCCGCCACCAAAACTCGCCTTCAGCAAAAACGAAAGGACATTGGCAGGTTCTAAAGCAGCTAAACCAATCAAATTGTGCCTCTGACATAGCTTATTATTTCCTGCACACATGAACACGTGAAGTGCCTTCTATTGAATCAGACCCTCGGTCCATCCAAGTCAGTATTGTCTACTCAGAGCGGCAGCGGCTCTCCGGGGTCTCAGGCAGGGGCCTTGCACATCACCCACTTGCCTGGTCCCTTTAGCTCACTGGTTCCCAACCAGGGGTCCATGGACCCCCAGGGGTCCGCGAGAACTAAATTAAGGTCCGCGAAACAAAGTTATAAAGCCATAATAAATTAATATTTTCAATTAAAAATTCTCTATTATAAAAATACATATTCAAATATTATTCTCAGTTTAATGTTTAACTAACAGATATGATTGAAGTTTATTTTCAAATTCTTGGAATTTTTATTTTGAAACTTGGGGTCCCTGCACCGAACAAAAAAGTCCTAGTGGTCCATGGTCAAAAAAAGGTTGGGAACCACTGGGACTGAACCTGGGACCTTCTGCAGGCCAAGCAGATGCTCTACCACCACCGAGCCACGGCCCCCTCCCAAAGCTTCAATAATAATAACTCCGTGCCATCTTACTATTCTGCCCTATATAGCTATAACGTCCCCCACCCATAGGCCTCTCCTACCTAGCTGCAGATCTCCTATTAGCCACACACATGCACACACACCACCTCTGCAAATTCACAGTGGGTCGCCGTGTTAGTCTGTCTGCAGTAGTAGAAAAGGGCAAGAGTCCAGCAGCACCTTAAAGACTAACACAAATATTTTCTGGTAGGGTATGAGCTTTCGTGAGCCACAGCTCCCTTCTTCAGATCTGAAGAAAAATATTTTCTGGTAGGGGATGAGCTTTCGCGAGCCACAGCTCACTTCTTCAGATCTGAAGAAGTGAGCTGTGGCTCACGAAAACTCATACCCTACCAGAAAATATTTTTGTTAGTCTTTAAGGGGCTACTGGACTCTGGCCCTTTTCTACCACCTTTGCAAAGAGGGTGGGGACTGTAAAACGCCTGTTCTGACCCATGCTGGAAGCCCCTTTTTTTGTGGGGGGGGGAGTGTTCACGGAAGTACAGCATTGCAAAGTTATTTTCGAAGCTTCCGTGGGCCGCTCGCACCTCCTCCAAGGAACCCCACGCGGCACGCCGCGGATATAACGGGGGCCAGCGTTTGTTCCCCCTCCCCCAAATTCAACTATAAAGTACCTTGCTGCAAGAAACCGGAACCCGCCGCCGGCCAAAGGAACGCCTTGCTGGGCGCGCACGAGGCAAACAGGGAAAAGGAACCCGGCGGCGACGAAAGTTCGATTGTACCTCCAAGAGGAACGCCCCGCAGCCAATCAGGAAGAGGCAGGCGGGGTTTCAGCATTCGCTCGGCCCCGCCCCTAGCTGACCCGCAGCAGTTTGAAAAGTACAAGGGCCTTGATGCGTGGGATGTTTTCCCTTGGATTTGCCACTCTTTAGGCGCCTGTTTTCCCCATCCCAATTCTCAGAACTCAAAAAGAAGCCCCCATGCAGATAATTCCCAGTGGGTAGCCGTGTTAGTCTGTCTGCAGCAGTAGGAAAGGGCAAGAGTCCAGTAGCCCCTTAAAGACTAACAAAAATATTTTCTGGTAGGGTATGAGCTTTCTGAAGAAGTGAGCTGTGGCTCACGAAAGCTCATACCCTACCAGAAAATATTTTTGTTAGTCTTTGAGGGGCTACTGGACTCTTGCCCTTTTGTCCTAATCTATTGATTGATGCTGTTGACTGATACCATTCAGATTAAAAGTGGGGGGGCTGGGGAGAGACATGGGAAGACCCGAGCTGGTTTCCTTAGCTAACGTCGAACACACCCACTGTGGACAATGCCATTGTTAGGTATTTGGACCATTTCCCTAAGATCCAGGGTCGTGGCGGTGTTACTGATGTTCTTCGAGACCTTGGCAAACACTGGGAAATGGGCATCTCCAACTTTTGGAAGGGGGGCATTGAGGTGGGGAAAGAGAAGTTTATTTAGGAAACCGAAACTGGGATAGTAGAAAAGGGCAAGAGTCCAGTGGCACCTTAAAGACTAACAAACATATTTTCTGGTAGGGTATGAGCTTTCGTGAGCCACAGATCACTTCTGAAGATCCCGACGGGGATCTCACTGAAGAAGCGAGCTGTGGCTCACGAAAGCTCATACCCTACCAGAAAATATGTTTGTTAGTCTTTAAGGTGCTACTGGACTCTTGCCCTTTTCTACTTCCTCATGGAGAGTTTTGAGAATTCGGATGGGCAAAATGTGCCTCTCGAGTGGAGCACATCCAAGGCAATATCTCCCGTGCATAAATGGCCAAATTTAAGGTAAAGGTCCCCTGTGAAAGGACTGAGTCATTCCTGACCCATGGGGTGACGTCCTATCCCGACGTTTCCTAGGCAGACTTTGTTTACGGGGTGGTTTGCCAGTGCCTTCCCCAGTCATCTTCCCTTTACCCCCAGCAAGCTGGGTACTCATTTTACCCACCTCGGAAGGATGGAAGGCTGAGTCAACCTCGAGCCGGCTACCTGAAACCGACTTCCATCGGGATTGAACTCAGGTCATGAGCAGAGCTTTTGACTGCAGCTTACCGCTCTGCGCCACGGGGCTTCATATAAATGGCCCAAGCAACTGGTAAAGCCATGTTGAGGAGAACCTTTGCTGAATGGAAAAGATTTAAATGGCATCGCCTCCTTATGTTTCTATCTTTCTCAGCTTCTCCAGGTTGGAATGCTAGCCTCAAGTGAATGAAGCTGTTCCCTGAAAGCCAAGAGCTCTCTCCACACATTGAGCACACACTCAATAGCTGCCCCTTGGTCCTTCGTGTGGAACACTTTGCAAAGTACTAGAGAGCATCCACTCCCTTCCTAGCACTCTAATAGCTGGTTTCAGTGTTAAGGTTTAAATTCGGACGCTTGTTTGAAACTATGCATACTCTTGTACCAAGAAGGAAAATGCAGTTCTCTGACTTCCCCATCCTGATGGTTTGTCTCTGGGATTCTTTCCTAGTCACCTGCAAATTTCACCACTAAACTCCCCAGTTAGCACATTGTTTCCACGTGCACAAGAAACCTTTGTGATTTCTTCAAGAGTAGGAACTTTCATTAACTCCTGCGTATAGCCATGAGCTGTGGTGTAAACCCCTCCCACTTAGACAATGGCAGACTCACACATACCAAATTAACAGAAGTCTTTCCCACCAGGACCTTGTGCTACTAAAGCACATTCCAGGAGCCAGAAACAAGCTTCAACCCAACCCCATAGCTGCTCAGGAACCCAATGTTTAGGGGAAGGGCCGTAGCTCAGTGGTAGAGCATCTGCTTGGCAAGCAGAAGGTCCCAGGTTCAATCCCCAGCATCTCCAGTTAAAGGAATTAGGCAAGTAGGTGATGCAAAAGACCTCTACCCTGAGACCCTGAAGAGCCGATGCCCCTTTGCATCTGCATATAGGATTGCCAACCTCCAGATGGTGCCTGCAGTTCTCTTGGAATTATAACTGATGTCCAGACTACAGAGATCAGTTCCCCAGGAGAAAATGGCTGCTTTGGAGGATGGACTCTATGGTATCATATCCCTGCTGAGCTCCCTCCCTTTCCCAGGCTCTGTCCCCAAGTGTCCAGGAATTTTCCAGCCCAGAGTTGGCAACTCTACCTGCATAGTTCAGTCACACACATATAGGGTTGCCAGGTTCCTTTTTGCCACCAGTTGGAGGTTTTTAAGGCGGAGCCTAAGGAGGGTGGGGTTTGGGGAGGGACTTCAATGCCATAGAGTCCAATTGCCAAAGCACCCATTTTCTCCAGGTGAACTGATCTCTATCAGCTGGAGATCAGTTGTAATTCCAGGAGGTCTCCAGCTAGTACCTGGAGGATGGCAGCCGTACAGACATAAAAATATAAGAAGGGCCTTGCTGGATCAGACCAGTGGTCTATCTAGTGCACCTTACTGTTTCACATGGCTTCCAACCAGCTACCCTGAAGGGCTAATAAATAGGGCAAGAGAAGCCCAGGCCTCCTTGGACTAGCATTCGGCACGTCCCCACTTAGTCATCTTTTTTTAAAAAACTGAGAAGTTAGACCAAGGTTAAAATAGTTTTTTTAAGGAAAATTTGTGCAGAATATGTCTATTAATGGCTACTAATTAAGATAACCAAGTGGAATCTCCACATAGAGTCAAGTACATCCTGGAACACGAGACACATGGTTTGCAGAAACTACCCTAAGTAATTCAAGTTCAAACTGGCTATATGCCATTACAAAACTTGGGGTTATAAAATACACAATAAACAATTGCAAATTCAGGTAAGAACAGCAAAACAATGAAAACAAGTTTTTCAGAACTCTGTAAGAGCATGTAAACAATTGACCTCAGATCCCAAAACTGGAGGCCACTAGGCAGGGAGTTAGAAAACTGCTGATATTTAACAGCCGCTTAAGTAAAATTTGCTGCAGGTAGCGTGATCTTTATTTATTTATTTATTTGCTTTAAAATTTCAGCCAATGTTCCAACTTTCACACAACAGACCAATGCATGTTCTCCTCCTGAATTCATAAAAGATGTCTCTGCTTTAGATTCAGTATAATTATATCAGAACTAAAAGGTAAAGGTCCCCTGTGCAAGCACTGGGTCATTCCTGACCCTTGGGGTGATGTCACATCCCGACGTTTACTAGGCAGACTTTGTTCATGATGGGGAGGTTTGCCAGTGCCTTCCCCAGTCATCTTCCTTTTACCCCCAGCAAGCTGGGTATTCATTTGACCGACCTCGGAAGGATGGAAGGCTGAGTCGACCTTGAGCCGGCTACCTGAAACCGACTTCCGCTGGGATCGAACTCAGGTCGTGAGCAGAGCTTGGACCGCAGTACTGCAGTTTACCACTCTGCGCCACAGAGCTCCTAGTATATCAGAACTACAAAGTGGCAAATACCACCATTTCAGTATACAGTGAAATGCAAGTTATGTGAAACTGGAACAAGAAGATTTCACACATGGGAATTTCTTTCCATTCCTCCTGGAAGGGCTGACGTGTTTGCCTGACACTCCACATCATTTGGTTTTGGGCCAGGTCTTTCTCCCCACCTCACCCCACCCCACCTTCTTTCATTGCAACAGGAATTCCTCGGTGGAACAGGCTTCCTCGGAAGGTGGTAAGCTCTCCTTCCCTGGAGGTTTTAAAGAAGAGGTTAGATGGCCATCTGTCAACAATGCTGATTCTGTGACCTTAGGCAGATGATGAGAGGGAGGGCATCTTGGCCATCTTCTGGTCACTAGGGGTGTGGGGGGAGGTAGTTGTGAATTTCCTGCATTGTGCAGGGGGTTGGACTTGATGGCCCTGGTGGTCCCTTCCAACTCTATGATTCTAGGAAGTAACACAGCTGTTACTTCCATTCTCATCTGCATGCCCTACAGTCCTCCATATGTGGGGGATGGAATCTGCATAGTGACTGAACATGAGGTTACAATCCTCCTTTCACTGCCGTATTTTGAAACAATTGCATCAACTAGCAAAAAAGGAAAATAGAAGTCACAGCTAGCCTTACTAGTTCCCCACCCATGGTGGGAAACCTCCTGCCCCCATGTTCCTTCTCCTGCACTCACCCAATGGAGCAGCAGCAGAAAACATGAGCAGGGAAAACAATAGCTCTGATGCCACGATATCACTTCTGGGTGCTCGCCTGGAAGTGACATCACAGTGCCTGTGACACTTAACCATAGAGACTGTGGGAATTCCTAGAACATCACAGATGCCATGACATCACTTCTGGGCACTAGTCCAGAAGTGATAGGATGGTGTCAGTGACATTACCCACCCCAGCCTGTGCCCCCAAACACTACCAGGGCTTGCCAGTGCAGGGCTGGCAACCTCAGCCGTATCCCCACCCAGTTGAGCCAATTTACTGCTGCCACATTTGACTTGCAGATGGAAGAGTCTATGCATCCACTCTTGAGAAATGGAATATTTAAGAGTACAACCCTTTGCCTGGTTCTCATGCAGTTGTACAGATCTAGAAAGTCAACATCTTTTGCTGGTATTCTTCTGATGGTGTGGAAGTTGGGAGTAGGTAGGGAATTTGCCTCGGTATTCAGCATTTCAGCGTGACTCCCTTCCCCACCCAAAAATAGGGGTAGATCTTCTCCCCAGAGAACACAGCTGAAGAAAAAGTGAAGATCGAGTGGTCTGTCTCTGCATCAAAGAATCTCACAGAGCCTTCTTCATAGTCCAGGCACACCAGGATTTTCCTAGGCTCAGGTCTCAAGTCCAAAGGCGTCCGCTTAGGGGAAGTAAAAGCGGCCAGTTGCCGAAGAGAGAGGGAGTAAAAGAATGGCTTGCCCACAGCCCAGATCCCTTCACTAGGATTGAGGCTGAAATATCCTTTCCTCCGGATAGACTCTCGTGTGACCCCTACTGCCCATAGCGCCCCTTCTTCTTCCTCCTCCACCACCTCCACTTCCCACCAATGTTGTCCTGAAGAGAATCCCTCATGGCCCAACACACAGCGCTCTTTGTCAAATCTCTCTGGGGTCTCGGGCAGGTCCTGTTCTTTGCCTTCCCACCTCACACTCTTCAGGTCCTCAGATATGACGAGGTAGGGATTGGCTGTGCCTGGATCCAGGGTCATATTCACTGCAGGGCAGAGAGAGGGGACGGGTGGTAGATAAAATTGAGGAAATGATCAGCTGTCAGAGGGTGACTCATCAAATCCTCCCCCCCCCCCCCGGTTTCACTAACATCTGGTTGGGAGACCTGGCAAAAACAAGAAAAGCCACTTCCCTGAGCAGAGGCAGATAACGGACAGAGAGAAACCACTGGCTGAGGCAGTACTCTGACGCCTAGTTACTGGGATAGCTTTAAATTCCCATACTCGTAAAAAAGCAGACACTAAACTTAATCCCAGGAGCCCCGTGGCGCAGAGTGTTAAACTGCAGTCAAAAGCTCTGCTCGCGACCTGAATTCGATCCCGACGGAAGTCGGTTTCAGGTAGCCGGCTCAAGGTTGACTCAGCCTTCCATCCTGCCGAAGTCGGTCAAATGAGTACCCAGCTTGCTGGGGGTAAAGGGAAGATGACTGGGGAAGGCACTGGAAAACCACCCCGCAAACAAAGTCTGCCTTGGAAACGTTGGGATGTGACGTCACCCCATGGGTCAGGAATGACCCGGTGCTTGCACAGGGGACCTTTACCTTTAAACTTAATCCTAGAATTGGATGGGGCAAAACACCATATGTAGTCTAACTCCACACCTGAAGAGAGACAATAGTATTAAGTGTTTATATAACTCTTTTAAAGAGAGTTGTAAGTATTTCAGATCCATTATGTCAATAATAGCCCGTGGCATCTCCATTACAGGGGTGTATGTGAGTCTGAGAGAATGATGGCTTGTCTGGGGCAACTAAGTTGACAACAGAATTATAAGTGGAACAGGGCTAGTGCTCAAAGGCTGCTCTTGGGAGGGGATGACTCCTCATTGCTGCTGTGAGGACAGAGGGCAGAGTAACAGCGGATGGTCCATAAGGGATATTCTGTGTTATCCTGTAGTGTCCACCATTTCCCTCCCCTCTGGCCACCAGATTGTTTATGCTGGTAGTACTACCAAGTAATTGGCAGGAGGTATTTTGCTCGAGTGTTGAGACCTGTATACCTACTATCAGTTTTAAAAAGCAAAAAACCCATCAGTGGCAGGGAAATTAAAAGAAAATGGCGCAGATGGGGGCTGGAAGGTATGGAAATCAGCACCTTCCTGTCTACGCGGTGACATAAGAACATAAGAAAGGCCCTGCTGGATCAGGCCAAGGCCCATCAAGTCCAGCAGTCTGTTTACACAGCGGCCAACCAGGTGCCTCTAGGAAGCCACTAACAAGACGACTGCAGCAGCACCATCCTGCCTGTGGTCCACAGCACCTAATATAATAGGCATGCTCCTCTGATACTAGAGAGAATAGGTATGCAGCATGACTAGTATCCATTCTAACTAACAGCCATGAATACCCCTCTCCTCCATGAATATGTCCACTCTCCTCTTAAAGCCCTCCAAGCTGGCAGCCATCACCACATCCTGGGGCAGGGAGTTCCACAATTGAACAATGCGTTGTGTGAAAAAATACTTCCTTTTATCTGTTTTGAATCTCTCACCCTCCAGCTTTAGCAGATGACCCCGTGTTCTAGTATTATGGGAGAGGGAGAAAAACTTCTCCCTGTCCACTCGCTCCAAACCATGCATAATTTTATAGACCTCTATCATGACTCCCCTCAGCCGCCTTCTTTCCAAGCTAAACAGCCCTAAGCGTCTTAACCGCTCCCCATAGGACAGTTGCTCTAGTCCCCTAATCATTTTGGTTGCTCTTTTCTGCACCTTCTCAAGCTCTGTAATATCTGGTTTGAGTATGACCTTTCCAAAAAGATCACACCAAAGCAAGTTTTTTGGGGGAAAAGTCTGTGAGGCAGGAGAAAATGTGGAATGTCGACTAGGCTGTGAGAAAGCAACTGTCCCGCACACACACACACTGCAGTTTGGGGAAGGAGAATATGGAACTAAAAGTTTCTGTGGTAGCACCCTTAGACTAGGGTTGCCAGGCCTGCAATGGCAACCAGTGGGATACCGGGGGGTGGCCATATGGGGGTGGCCTTCGAGCAACTCTGTGATGGCACTTTTGGGAAACCCAGAAGTGATGTCATGCCTCTCTAGGAATTGGCCAAAATTCTATGGTAAAACCACAGAGTTTTCAGTGATTCCTAGAGAGGACAGACATTGCTTCCACTCAGAACAGCAGTGGGGAATGCCACTGGCGGGCTGGCAACCCTACTACAGACACTACACTGGGTTTTATTCATTTGTCCATCTACTCATTACTTGTTTGACCATCCTTTAAACGCCACTGATGGGGGAAGGGGGCTAATTATACAAAATTCTAAGCACACAGGGTGCTGGAGAATAATACCAGTATAACTGCTCTAATAAAGTTTATTGTGCATGTTCTTCTGAATGTGAAGGGGGCTCAAACAGAATATTTGTCTGTGGGCCTGTGGCAGCTCTGGCATCCTGACTCCCTGGTTAGCCTATTTATTGCTTGGATCCTATGTGAGGGGAAAAGAGATCTAGCTAATGGTCTGGAAAGGGGTGGTACTTGAATCTCCATCCCCCACCAAAATAGTCCATTCTTCTTTAGTTCTATGCAGATAATTACCTTTGTTCAGCACTTGTTCCAGGGACCCTATTATGTGGAGGAAAAGGTGAAAATTTAATCAGATGGTTGTTGTCCAGTCACCCCCAAAGTGGCTCACAAAAATTAAAATAAGCTGCCATGCAACACTAGGGTCAAACTGGTATCAAAAACTGTCTAATCCATATGTACTACGAAGGCAGCAAAGACAGAGAAAACACGTCCAAACTTTAACCCCCAATACCTGCCAAAAATATCAGTCTAAATACCAAACCCCTCAGTTTTCTGAAACCTTGGCCAAGATGAAAGAGTGACCATTAGGGCTGCCATCTGGCCAGGAGAAAAATGTCCTGTAAAGAGGCCTGCTATGTGGAAATGGGCAACTGAAGCCTTTCAAGGCATGGAGGTAAGTAGCAACAGCTAATACTTGCTGCAGGTCAAACTGATATCCAAGGGAGAGCTGCAGGGACCAGTTTGAAGAATTAGCTTTCAAATCTGGAGTCTGTTGGCCAACCTAGATACAATATGGAAGATTTGTCCTAAGGATCTTTGAAAAGCAAATTAGCAGTGCAGTTGAATGCTCTGAAGATCAGGGCAGTGTGCTAGGTAAAAGGATAGAACTATTCTCCCTTTTTTTGCCATCAGGTCACAGCTGACTTATGGCAACTACATAGGGTTTTCAAGTGGCATTCAGAGGTATTTTGCCTTTGCCTGCCTCCGTGTCATGACCCCGGTATTCCTTGGAGGTTTGCTATCCAAATACTAGCCAGGGCTAACACTGTTTAGTTTATAAAATCTGATGAGATTGAGCTAGCCTGGGCTGTCTAGCTCAGGGCACCTTTTCCTTTCAAATGCTCACCCAATGATTATTCTCTAATGTTCAGACCACTCCCTGAGCCTGCTATTTAGTTTTTACATAATCCACAAAAGATTCTAATCATGGATATTTTCACATTGCCTAATGTGGTCCTGTTTTAGGAGTAAGGGCATCGAAATTACAGGGGAGAAAACCTTGAAGGGCAAATTGTCTTCAAGGAGCTTGCCTTCAAGGGAAACCTGGAAGTGGATTAACCTCACAGATCTGTATCCATTCCCCTTCCTGAACTGTCCTCAATACCTTTATATTTTTCCATAGTCTTTTCTAAAGCAGAATTCTTTTGTGAGTAAATTCCAGGGATCTCTTCTAGCCAAGGACAAAGGTCCACCACATTCCCGACTCGTTCCTTCTCAAACCTGGAAGAGAAGATAATTGCATTTATCAAAAAGTTAAAAAGCATTGTGCTGCCTTCACCTACAAGCTTGTAGGTTGTAATTGCTGTTTGGCCAGTCACTTTTTAAAAAAAGCTTTCAATATTAGAATCGTAGAGTTGGAAGAGACCACCAGGGTCATCTAGACCCATCCCCTGCACAATGCAGGGAATTCACAACTACCTCCTCCACACACCCCAGTGATACCTGTTCCATGCTGAGAAGATAGCAAAAAAACCTCCAGGATCCCTGGCCTGGAGGAAAATTGCTTCCTGACCCCAAGGTGGCAATCGGCATTTCCCTGGGCATAATGTTACTTATGACTGAAATTGATTAGAGTTGAAATGTGGTGATTAGGAGCACAGTCTGGCTTTATCAAACACCAGGCAGCTCTTCCTGTGATATAACTATAGTTTCCCCAGTAATTCCTTTGCTGTTGTCGAACACTTCAAGCTGCCTTATTCTGATTCAAACCATTGGTCTTTCAGGGTCTGCATTTTCTTCTTTGACTGGTCAAAGGGGGAGGTCTCTTTCCATCACCTACCATCTGATCGTTTTAACTGGGAATGTTGGGGACTGAACCTGGACCTTCAGCATGCCAAGCAGATGCTCTACAACTGATACAGGATCCCACTCCTATCAGGGTCCCCATCTTTCTCCGCCATCACCTTTTGTTTTTAAAATTCATCCTGATAAATAATTCTGGAGAACTTGAAAAACCAGTGATGATCTATCAAGGTCAGTATTGCCCACTCCGACTGCAGCAGAACTCCACGGTCTTAAGCAGAGGTAATTTGCATCACCTATTACTTGATCTTTTTAACTGGAGATCCTGGGGGTTGAACCTGTGGCCTTCTACATGCAAAACAGATACTCTACCACTGAGCTGTGACCCCTTATAAGGAACAAATAGAAGAAATAAGAGATGTGCTGGGGCAGATGCCAGGCTGATCGCTCACTGGTGGGGTGTATGCTTTGCAACTAGAAGGTTGTACATGTCTGTCCTTGTTTTAGAAGGGCGAAAATGCATGGTCGCTTTAGCCTCCTTTATTCCGTTTCAGCCAGGATTCAGCCAGGATCAAACACATGCGTTTTCGCCAAACACCAATTCAGGACACATTGGGCGAAAACACACGGTCGCTTTAGCCTCCTTTATTTCCTGTTTCAGCCAGGATTCAGCCAGGATCGGACGCACATTCGGCAAAATGCATGCATTTGATCCTGGCTGTATCCTGGCTGAAACAGGGAATAAAGGAGGCTAAAGCGACCATGCGTTTGCGCCCATTGATTCAAGAAGGCTGACTCTGAGCTTCACTGCAGAGCAATCAGAGACAAATACAAATAACTGCAATCTGGGAAGTAAACAACACCATTTGGCTGAATTTCCACATTCTACTAAGCTCAGGAGAGAGTGATGAAACTTTGGCCATTTATGTACAGGAGGATTTGCCTTGGACTTGCCGCTCTCTAGATGCACATTTTCCCCATCCGAATTCTCAAAACTCAACAATAAGCCCCCATGCAGAGTTCTGAGAATTCAGATGGGGAAAATGTGCATCTAGAGAGCACAAAGCCGAGGCAAAACCTCCAGTGCATAAAATGGCAGCGTGACTCGATTTCAGCAGAGGTGGTTGTAGCAAACATCTACATCTGAGGTTTTAACTATTCAACGAAAGAAGGTTACAGCTTCAGTCTCTGATATCTGTAGCCTGAAAAGATTTCAGGCAGCTAGGCTGAGAAATACCTGAGACCCTGGAGAGCCACTGCCCCTTAGGACAGACAATATGGGTGTACTTGCTGTGATTCACTATGAGGCAACTTCTGATTTCACACTCTTCAGAACTAGGGTTGCCACAAGACCCAGAGAAAAATGTCCTGTTCCTTTAACAGAGGTTTAATGTATGAAAACGGGCAGTGTAGCTTTTCACGGCATGGAGATAAATAACATCCCATCGATCCTCTTATAAGGGGACAGGACATTTTTCCTCCAAGCCTGTTGGCAACCCTATACAGAATAAAAAGTGCTTGTTTTCAGATGAAATCTACAATTGTAACCGAGCTCCTGTGGCAAAGGGGCCCTCTCCCTTCCCTGCTGTCAGAAGGAAATATAATTTTAAGCTCTTTAATATTTCCATCCAAAAGGTTGTTTCTGAAGGTTGATCATACTCAAAAGAGCTTCTGTGTTTATGTTTATTTTTGGCAACATCTCTGTGTTTTTAAAAAAGGAACCAACCCCTCTTTTTTACAGAAGGAGAAAGAGAAGGAGCCATACCTGCTCACGGTACTTCCGATGTTCTGCAAAAGAGAATGAAATAAATTAGATTCAGCTCTAAAGACAGGAACGTCCATTTGATAACTTCTTGTTCTCAAAGGGATTCACTTGCTCCTTCATAATGTTGGAGGGCAACACTGTTTCCCAGGGTCCTAGGAAGTAATCTCGTTTTTTAAATCTTACCTGCAGGAATTGACTCTCTGGCTGCTGGCACTTCTCTTCCATCTCCATGAGCAGTTTGCTGAGACGTGGGATCTCCTCACAGAGTCTGGTGAGATTTTCTTCCTGTTTTTTCCTGATCTCTTTCTCCAGATCTGTTATCTGGGCTAGCAGAAGGTTTTCCTTTTCCTCAAGAAACTTGCGCATTTGCTCAAAGGTTGCCAGGATCTTCTGCTTCTCCACTTCTAACTGTGTCTGGGAAAGACATACCGAAATTGGGGAAGAGTCAGATCCCTTGATATTATAGATCAATCAAATTTTTTTGGGGGGGGGATTGTGATCTCCGTGGGAGCTGGGGTGGCTTGGAATGTTAAATGGCACAGGAAGAGGTAGGGTTGCCAACTGGCTGGAGAAATGGCCTGTCCTTTGTTTTGCCATCAAGTCACAGATGACTTAAGGCGACCCCAGTAGAGTTTTCAAGGCAAGAGACATTCAGAGGTGGCTTGTCAATGCCTGCTTCCTCATCACACCCCTGGTATTCCTTGGAGGTCTTCCATCCAAATACTTGCCAGGGTCAACCATGCTTAGCTGAGATCAGGCTAGCCTGGGGCCATCTAGGTCAGGCCTGTCTGTCCCTTTTAAAGGATGTTATTGATCCCCATGCCATAAAAAGCTTCAGCTGCCTACTTCCATACATAAAGCTTCCATTAAAGGGACAGCATATTGGTGACCGTAGGGGGATGCAGTGGGTAAGCATCTGCCCTATGTTGCTGGCTACGTCTGAGCTTAGTAGTCCATCCAGCGCTACCTGCTTCTGGTGGCCAGTGACTCTCCAAGGTAGTAGCCCACCAGCAATTTCCCCGGTAAGCTAAAGGTTCAGTTAGCCCCTGGTGGGATCAAGGTTTCTCTGTCTGAGACCTCCACCTGATTCTATTTGTAGGTTGGTTAAGCCCCCTAACCCTAGCCTGTAGCAGGACAGGCAGAGAATTCCAGTACTTTTATTAGCCATGCCTGATTTAGATACCTCTATAGTTGGCTCTGTTTGGGTCTCTTCTATGGATGCACAAATATACCTATTTTTTTTGTTTCTTTTTGTTATCTTTATTTATCTAATTTATTTTTCCATTTACACCCCACCCTCTATCCCTGGCTAAGGCCAGGCTCAGGGCAGCTAACAATATCAAATACAATATAATAAAACTATAAAATACAATCAACCTTAAAAATTTATTAAAACAGTTCCAATCTTTAATCAGTTGAATAATTAAAACAAGAGGTGGTCACCATAGGAGCATAAGGCAGCGCTTGGCCTGGAAAAGCAGTCAGGGCCCACCAATTTAAGTAGGCACAACATGGGGGGTAAGGAAGCCAGCTCTGATGATAAACCGTTGCTGCCCTCAACTATAGGCCTGGCGGAATATCTCCATCTTACAGGACCCGCAGAATTCTTTAAGGTCCCAAAGGGCCCTGGTCTCACTAGAGAGTAGGGTTGCCAGGTCCCTCTTTGCCACCAGCGGGAGGTTTTTGGGGCGGAGCCTGAGGAGGGCGGGGTTTGGGGAGGGAGGGACTTCAATGCCATAGAATCCAATTGCCAAAGCAGCCATTTTCTCCAGGTGAACTGATCTCTATCGGCTATGTAAAGCCTGTGTTATAGTATTAATTTCGAATTAATATAACACAGTGGGAGGTTGATAGTTCAAAGCAGTAGTTTATTGAGCTCAATAATACATACCGGATAAAACTGCCCTAATGCGCAGGACAGTCTTCATACAGAACAAAGGATTGCTACCCCAGTTATAACTTCTGGTTAGGGATGTTCCAATTACGTCGACTTACTAAACATTGGTTGTCTGCCTTTCTTTAATTAACATAGTATATAGAGATTGGTAGAAGCTGTCTCTAAGCAAGCACTTGGTCTTGTGATTCACATTCCTAACAGTGAAGGTAAGACACTGTGTTTCTCTACAGGGGAAAGCCTGTACCAGGCAATGTGTTCTGTTGGCCTCTTGTAGTTATGGATGCCAACGTTCCCAAAGTTTCCATGTGTGGGTAGAATATATCTGCCTGATGCTATGCTCTATTCTTGAGCATAGCACCTCATGAACCTATGAATGTTTATACATATGAAAGAATATATGTTTTCCTATAAATGAAGTTTATAGGCACTTCAGCTAGAGATCAGTTGTAATAGCAGGAGATCTGCAGCTAGTACCTGGCAATTGGCAACCCTACTAGAGAGGGAGTTCCACCAGGCTGAGGACAGGGCAGAAAAAGACCTGGCTCTAGTTGAGGACAGCCAGACAATCTTTGGGCTGGGGACCACCAGTAAATTGTTAGCAGAGTGCAATGCTCTCTGGGGGGGCATGCCAGGAGAGACCATCCTGCAGATACGATGGTCCCAGACCATGAAAGGCTTTAAAGGTTAAAACCGGCACCTTGAACCTGATCTGGTGCTCCACCTGGAGCCAGTACAGTTGACGGAGCACTGGCTGAATAGGGGCCTTCAACGGAGGCCCCGTAAGGACCCTCGCTGCGGCATTCTGCTCCAGATGGAGTTTCCTGATCAGTCTCGGGGGCAGCCCTATGTAGAGCGATTTACAGTAATCTTATGTTATTGTTGACACATAAGCCTGTCCATGTCTATCTCTGGGGTGTTCCTGATTTGTTTGCTATAGGGGGTTACCGCATTATGTATTCCCAGTGATGTATTAAGAGTTTGAAAATGTTATAAAAAATACTGTTCGCACTTTGTTTGAACCCATTTTTTAGCCATGGCATCCAAAAACCCTTTTTAAGTGATGTTTTTTATAACATTTTTAAACTCTTAATACATCGCTGGGAATATGGTTACCACATTATGTATTCCCAGCAATGTATTAAGAGTTTGAAAATGTTATAAAAAACATCACTTTAAAAGGGTTTTTGGATGCCGCGGCTAAAAAATGGTTGGAAGACGTCTTCAAACTAAAGGGGCCAAACAAAGTGCAAACAGTATTTTTTATAACAGTTTCAGACTCTTAATACATCGCTGGGAATACATAATGCGGTAACCCTTATGTGGGAACCCCCTCTATTATGCTGCTGTTACAGCATTTTACACCACCAATACATTATACAGCATTGGTATGCAACTAGCACAAAAGTAACATTATGTAAATGCAAGGGGGAAAACTGCTGCAAGGAAAGAGAAAATGGAGCAAAAGTAGAGACTCGTGGATTCGATTTACATAAAGGAGAAGCAAAATTGCAACAAGATTCTGGAGTCAAAATGATGGCATTGCAAAATTTGGTAGAATCCTTGGTCTTATTTCCCCTCTTGGCCTCTCACATATGATTTGGTTGTCTGAGGGTGGCTTCCAGTTCCAGAGGTTATTGTTTGGGTCTGGAATTCAGGTCTAGTCAGTCTGACTGTTCAGATCTAGCTCAAATACCTACATTACTAAAATAAATAAGAGACTCCATTATCTGACATTGCCTCTACCTTATCCTGTTGATGAACAAGATGCTAATGGCAATTGGGAATTAGCTATAGTGTAATTACTGAGATGAATGCCTTATCTGGATTTGTGGTGCCGCAAAATCAGATTTACAGAGCTGTGCCTTTTGCCTTTGTTGGGAACCAGGTGATTAATCTGGATCCATCCTGTACAGGTGAGCTATTATTGTATGGATCTGAGGTGCAATATAATGAAGTTTGAGTTGTTGAAACTGGTGTGCATCCAACCATCTGCAGACTTTGCAGAGAAGGACTTTCCCACTCTCCCCTCCTGCTGAAGCCTTTTGAGCATTTAGAAACTTTGGTCCTGGAGGTCAGAGACTCCCTCCCCCAACACCATAGGGAGCCAAGGGAATGACTGAAAGTGGGAGGAAGAATAAGGCAGATATTGCTGCTGCTTCTTCTGTAACCGGGAATGCCATTTGTCAGGGGCGAGGCAGACTGTATAGTTGTAGCTGGAACAATTAAAGGGACATGGACAATTCATTCCATTTTGTTTTGAAAAGTGGGAAAGGTACAACGGGTTGATCTGTGTAGACTTGGGCTATTGTACCATTTTACTTAGAGCCTATGTAATAATCCGAGCTGGATGCAATCAACCAGAGATCAGCAATTAAGTAATCTGTAAACTGGTGAGAAGTTGTGCAATTAACCTCTGACTCTGCCAATTGCTCTTGACTGATGCAACTAAGAAGAAACGTGCAATGAGTTATTACTACCATAGTCTGAGGAGTTTGTGTAATTGATGGGATGAGGTAAGAGTTGATGACCATATGTGTAAATCCAGCCGAGTGGCAGAAGGACCATATTTAATAGTTCCGCTGCCTATAAATAATAAGAACACTTAGCAATTCAAAGCACTGACCTGCCACCAGAGTAGTTTTAGCGAGGAAATGGAAACAACCACTTCTCCCAGATATTGAAGAATGGAAAGATAAGCTAATGGAATATGACACTATGGCAAAAATGACCAATATGATAAAAATAAATAATGAAATGAATTAAGATCAGTTCCACAAGAAATGGAAATTATTTTATAAATAGGTTGAGGACTAATATTAGCAAAATAGAATTTAAAAAAAGCAAAAGCAAAATATCAATGGCATCTATAACCTAATTTCAAAGCTAGACAACTATTCCCACTGTAGAGATATTAAATATATTTGACAGATAAAATAGGTGATTTTTCTCTGACTATAAAATATGCTTAACTAGCCCGAGCATTTCCCACTGTTGGTTCTTGTAGGTTATCCGGGCTGTGTAACCGTGGTCTTGGAATTTTCTTTCCTGACGTTTCGCCAGCAACTGTGGCAGGCATCTTCAGAGTAGTAACACTGAAGGACAGTGTCTCTCAGTGTCAAGTGTGTAGGAAGACACTGTCCTTCAGTGTTACTCCTCTGAAGATGCCGGCCACAGCTGCTGGCGAAACGTCAGGAAAGAAAATTCCAAGACCACGGTTACACAGCCCGGATAACCTACAAGAACCAATGAACTCTGACCGTGAAAGCCTTCGACAATATTTCCCACTGTTATTCACATGAACACACATGAAGCTGCCTTATACTGAATCAGACCCTTGGTCCATCAAAGTCAGTATTGTCTACTCAGACCAGCAGCAGCTCTCCAGGGTCTCAGGCAGAGGTCTTTCACATCGCCTACTCGCCTAGTCTCTTTAACTGGAGATGCCGGGGATTGAACCTGGGACCTTTTGCATGCCACGCAGATGCTCTACCACTGAGCCACAGTCCGTCCTCCTCATGTGTGTGACTTTTACAGGTAGAAGTCTTCTTGGCCATCTGCGTTTTCTGGATTATATCTGCTGCAGTGTAATGTATGGCATTTTCTTCTCTCTCTCTCTCTCTCTCTCTCTCTTAAATGAGTGTTTTGGCCTCCGGGCTAAATAAAATAAATTCATTTCATATTCAAATCACTACTTGATGCTGCAAAAACAAAGGATAAATTTGCATGTGTGAAGTGTCCTACAGATACTCTACTAACCATACTTAATGCCAAACATTGAGGTATTGGTTGCTTAACCCTAATTCTTCACTATCTAAGGCCGTGTTGGCGAACCTATGGCACGCGTGCCGACTCCGGCACGCGGAGCCCTCTCTGTGGGCACGCGCAGGGGCCGGAGCCAGCCGGCAGCGCCGCCCCCCCCCCTCCGGCGCCCCCCACCCCGGCCATTCACTCGCTCCGCCGCCCAGGCAGGCAGGCAGGAGGAGGGACCCGACCGCTGCGCCGGCGCTACAGGAGAGGAAAGGGACCGCCGCCGCCCTTGCGCCCAGGGGACCTCTCCGGCGCGCCCTGCGCCTCTCCATCCAGAGCGGCCCCGGGGGAGCGGCCGGGCAGCCCCACTCATCTTCTGCCGCCGCCGTCGGGCGGCTGGGGCCTCTGGGCTGCCGGCTTCCCCACGCCACACTCGCCGCCTCCTCGTCCCGGGCGGGCCGGGGGAGGAGCGTCTAAAAGCCCAGAGTGGGCTGAGAAAACGAGGGCGGGAGGGAGGGTTTTTCTGCCCCTCCATCTGCGACCCCCAAGCGTGGAGGGGCGTGTTGAGGGGGGGGCGTGTTGAGGGGGGGGCCTGCTGGCGCTGGCTGCGGGTGGCGGGGTGCTCCTGGGGGGGGTCTGGCCGCCTGCGCGCCCCCCCCCTCTGTGGAGATGTGGGCTGGGGAACCTGGAGGCGCCGCCGCCGCAGAGGGGGGTCTCCCCCTGCCCCACCGGGAGGAGCGCCCGGGAGAGGCGGGGGGGAGGGGCAAAGGATCCCCGCTGGAAGCAGTGGGGGGTGGGGACACCTTTGGGCCTGAGGGCTGCCCCCCTTCCCCCCATCCCCAAAGGTGCGGCTTGGGACCCTCGGGGGGGAGGGGCCCTTCTGCTCCATCCCGCTTTACTTTTGTTCCCGACACCCCTGTGACTCACTCCGGGCGCCTCGCGCGCCTCGCACTGAGGCCGCAACTGTCTCTCCCGGGCTCGTTTCCCGCCCCCTTCCCTTCCTTTGCATCAGGGGGCCCACCTTCTCTGGAGAGAGGAGCCTTCCAGCCCATCTGCTTCCCCCCCTCCAGGAGATTCCTTCCATTGCAGGGTTTCTCTGGGACTTCTTCTTGGATATTTATGCATTGGGAGGGGGGGTTTGCCCTTGGAAGAAGAAGCTCCTCGTTTCTTTCTGGGCGAAAACGCACAGGAGGTTTTGCCTTGGATTTGCCGCTCTCAAGGTGCACATTTTTCCCCATCTGAATTCTCAAAACTGCACGGGGGCTTATTGTTGAGTTCTGAGAATTTGGCTGGGACAAATGTGCGTTTGGGGAGCAGAGTTTTGAGAATTCAGATGGAGAAAATGTGCATCTAGAAAGCGGCAAATCCCAAGGCAAAACCTCCCATGCGTAAATGGCCTTTCCTTTTCTTCTCGCCCTCTCTCTTGCTCCCTCTCCACCCCCCTCCCCAGCTCTAACCAAGCTGCTGGCAATTTTGCATTGTCCCCCCACCCCGCATCCCTTCTTTGCAATACCCCTCCCCGCCTTCTGACTGGGATAGAGGGGCTCGGGGTCTCCGCTCCTGCTTGTATCTGAGGAACAGTCCTCTGGCTCTCCAAAGAGAGAGGCTCTTTCTTGTTGGGAGGTTTTGCCTTGGATTTGCCTCTTTCTAGGTGCACATTTCCCCCATCTGAATTCTCAAAACTACATGGAAGCTTATAGTTGAGTTTTGAGAATTTGGATGGGGAAAATGTGCATCTAGAGAGCGGCAAATCCAAGCCAAAACCTCCCATGCATAAATGGCTAGATCTCTCTCCCACCCCACCCCACGCAAATCTTTTTGGTCTCTAAGGTGCTGCAGGACTTGAACCAAACTATGCATGATTCCAAATGTGTGGGAATGCCTAAACTAAAACCTCAGTATTCAGGTTAAATTGTCGCATTGGCACTCGGCGATAAATAAGTGGGTTTTGGGTTGCAGTTTGGGCACTCGGTCTCTAAAAGGTTCGCCATCACTGATCTAAGGGAATAAGATGCCCCAGGAATCTACAGTTTGTCACTGAGCATCACTGTTCTTGTGGTAACAGAAAAAACCTACCAGGCACTTCTGGCTTCTTTGCTCTTCAGTTATTTTCTGTTCCTTGAGCTTCTCTCTCTCTTTCTCCAGAGATAGTAGCTGGGCCTGGATCTTCTCCTAAAGAAACAGAAAAAGTCGTTGCCCGGGGGAGATCAGCCCATTAATCCATCTGATACCCACCAGGGATTTTCTTAGAAAATAATACAGTATTTGGTAATGGACAAAAGTGATTTCCAGTGTGGTGTAGTGGTTAGAGTGTCAAACTAGTATCTTGGACACCCAAGGTTCGAATCCCCACTCTGCTCTGGAAGATCACTAGACGACCTTGGGCCAGTCACACCTTCTCAGCCAAACCTATCTCACAGAGATGTTGTGAGGATAAAATGGAGGAGTGGAGAATGATGTAAGCTGCTTTAGGGCCCTACGGGGGAGAGAAGCAGGGTATAAATGATGCAAATAAGTAATAAATAAATTTCAGGATTTCCTACAATTGGCTGAGAAACATTAGGATTTTCTCCATGACTCACCTTCCCTGCTTTCATAGAGATGTTGGGGGACATTAGCAAGAACTTCATCAGAAAGCCAAACATTTGGTATCATGCATGCTTAACTATAGACAGGACTAATGGCCAACTTTGGAAAGTAATCATTTACATCTTGTTCTTAAGCTTACAATCTGCATGTGAATGAATGCCCAAGAGAAATGACAGGACAGAGCAATGTTATTGTATACAGTCATAACAACTGAGTCCCATCAAGTCACGACATATGGCAACCCCTCAGGTGGTTTTCAGGGCAAGAGAAGTGGTTTGCCATTGCTTTCCTCTGCATAGCAACCCTGGTCTTCCTTGGTGGTCTCCCATCCAAATACTGACCATGGCCCACCCTGCTTACCTTCCAAATTAACAAGCTTACACCAGCATGGTGTAGTAGTTAAGAGCGGTGGTTTGGAGTGGTGGAGTCTGATCTGGAGAACCGGGTTTGATTCCCCACTCCTCCACATGAGCGGGGGACGCTAATCTGGTGAACTGGATTTGTTTCCCCACTCCTACACACAAAGCCAGCTGGGTGCCCTTGGGCAAGTTACAGCTCTGTTAGAGCTCTCTACGTCACAAGGTGTCTGTTGTGGGGAGGGGAAGGGAAGGTGATTGTAAGCCGGTTTGAGTCTCCCTTAAGCGGTAGAGAAAGTTGGCATATAAAAACCAACTACTACTACTACTACTCCTCTTCTCCTCCTCCTCCTCCTCCTCTAGTCTGGGCTATTCAGGCTGCTAACCCCGCAACGGGTACTTGGGTATTACCTCTTGAGTGCTGATATTAGTATGGTTAGCTTGGCCTTTGCATTCTCAGCTGATTGCTGGCAACTGTTGGCAGTTCTTCTAGTCTGGGGTTGCCCACATTTCTGTGCTTCTGAGGAAGTGAGCTCTGACTCATCAAAGCTCATGCTGAAATAAATTTAGTCTTTCAGCAGCTACCTGACTCCTGTGTAATTTTGTTGCAATGTACTAACATGGCTGCTACTCTGAAATTACTGCCAGCCTGCTTTTACCGAACCACTAGAAAGATAAGGAGGCCCTGAGCTATGGAACAGTTTGGATCTAATCTCTCCCCTATTTCCGGTGTTGCATCCACACAAACCACCATCTGTGTGAGATATTCTGTGGTTTTCCCTAGTCTGTAGCCATTCATTGAGAAAGGCAGAATAAAAAGCTAAGTAAATAATTATGTACAGGAAAGCAAAGGGATGCAACAAGTGGTACCATCAGGGCAGGGACTAAGCCCATGTCTCATCCATTAACAGCCAGTGTGATGTTGTGGCTAAGAGTGTCAGACTAGTATCTGGGAGACCCAGGTTCAAATCCCCGCTCGTGCCGTGGAAGCTTGTCGGGTGACCTTGGGGCAGTCACATTCTCTAAGCCTAACCTACCTCACAGGGTCGTTGTGAGGATAAAATGGAAGAGAGCAGAATGGTGTAAGCCACTTTGGGTCACCCTTGGGGAGAAAGGTGGGGATTAGAAAGGAATGAATGAATGAAATAATTAATTAAAGAGAGAGACCTGAAGCTATCTGCATAGCCCCATTCTGAGCTTCCTTTCTTGGTCACTGTAAAATATGATACAACTTTGGGATGATGGGAAAACTGGCTTCCGTAGAACTAGATTCCCCATCCATGGCAGTGCCTTCCTACCTTGAACTCTTCGGAAGCCTCCTCCACAGGAAGCACGCTGTGATTTTGGTGCCTCTTTGACCTGTCGCACACCACGCAGATGGGGGCTTCATCGTCCTTGCAGAAGAGCTTCAAGGGTTCCCGATGCCTCTCGCACATCGGCCGATTTCCTCCTGTTCGTTCTCCCTCCTGGTGCTCCTTGATTATTTCTATAAGGTTTGCCAGGGGCTGGTTTGGCTTGAAGTTCCTCCTCTGGACCGTTTCTCCGCACTGAGGGCAGGAAGAGGCTTTGTTCGATTCCCCCCAGCGCTGGGCGAGGCAGGCTTGGCAGAAATTGTGCCCGCAGTCAATGGTGACTGGGTTTTTGAAGTATTCGAGGCAGACGGGGCATTTGGCTTGACTGCGGAACTCCTTGACGAGACCCCCGGCTGCCATGGCTGCCTCTCCCTGGAGTGTATGAAGAGCCTTCGTTTCATTTCAGATTTCAAACCGTGACTGGGTGTTTCCTTTCCTGGAACCAGCCCAGCGTTGCATCACTGGCAGTTGTTTTGAAGAAGTCCCTCACTTTGCAAAAAAATAAATAAAAATCCTTGCCTTTAGGAATATCTTGCAAATATTCTTGTCCTCGGCAGCACATATACTCAATATTCTTGTACGTAGATCACAATGGGTAGATGTGTTAGTGTGTCACTAGCAGTAGAAAAGAGCAAGAGTCCAGTAGCACCTTCAAGACTAACAAAGTTTCTGGCAGGATATGAGCTTTTGTGAGCCACAGTTCACTTCTTCAGATTCTTGTACTTAGTCACTAACGGAGAACATCAGAGAGTCTGGTCTTTCCCTTTCACCAGATTTACATACCCACGTGGCGCTCCCTCATGGGCATTCGGAGTAACTAAAGATAGTTTGTCTCAGCACAGCAGAACAATTTAATTCCTTCATTTATACCATGTTTTTACTGGTCTGATTGACTGTGTGTGTGTGTGTGTGTGTGTAAAGTGCCGTCAAGTCGCAGCCAACTTTTGGCGACCCCTTTTGGGGTTTTCATGGCAAGAGACTAACAGAGGTGGTTTGCCAGTGCCTTCCTCTGCACAGCAGCCCTGGACTTCCTTGGTGGTCTCCCATCCAACTACTAACCAGGGCTGACCCTGCTTAGCTTCTGAGATCTAACCAGATCAGACTAGCCTGGGCCACCCAGTAAACAAACAAACATTTATACCATGCCAGTCTCTCCAATGGGGACCCAAAGCTGCTTGTATGCTCTCCCCTTCTCCATTTTATCCTCGCAACAACCCTGTGAGGTAGGTTAGGCTGAGAATATGTGTCTGGCCCAAGGTTACCCAGCAAGCTTCCATGGCAGAGCAGGGATCTGAGCCTGGAGCTCTCAGATCTCGTCTGACGATCTAACCCTGTGGGAGAAAAGAGCAAAAGTCCAGTAGCACCTTAAAGACTAACAAAATTTCTGGCAGGGTATGAGCTTTTGTGAGCCACAGCTCACTTCTTCAGCTACAGCTAGAACGTGAGTGCATCTGTCCATTCTAGGTGTATCTGAAGAAGTGAGCTGTGGCTCACGAAAGCTCCTACCCTGCCAGAAATTTTGTTAGTCTTGAAGGTGCTACTGGACTTTTGCTCTTTTCTACTGCTAGTGACAAACTAACATGGCGACCCATTGTGATTTAACCCAGTGGGGTTCACTCAGTGGATCGCAGACAACCCAATTTTAATCCCCCCCAAGCAATAATATATATATTAACAATAACCGTTGACTCACCAGAATACCTCTGAGATTACAGAGGTGTCTCTCCACACTACAGCTGAATCTTAGCTAGCTCTTGCGTATCGGGAGTGAGGGGAAGGGCTTTTAAGTCAGAGTTATGTCATTAAACCCTTTCAGGTGCTGCAGAAAAGCTTTCAGGTTCTGCAGAACTCTTTATTGAGCTGGGTGTTGAAAACAAATAAATAATTCTCTATGTTAAAAGTGCCCTTTAAGTTTCACGTAGTTCTGCAGGAGGAGGAGCGTGTAGAAGCTTTATCCATGCTGAGTTTTCTACTTGTTTCATGGGCTAGCATTCACCAGTGGTATGCCCCATTCTACCACCTAATTCAGTGGCATGTGTTAAGCCAAACTCATACATAGGAACCCCTACATCTCCATAACCTGTATATGACCATCACTGACAAATTGAGTTGTGTTTTACAAATAAAGCTGTTAGTTTTGTAACAATAAAAATAACAACAATAATAAGGGGACCTTCTGAGTACTGCATCTTGGCCATCTTCTGGGCATGGAGTAGGGGTCATTGGGAGTGTGGGGGGGAGGTAGTTGTTAAATTCCTGCATTGTGCAGGGGGTTAGACTAGATGACCCTGGTGGTTCCTTCCAACTCTATGATTCTGTTGTTCTACTGCATTGTATTACAATGCTGCTAAATTATAGGAATATTATATGCCCTTAGGAGCTAGTTTGACCCCTGCACTGGTGTTAGCGCCACTTGAACCGGGGAAATGGGCGCTAACGCCAGTGCTGGGCCACTTACGCTGGCACTGGGGATCTGCGTGGCAGTGCCATGCATGGGTGCCAGCTCAACCGCCATGGCAGTGTGTCTCCAGTGCAAGGGCTCATGCTGGTGCCAAAGAGGCGGGGCTGCCTTTAGTCAGCTCCCTGAGCCCTTTTGCCACGGGAACGCCCCCTTTTGTCGGCATGAACTGGTGGCTGGGAAAATGGTGGCGCAGCCCTGTGAAACTACATAAAGCAGTTTCATGGGATTGGGGGGAAATTTCACTTTTGGCTTACCGCACCAGGCCAGCAAGCCGCTCGGGAGGCAGCATGGCTGCGCTGTCCTCAGGCCCGCCACAACTATCCCTCCCTTAGGATTGCTCTGCCTGTCTCAATTTTCCCCTCGTAAACGCAATATGAGGATAACAGTGGACTATACAGCAGGTTTGCTGTAGACCATCCAGCCTCCTATCCTTAGCAATATGAGCATAATCTTTTCAGACACCACCTCCCCCATCTGCAGTACAGGGAAAATATTCCACAATTTATAACTTTGCTCCTAATGCAAGAAGCTCATGCAAGATAGTTTTGAATTCTTTTTTAACAAACTACCCCCTCATATTTTTCCCATAGAAGAAATAAAGAAAAATAGTTGTGTGGGAGGGGACTGCCAAACCACATGGCAACAGTAAAGCCCTAGTTTTATTTTCGACGTATACTCCTAGTAGCAGCGGTCACTGTTGCCACTCAAAAAAGAGATTGTGAGAGATTAAGAAAATCACACAAGAAACTTGGCCTGCACCTACACACGAAAAAAGCCCAGCTCTTTCTTAAGGAAATTGTTTTATTTGAGTTTTTACATTGATTCTTCCTTCACTTTTCTCATGCAGATGGGAACAGAAGTCGTTTTCGAAAACCAGCACAATTCTAGCCCCTTGCCTGGCTATCGTACAACAACAAAGCCTTTATTGGCATAAGATAAAATGTACAAAAGCAAATACATAGAATCCATACAAGATCTCCATAGTTTTTACAGTAAAATCAATTTAAGTGCATTAGGTAATTTAACAGTACTAGGCCAGCTCATTTGGTACACAAGCGCTCACGTTCTTGAATTGCAAACTGTAGGAATCTTGCCACCGATTCAATTTTTATGGGGTCCTGGGTGGTCATAAGGAGAGACACCTTCTCTTCAGATCTCTGGGTTCTCTTCAGGTCATATAAATCTTTTGCCTGGCTATCATGTAATGCAGAGAAAGCGCTGGAGTGATGCTTCATTTCAGGGTGATGGATGCACAGATGAAGGCGGGGATTCTCCTCTAGATTCCACAGGTCAGTCTGGCCTTTCTCCACAAAAAGAAAGAGGGTCGGATCCTCTCCCCAATGAATGAGGCCGAATGGAAAGTGAAGATTGATTTGTTGGTACCGGCATCAAAAAATTCCACAGTACCCTTTTCATAATCCAGGCTCACCAGGATCTTCCTGGGCTCAGGCCACAGGTGCAAAATGGTCCACTGAGGGGAAGTAAAAGCATAGTACCTGGAAGTGGGATACGGGTCAACTGTTTTCCCCATAGCCCAAATCCCCTCATTGGGAGAATGCTTGATCTCCCCCTTTCTCCTGGCAGACTCGCGGACTACCCCGACTGCCCACATTTCCCCTTTCAAATCCACTTCCACTTCCCACCAATGACTGCCTGAAGTGAACACCTCGCAGCCCAGCACGCCAGGCATAAGATCAAATCTCTCAGGGTTGTCAGGCAGGTCCGTCCGATATGCGCTTTCCCATTTCACGCTCCTGAGATCCTCGGACAGGATAAGGCGGGGGTGGGCTGTGTCTGGATCCAGAATTACATTCACTAAAAGACCAAGAGAGAAAGAAAGAGGGGACCGGAGAGCGGATGGAAAAAGATCAGTCTCTCAGCTGCTAGCTTTTGGGTGATTCACAAAAGCTCCCTTTTCTAGGCTTTACCTGTTACCACAGTCTGGTCAAGCGGTCTGAAACAGAGCAGCCGAGGTCAACTTATCAAACGGGGACACATAAAGAGGACAGAGTGAAAGCCCCAGCTGTTGAAGGCATCCGGGGCCCAGTTGTCGGGACACTGTAAAACTTCCACAACTCTAACAAAGACCACACTACAATTAATCCTAGTATACCGCTGAAATGGCTGCAGTCCCCCGCCCCCTATTTTGACACTTGAAAAGGCACGGGGTATTTTTTTTTTTACACCACTGCGCTGCATGCCTGATCACAATCAGGCCCTCGGGTTATTTTTAAATATTTTAAAATGGCAACGGCATCCTCGTGGCAGCCACAAGGGTGCCGCTATGTTTAGTTTGGCCCTGAGTCAACATTTGATCAAGAGAGCTGCTGTTCAGCCTCCAATCCCTCCCCCCCCCCAAAAAAAAACAGTCACTCCTCTCCTTTAGTTCCTTTCAGATTGTTACCTTTCTTCGGGGCCTTTTGGGGGTGTTGAACGTGGTCCCCAAGACTTAGAGGAAAGAGCCCTTCTTTTTCTGAGTAACACTTAAGCTTTTTCAGTGCTTGCTCCAGGGACTCTATTATGGAAAGGAAAGAGTCACATACAGCAAATGAAATACATACATTTAGTGACACACAGCAATGAAATTTCATGTGAAAGAGAACCAAAATAAGATCCATCTCATATACTCCTCAGTAAAAAAAAAAAAAAAAAAGGTAAAGATCCCCTGTGCAAGCACCGGGTCATTCCTGACCCATGGGGTAACGTCACATCCCGACGTTTCCTAGGCAGACTTTGTTTACGGGGTGGTTTGCGTTTCCTAGGCAGACTATGTTTACGAGGTGGTTTGCCAGTGCCTTCCCCAGTCATCTTCCCTTTACCCCCAGCAAGCTGGGTCCTCATTTGACCGACCTCGGAAGGATGGAAGGCTGAGTCAACCTTGAGCCGGCTACCTGAAACCGACTTCCGTCGGGATCGAACTCAGGTCATGAGCAGAGCTTTTGACTGCAGTACTGCAGCTTAACACTCTGCGCCACAGGGCTCCTCAGTAAGCTAGGCCTTTAAATTAGAAGCAAGTTTGATGGATCCCTGGCTTGTGTTTAAATCAGGAACCTGCATTAAGGATAAAGGGCCATGAGGTGGTAGGGAAGTACCGGGGGTGGCTAGCCGACCTGGTTTTGAGCTGATTTGTCTTGGGTTTGGCATCTTTTGCCGCAGTAGTCACTGTATATATATGGCAACCATCTTTTTAATAATTGAGGAATCGTTTTATGGTTATTATGTTTTATTGTTATCTTGTAAATTTTAATGTTGACGCCTGCCCTGAGCCCGGCTTGGCCGGGGGAGGGCGGGTTAGAAGTACAATAAATAAATAAAAATAAATACAGCGGCAGGAGGTTGTGGGATCAGGAATGGGAGTCCCCTTCCTCGCAAGACAATTTATATTACTTCACTTTCTTGTTCATGGAGGTTTTTAAGGAGAGGCTAGATGGCCATCTGTCAGCAATGCTGATTCTATGACCTTAGGCAAATCATGAGAGGGAGGGCATCTTGGCCATCTTCTGGGCATGGAGTAGGGGTCATTGGGGGTGTGGGGGGGAGGTAGTTGTCAATTTCCTGCATTGTGCAGGGGGTTGGCCTAGATGACCCTGGTGGTCCCTTCCAACCCTATGATTCTATGCGGGTCACTAGGATAAATCCTTCCAATACAGGGGCAAGCAGAAAAAAGGGGTGAATGGGTGAGGGAATAGTCTTTTCTCTAACTCAGAACTGAAGGAAGGACATCCATTTTATACATGCAAAAAAATTTAAAGGGTGCTGGAGAACTACCTGGGATGCCATCTTAAGATGTGTCCAATCAACCCGTAACACCAATGTATCTACAACTGTTGTGGATTAAAACTACATAGCGGAACTCTTGGCTCATCTCTTGGTGGTGGAGTAGAGTTGAGAGATACATGGAAGAAGGGGACATGGTGTTCAAGACTCCACCACCTCCCTGGTTTCCTTGTGGGACCAACAGTAAGCCCAAGGAGTAAGAGCCACTCTAGGAGGTTCACTGGTCAAAACTCTTTCAAGTGGGTGGGGCTTCTCATCCAAGTAGGTGGAGTGTGGGTCCTGGCTTATCTCTCGCTGGTGAAGAGAGAGATGCTCTGGGAGTGCAATCCTAGATCTTCGTTCTGTTGTCCTAATGGAGGCCTAATGTGCTTTCAAACAATATCAGTAATAAATGTATCTGTGCTTCTCTCCAAGGCAGAGGGTGACTTCTGGCTAAAAGCAGTGACACAATTCTTTTGGGGCTTCTAACACTGTCTTGCCCTGACTGGATAGCCCAGGTTAGCCTGATCTCATCAGATCCTGGAAGCTAAGCAGGGTTGGCCCTGATTAGTATTTGGATAGCAGACCACCAAGGAAGTCTAGGGTCTCTACGTGGAGCCAGGCAATGGCAAACCACCTCTGGATGCCTCTTGCCTTGAAAACCCTATGGGGTGGCCATAAATTTTCTGTGACTTGATGGTGGTGGTATTAGTAGTAGTAGTAGTAGTAGAAGAAGAAGAAGAATAAGAATTGGTTTTTATATGCTGACTTTCTCTACCATTTAAGGGAGAATCAAACCAGCTTACAATCACCTTCTCTTCCCCTCCCCACAACAGTCACCCTGTGAGGTAGGTGGGGCTGAGAGAGCTCCAAGACTGCTGTGACTGGCCCAAGGTCACCCAGCTGGCTTCATGTGTAGGAGTGGGGAAACAAATCCAGTTCACCAGATTAGCCTCCGCAGCTCATATGCCAGAGTGAGGAATCAAACCCAGTTCTCCAGATCAGATTCCACACTGGTACTTTACTAATACTGTCTCGCCTCGTTCCAGTTAGTTATTTTCTACTTTGCACGTTTGGCTGTGCTTTGTCCACGTTATTCACAAGTAATTCTTGGCAGGTGTGCACCATTACTTGTGTGTAAGAATTCCATGAATCTGCTGGCACGGGTGAAGAAGGAAAATGAAAGGGATATCCTCCCTGGGCTAGGAATATCCCCCATTGTTGATGACACTGAAGGAACGATAGACAGAAGTTGAACAATAGATCCATAGTTGCCCACCCTCCTTATAAACTGATAGGGCCTTGGGAGAAGCAGGGCAAGAGGCCGCCTCCTCAGACGTCTGAAGTAACAGTATGAAGAAATCCAGTTATTTAATGAGTAATTGATTTTCCCTTTAACCCACTCGGAAACAGGATGTGATAATAACTGTATCATTCCTATGCCCCGTACCTTCACAAGTTTCCATCACCTTCTTTAGAATACAGTTGACCTGAGAAAAATGTCTGAGTCGCTCTTCCACCTCTGGAGAAAATTTTACCAGCTGTCTCTCTTGTTTCTTCTCATAGCTGCAGGAAAGATGGTTAAAGTAACAGGAGAAGAACACTGCATGTAGAGACTGGTTGAGCGTTTAGTGGAGGGGGGGAATCTGCTCTAAGGGGGGATTAAACACCCCAGGATCCCACACAAACCTCCTCTCCTCTACTGTATGTGGAAAACAGCTCCTTTGAAAGTCTGGACTCTGTGGTATTACACCCCACCGAAGGCACTTTTCTCGCCAAACCCAACCCTCCCCAGGCTCCATCCCCAAATTTCCAGGAACCCAGAGATTGCAACCATAGCAGCAATGAGGATAGGGAAGAGGGTAAAAATTGTTCCCTCTTTCATTGGAGCAGCTCTGCTGATGGAAGTGGGAGATGGGCAGGCATGGTGACTTTGTTCCCTTCCCCCTCCTCACTGGAGCCCACCAAGCTCTGGGGCAATTACTGCTCACAGGCCCTGTGATTCCAGAAATCCCCTTTCATGGTCCTGGAAATGGCTGATGAAGGGAGGGGAAAGCAGGGGGCATCCATGAATGTCAGTGCCTTCTGCTATCAGATTGCTGGATTCAACCCACTGTCCCCCCCCCCGGAAGGCTGTTTTAAATGTCTGATTGTGCCCATTAGAATTTGTGAACCTATTCTCTGTGTGTGTGTGTTAAGTGCTGTCAAGTCGCCTCCGACTCATGGCGACCCTATGAATGAAAGTCCTCCAAAATGTCCTATCCTTGACAGCCTTGCTCAGATCTTGCAAATTGAAGGCTGTGGCTTCCTTTATTGAGTCAACCCATCTCCTGTTGGGCCTTCCTCTTTTCCTGCTGCCCTCAACTTTTCCTAGCATGACTGTCTTTTCCAGTGACTCTTGTCATCTCATGACGTGACCAAACCTATTCTGCACAGAATGAAGTCCTTCCATGAAAGGCCAAGCAATATGGGTGTGCAAAAGAGCCGCTCACCTGCTGAGGGTACTTCTGATCTCCTGAAAGAGAGAAAGAGAAAAGTGTGCCTCAGCTACACAGAAGGAAAACATATACCAGGAATGCTCTGTTTGTGTATCCTTTCCTAACGGGGATTTGAACGGCTGTTTCCTCATCTGGGAGACTGCTGTTCCCAAGGTCATGCCTTCTTGAATCCCTTGATCAACAGTATTCATGGTAGACTTCTATCCATGCATATTCGCCCACATGCAATGATGGGATCTTCAGAACCAAAGTTCCGAGAGAGATCCTCCCTCCCCAAGTGTGGAAGGATGATTAGATTTGAAAGAGACCCTGAAAGAGGGGCATACTAGGGATGGAGAGTTTCCATGTCTCGTTATTGGCCTGTCTGTAAGAGCAGGGATGAGAGTTAGTGGTCAGATCCCAAGGATTATTAATTTTGGGACTCTCTGCATAAACAGTTTTAAAAATGTGAGTATCGGTTAATCTGTTAAATAAGTCAATGTTTTGCTATGGGCTAAGCCACTTGCATAGGAGCAAAAGATTTTATTTTATTTTATTCAGTTTTTACCCTGCCCTCCCACAGCAAAGCCAGGCTCAGGGAGGCTTCCACCATACAACAACCCATAATACAATAATAATAGAACCACTTTTAGTTAAAATAAATAAGTTCAATGAAAATTCTAGAATTCCTTCTTCCATAAAAGTATGGCACCCCTAATATTGTCCAATGTAGATTGCAGATAGGGACAAAGATGGGAGACCTGGGGCCATGTTTGTTTGTGGGTCCAAAAAGAAAAAAGAGGAATGAGAAGGGGGAAAGGAGAGAAAGAAAGGAGGTAAAGGAAAAAGGGGAGGGAGGCCAGTTTACATATGGACTGTCCCTAATAAGTCACCCTGAGATGTGCTAACAAGATGTGCTAATGGGTCACACTGAGGGGAAATAGGTACCACAGAACTGTGGTGGGGTCTATGCTGACCGTTTGTGGTTCACGGCTTGAAAAAGGTACAGACTGTCCACAGGCAGAAGTCTCGATCTCCATTACAAGTAACACTTAGCTCACATCAGAGCCAACAGAATTTTTTATGGTAAAGAATGGAGGTCATTAGACCTCAGCCATCAGATCTCTGACTAGTTAGAAGTGAGGAAGCTCAGAGAGAGAGAAAATCCTTGTAAAAGCGCAGCTGGGTCCCTGACACTATTCTCTCTAGTGCTGTGGGAATAGATACGAGGTATGACCATGGGTACCCACATGAACACACATGAAGCTGCCTTATATTGAATCAAAACCTTGGTCCACCAACTGATTAACTGGCCACTAAGTAGACCCTGAGAGCCATGTTCATGATTGTGGATGAGGCAAAGTATGTATCCTTTACTGTTTGCTACTGCTGACCTGAGTTCAATCCTGATGGAAGTTGGTTTCAGGTAGCTGGCTCAAGGTTGACTCAGCCTTCCAGCCTTCCGAGGTCGGTGAAATGAGTACCCAGCTTGCTTGCTGGGGGTAAAGGGAAGATGACTGGGGAAGGCACTGGCCAACCACCCCGCAAACAAAGTCTGCCTAGGAAATGTCAGGATGTGACGTCACCCCATGGGTCAGGAATGACCCGGTGCTTGCACCGGGACCTTTACCTTTACTGTTGACATATTATGCTTAATAAACCAATTGGCTTTGTAAATCTAACTAGCCGTGCATGTGGTTGTCTTGGTACAACTAGGGGGGTTACCGCACTTTGTATTCCCAGCGATGTATTAAGAGTTTGAAAATGTTGTAAAAAACATCGCTTTAAAAGGGTTTTTGGATACCACGGCTTATAAATGGTTGGAAGACGTCTTCACAGCTAAAGGGGCCAAACAAAGTGCGAACAGTATTTTTTATAACATTTTCAAACTCTTAATACATCGCTGGGAATACAAGTGCGGTAACAGCCTAGGAACCCTAAAAAAACCCTGATGCACATGAATTGCATTTAAGAACAGGTTGAGGTCTAACATATATTTATCTTTAAATCTTACCTGAAGCAATTCACTGTCCGGTAGCTCCAACTTCCCCTCCGCCTTGGCAATCAGGTCACTAAGACGAGAAATCTCTTCAGTAATTCTAGTGACATTTTCTTCCAGCCTGCTCTTGAATTTTTCCTCCAAATCTTCCAACTGGGCTAGGTGAAGGTGTTCTTTTTGCTCAAGGAAGCTATGCGTTTGCTTAAATGCAGATCTGGTTTTCTGCTTCTCCAATTCTAACTGTGCCTGGATAAGACATACAGAAATGGATGAATATCAGAGGGGAGACAGGAGAGCCCTATTCACATTACAATTAATATGTATTAATGCAAGGTGGGTATTGTTGAAATGCATGCTTTAAACTCTGTATTTCTCTAGGAACTGGTCCTTGGTTTTACTAGCAAGGTGGGTGCACATTGACTTTTTAAACAGATGTATGCACCCACATACATTCACGCACATGCATAAATTCACAGTAACATATGCACAGGACTGAAGATCGATTAAAAGAAAGCGATTAGGGGGTTGTTACCTCAATAGTAAAAGGGATTTTATACATCATTCTTTTTTCCCCTTTTTTATTTTTCTCCCCTTAAACATAACTATTTTATTAAATGTACACAAACTATCATCAGTTTACTAATTTTAGATAATTATGAAGCAACCATTTTTTTTATTAGGTTTTTAGGGTACAAAATAAAATGGGAAAGGAAGGGGAAGGGGCAAGGCACAAAATAATATGAGTTTCTGTGACAAGCCATAACATCTGTTACTTAACAACTGATACAAAAGATTTCTGGTCATGATAATCTCAATTATCTCTGTTGTAATCTTAATAATCTCTAGTACAACTTTAATAATCTCTAGTACAACTTTTATACATTATTCTTGTTTATATAGTGTAGGATCTAAACAAGGGTACTTGCCTCAAAAGCCTGTGCAACCATCTCTTTTGAGTGGGATGTGCAGACTGGATTATAGTGCAAATTATTCTTCTGTTTGAGAAATTTACAGTTGTCAGGGTATAAGTGTTCAAGAGTCAAAACTTCCTTCATCAAATACAAGTATGTATGGCGATCCTTGAGCCCATGCATCCCAGTCAGAAGGTGTGAGAGGGGTGTTACAAAGAAGTGAGTCAGGATGCAAAGGCAGAATGCAAAATGTAATCAGCTTGATCAGAACAGGAAAGAAACACTTAGTGGCAGAAAATTAGCATCTATAGTGAGACAAGAACCCTGTGTTCCTGTGCAGCCCCAGGGGATCCATTGTTCTGAATCTGTGACAGATTGTGAGTTCATTCCCAAATCTGCTTTGCTGTGGTAAAGCCAGGGTGGGCCCCCATGTGAATGGGAAAGCCTGAATCTTCAGTGGGGGGTTTTCTGCCCCAGGGGACTGGGGCAGGGAAAATAAAGGGAAACCTGACATGTGGAAGCCCTGTTAGCATTGTGCTGTATCTGCAGCCACAACAGGCAAGGGGAAACCACACAACCCTGTCCCCATGTGGAAAAACACTTTTAAAGATTTGAATGTGAGGTTGGCGAGATGAAATTTCACTTTGTTGTTGTGACAGCTAAATATGGGATAGCACATTCAACCGTGCCTGCCACCACTTGATGCTACAGTCATCTAATGTTCTGATGTACAGTCATCCAGAAGTTCTGTTGCCCTGCTCGTAGAAAGCTTGGTAAGTTTTCCAGTCAACATCAAACCCCAATATGGTAACACCTACCAGACATTCCTGGCTTCCCTGCTCTTCAGCTGCTAGGTTTTCTTTCTTTTCCTCCAGAGACTTCAGGTGGGCCTTGATTCTTTCCTGCACAAACATCGAAGGCTTTGGGAAAAGAATCTCAGTTCATCTGATACTACTGTACAATTTATTAGAAAACTGTACTTGATCTGTACTAGAGAGAGACTGCAGCCAAGAAATCAGAAGGAGATTGAGATTGGGAAGGGCAGCCATGAAGGAGCTAGAAAAGATTCTTAAGTGTAAGGATGTGACACTGGCAACCAAGACCAAGTTAGTTCATGCCATCGTATTCCCTATTACTATGTATGGGTGTGAGAGCTGGACAATGAAGAAAGCTGCTAGAAGAAAGTAGATTCCTTTGAAACGTGGTGCAGGAGGACAGTGTTAGGGATACCGTGGACTGCCAAAAACAAACAAATCAGTGGGTTATAGATCAAATCAAGCCTGAACTGACCCTAGAAGCTAAAATGACTAAACTGAGGCTATCGTATTTTGGTCGCATTATGAGAAGGCAAGAGCCACTAGAAAAGACAGTCATGCTAGGAAAAGTTGAGGGCAGCAAGAAAAGAGGAAGACCCAACAAGAGATGGACTGACTCAATAAAGGAAGCCACAACTCTCAATTTGCAAGATCTGAGCAAGACCATCAAAGATAGGACATTTTGGAGGACTTTCATTCACAGGGTCACCATGAGTTGGAAGCGACTTGACAGCACTTAACACACATATGTGATCTGATCATGAATCAAATAAACATAAAAACACAAAATTACAACAGTGTGACAATATACCCAAACAATATCACAGCTCAGACCATACACATTTTGGCTGTGAAGCCTTCTTCAGTGGTCCGAATAATACAATTCTATGCCATTTTGAAAGTGCATGAATGTATAAGAAAATTGCAATTCTTAGACTGAGTAAGCTGACATTTGTAAATTGTAAAGTCTAAAATTTGTTTATATATATTTCATCCAGAGTTGCCTTTATAATATTAGGCTCCTATAGAAGTATTCCTTTCACAGTACTCAGTCATCAAGATATATTGAAAAAATGGGATATTAGATAGATCAAGCACCTTTGAAGGGGAGAAATCAGGGTCTCTGTCTATCTAAATACTGTGGTCTTCAATCTATTAAAAAAGGAGGAGGAAGTTGGTTCCATTTTGGGGTGCAGAGCTTTTAAATTGTCCTCAATATCATTCAGGAGCTAGGAAATGTGAATAAGGAACTGGGAATAGGGGATGAACTGGGAACCAACTTCAGACTCCTAAAAAAAACCAGGGCCTTCCCATATGCTGAAGTTTTGCCTCAGTGCTGTTAGGTGTAATCGTGTTTATTCATTTTTATCCCACCCTTCTTTCAAGGTACTCAGGGCGACCGACATGGCCCTCTCCCCTTTCCCATGTTGTCCTCAGAATGTCCCCATGAGGCAGGTTAGGCTGAGAGACTGGCCCAAGTTCACCCATGGCCAGGTAGGAATTTGAACCCGGATCTCCCAGGTGCAAGTCCAACATTCTAGCCGCTGCACCACAGAGGCTCCTGACTTTGATGCAGTACCCGTAGTTCACTTTCTCACCCCCATAGAATAGATGAGTTTAGTCTTGGGGCTGGGGACTATCCATGATGCAGGTAAAACTTTTAGAATGTCTCAGGAGGGCATTTTTATAAAGGGAACAGGGGGGCAATAAAATGGAATTGTTCAGTGGCGTGCTGTTACAAAGGGAATAGGGTTGTAGTTTATCCCATATACTATCTTGTTTTTAACTGCACTGTTTTCTAATTTTTAAATCCAGTTTTTGCTTTTATGCTCCGTCACATCTTATGCTTTTTTGCATCTAAAATATTTTTGTAATTCAGTCTTGTATTGTTTATCGCATTACTCTTTTGCTGCATCGTTTTAAAAAAATATTTTGCAACTGGCCTTGGGACTCAGTGGGAAAAGACAAGACTATAAATAAATAAATACTTGTTTTTAACCCGTTGCCCTGTTTTAAGTGACGGCCATTCCCTCCATTGTCATCCGCAGCGTCTGTCTGGATGCAGTACATGAGAGGCAGGGCATACAGAGCACAGAAGTGTTGATATTTAGACAGAGCTCTACAGAACTCTGTGTAGATGTGGGGAGGATTGTGCCAGGATTTAACCCTGGAAAATATGAAGGGATGAACATTGTCTTGAGGTCGGAGGTATTTCACTTTCTTCACCACAGAATAAAGAGGATATGGAAATCAAGGATTAGGGGAAGAAGAAGAAGAGCTGGTTTTTATATGCCGACTTTCTCTAGCTTTTAAGGAGAATCACACTGGTTTACAATCTCCTTCTCTTCCTCTCCCCACAACAGACACCTTGTGAGGTAGGTGGGTAGGGTTACCAACTGCCAGGTAGTTTACTTAGCAAAAAGAAGTCACCCTAACTAACTAGTCAAGCTGCAAAGAAATAGTAACCGGCTCTTGCAATATATGCAAATAAGTGATGTTATTATACACAAGTACAAAAACATATACAAAGTTACAATATCACGATGGATGATACACTTACCGTATTTTTCGCTCCATAAGACGCACCTGACCATAAGACGCACCTAGTTTTTAGAGTAGGAAAACAAGAAAAAATATTCTGCCGAATAAAGACCCCCGTCTGGTTTCCAGGGAGTCCCTAGAAGCCGGGCGGGGGTCTTTAAACTGCTCTGCGCTGCCTGCCTAGGCAGCGCAGAACAGTTTTACCTCCCCCCCCTTCCTGGTCCGAGGCTCAGCTGTTGGGCAGGGACCCGCCCAGCTTCTAGGGACTCCCTGGAAGCCGGGCGGGGGGGGGGGGTCTTGAAAGGCCCCAGGATCAATCTCCGGCATCTCCAGTTAAAGAGCCCGGGCAGGTAGGTGATGTGAAAGAGCCCCTGCCTGAGACCCTGGAGAGCTGCTGCCAGTTTGAGTAGACAATACTGAATTGGGGGGGTCTGATTCATTAGAAAGCAGCTTCATGTGTTCATGTGTATTTTGGAGGGGGCTGTGAGCTCAGTGGTGGAGCCTCTGCTGGGCATGCAGGAGGTCCCAGGTTCAATCCCCAGCGGCATCTCCAGTTAAAGGGAACAGGCAAGTAGGTGATGGGAAAGACCCCTGCCTGAGACCCTGGAGAGCCCCGGTTCAGTCCCCGTGGGGCGGCTCCGCTCCCTCCCGCCCCTGGCCCCGGCGAGCTCGGCGCTGCCCGCCCTCTGCCTTCCCCCCCCCCACTCGCTGCATGGAGACCAGGCGGGGCGGGCAAAGAGCGAGGCCGGGCCCCGCCGCCGGGACGATCCGTGGGCCCTCCCTCCTTCCTTTCCGCTCGCCCCGACCCCCCGGCCTTCCTTTCTTCCCTCTCCCACTTCCCCCTCGGCGATCCCCACTGCACGGAGGCCGGGCGAGCGGAAGGGAAGGAGGGAGGGCCCGTGGATCGTCCCGGTGGCGGGACCCGGCCTCGCTCTCCGCCCGGCCTCCGTGCAGTGAGTGGGGGTGGGGGGGAGGCAGAGGCCGGGCAGCGCCGAGCTCGCCGGGGGCCAGGGGTGGGTGGGGGCGGGTGGGGGCGGGTGGGAGCGTAGGCGCCCCGCGGGGACTGAACCGGGGGCCTCCTGCTATGCCAAGCACAGGCTCTGCCACTGAGCCACGGGCCCCTCCTTGTTAAGTTGCCTTATGCTCAATTAGACCCCCCCCCCTCGGTCTACTCAGGAACGGGAAGCGGGGGAGGTTAAACTACTCTGCGCTGCCTAGGCAGGCAGCGCAGAGCAGTTTAAACACCCCACCTCCCAGCTGGCTGTCCCGGCGGAACGCCGGCTTGTGTTCGGGTGCGCCCAGCTGGCTGGGGGGAGGGGCGGGGGTCCGCACATTCGCTTCATAAGACGCACCGACATTTCCCCTCACTTTTGAGGAGGAAAAAAGTGCGTCTTATGAAGCGAAAAATACGGTATATACATATGATAGCTGAAGGCTACCAAAGGAAGTCAATATCAGTTGACAGTAACCTTAAGAGGTAATAACAAAAACCTGTTGCTTTATAATGTCTTTTCTTTTTTGCAGTTAAGAATATTGATAAGTGTATCATCCGTCGTGATATTGTAACCTTGTATATGTTTTTGTACTTGTATATAATAACATCACTTATTTGCATATATTGCAAGATCCGGTTACTATTTCTTTGCACAACTGCCAGATAGTAGCAGGAGATCTCCTGCTAATTCAACTGATCTCCAGCCGATATAGATCAGATCACCTGGAGGAAAATGGTCGCTTTGGCAATTGAACTCTATGCCATTGAAGTCCCTCCCCCTCCCAAACCCCGCCCTCTTCAGGCTCCGCCCCCCCCAAATCTCCTGCCGGTTGAGAAGAGGGACCTGGCAACCCTAAATGGGGCTGAGAGAGTTTGGAGAGAACTGTGACTAGCCTAAGGTCACCCAGCTGGCTTCATGTGGAGTAGTGGGGAATCAAACCCTGTTCTCCAGATTAGAGTCCACCGCTCCTAACCACTACACTACACCAAATCACAGAGGCAGATTATAAATTAAACCCTGCACATATTAGGAGGAACGGAATCCCCTACCAAAGATCTAGATGATCTCCTACCTTGTATTCATGGACGGCCTCTTCCAGGAGAAGCACAGTATGTGATCTGTGCTCTGGGGACCTCTCACAGGCCACACAAACTAATTCTCCATCCTCTTGGCAGTACAGGTTGAGCTCCTTCTTATGTTTCGCACACAGGGTTTCTTTTTTGAGTTTTATGGGAAGGAGTTTGAGCTTTTCAACTATATTGGCCAACTGACAATTTGGCTGGAATTTTCCTTTCTGGATCGGGAACCTGCAGAAGGGACACTCCAAGTCCCCCAGTTTTTCCCACTTTTCACAGTAGTCAGTGATGCAGGCCCGACAGAAGTTGTGCCCGCATTCCAGGGTCATGGGGTCAGCTAGATACTCCAAGCAGATGGGGCACCTGGCTTCCTCTTCTATAGCTACAGATGATATGGCCGAGGCCATGGCGGGTTATGGTGTCTCTGCAGCTTTGCTGTTAGATGATGCAGCTTGTGTGACCTGCAGGAAGGCAGCAGACAGGAAAAAAAGAAATGCCTGTTGAGTAATCACTATTTCATCATCTCTTCAGTGGGAATGGATCGCCTTCAAAGAAATTTTGATGGATTATATTCTATATGGTGATACCTGCTTTTTGGGAAGGAATGCGCTTTCGGAATGCCCAGTCACTTTCCTAACTTTCATTTGCAAGTAAAGACCTTCCTGTACCGCAAGAACTTTTGTATTGTTTGATGATTGCTTGGAACATTTTGTAGGAAAACAGGAATGGCTGCAGTTAGCTATAGTGGTATTTCAGAATATTTTTTCTTCTGTGGTTGCAGTACATCATGGTACATTAATCAATTTAATTTGTATTGTCCTATTTTAATTGAATCTATGGATATATATAGAAGGGCAAGGTCTGCTGGGCAAAACCCAACATGGCTTCTGTAAGGGTAGGTCCTGTCTCACTAACCTATTAGAGTTTTTTGATAGCGTCAATAAGCATGTGGACAGGAATAAGCCTGTGGATATTGTGTATTTGGATTTCCAAAAAGCTTTTGACTAAGTCCCCCACCAAAGACTGCTAAGCAAACTTCATATTCACGGGATAAGAGGACAAGTCCTCTTATGGATTGAGAGCTGGCTGAAAAATAGGAAGCAGAGAGTAGGAATCAATGGTCAGTTCTCCCAATGGCGGGATGTGAGCAGTGGGGTGCCTCAGGGATCTGTGTTGGGACCGGTGCTTTTCAACCTGTTCATCAATGACCTGGAGTTGGGGTTAAACAGGGAAGTAGCCAAGTTTGCAGATGACACCAAATTATTTAGGGTGGTTAAAACAAAATCGGACTGTGAAGAGCTCCAAAAGTATCTCTACAAACTGGAAGAATGGGCATTAAAATGGCAAATGAGATTCAATGTGAGCAAGTGTAAAGTGATGCATATTGAGGCAAAAAATCCCAACTTCACATATACACTGATGGGATCTGTGCTGGCAGCGACAGACCAAGAAAGGGATCTTGGGGTGGTAGTGGATAGCTCAATGAAGATGTCAACCCAGTGTGCGGCTGCTGTAAAAAAGGCAAATTCCATGCTGGCCATAATTAGACGAGGAATAGAGAATAAAACTGCTGATATCATACTGCCCTTGTACAAATCGATGGTGAGACCACACTTGGAATACTGTGTACAGTTCTGGTCACCACACCTAAAAAAGGATATTACAGAGCTTGAGAAGGTGCAGAAAAGAGCAACCAAAATGATTAGGGGACTAGAGCAACTGTCCTCTGGGGAGCGGTTAGGACGCTTAGGGCTGTTTAACTTGGAAAGAAGGTGGCTAAGGGGAGACATGATAGAGGTCTATAAAATTATGCATGGTTTGGAGAGAGTGGACAGGGAGAAGTTTTTCTCCCTCTCCCATAATACTAGAACACGGGGTCATCTGCTAAAGCTGGAGGGCGAGAGATTCAAAACAGATAAAAGGAAATATTTTTTCACACAACGCATACCGTAGTTAAATTGTGGAACTTCCTGCCCCAGGATGTGGTGATGGCTGCCAGCTTGGAGGGCTTTAAGAGGGGAGTGGACATATTCATGGAGGAGAGGGGTATTTATGGCTATTAGTTAGAATGGATACTGGTCATGCTGCATACCTGTTCTCTCTAGTATCAGAGGAGCATGCCTATTATTTTGGGTGCTGTGGGTCACAGGCAGGATGGTGCTGCTGCACTCGTCTTGTTAGTGGCTTCCTAGAGGCACCTGGTTGACCACTGTGTGAACAGACTGCTGGACTTGATGGGCCTTGGTCTGATCCAGCTGGGCCTTTCTTATGTTCTTTCTTACGTTGGTTGTGATTATAATGTTGTAAGCTGCAAGGACTACTTGAAAAAGAAAAAAAATAGCTAACAAATGCTATAAATAAACCCACATCCACTGTGCAAGCACCGGGTCATTCCTGATCATGGGGGTAACGTCACATCCCGACGCTTACTAGGCAGACTTTGTTTACTGGGTGGTTTGCCAGTGCCTTCCCCAGTCATCTTCCCTTTACCCCCAGAAAGCTGGGTGCGCATTTTACCGACCTCGGAAGGATGGAAGGCTGAGTCAACCTTGAGCCGGCTACCTGAAACCAACTTCCGGTCAGTTTGCCTGCGACCATACTCCATGGAAGCTATCCGTTCACTTTCTTATTTATTTCCATATTTATAACCTGCTTTTTGCCCCAGTGGGGACTCAAGCACCTTACAATGCTGTTCTCCCTTCCTATTGTACCCTCAAAACAACAACCCTGTGAGGCAGGTTAGACCAAGAGTTACTACGGTAGTTCAAGGTCACCAGAACATTTTTGTGGCAGAAGTGAGGGGGGATTTGAACTCAGGTGTCCCAGATGCTAGTCCTGCACAACAGCAAGTTTATTATACAGTCAACAGACCTTAAAAATACAATCATTAAAACAGAACGCAGCCATTATTAAGATTTTATTACCAGAGTTCTTTCATCATCTAGGATCTTATCTCAATCACTACAGTGAAAAGCAGTGCCACTTTTTCAGTGATGTGGGTATTTTCCCCAGCAAGAAGGGTGGTTTGCTGTTCTACTAAACAGCCTAGTACATTAGCCAAAAGGAGAGCAATTAATTCCCCTCTAACTTTTTAATAATAATTGCAAGAGAACAGCGCAATGGGATGCAGATGGTATCATCCCTGCACCACCACAAGGACATAATGGATGGTTTAAAGGGATGTGCTTATAACAACCCTTGAGAACTGCTGATGGTTAAACATTACAAGGTGTTAACGTCGAGGCTCCCCTATATTTTGGGATACCAAAGGTTTTTAAATAGCTCTCACATTTCTTAAGTACTACAAAAACTAAGTGCCAAGTTTAAAGGCGCGTCAGATCTAGTCCTACGCTTTAACCACCACATGATGAACATCTGTTCTCTTCAGCTCTGCATTACAGGTCTGTTTCCCTCTGCCCAGAACTGAACTTTGGAGAGATGCAAACATTCCCTCTTATTTGCAGATCAAGCCCATGAAACCGCTCTCCTGTGACAGACCAGGGCTCAACAGGAAGGAAGAGCTACTGAGATTGGCAGGGAAGGGGTGCTAAACCTCTCCCTTCTTGCTCTTTTCCTAAGACCCTGTCCCACTAACCTTCCTTTCCAGACTCTGGGCCATTCAAGCATAGCCTTGAACCTTTGCAATCCTGAAGCTGCCCAAATCAGTTCTTACAGGAGGCTGCTATGAATTGCCTTTCTCCTCCAGCTGCCAGGGCACCCAAAGCTGCCAGAATTACCTGCCCGGATTCCAAAGCAGAAATCAAGAAGGGGCTCTGGTGGTGGGGTGCGTAACACACTTTCTCCCTTGCTCGAGGACTGTGCATTCACAGGGTTGCAGTAGCCTTGAGGTCCCCCGGCACCTCACAGCTCCTTTGGGTGTTGGGTGAGCTGGAAAGTCCTGTTTCTGAATATCACTGCAGAGTCACATGCATGTTAGCGAACAAGTTAGTCAGCAATAAGCTTTTATCTGCTAGGCATTCTTTTTCCTTTTCTTCCTGGAATAGCTATAAAGGTATGACGCCCAAGGCTGTATGAATTGTAAAATTCCAATAACATCAAATTGGTGTCAGGCTAGGCTAGGGCGAGGCTAGAGTAAACATTTGTTCATATCCATGTGTAAGAACTGTAAGTAATTATTAGATTAAATCAGTACTGAACAAGGTTCTTTCTCCCAGTCCATCCAGCTCTTAAAAGAACAGATACCTAAAAGAAAAGATACTGATGAATCTGGGGTAGTTTAGTGTTCTAGGAAAGAGAGACCTGGGTTCAAATCCCCACAGCCCCATGAGGCTCACTTTCATACGTGCTTTTTAACACACATGAGCTTCTGAAGGCAAACAGATTCATTCTGAAGTTTCACACACCTTAAGGATCAAATGCTGTCCTCCTTCAGCTAAAGAAGTCTTTATCCAGGTTTTCCTAAACCTGTTTTGTTTCGATTTTTTGGGACTACATTTTATCCTTAAGCTGTGGAGGAAGAGAGTGAACTTCTGTTACTGCCTGGCAACTCTAAATGGCAAGGATGTCTGTTGGACTCCTTTGCAGCAACAGTTGTAGAAATGCCAGGTTTTCCTGAACAAACTAGCCAAAACACCAATCACATAAAGCAAAACTTGAAGGAAAAAGTCCTGTCAACAGATGCCTCAAGAGGTGGTGGTAATGTATCGCTTCAGAGTGTATGTAAGCGGAGTCACATTTTTAACGCCTCTTCCAGTGAAAGGACTTTTCTGCTGGCTTAAGAACCAGCAAGAAGAGCCTTTCACGGGAGAAGGCTTGAGCTACCATTGCCAGCTTTTAAAGCGGATTTAAATTATGGGGGGAATGATACAGGCTGGATAATAGGATTATTTTATTTTATTTTTACAGTAAGAGTTGTTTGACAGTGGAATCAGCTACCTAGGGAGGCTGGGCTGTTTAGCTTGGAAAGAAGGCGGCTAAGGGGTGACATGATAGAGGTCTATAAAATTATGCATGGTTTGGAGAGAGTGGACAGGGAGAAGCTTTTCTCCCTCTCCCATAATACTAGAACTCGAGGTCATCTGTTGAAGCTGGAGGGTGAGAGATTCAAAACTGATAAAAGGAAGTATTTTTTTCACACAACGCATAGTTAAATTGTGGAACTTCCTGCCCCAGGATGTGGTGATGGCTGCCAGCTTGGAAGGCTTTAAGAGGGGAGTGGAGATGTTCATGGAGAAAAGGGTTATTCATGGCTATTAGTTAAAATGGATACTAGTCATGATGCATACCTATTCTCTCCAGGATCAGAGGAGCATGCCTATTATCTTAGGTGCTGTGGAACAAAGGCAGGATTGTGCTGCTGCAGTCCTTGTGTTTGTGGGCTTCCTAGAGGCACCTGGTTGGCCACTGTGTGAACAGACTGCTGGACTTGATGGGCCTTGGTCTGATCCAGTAGGGCCTTTCTTATGTTCTTATGAGGTGTTGAACTCCCCCTCACTGGCAGCCTTTAAGCAGAGGCTGGACAAGCACTTGTCAGGGATGTCCTAGGCTCCAACCTCCTGCATGGAGCAGGAGGTTGGACTAGATGGCCTGTATAGCTCCTTCCAACTCTATGATTCTGTGGTCCCTCCAGTTATCCCTATAATATCAAGTTGACTCACAAGTAACTATCAGGTGACATTTATTTTATTTATTTACTTGAATTGTACCCCATCATTCTCCACAATGTGGACTCAAAGCTGCTTTCATCATTCTCCTCTCCTCCATTTTATCCTCACAATAATCCTGAGATAGGTTAAGCTAAGAGTGTGTGACTGGCCCAAGGTCACTTGACAAGGTTCCATGACAAATGGAATTCGAACCTGGGCCTCCAAGATCCTAGTTTTATTTATTTATTATATTTATAGCCCGCCCTCATTCCCAGCAAGCCACGCTCAGAGTTCAACACTACTTTTCTGAATCCAGCTTGAACATCTGGCATTTCTTGTTCCACATATGGTAACAGTCTTTCTCGTAAGATTTTGAGTGTCCCTTTAGTCACATAAGAAATTAATGCAATAGACCCATAGTTGCTGCAATCTTTGATGTCTCTTTTTTTGGGAACTGAAATGTAAATTGACCATTTCCAGTCTGTGGGCCATTGTTTTGTTTTCCATATTTGCTCTATTCTTTGCACTTTTAATGTTTGCTATTAAGTGGCAGATTCCTCTCAGGTAATCATGCAAAGCATTGCATCTTCAGACAGTTTAATTTGTGCAAAGGCTTAGTCTAGTTATGTACTGGGGGTAGTGTTACCAGCTTAGGAAATTCCTGGAGATTTGGTGACAGTGTCTGTGAAGGGATCACTCTAGGGAGGGATTTTACTTAGACTCTATGGTATACCATATAGTCCACCCTCTAAGACAGCTATTTTCTTGTCTCTGTAGTCTGGAGATGAGTTGTAATTCCAGGAGAATGTCAGTTCCCACCTGGAAGTTGGCAACTTTAACTTGGCAGGTTAGGTTTGCAGGTTAGGTTAGCAGGGTAGACTATGGATAAATACAGACAAGTAGCCTTCCTCCAGGGAAACATGGGGAAGTTTATTCAAAATGTGAGCAAAAGTGCTTTATTGCAGAGTACCACGGTTGTTTGAAGTATTCCAGGGTTGCTGACATTCCACCTCAGTTAGCATTTTTCTTTTTTTGCAATGAAGTCCATGGTTCTACCTCTTTTTCCCCACACATTGCTGTGGTTTGTCACTACTTCCTGTGTTTGCAGAAACGGATGAGTGCATGGGATGTTAAAATAAGATCTATTGTATATAGTTTGAATTATCCACCTAACCTTCTTTGTGCATTTTAAAAAACTCTAATGGGTTTTCCTTTGTGTTTGTTATTGGTGCCCCCAATGTGTAGATACATGCACCCACCTCCATGAAATGAAAAACAGAGTAAAATGCCCATAAAGTCTTCATTTTCGCATTCAAATAAAAACTAAGCATCTAAATATACACCCAACCTAATCCCCTCATTACATAAACGTAACTTTAGAGACATCAGGGCAGGATGGGTGGGGGTCTGATTAAAGTGAAAACCTCACACCAACACTTAAAGCTCTCAAAAACTGCAAGTTCTTCATTATTTAAAATATATAAAAGCTGAATGGATAAACTGACACAATCACAGCTACTTACCAGTGTCGTATAGTTGTTAGAGCAATGGACTAGGGAGACCAAGGTTCAAATGCCCCCCTTGTCATGCTGGGTGGCCTCAAACCAGTAATTCTCTTTCAGCCTAGCCTACCACACAGGGATGTTGTGCGGACAGCATTTGCCAAACTTGATTCAAACGCCTTTAAAAGAAGCAGGTACATTGTTGATCACTGCATAAGAGAATAGAAAAACCCTCGCAAATTAGTTTTCTTCGTTGCTGTCCCGGGGGATCCGCTGGTCAAGTGCACAGCCACCTTGGAAAGGAATTTTCAGGGAGACGCGCTTTGCAGTCACATGTTTGGATTCCCTCTTGCATCTCTGATCACCCCACACATCGAGGCTCAGCGAGAGTGAGAGGGGTATACCCTCTGGATGTCCCGTTCTGCTCAAACATGGTGAGGCACACAAAGAGGCACCTCTTACGAGCCTTGAGCCGTCCAAAGGGACCTCCAAAGTGGACATGTGCATGGAGGAGAGGGGTATCCATGGCTACTAGTCAAAATGGCTACTAGTAATGATGCATACCTATTCTTTCCAGTCTCAGAGGAGCATTCCTATTCTATTAGGTGCTATGGGACACAGGCAGGATGGTGCTGCTGCAGTGGTCTTGTTTGTGGGCTTCCTAGAGGCACCTGGTTGGCCACTGTGTGAACAGACTGTTGGACTTGATGGGCCTTGGTCTGATCCAGCATGGCTTTTCTTATGTTCTTAAGAGGGAAGTGGGCATGTTCATGGAGGAGAGGGCTACTCAGTCGTCTGCTGCAGTTGTCTTGTTTGTGGGCTTCCTAGAGATACCTGATTGGCCACTGTGTGAACAGACTGCTGAACCTGATGGAGCTTGGTCTGATCCAGAATGGCCTTTCTTATGTTCAAAGGCACACTCCACCACATTTCGTGCCTGGCACAAGGTGTAGTTGAAGACATCCACGGTCACAGCCTGTGTCATTCTGCACATTATTTGCGAGAAAAAGAGACACGCATTATTGGAGGAGCACTCTGAGCAGGGCTCTACCCTGCCAGACTGCTGCGACCCTAGAGCAATTGTGGTACACACTCAGGATGCTGTGGGTTATGACCTGAATGACAGGCAGCTTTTAGCCAAAGGAAAGGCTGTAAGAGAGGTCATAGCCAACTTCAGGATTGCAAGCCTGCGCTGCTTTCGGCCGGGGTGGATCTTTTGTCTTTTGACTTCCGTCTGCACTTCACCCAAATAAAAAGTTTACATTCCATGGGAGACCAAGTCTATAGACCATTTAATAACTGTCCAGGTTTGTGGGGGGGAAGGGGCTTGAACTCAACCTGCATAGGACCTCCCTGGGCAGTCGCCAAGGGAAGGGTGGTAGGGGATGGTAATCAGGGTTCTGTAGGATTTGAGGGGGAAGGAGATAGAGTAGGAGTAGAGGGAGCAGCCAGCAATGGAGCGTGGCTTGGAACATAGAGTCATAGAGTTGGAAGGGACCACCAGGCTCATCTAGTCCAACCCTTCCCCCACATAATGCAGGAAATTCTCAAGTACTCCCCCACACCCTCAGTGACCCATACTCGATGTGCAGAAGATGGGGGGAAAAATACCCTCCAGGATCCCTGGCCAATCTGGCTTGGAGGAAACTTGCTTCCTGACCCCAAAGTGGTGATTGGCATTTCCCTGGGAATGTGAGAAAGGGCCACAAGGGCACAACCCTCCCTGTCACGATCTGCCCATATTCACAGAATCAGCATTGCTGTCAGATGGCTATCTTTGTATAAAAGCCTTTGTTTAAAAACCTTTGTTTAAAAAGCCTTTGTTTAAAAACCACCAAAGGAGAGCCCATTGCTAGATCTTTAGTTCAGTTTTTTTTAAAGACGTAGTGCAGGGTGGAGGGGAAGACAACTCCAATATTACAATCTCTTTTTCAGTGGGGGTAGTACATTTTTTGAATCGAGTGTTGGGGAGGCCCTTTGGTCTTGCAGGGACATCTGCATTGTCGTGGATGGGTTTATGGGTGGGTTGGGGGAACCAAATAAGAATGCTGCTCTTGTGCAATGATCTGCATAACCCTCCACCACCTGTGGGCTGCAACGGGCCCTGCAGAGAAGACATGGAAGGGTTGCATGTTTGTAAACACAGACTTCGGTCTCGACATTTGCTTTGAATAGCACATTATTGCAGCACCTCAAGATTGATGCAACAGCCCATGTTTCAATATCAGTTCCTGCCATGCCTTGGAGCTCTGCAGGCTTGTATCAAAAAACAACCGTCTTGGGTAAAGGGATATCATAGGCTAGTTCACACGTATACCTCTCAGCTTTCCTTTATAAGACCCTGGTCATGTGCAGGGTTAGTTATTCCACGGAAAACGCTACTTCAACACATAAGATGGATGATTTGGTAGTGGGAGGAAGTAAAACACATAATCAAATTCATTGACTGAATGGGCCAGGTGGCTGGCAGCCACTTTGAAAACCAGAGCATCTATATGGAGGTCGTGCGGGACCCTGAAGTGGGCGGCTATAGGTGCATTTTGACTAGGAGCTCATTAAACGGTCGGGAAGGCCTTTTCCTGAAGTTTCCAAGCAAGCCCAACACTGTAGTGTTTTCCAACAATCATTACAAGTTCCTTTTCTATCCAAGTGGGAACCCCAATACTGTTTCCATGCACCACAGCTGCACCCGTGTTCACAGCAACCTCTGCAGGTGGGGAAAAGACGGGACTGTGAAAGTGTGCTTTGTTCACACACAGAAAAAAAGTGTTTTAGGCCCAGTCTGTGAGGTGCCGTGGAGCTCCCAGATTTGACATTCACAACAGAGTTCAGCTTTTGGGCGGGGAAATCCATGCTTCCCAAAGCAGCCACCATGGCCTTCTAACTGGATGTGTCCCCTCACCCATCCAAACACAACTTGGTGGGCTATATTGTTCTTGGCCAGGCCCACTACAAACGCCTCCCACCTGTGAAGTGGCTATAAAGGATGACAACACTATAAGGCAGGGGTGGGGAACCTTTTTTCTGCCAAGGGCCATTTGCATATTTATAACATTGTTCGGGGGCCATACCTGGCGTAGATCTCCTGGTGTGTGTGTGGGGGAGAAACTAGGGTTGCCAGGTCCTCTTCACCACTGGCGGGAGGTTTTGGGGGTGGAGCCTGAGGAGGGCAGGGTTTGGGGAGGAAGACTGCATAGCCATAGAGCCCAATGGCCAAAGTGGCCATTTTCTCCAGGGGAACTGATCTCTATTGGCTAGAGATCAGTTGTAAAAGCAGGAGATCTCCAGCCACTACCTGGAGGTTCAGCAAACTAAAAACAGCACTTCACGAAGCTAGACACAATGATTATATAGTAGTGGTATTTAATAACATATCCACCACTGATAGTGTGTAGGCAAAAACATGTGTTGTTAATTATTGCCTTAAAAGTAATGCCGAAAAGAGGACTATGCCTTGTTACAAACAAATAACAACATTATAGGTAAGTCCATGAAAGGGGGTGCCAACCTCTCTTTCTTCCACAGATATGCTTCTTGAGAGTAGTAATTCAGTAGTACAGTTGTTCTCAACAGAAACCCGGTGATCTTTCTGTTTCGGCGATTGCGGTCGATCTGCAGGGAAGGAAAGAAGGAAAGAAAGAATGAAGGACAGAAAGAAGGAAGGAAGCAGGGAAAGAAGGAAGGAAAGAAAAGAAGGAAGGGAAAGAAGGAAGGAAAGAAAAGAAGGAAGGAAGGGAAGAAAGAAGGAACGAAAAGAAGGAAGGAAGCAAGGAAAGAAGCAAAGAAAGAAAAGAAGCAAGGAAGGAAAGACGGAAGGAAGGAAAGAAGGAAGGAAGCAGGGAAAGAAGGAAGGAAAGAAAGAAGGAACGAAAGAAGGAAGGAAGCAAGGAAAGAAGCAAAGAAAGAAAAGAAGCAAAGAAAGAAAAGAAGCAAGGAAGGAAAGAAGGAAGGAAGGAAAGAAGGAAGGAAGCAGGGAAAGAAGGAAGGAAGCAGGGAAAGAAGGAAGGAAGCAGGGAAAGAAGGAAGGAAACAGGGAAAGAAGGAAGGAAGCAGGGAAAGAAGGAAGGAAGCAGGGAAAGAAGGAAGGAAGCAGGGAAGGAAGGAAGGAAAGAAAGGAAAGAAGGAAGGGAAGAAAGAAGGAACAAAGAAGGAAGGAAGCAAGGAAAGAAGCAAAGAAAGAAAGGAAAGAAGGAAGGGAAGAAAGAAGGAAAGAAAGGAAAGGAAGGGAAGAAAGAAGGAAGGGAAGAAAGAAGGAACGAAAGGAAGGAAGCAAGGAAAGAAGCAAAGAAAGAAAAGAAGCAAGGAAGGAAAGATGGAAGGAAGGAAAGAAGGAAGGAAGCAGGGAAAGAAGGAAGGAAAGAAGGAAAGAAGGAAGGGAAGAAGGAAAGAAGGAAGGGAAGAAAGAAAAAGATAGAAAGAGAAAGAAAGAAAGAAAGAAAGAAAGAAAGAAAGAAAGAAAGAAAGAAAGAAAGAAAGAAAGAAAGAAAAGGGAAGGAGAGAAAAAATAGAGGGGGGAGAAAGAAAGAGACAGAAAAAGAGGACAGAAAGGAGAGTGACAGAAAAAGGAAGAAAAGAGAGAAAAGCCTTCACACACACACCTGGCTCCCTGCGACCGGGCTTCAGCCTTCACCACCGTCCACAAAAGTCCTCCACCTGATCGGCTCCCACGCGCATGCTCCGCCGCCGGGAGGGAGGGGCTGGCTTTTTCCTCCTCTTCCCCCCGCCCTCAGCGGCGCGAGAGGTTTAAACCGTTGTGCCGCGCGGCGCGCAGGAACGGAAGCGCCTCTCTCCTTCCCCTCCCCCTCCGGCTGAAGAATAGTTGATGGCCGGCCGGCAGGCGGGCGAGAGCGGGTTGAAAGTGGGTGCAGCGTTTCTCCGGCAGGGCCCTGGAGCTCCCGGCTAGAAGGGCTTACAGTCCCAGCACCTTTCCCTGTCATCAGCACATAAGTAGAAAAGAGCAAGGGTCCAGTAGCACCTTAAAGACTTAACAGAAATAAGTCTTTTAAGGTGTGAATTATCAGAACATAAGGGAAAGGCCCTGCTGGATCAGACCCAGGCCCATCAAGTCCAGCAGGCTGTTGGCCCAGTGGCCCAACCAGGTTTCCTTTCACTTTGTGTTATGTGGCTAACTCTGTAATGAACTCTGTTTGAAGGTTTTGACTGAAACCTTGCTCGAGTGAGCCAAGTTATTGAGGACGCTTTCATTTATTCCCTCCACAGCAACTTCCCACCGAGTGCCAGCAGAGGAGCAGGTTTCTATACCCCGCTTTTCTCTATCTTAAAGGGTCTCACGTGGCCACACGAAGCTGCCTCATACTGAATCAGACACCTTGGTCCATCAAAGTCAGTATTGCCTACTCAGACCAGCAGCGGCTCTCGGACAGAGGTCTTTCACATCACCTACCTGCCTAGTCCCATTAACTCAGCGGTTCCCAACCCTTTTCGAGTCGTGACCCCCTTTTCCAATTGCCAAGTAACCTGCGACCCCCGCCACATTTGCATAACAAAGTCATAAATGACATTTGCATAATAAAGCCATAAATGACATTTTCAATAGGATAAAGAAAACACGATACAAATAGATTTTTCAGAATATAATGCCAACGTAATATTTAATTAACTAATTTCATTAAATAATTAATTAATATTTAATGGGATGGTTGTGCTTGCATCTGGGTAACCAGCTTCAAAATTCGTGGCTGAGTGTTTGTGAAAGCCAACCTTATGTCATCCTCAACATTTAGTCTGTTTCTTGTCTTTGAGCAAATAAATATGTAGTATTGCCAACCTCCTGGTGGGGAGATTGTCCAGAATTACAACGGATTTCCAGACGCCGTAGATCAGCTCCCCTGGAGAGTGTACTCTATGGTATTATACCCCACTGGGCTCCTTCCCCTCCCCAAACCCTGCCCTCCCTAGGCTCCACCCCCCAAAATATGCAAGAATTCCTCAACCTGGAATTGGCAACCCTAGGGATCAGGGTATGGAAAGAAAAAGGCAAGCTCAGAGCAGGAGAGAAGCAGGCAGGGATGGTATAGAAGAGTGTTTTGATATGAAGAAGCGTTGAAAATCCACTCTCGCAGAGATATGTAGAGGCAAATGGAATTAAAACTCGAAAGGCGAGCATGGTGACATTTTTATGCTTTGGGCTGGTTTTACCTGATTACATTAGGGCAGGGGTGGGGAACCTTTTTCCTGGAAGAGGCTAGGGTTGCCAGGCCTCCAGCCACCACCTGGAGGTTTGCAAACCTAGCAGAGGCTATGCAGGGGAGGGAGAGAAGGAAAGGAAGGAAGGAAAGAAGGGAAGGAAGGAAGGAAAGAAGGAAAAGAAGGAAAGAAATGAAGGAAAAAAAGGAAAGAAGGAAAGGAAGGAAGGAAAGGAAGGAAGAAAGGGAGGGAAGGAAGGGAAGGAAGGAAGGGAGGGAGGAAGAAAGGAAAGGAAAAAAGGAAAGGAAGGAGAAAGGAAGAAAGGAAGAAAGAAGGAAAGAAAGAAGGAAAGGAAGGAGAAAGGAAGAAAGGAGAAGAAAGGAAGAAAAAGAAAGGCAGGAAAGGAAGTAAAGGAAGGAAGGAAGCAGGAAAAAAAGGAAGGAAGGAAAGAGAGGGAGGCTCCCCCCCACACACACACGCCAGCGGCCTGGGGATCTCGAGCACACACACCCACGTACACGGGGAGGGCTGGGGGGGACCCTCAGGCGGCCTCAAGGGGGACCGCCCTCTTCTCCTCCAAGACCTGAACGGGCCGAGCCAGGGGAGCTTCCTCGGCCTCCCACACATCCCGCTACGTCATCCGACCGACAGAGAGGCGAGGCAAGGAACCGGAGAGAGAGGCAAGGAGAGAGGTGAGGAACCAGCCGACCAACAGCCGGAAGGAGCCGGGCTGCAGAGACGCGGCGGTGCGCCGCCGCACACCAGCTGTAGCCCCGCCGCCCAGCTGAGAGGCGGGCGGGCCCGCCCCCGCCCTGGGCAGCGGGCTACAGCTGGTGTGCGGCGGCGCGTCTCTGCAGCCCGGCTCCTTACGGCTGTTGGTTGGCTGGTTCCTCGCCTCTCTCTCTCTCTCTCCGGTGCCTCGCCTCTCTGTCGGTCGGCCAGTTCCTCGCCTCTCTCCTTCCGGCTGTCGGTCGGCCGGTTCCTCGCCGGGATGGGGGCTGTCCCAGGACAGTGGTGGCGACCCCCTAGAAAACACGTCGCGACCCCCTAGGTGGTCACGACCTACAGGTTGAGAACCACTGCATTAACTGGAGATGCCAGGGATTGAACCTGGGACCTTCTGCATGCTAAGCATATGCTCTACCACTGTGCCACGGCCCCTCCCTCTCAAAGCGGCTTACAATCACCTTCCCTTCCGCTCCCCACAACAGACACCTTGTGAGGTAGGTGGGGCTGAGAGAGTTCGGAGAGAACTGACTGGCTCAAGGTCACCGAGCAGGCTTCATGTGGAGGGAGTGGGGAATCAAACCCAGTTCTCCCGATTAGAGTCTGCTGCTCTTAACTGTGCTGGCTCTGGAGGCACCACTGGTGGAGTGGGATGAAGGACAGCAGAGAGAAGAGATGCCACCTGGTTCTAGGGCATATTCTCCCATCCAAAGCGTGTTTTCCCCTGTACCAGATACAGCAGCACCAGCACTCCTCCCAAATGAAAGAGTGGCACGAAACTCACAGCTAATGTGGCAGAAGGCACCACAAGCCCTGATCTTCCATCCCACCCATTCCGTTGCTGTGAAAACCCACCATTGTCTTTTCCCCATACAGTGCCTAAGGAAACAGTGGGAAACCCCCCCCCCCCACACACACACACCAGAAGAAGCCCCACCATCTGAGCCTTTTACCATCCCTACCCAGGGCCAGGAAGGAACCTGCGATCAGGATGGAAGCCAGTTTTCCTGGCAGCAATCCAGTCCCTCAAGAAACACCGCAAGGATACAGGTGAGCAAAAAAATAAAATAAAAGGCATCTTTGCACTGAAGACATTTGCCGTACACAGACCTAACCGCTATTCACGTAACCACAGTGAAATCCGCGGAACGCCAGACCTCCACTAACAAGAGGCTCAGGAAGCTTGGAAGGGAGGTTGCCAGGTTGAACTGGACAGCATAAATTATCACTGGGCACCAGAGGAGCCGGTTCTGAGGGGGTTGTAAAGTGGATGACAGGGATTGTACCACTGGAGTTACTATGCATTTATTAATAAACCATGCCGTTCTTTGCCTACTCATAGAATCACAGAGTTGGAAGGGACCACCAGGGTCATAGTCCAACCCCCTGCACAATGCAGGAATTTTACAATTACCTCCCCCCACCCATACTCCATGCCCAGAAGATGGCCAAGATGCCCTCCCTCTCATGATCTGCCTAAGGCCATAGAATCAGCATTGCTGACAGATGGCCATCTAGCCTCTGCTTAAAAACCTCCAGGGAAGGAGCACTTACCACATCCCGAGGAAGCCTGTTCCACTGAGGAACCGTTGTGTTAGAAAATTCTTCCTAATGGCTACATGGAAACTCTTTTGATTTAATTTCAACCCATTGTTTCTGGTCTGACCTTCTGGGACCACAGAAAACAACTCGGCGCCATCCTCTATATGACAGCTCTTCAAGTACTTGAAGATGGTTATCATATCCTCTCTGTCTTCTCCTTTTCAGGCTAAACATACCCAGATCCTTCAACCTTTCCTCATAGGACTTGGTCTCTAGACCCCTCACCATCTTTGTTGCCCTCCTCTGGACACGTTCCAGCTTGTCTACATCCTTCTTAAATTGCAGTGCCCCAAACTGAACACAACACTGCCGTTTTGTTCTCTGAAACTTCCCCCCAGAACCCTATGCAAGCCCTCCACAATGCTAGGGAAGCTGTAAAAGGAGAAAGTAGAGTTTATTGACCAGAAAGGCTCATAGAACCATTTCTGAGCATGTGCAACAAGCCATGTACATGCAAACTATGGGTCCGTGGGAGCCCTCTCAAGGCCAGCACATGCACGCTTATTTGGAGTGGCCCCGGGCACATTGTCCTGTGTTTCAGTGCTGTTGTCAGGGGTGGTGGTCTGTGTAGCCTGGTTGGTGTGCGAATTCAGTGGATCACTGCGTTGGCCTCTGTCTTGCGCTAGAACTCCTTGTCGCCTCGCCAACATTACGTCGCCAATCGTCTTGAGGGCACTGACCGCCGAAAGAATGACGTCCATGTTCATCCGCATGGCGTCCTGGAACGCCTTGCGGTCCAGCCTCGATTCCTCCACCATCTGGTTGTGGCGGCGCCTATCTTCGGCCATCATCTCCTCGTGGCGTTTCTTCGCGTTCGCTTCTTCGGTCGCGCACTGGCGCAGAAGCTGCTGAGCCATATTGTTCAGTGAGGAAACTTTCCGCTTACGGTTCCTCGCGTTGGCCAACATTGTAGCAGGCGACAACTCTGCCCTAGGCCTTTCCCAGTGGGCGTCTGAGGGTTCACCTAAACAAAAAAATATTGTTTCCTGTTTAATCGCCAAAAGTGGTTGTTTAAGTAAGAAAGCCAGCTTGGTGTAGTGATAAAGAGCAGTGGTTTCTGGCAGGGTATGAGCTTTCGTGAGCCAGTGGTTAAGAGCGGTGGTTTAAGAACATAAGAAAGGCCCTGCTGGATCAGACCAAGGCCCATCAAGTCCAGCAGTCTGTTCACACAGTGGCCAACCAGCTGCCTCTAGGAAGCCACAAACAAGACGACTGCAGCAGCACCATCCTGCCTGTGTTCAACCGCACCCAAAATAATAGGCATGCTCCTCTGATACTAGAGAGAATACGTATGCAGCATGACTAGTATCCATTCTAACTAATAGCCATGAATACCCCTTTCCTCCATGAATATGTCCACTCCCCTCTTAAAGCCCTCCAAGCTGGCAGCCATCACCACATCCTGGGGCAGGGAGTTCCACAGATAATAGGTATGCAGCATGACTAGTATCCATTCTAACTAATAGCCATGAATACCCCTCTCCTCCATGAATATGTCCACTCGCCTCTTAAAGCCCTCCAAGCTGGCAGCCATCACCACATCCTGGGGCAGGGAGTTCCACAATTTAACTATGCGTTCTGTGAAAAAATACTTCCTTTTATCTGTTTTGAATCTCTCGCCCTCCAGCTTTAGCAGATGACCCCGTGTTTTAGTATTATGGGAGAGGGTTTGGAGTGGTAGACTCTGATCTGGAGAGCCGGGTTTGATTCCCCACTCCTCCACATGAGTGGCAGATGCTAATATAAAAACCAACTCTTCTTCTTCTCCGTCCTGCAGAAAGCACTGTTTGGTGTAGGGCTGGTTGAGAGGAAAGCTGTTTAAGAAACTCAGGAAACAGGAACAAAGCCCTCCCCCACAGCAGCAGTGAATGTCATTGCTGGTGGGAGACTCCCAAAACAGTCTCCTGTTTGATGACCGCCACGGTTGGCCATATGCCACTTCTGGAAATCTTTACATTGCAGGCCACTACCTCAGCATGAGGTACCTCATCTGCCATCACCTCCAAGCCCACAAGAAGAAGAAGAGTTGGTTTTTATATGCCGACTTTCTTTGCCACTGAAGGGAGAATCAAACCGGCTTACAGTCACCTTCCCTTCCCCTCCCCACAACAGACACCCTGTAAGTTAGGTGGGGCCGAGAGAACTCTAAGAGAGCTGTAACTTGCCCAAGGTCACCCAGCTGGCTTCGTGTGTAGGAGTGGGGAAACAAACCCAGTTCACCAGATCAGACTCCAACGCTCCAAACCACCGCTCTTAACCACTGCACCACGCTGGCTCTCCAAAAGAGCTCCAAAAAGCAGTACCCTCTCTGCTGACCAGAGGGTACCCGGAAACCTGGGTACACTGGGCTGAATTACAGATACCAAGATGTTAATTGAAAAGGGAGCCCCTCAGATTTCCCAGCACATCATGACAAGGACACCTAGCATGCACTACACCTTGCTCTTCAGGAGTGGGAGTGGAGGGCCACACCGCGTGTCCTTCGGGCAAGGCGTCTTGATCCCCCGATACAGCGACATCCCCTGAATGGTAAAGAAAACACAATCAATCAAGAAAAACAGCCTTGGTGTCAGGCTGCTATCTCGGTTTCGTTATTGCCTCTGTCTCTGTGCTGTATTGTCTGCCCCCCAAGGTCGCATGCCTAAGCCTGGGAACTCAGCTCCTGGGAAACTGTATTCCTGCGTGTAATCTCCCGCCTTTCCTGCCTTATAATATCTCCCAGCTAGTGAGCCTTTCATAGCTGTCATTTTATTCGTTTGCACTGTATGCCTATTTGATCAGTAAAAGCCATCTGTTTGGACTCTATATGACTTTGTGGTGATTTCTGGTTCTGTGGGCCAAGGGCTGACATTATGACAGCTATCTCATCTTCACCGTTCTCCTAGCCAGGCTGGAGCCCAGGGGGGTTCGCCTGCCACTTGGATGGGAGCTGTGCAGCTCTCCAGGTGATCTACTACCCTGGAGCCCTTCTCAGGGGACCCTACTCTGTTACAGGACTTAATCGCTGAACTTTTCCGGACGAACCGAGAGGTTTGCCGCTTGAGGGGACTGGTACACGCGCAGTGGCAATCTCTTACAGGACGTCTCTGGATGTTAACATCGGAGGATACTGATGCTCGTTTAGATCTTCAGGACTTGGATCAATTACTGGACGATGCCCGATTGGCGACTGAGGATTTACAAATATTAACTGGACTTTTGGATAATCTTATTTCTCGACAAACTCTTTCTACCATGGCGGGAGCCCCGCCGGAGGGTTTTTCCCTGATCCCGGATGCGGCCAGCTGCCAGGCTGAGGCCAAGCGAGTCGCTATTAGCACCGCTCTTCTCCTTGTGGAATGTACAAAGGACACCCCGGTAGCCACCTTGGCTCAAGTTTTGACCCCGACGTTTGGAGCCGAGGCATCCGCACTGGCGGTTCGAGTACAACCTCTGCTGGGCGGGGAACCTGACCCCATACTCTTGCTCCTCGAGACAGAACTTTTGCCGCGCATTACGGCAGAGGCTGCCCTAAGACTTGAGAACGCCAAAGTTCTTGCGGATCAGCAAGCCGCCGAAGCGGCTAGGGTCGCAAGAGAAAGAGAGGCGGCGGAAGTAGCCAGGGCGGCTGCAGCAAGGAATCAGGCGAACGTGGACACGCGCCCCAAGGACTATGTACTGGGACTATCAGGTCTAACTTTTTCCCCGGCGTTTGTCCCGTCGCGTGCGACCCAACGCGCACGCCGTTTGGCTGACCGACGTCGAGACTCAGATGAGTCTGAAGACGAGGATTTATATGGGGATAGCTCTCAATGGGCCACGAGCTTCCGAACCAGTAAGCCTCATCTTACTGGGGGCCCCAGTGAGGAGGTTCATCTTTTACGAGCCCAGAATCGGGAGCTCTCCGACCGTGTTGATCAGCTCCAAGAAGTAATGGAACTTATGCTTCACGAGAACAGGCAATTACAACAAACCCTGATAGCTCAGAGACAGCCCGTTCCGATACCGGGTCAGGGGGTACCCGCACAACCACCCGCTAATGTGCCTGCTCCACCCTTACCTCCTGGAGCTCCTGTTGCTCCTCCGCCCGGACCACCCGTGCAACCACCTGCTAATGTGCCTGCTCCACCCTTGCCTCCTGGAGCTCCTGTTGCTCCTCCGCCCGGACCACCCGTGCAACCGGGTCAACCCGCGCCCGGCCCTTGGAAGCAACTCAAATTGAGGACTACGTATGACGGATCTCTTGAGACTTTGCCTTGTTTCTTGCATCAAGTGGACAGTTATATGCGAGAACAAGGTCAACTTTTCCCCACGGAAGATAGCCGGGTGCGGTACGTAGCTTCCCTCCTGACAGGCAAAGCGGCTGACTGGATGGTCCTCCAGTTTGACACCCGCTCTCGTGCGATTCGTTCCCTCAACAACTTCATGACTGCCCTGAGAAGGAGGTTTGAGGACCCCTTCCTGGGAGAAAGAGCCAAAACGGAACTCTTACAATTAAAACAAGGCTCTGCTACAGTTCGGGAATTTGCCGATGAATTTCAGCGACTGGCAAGTAAAATTGTAGGTTGGCCCGAGACCACCCTAATCCATCATTTCAGGGAAGCCTTGCATCCTGACATTCTGAACTGGTCTTACATGCGGGGCGATCCCGATACCCTCGAAGGCTGGATCCTATTAGCCGAGGAAGTGGAAAGCCGCCGCCGCTTTATTTCTCTCGTCCGTCAAAAGCACAAGGAGAAGGGCACCCAAAAGCCTCAACCCAAGGCACCACTGCTCGTCCCACGAAATCCCCCACGTCCGCTCCAGGAACGTGAAGCCCGATTTCAGAGGGGTGCCTGTCTTACATGCGGAGAAATAGGCCACTTTGCAGCCGTTTGCCCACGCCGCCAGGAATTATTTCGTCCCAGCACGACAACCCGCGCCCGAGGTCGTCCACCACGCAGAGGCACCGCGGCCACCCGCAGCGCAGCTCCGGGAAGGCCCACACCCTCTGCACTCCATGCCGGGGACCCAGCCTCCCTGCCTGCTTCCAACGACCCCGCCGGGTCTCGGATTACAAGTGCCCCATTGGGGGACAGCTTTCCCTCTTCGGATGAGGAAAACCCTTGGATTTCTCCAGCCTTAAACCTGGAATCTCCCCTCGACTTGTCAAAAAACGGCTCCGGTCTGTGGTGAATGGAGCATCTCCACAGACCTCTCAGGATCTTCCTATCAAACCGAATGCTCCTACCAAAATCAAAGAAGTGGACTCCACCGTCTACGTAGATGCAGTTTTACAACAACTTAACGGAGGTCCACAAATCCCCGTCAAAGCACTAATTGACTCCGGTTGCTGTCGCACTCTCATAAGCGAAGCCACGTTTGCTGCACTCAGAGCCGACTCAGAGGCTTTACCCGCCCCCGTCCAATTTGCTCAAATGGACGGGAGCCAATTCCAGGGGGGTCCAGTTGATCATCGCACCATAGGGGTGGCAATGGGAATTGGTTCCCACTGGGAACAAATAGACTTCACTATAGCCCCTATCCGATTTGAAGTGGTCTTGGGAATTAACTGGATTAAAGGACATAGTCCCAGTATTGATTGGGAAACAAACACTATTTCTTTCGCTAGTCCCACCTGCGACCAGCATCGGCAAAACTTTGCTCTGCCATTTCCGCCCGTTCCAGCGTTAACCTCTACTGCCCCAGTACCACCGGCTCTACCCGCTGTATACCGGGACTTTGAAGATGTCTTCGACCTTAGGGAATGTGATGCCTTACCCCCCCACCGGGCCTCAGACTGTGCGATTGAAGTAGTAAAGGACTGCACATTAACCAAAAGTAAGATTTACCCTATGAGCGCTTCCGAGCGCACTGTCCTCCGGGACTTTTTGGACAAAAACCTCGCCAGAGGGTTCATTCGCCCTTCGAATGCCCCAAACTCGGCCCCCGCGTTTTTCGTCCGGAAAAAAGAGGGCGACCTTCGCCTGTGCATTGACTTCAGAAAGCTCAATGCAGTTACCCAGACCAACGCCTATCCTATCCCATTAATATCGGATATTTTGGGACAATTACAGGAAGGCCGTGTGTTCTCTAAATTAGACTTGGTGGAAGCCTACTACCGAGTCCGTATCCGCGAAGGAGATGAACACCTCACTGCCTTCTCTAGCTGTTTCGGAATGTATGAATTCCTTGTAATGCCGTTCGGATTAAAAGGGGCCCCGGGGGTCTTCATGCAACTCATCAATGAAATCCTACATGACCTTCTATATCGTGGGGTGGTGGTCTACTTAGATGACATTCTCATTTATTCGAAAACTATGGACGAGCATGTGACTCTGGTCAGGGAAGTTCTACAACGCCTGCGTAACCATCAACTATTCGCTAAACTAGCTAAGTGTGAATTTCACCAAAGCAAACTCACGTTTTTGGGATACATCATCTCCCACCAAGGTCTTCGCATGGACCCCGCCAAAGTCCAAGCCGTCCTCGATTGGACTCCCCCCACCAACCGTAAGCAAGTACAGCAATTTCTGGGATTTGCAAACTTCTATCGGGGATTCATCCCTAACTTCGCCCAAGTGGCTCTACCCATTACGGACCTGCTGAAAACTAAAGGAAAAGTGAGCTCGGCTGCCTTGCCCTCCGCGAAAATCCTATGGACTGAGCAATGCCAAGCCGCCTTTCTGGCCCTCAAACGCCTCTTCACTTCGGAGCCGGTGCTACGGCACCCAGACCCAAATCAAATGTTCATTGTGCAAGTCGATGCTTCCGATGTAGCCATGGGAGGGGCTCTCCTCCAGCAAGGACCGGACGGTCTTCTTCACCCTTGCGCTTACTTTTCAAAAAAATTTGCGCACGCTCAATTAAACTGGCCCATCTGGGAGAAAGAGGCCTCTGCAGTTCATCATGCACTGACTTTATGGCGGCAATTCTTGGAAGGGTCTAAAGTACCCTTTGAAGTTTGGACCGATCACAAAAATCTAGCTGCCCTCACGGGGTCCCATAAGCTATCGGCGAAACAACAACGGTGGGCGGAGTTCTTTGCTCAGTTCCGTTTCACCCTGAAGCACGTCCCTGGGAAGCAGAACGTTCTCGCGGATGCCCTCTCCCGTTTACCACAATATCCGGTAAAACTCGAAAGACCCACCAACTCTCTGTTCACCCCTATGCAACGTGGGGCCCTACCTATGCTGGCTGTGCAAACCCGATCCCAGCATCAACACACCTTCCCTAACTCGCAAGCTCCGCCAGCCCAACCGGCTGCCCAGCCGCCACCGCAACAGACCGGAGTTCCCGCCCCTCCTACCCCTCCGACCGCTCAGCCGCCTGCAGTCTGCGCGCCGCCGCACGTAAGCACTAACCCTATAACTATTTCTCAGATCTCCAGGACCGACGGGGGGGCTCCCTCCAAACTCCCCATCTCCGAATCCTTTTTAACTGTCCTTCGGGACCAGTGCCTTTTAGAACGTTCCGCTCATACCCTACCTCCTGGTGTTTTGGAACAAGGGGGGTCCTGGTACAAAGACTCAAAATTGTATGTACCCAAAGCTCTCCGGAAGGACGTTTTACATTTAGCTCATGGAGCCAAAACAGCTGGGCACTTTGGGTTTCTGAAGACCCTTCACTTATTGCGCAGACAGTTCTGGTGGGGGGGAATGCGTTCCGACATTGACTCCTTCATCCGCAGCTGTCCCGTTTGTGCCGCTGCGAAACGATCGCAGGGCAAACCCCCGGGACTGCTACAACCTCTTGAAACGCCCAGCAGACCTTGGGAAGTGATTGCTATGGACTTCATGACTGATCTCCCTCTCAGTGGGGGTAAAACTGTGTTGTGGGTTGTTACTGATTTGTTTTCTAAGCAAATACATTTGATTCCATGTGCAGGGATCCCCTCTGCTCAGAAACTGGCCCGCCTCTTCGTGACGCATATATTTCGTTTACATTCGTTTCCGCGTAAAATAATTTGTGACCGCGGAAGTGGGTTCGTTTCTAAGTTTTGGAAAGCTTTCCTCAAGTTGGTGGGGGTGGAACAGGGATTGTCTAGTGCATACCATCCTCAAACGGATGGTCAAACTGAACGTGTCAATGCTGTACTTGAATGTTATTTGCGTTGTTATGTTAACTACCACCAGGATAACTGGGTGGAACTGTTACCTTTAGCAGAATATGCCTACAATAATGCCATGCATCAATCCACAGGTTTTAGCCCGTTTTTTGCTGTGTATGGACAAGATTTCAGTCCCATCGTTCCTACAGATGATGTAGAGGGGGAGGGGAACCCCGACATTGCCTCCTGGGCACACGCCCTCCGTACCACTTGGCCCTGGCTCGTTAGCAACCTCGACCGGGCCAAACGTAAATACAAAGCGCAAGCTGACAAACATCGCTCCCCCGGGGGTGATCTGCATGTGGGTGCTTTGGTTTACCTTTCCACCAAAAACCTCCGTTCCACCCAACCGTGCCATAAACTCAGCGCCAAATTCATTGGCCCTTTCCCCGTTACTCGGGTCATAAACCCTGTCACAGTGGAACTGGCTCTCCCCAAATCCTTAAGGCGTGTGCATCCTGTTTTCCACATAAGCCTCCTCAAACCCCATGTTGCTTCTCCACGGTGGCATCCGGACCCACCGCCTGCGCAACCCATCATGGTGGGGGGGGAAGAACACTTCGAAGTCTCCAAGATCCTTGACTCCCGTATTCACCATGGCACTCTCCAATATCTAGTTCGTTGGAAACATTTCCCCCCTGCCTATGACGAATGGGTGCGCGCACGGGATGTCTCCGCCCCCGACCTCGTCGACGCCTTTCACATTGCTTACCCGGACAGGCCAGCCCCCTTGCGAACTGGGAGGGGGCCTTGAGGGGAGCAGAATGTCAGGCTGCTATCTCGGTTTCGTTATTGCCTCTGTCTCTGTGCTGTATTGTCTGCCCCCCAAGGTCGCATGCCTAAGCCTGGGAACTCAGCTCCTGGGAAACTGTATTCCTGCGTGTAATCTCCCGCCTTTCCTGCCTTATAATATCTCCCAGCTAGTGAGCCTTTCATAGCTGTCATTTTATTCGTTTGCACTGTATGCCTATTTGATCAGTAAAAGCCATCTGTTTGGACTCTATATGACTTTGTGGTGATTTCTGGTTCTGTGGGCCAAGGGCTGACACTTGGATGCCTTCCTGAACTTTGTGCTCACAAGAGTTGCTCCGGGGTTCCCTAACTGTAATGAGGACAAACCGAAAAGCAGCTTTGCACAAACTTCTACACTCTGGAAAAGAATCGGGGCATCCCTGATCAGCACCCAAACTAGTTATTTTACTTAAAAAAAACAACAACGAGGTAGCACGGGTTGGAGGCAAGGGGGAAGCTGTTCGAGGAGGAGAAGGCAAGGGGAGCGAAGTGTGGTTTTGAACATATTTTAAAACTGGAAAAATAGGGAACAATCTCAGCAGCGATCAATGTTCAGTATTTGTGATTCAGGATGGTACTGCTGCAGTCGTCTTGTTTGTGGCTTCCTAGAGGCACCTGGTTGGCCACTGTGTGAACAGACTGCTGGACTTGATGGGCCTTGGCCTGATCCAGCACGGCCTTTCTTATGTTCTTATGATTCCCTGTTCCTCACTGCCTATCCATCAGAGGCAGACAAAGTTCTCTGCAGAAGGGAAGAGTCAGGAAAACACACCTTGGGGAAAAAAATGTCTTCCTTTTCTGGTCTACCGAAAAGCTGTTTTTGGTGGAGAAAGCCAAGGAGTACAGGCGGGATCCGACACCCCCCCCACACATACACACATTAACATGAGACTTCCTGGGAAGGTACTTCAAGCACCCACTGAAGGGAAAAAAGACATGCAAAACGAGGAATGGGACTGCAAAGAGAAAGCTGCCCCCCAACCACCACCACCACCACAGAAATACACACCAACCTTGCTGCATGTTGCCTGTGACACTGCTGTCATCCATGTCTTCTTCCAAAACTGGATAGCTCTCCACAGTGTTTGGGATGGCCTCACTAGTGCCTGGAAGATAGGGGGAAAAGAAGAAAATGAAAACCCCTGAAAGGGCACCCCTCGGGAAGAAGAGTTGGTTTTTATATGCCGACTTTCTCTACCACTTAAGGGAGACTCAAACCGGCTTACAATCACCTTCCCTTCCCCTCCCCACAACAGACACCCGGTGAGGTAGTTGGGGCTGAGAGAGCTGTGACTTGCCCAAGGTCACCCAGCGGGCTTCATGTGGAGGAGCGGGGAAACAAAACCAGTTCACCAGATTAGCCTCCGCCGCTCGTGAGGAGGAGTGGGGAATCAAACCCGGTTCTCCAGATCCAAGTCCACCGCTCCAAACCACCGCTCTTAACCGCTACACCACGCTGGAAAGACAGAGTGTGAGATAGAAACACATGGCACAGCAGCTACACTTACACGCATCTACAGGCGTGGAATAACCTACATCTTCGTGTTTGATGGTCAGTACATTGAATAGCTCCTCTGATCCACCACCCATGCCCTCCACGCTTGGCCTTCGCTCCTCTCCGACCTCTTGCAAATTAAGGCGTCCAGCCAAGCGCTTCATCCTAATGCTGGCATCTGGTCTGAGAATGCGGTAGAGCTCATTGTAGAAAGGGCAGCTGGCCGGTGAATTTCCGGGTTGGCTATTATGCTCCACAACCCGCTTGAATTCGTGGCGCATGGCTTTGGTTTTCGTGCGGCACTCCACCGCCGAGCGCTGGTGTCCCATGGCCGCCATCTGCTCTGCAATCTTCTCGTAGATGTCGATGTTTCGGTGCGTAACACACAAGGTCTCCTGCACTTTCTCCTCACCCCAAATGGAGAGCAGATCCAGCGTCTCCCTCTCACGCCAGGAGACTCCACGGCCACTTGGCTTTTTGGTTCCAGCCATTGTGTACAAAGCAAGCAAGCGCTGCATGAAACAGGAGGATGAGAATTTGAAAATGGCGCTTCTCAGGGTCTTGTAAGTAAGCATGCTTCCCCCGTGTTCAAAGTTACCACCCACAACCAGAATTGCTCTTATTCTATAGGTACCTTCCCCCACCCCGGACTGGCGATTCTCTGCTTGGTGATAGGCCGATCAATGCCATATGTGCAAGAGTCACCATTTTCCTCCAACGGAGAACGCTAAACAAAATGGCTCCCAAATAGGCATTAACCAGTACCATTTTAAATAACATGTGAAGGAAGAAGTGGACATATTCATGGAGGAAAGGGGTATTCACGGCTATTAGTTAAAATGGATACTAGTCATGACCTTGGGCAAGTTACAGCTCTCTCAGCCTCACCTACCTCACAGGGTGTCTGTTGTGCGGAGGGGAAGGGAAGGTGATTGTAAGCCGGTTTGATTCTCCCTTCAGTGGCAGAGGAAGTCGGCATATAAAAAACCAACTCTTCTTCTCCATGCTGCATACCTATTCTCTCTAGTATCAGAGGAGCATGCCTATTATCTTAGGTGCTGTGGAACCCAGGCAGGACAATGCTGCTGCAGTCGTCTTGTTTGGGGGCTTCCTAGAGGCACCTGGTTGGCCACTTTGTGAACAGACTGCTGGACTTGATGGGCCTTGGTCTGATGTTCCTATGTTCTTTAAGAAGAGTTGGTTTTTATATGCCGACTTTCTCTACCACTTAAGGGAGAATCAAACCGGCTTACAATCACCTTCCCTTCCCCACAACAAACACCCTGTTAGGTGGGGCTGACAGAACTGTGACTAGCCCAAGGTCACCCAGCTGGCCTTATGTGTAGGAACGGGAAAACCAACCTGGTTCACCAGATTAGCATCTACCGCTCATGTGGAGGAGTAGGGACTCAAACCTGGTTCTCCAGATTAGAGTCCACCGCTCCAAACCACCGCTCTTAACCACTACACACGTTTAAGGAAAACCATTTCAAGCAGTAAACAGAAGCAGCCCGCGGCAGAAAGGAGCTCAATACACACATACGGTATTAACATCGCATCACAAAACATTTGTGCAGCATTGATGGATCACAAGAAACCAAAAGAAAGGGGGGCGGGGAAAGAGAAAAAGGCATGATAATGCTCACACTAACTCCAAAAGAAACTTCACAATTCAGCCCCATGAATAATCCAGTAATAAAACCATACTGTGCAGCAGCATTCCTTCTGTTAATGCATGATGGCTCGTATACATAATATTAAAAAAAAAATGCAGCAGAGTTTGGGGAGGGTGGTGGTGGTAATCCGGTGTGGTTTTGCACAAACTTTTAAACTTTTGAGAAATCAGGGCACCGCTGATCAGATTTCTGTAACAGCTCTTTCACTAGTTATATTAATTAATTTTTAAAAAAGGATTGGCGACATCGATCAGCCTATTAGTGATTTGTTGCTAGTTCTATTAATTAAAAAATAATAATTATAAAAGAAGAAAGGAAACAGGAGGGGGAGGGGGAAAGGACGGGAGACTGGGTGTGGGCATGGATGGGCATAATTTTTTTTAAAGCATTACGCACGTGGAAGGATGCCAGCTCAGAACTGGCTTGGAAAAAAACAATAAGGGTTACCGCACTTTGTCTTCCCAGCGATGTATTAAGAGTTTGAAAATGTTATAAAAAGCATCGCTTTAAAAGGGTTTTTGGATACCACGGCTACAAAATGGTTGGAAGCCGTCTTCGCAGCTAAAGGGGCCAAACAAAGTGCGAACAGTATTTTTTTATAACGTTTTCAAACTCTTAATACATCGGTGGGAATACATAGAAAGTGCGAACAGCATTTTTTATAACGTTTTCAAACTCTTAATACATCGGTGGGAATACATAGAAAGTGCAAACATGGTTTTTTATAACGTTTTCAAACTCTTAATACATCGCTGGGAATACAAAGTGTGGTAACCCCCATTGCTTCCAAAAAAAAAAACCCGGAGAAAAATCGAAGAGACTGCTATATGGAACAAAACGTGTGCGGGGGGGAAAAAGCGCAGTAGTTCAGGGCCATACCCGACGAAAAACATCCGTGCAGAAAAGCCCCTAGATACCAAGGGTGGCTTGCAGGCAGGGTTCAACCGGCCAGCAGCACCTCGCCGTTTGGAAAACGGGAAGGAGCACAGCTCAGGAGCCGAAGAAGCGATTGCAAATAGAAAGCATGCACCAAACCGGCCGGAACTTGGCTCCGGTCGACAAGCGAGCTCGCACGGTCAGAAGAGAGGTAGAACAAGGATCTAAAGCATCTACGGTTCAAACGAAAAGGAGGGGCTCGCTTCGGGAGCAAAAGAGGCTGCACGATGGCGAACGTTTCAGCCACAGATCTTGTTAGCTGCACTTTATCCTTGTGCATACTTTGTTGCGCGTATCTCCATTTTGCTGGCTTCTTGCCCTTGTAAATAATAATACTGCACTTTTGCATAAACAGCGTGAGCAGAATACTATTTTTTTCACATAATAGATCTCGGAAACGGCTGCTGTGGTAAACAAAACTTTACTTCTCTAATCGAGAGCTCCTCTTTCCCCCTCTGTCGGTGCAGTTTTTTGGGGGGAGGGGAAAAACACTGGACTCAGAATAGCATCGGCACCCCCTCCCCACCTATTGTTCTTAGGCTTAAACGCCGCGCGATCTAGCAGCTTGGAGGATTCAATGAAGGGGAAAGTTACCTCCCCCCGCCCCCAATTGCATTCAAGGGTCTTGCAAGCACGCACATATCCTCACGCACCGCAAATGCTCTTACCCGGATCCTTCCCGCGCTGAAGGGTAAAAAAAAAGCTCAGCGACCCTCCTGGTTTCTCCGATGCTGCAGCCGCCGAAGCAAAAGGGAGCCACAAGGGACGCGAAGGGTGCGCGGAAAATTCGAACCCGGCTCCGATTGGCCGGCGGAGTTCTTGGAACGCGAGGGCCGAGCCGCTCCGCCCAATCACCAACCGAGAAGGGCGGCGCACAGAACGCTGCGTACTTCCCTCCCCTGGCCAGGCAGCTACAATTTCTGGCAGGCTGTTCCGAGCCCAATCAATGGCACAGGACAAGCGCCGGTGAGGTTAACCAGCAAGTAAATAATCGAGGCTTATCGCACCAGCAATTTACAGCACATTATCATCGTGCTCGGTGCGGGCGTTTTGGATGCGCATCCTTCACTTCCGATCGCACCGTGCCTGTTAAGACCGCTCCCAAGACGGTTTATCGTCATATGGCTAGGAGGAGCGTGGGGGAGCACTGCGTCATGTCCTGCCTCCCCCCCTTTTTTTTCCACGCATGTGCAATATCATTGATCCGAAGGAGCGCTGTACGGCATTAAGAATGGCCTGGAGCCGCTGTATCAGTGGTGGTGCTGTGTTTGTAAACAATTGGCTGTTGCCGCACTAGGTGTTCCCAGCGATGTATCAAGAGTTTGGAAATGTTATTAAAAAACATCGCTTTAAAAGGGTTTTTGGATGCTACGGCTAAAAAATGGTTGGAAGACATCTTCACAGCTAAAGGGGCAATGTGCGGACAGTATTTTTTATAACATTTTCAAACTCTTAATACATAGAAAGTGCGAACAGTATTTTTTAGAACATTTCCAAACTCTTAATAAATCGGTGGGAATACACAGAAAGTGCGAACAGTATTTTTTAGAACATTTCCAAACTCTTAATACATCGGTGGGAATACATAGAAAGTGCGAACAGTATTTTGTATAACATTTCCAAACTCTTAATACATCGGTGGGAATACCTAGTGCGGTAACAGCCAAGATAACTTTTTAATTTTTTTTTGTTTTATTTATATCCCACCTTTTTTCCCAGTGGGGACCCAAAGCAGCTTACATAGTTCTCCTAAGAACATAAGAAAGGCCATGCTGGATCAGACCAAGATCCATCAAGTCCAGCAGTCTGTTCACACAGGGACCAACCAGGAAGCCCACAAACAAGAAGATTGCAGCACCATCCTGCCTGTGTTCCACAGCACCTAATATAATAGGCACGCTCCTCTGATCCTGGAGGGAATAGGTATGCATCCTTCTCTTCCTTTCCCCCCTCACAACAACCCTGTGAGGTAGGTTAGACTGAGGGTGTGAGTGGCCCAAGGTCACTCAGCAGGCTTCCATGGCAGAGTGGGGGTGCAAAACTGGGTTTCCCAGATCCTAGTCTGAAGCTTAAACCACTACACCCCATTGGCTCTCATATAGGTACATAATGTACATTTTTTAACTAGCTGAAGATGCATGTGATTGTTCTGTGAATGCATTTTGGTCTACTTTAAAAATCTGCTTTGCATCTCAGCAAGAAAGTAAATAAGTAAAACCCATCCCTTCAGCTCCATTTAGGATCACTGCTTTTTGTATTGGCCTCAGTCAGCTGCTGCACTTAATTGGGCTTTGGACCTGGCAGATTTAATTTTACATTAGTTTCTATTTAGATGATTATAACCTGCTTTTCTGCTCAATAGAGGCCCTTTCCCCATTATCCTCACAACAGCCTGGTGAGTTCGGTTAGGCAGAGGGAGTGTGGCTGACTCAAGGTTACCCTGTGAGTTTTCCATGGCAGATGGGATCAGAACCTGGTTCTCCCTAGTCTGACTCTCTGACTGGCATTCCCCAGCAGAGTGCCCATGGGCACCAAGCACTTTCTTTCTTCCCACAGCAAAGAGCAAGAGGTGTTTCAAAAAAGTTTGGGAGGCATCAACTTTGTAGAGAACACCCATTCAGAAACAGCTGCCTCCACTAGAGCAAAGATTCTTAAACTGTGGGTCGTGACCCCATATATGGGGTTGTAACTGAATGTGGGGGTCGCGAAAAATTTGGCAACAGTAAATGATAAAATTATATGTATACCAAAGAATGGTTTTAAAATAAATTTCTTTATGATTTATTATCAGTAAATGTTTGGTTGGTATACCTATTTTATGTATCTGTGTACCCAGGGTTGCATAAAAATTTCTCGGGCGAAAAGGGGTTGCGAGTGGAAAAAGCTTAAGAAGCCCTGCACCAGAGGATGCGGGCTTAGAATCTCCCAACATTTTGTGCCTGACCCTGTGGTAAAATGACCATTGTTTTTCTACTGGGGATGCAGGATTCATATAGCTAGCATTTATCTCAAGTTCCTAGACCTCACTCGCTGGTTTTTATCCTGGTCTTTCGTCTTAATGGCTGCCCCCCGCCCCCCTTACAAGTAGAAAACTCATTTTCCCCACAACTCCATTTTCAAAATATATTATGGCAGAAAAAAGGCAAAGACTTCTCCCATTGCATATGTTATTGGACCAGAGTTAGCCTACAGATTATTTTATTGTCCCCATTCTGCATATCGTAAAAAAAAAAAAAAAAGGAACCAAACTTTCTTGTAAACAGACAAGTTGAATGGGGAAAATGACCCCATCCTCCATAGCAGCCATTTTGTGGTTGCCCACGTCCCCCCCCTTTGCAGCCATTTTAACTGTGTCTCCAACTACTAGTTCCCAATATTCAAAAGTATCTACAGGTTCAATGGGGTTGGGGACTTCTGCCCTTTGCCTGCCTCTTATGCTACTACAGATACACCCACAAAGGATCCCTTCCTTTCAGGTAGTTGACACTGGCTCAGGAAATTGGGGGGTGGGGGGGTGTAGGGCTAAAATGTCACAGCTCTGAGAAGCGCCAGTGATGAAAGGCACCTACAACTCCAAAAGCTCCTCTGAGCTAGTGATGGTATAGGCTGCAGAGTGCTGAGAATTAGAGAGCTCACCTGTCCAACCCGACCCATATCTCTCATTGTCTGAGTCCTTAGGGAAGTGACATTTGCGTGTGTGTGAGGGCATTAGGGTGTGTTTGGCTTCTAGGCCTGTGCCCATGCTGGTGTTGGCCTGTGATTAATGCGCTCTGTTGCCCTTAGTTCTATTTGGATTCTTCCATTTGACATTTGTTATGTTCAGACTCTCACATTTGATGTTGATTCTGTTTGCCTTCTCACCATTGACATTGGTTCTGTTTGGCTATTGGCTTCTTTGCTCTGGACAAAGTATTTTCTGTCATGAGAAACAATCGAGATAAGAATGACTGGGGGCACCAATTCTGTTTACCAATTCCCTTTAAACTTGGGGAATCTTTAGTAGAGAGGGAGGACTAGATTCCCTTAAAATTAGGTGTAATTTGCTCAGAAAACAGTGGCTCCCAAACTGATTTCCCCATAGGAAATAATTGTCCTGAAATTCCAGAGTCCAAAAGAAGCAGCCAAAATGAAATCCTGCACCAGGAACAGCACTCCCAAAATTTTGGAATAATGAAACCAGTGCCCTCCCTAAAATCTGGATTCAAAATCAATACAGTTTTTTTTTTTTGAAGCACACACCCCTACTTCAGTTGCTACATTTAGGAAGGCACACAAGGCAGTCTGATTCCAGAGAGCATTTGAGGGAGGGTGAATTGTTGAGTTTCCTGATCCTGTGTGTGGAATTCTGGTGTGTTAAAATCATTATGTCCCCACAACTTGGTTGCCATGTTGTTCACCCTTTGAGTCTAAAGAAATAAGTCAGGATAGACATGCTTTAATTTAGGGGTGTCGAACTCATATGTGAGGAGGACCGGATATAACATCAATATCTCTTGGTCGGGCTGAAGATACGTGGCCTCCGGGGGGGGGGGGGTTCCCCGTCAGGAGGCCAGGTCTACCGCCATGAAAGGCAATGGGTAGACCTGGCCTCCAGATAGAGACATGGTCCCCCCCTCATGGAGGCCAGGTCTACTCATTGGCTTGCATGGCAGTAGACCCCCCCCCCACGGAGGCCAGGTCTACCCATTGGTTTCTATGGGCCACTATAGAAATCAATGGTAAACCTGGCCTCCCTCCGTGGGAAGTCCCCGTCAGAAAGCCAGGTATACCTCCATGCAAACGGCCTGGCTGCCCCGGGAGAGTGCGGGGGGGCATGCCTGACTGCCCCGCGAGGGCCTGGCTGCCCCTGGAGAGGGCGGGGGGCACTTGGCTCGTGGGCTGGTGAACAGCCCTCCGGGGGCTGGATCCGGCCCGCGGGCCGCCAGTTTGACACCCCTGCTTTAATTAAATAAATACATAAAATGACAAGCAGAACCTAACAGATGCAGTGATGGAAAAGTCTTATCTGCCTGTCATACAGCCTAAAAAGGCACAGGAATGGCGCCAAAATACAGGTAATTCAGGTTGCAACCTCAAGGACAGTTTTCTGGGAGTAACCCCATTGACTAATATGGGACTTACTTCTGAATCGACCTTGTTAGCCCCCGCCCCCCCCAAATGTGGCTGCTGCTGTTTCTTTTACATTTTGGGATAAATAATTATTTATAAGCACTGCAATAAAATGCTGCTTTGAACCTTGTTTTATTTATCCCCCCCTTTTTTTTTTACATAGATACTATTTACTTCCATTGCTCTTGCCTCACAGATGGAGGATTCAGTGATTGGGTATTGGAAATCCTGCTCGAAAATTCTTAGGATTATAGTTCCTTTTGGCAGAGGCCTGAGAGGTAGTGATAAATAAAGGATTCCTGATTCAGCACTTCAGCTTGACTCCTCTCCCCACCCAGAAATAGGGGAGAACCCTCTCCCCAGAGAATGAGGCTGAATGGAAAGTGAAAATCCAGTCATTGGTTTCTGCGTCATAGAATCCCACTTGGCCCTCTTCGTAGTCCAAAGATATTCGGATCTTCTTGAGTGGATGTCTCAAGATCAAAGGGGTCGTCTTGGGGGAAGTAAAGGCGCCGAGTTGACAAGGTAAGAGCACGGATGTTTTCCCGGCAGCAAAGATCCCATCATCGACGCTAACACGGATCTCTTTCTTCCGTGCCACGGATTCTTTGGCGACCCCCAGGGCCCACATCGCCCTCTCCTCCTCCTCCTCCACTTCCACCTCCCACCAGTGTTTCCCCGAAGAGAATTTCTCACAGCCCAGTACGCACGGCATAAACTCAAATCGCTCAGGGCTGTCGGGCAGATACTGGTATTTGTCTTCCCATCTCACGCTCCTGAGATCATCAGACAGAAGGAGGGAGGGATGAGCTGTGCTTGGATCCAGAATCACCTTCACTGAAGGACAGAGAGAGAAGGAAAGAGGCGGTTGGATGGAGTCAGGAAAAAGGATTGCTCCAAACAGCTGTATCACCAGCACGGTTTTTGCCACCCTTTCTTGGTGACCAGAAGTAGAAAAGGGCATGTGGCTCACGAAAGCTCATACCCTACCAGAAAATATTTTTGTTAGTCTTTAAGGTGCTACTGGACTCTTGCCCTTTTCTACTACTGCAGACAGACTAACACGGCTACCCACTGTGAATTATCTTGGTGACCAGAGAAATGGAATGTTTCTCTCAGCTGTGACTGGGATATTTTATACTGATCATTAGTTTTTAACCCCATGTCAAAAATGGACACTACACAGTCTTAACATTATAGAATGGGGTGGCACTAAACACAGCCCAATTGCCCATTTAGAACAGGACTATAGGCCTTAGGAGTTTACAGTGCCCTCCTAGGCACAGTTACATACTTCTAAGCCTACTGACTTCAGGGAGAAGAATTTCTCTACTTCTTCACATGAAAGCAGTCCTCTTAACTATTAATATCTACGTTCAGCTGCAAGGAGAGATCATGTAGCTTTGGAGTTGGGTGTCATCAATATGCTGATGACAGCTCTGTATTTTATTAACTAAGCCTCTGGAGGCAGATGTCTCAATCCTGACCTGGTGCTTAGTCAAGTAGCTAAGAAGGAACCAGCTGAAAGCTTCCAGCTAAGGCAGCGGTGATGCTGGTTGGTAAGGCCTTGATCATGTTGGTTCTGGACCTAATGGTAAATCATTCTTTAATATATGCATACAGGCACACCTCATTTTATTGTGCTTCGCATATATTGCGTTTTCAAGCAAGTCTATCGGCACCATTTTCTCAACAGCATGTGTTCATGTCTCCTTGTCACATTTTGGTAATTCTCATACTATTTCAAACCTTTTCATTATTTCATTATTATTACAGTACATTGGGGTTTTTTTTAGACATAATGCTATTGCATACTTAATAGACTACAGTATAGTGTAAACAAGAGATGGATTGACTCAATAAAGAAGGAAGCCACAGCCTTCAGTTTGCAAGATCTGAGCAAGGCTGTCAAAGATAGGACATTTTGGAGGACTTTCATTCATAGGGTTGCCATGAGTCGGAAGCGACTTGACGACAGTTAACACACACACACACACAGTGTAAACATAACTTTTATATGCAATGGGAACCCAAAAAAATTCACGTGACTCGCTTTGTTGCGGTGGTCTGGAACCAAATCCGCAATATCTCCGAGGTATGCTTGTATTTGCATTTAAATTCTAAACTGTTCTACAACACTCCTTGTGTTAGTATAGAAGAGGCCAATGTTTTTATCCCCCAATAACAGATTTGCCCAGGGCCGGCTTCTGGGCTGGAAGTTGATGTATGATTTGAGCTAGAGACTTTACTTGACCACTACACAAACTCTCATTCTGTGGCTGCCCTGGGATCAGTCTCCACTCTACTCTAGTTAGCTCAGTTACTGCTTCAGTGTTCTGTGAGTAGAGGGGGGAATTAAGAAGAAGAAGGAGAGTTGGTTTTTATATGCCGACTTTCTCTACCACTTAAGGGAAAATCAAAACTGGCTTACAATCACCTTCCCCTCCCCTCCCCTCAACAGACACCCTGTGAGGTAGGTGGGGCTCAGAGAGCTCTAAGACCTGTGACTAGCCCAAGGTCACCCAGCTGGCTTCATGTGGAGGAGTGGGGAAACAAATCTAGTTCACAGAGTAGCCTCCGCCGTTCACGTGGAGGAGTGGGGAATCAAACCAAGTTCTCCAGATCAGAGTCCACTGCTCCAAACCACCGCTCTTAACCACTGCACCACACTGGCTCTCATGTGATTCGCTTTATTTAACTGAATCCCCCCACTCCATTAATTTTATTGTAAAATATTTTATTTTTCTTCACTTATATCCTGTGTTTCTGCCTAGTGGGGACCCAAAGTGGCTTAGATTGTGCTCCATTTTATCGTCACAACAATCCTGTGACGTAGGTCTGGCTCAGAGTGTGTCCAGCAAGCGTCCATGGCAGAGTGGAAATTCCAACCTGAGTCTCCCAGATCCTAGTCTAATGCTCTAACCACTACACCATGTTGGCTCTCTTCGCCTAATGTAACCTGATTAAACCCACAAACAAAAGATTGCTGTTGAGTCCCTGTCACTTTATCAAATGTTGCTCATCTTCTTTTGACTCCTGGTAGAGTTTTACCTTTGTTTAGTGCTTTAGTCACAGGTGCTGTAAAGTGGAGGAAAGATTCACAAATTTAACATCAAGTCATCAGTGTGTCATATTTAATTAACCCCTCCTCCAAAAAGTGGTCCCTCTGAAACCCTTTTAAAAATCAGGAAATAAATTAGGACAAGACTGGAGCAGGGAATTGTTTTGGATACCTTGATATGTTTGTAATGGCCTATGGCTAAATGCAAATAAAACCATTCATTCTGTTTGAATTGTTTTGAGGTTGCTGGTTATGGTTTCCCAGACAATTCCCTCCCCCTGGTTCCCTCTCTCATACCAGTAAGATGTCCATCATTCAGTTCCTCAGAATTACCTTTGTACACAGATCCTGTTATGTGAAAGACAGAAAAAGTAATTTAAAGTCAGACCTCTCTCTGTTTAGCAATGCTTCATATTATGTTTGAAAAGGACCTCCCACATGAGGTCCCTCATCCTGATCAGCATTTATATTAGAAATATGCTGAATTCATTTAAGAGTCATTGTTTCCTAAGTTGTCAGATACTCATTTTCAGATGTGGTCTTCAAGGGTTAACATTGAGGTTTCCTCCTCAAAACTGCTCAAGCACATACACCCCTTAAAAATTTCCCTTCTTGTTTAGTCCTGAAGAATTACCTTTATTCCATATCTTCAGGGGCCCTGTTTGAAGAAGGAGAAAGTGAGAAATTGAAGTCAGACTAGGGCTGCCAGGTGCCCGGTGGTGGCGGGTAAAATCCCACCAATCCACCGGGCTGCCCACTGACCAGCTGAGGGCTGGCGGGCACAGAGTGCATGCGCCACTTCCAGGTTTACCGTGAAGCGATGCGGACGCTCTGGCAACCTTGGCTAAAACTCTATGGAAAAACCATAGCGTTTTGGCCAAAACCGCTAGAGCGTCCATGTCGCTTCTGGGTAAACTCGGAAGTGACGTAGGCGCGTCGCGTGGGGTGCGCATGCGTGCTGCACCAGGCCCGCACGCGCACAGCGCACGTCCGCCACAGCCCCGCAAAGCTCCCACCGGTGGAGCTGTGGGGCCTGGCAAGCCTAAATCAGACTGCAATAGCAGTGTATCACTTCATGCACAAAGCTTGTTGTCATGCATCAAATTCTTCGTTAGGATCAGCATTCAAATTAGACATACACCAAATTAACTTCTTTGAGGTGGTGTTGGATATGGTTTCCAAAATGTTAGCTGACGGTCGGTCCCCTTACTTGTTCCACTCTCTCACAAACACCACCCCATTCATAATTTCCCTTCTCACGTATTCCCAGAGATTTACCTTTACTCAGCGTTTTCTTCCGCGCCCCTATTACGAGGAAGAAAAATGTAATGTCAGCCGCTCAGACATATAGCTGTATGTCATTTGTGTTTTTTTAAACACCCTTTTACACTAAATTCCTCATTTCTAAGTATTCAAATCAGGCCTATACTGAATTCAGCGTTGTTCAGATTGCCATATGGAGCCACTACAAATTATTTATTATTTATTTATTTTATTGCATTTCTACCCCGCTCTCCCCAACCCGAACGTTGGGCTCAGAGCGGCTTACACAATTTAAAACATAATAAAAACAATAACACATTAAAATATAATTTAAAATACAATTTAAATTAGCAGAGGATGGGGGTGGAAAGTGCTGTTATGTTGAAGTCAAACCTATAGGATTTTCAAAGCAAGAGATGAGCAAAGGTGGTTTGCCACTGCCGGCCTCTGCATAGCAACCCTGGACTTCCTTGGTGGTCTCCCATCCAAGAACTAACCAGGGTTGACTCTGGTTAACTTCCAAGATTTGACAAGATTGGGCTAGCCAGGAGCACCCGGGTCAAGCCCAGAGGATACCTCTTCCCATTACTGCCTCAAGCACTAACATTTCTTATTCAGTCCAAGAAAATTACCTTTCTTCAGTGTTTGCTCCAGAGCCTCTATAATGTGAAGGGTAAGAAATGTATTCAGATCATCATATATATGTAAGAAAGTGTAGAATCATGTTTGAAAACCCCTGTCACACAAGACTCATAATTAAGATCAGTATATAAATGAAGACTGGAGCTTGGATCAGACATCGTGTGGAACCGTGGTTTAATGAAACTAACTATGGTTAATGTAATTGTCTGAGCATGGGCACTCCACTAGCTATGATAATCCTGGATCTGATGAAGAGAGCTCCGACCCATGAAAGCTTATGCTAGAATACATTTAGTTAGCCTTTATGGTACCACTGGACTCCTAGTTTTATTTTTGTACTAGCTATGGCTAGTTAGGGTCTATCAAACCAGGATGTGAAACTATGGTTTGAGGGTTTATTAGCCTGAATTAACTATAGTTTCACATGATGTGTGAATACAGACTTCTTGGCTTGTCTCTTGGCTCTGCTAAGGTGATTTTAGGGTAGCCAACCTCTAGGTGGTGACTGGAGATCTCCCGGAATTATAACTGATCTCCAGACAACAGAGATCAATTCCCTTGGAGAAAATAGCTGCTTTGGAGGGTGGAGTCTATGGCATTCACCACAAATCCTACCCTCCCTAGGTTCCACCCACAAATCTCCAGGAATTTCCCAGCTTATAGCTGGCAACCCTACCTGCATTTGTTGAGGCAAAGCCCAGATTGGCGTGATCTGCCAAACTGAATCCTGGTTTCACAAGCTAACCATAGTGAGAATAAACCATGGTTTTGTCATATTTTGAATGTAGCCTATGGTTGCCTCCTTTTAGACTGGACTAGAGATAATTTCTTCACCCATTGTTGATGAAGAATCGTGTCAATATTATTGGCAAATTATTACCCTCCAGCATTTTTGTGTGTGTGTGTTATTTTCCCATCTGTTTTGAGACTTGATTTGGGAAGATTTTTAAAAGGCATTTGCCGCACCTGCTATCCATGTGTGAGTTTACAAAAGGACTAACGAGGATTCTCAGTGACCCTTTAAATTTTCCTCCCATTTTGAAATAATTTCCATTTTTCAGTCTAATATTCATTGTGCATGGAGTGAGTGTGTGTGTGTGTGTAAAGTCTTAATGACTAATTTTTCTCATTGCAACCACAATGGATTTCTAATTAATTTTTTTAAAGAAATCATAAAAATTACAGTTATTTAAGAATCCTTTTCGGGGGTTTTGCCTCAAAGAAAAAAAAAGTAGTAATTAAATTGACTGGCTTCACAATTGACTGACTTCAGGAATCCCTGCTATGGAGACCCAAAGCAATTTAAAGCACCTTTCTTCCCTCCTCCTTTTTATCCAGACAACAACAATCCTGTGAGGTAGGTTAGGCTAAGAGAGTGACTGGCCCAAGGTCACCATGCAAGCTTCCATAGTGGATTAGGATCCAGGCCTATTATGACACACTTAATGATGCACTATACTCAGTTAAGTGCCATGTGGAACTAGCATTCTGATTCTATCTCCCGGTGACAAGTGAATGAGTTCCCTTCAGCAGAGCTAATGGATATAGGTGTAGAAAGGCCCTCTAGTGTATAATTTTGCAGTTCCGTCTCCAGATGCTTATTTCACCTCCTTAACATTTGTCAGGCACTGTCAAAAATTTCCTTTATCCTTTGGATCCAGAAAAATTACCTTTGTTTAGGGTTTGCTCCATAGATTCTGTTATAAGGGAGAAAAAAGTGGAAAATTCATTCAGGCCATCATAATATGTCATTTTTTTTGTCCTGAAAACAAAATCCAGCAGGTAATGGAAGGGGCAATAGTTCTTGAAATTATTTCATTTCTTTAACAAATAACTGACTTTTCTTGCAACCAACCAGAAAATGGAAAACTGTCCAAGACTCATCTTTACCCCTCCCTGTTTTGCTGAATACCTGCAAATTTTCCCATAGTGTCTTCTAGAGCAGAATTTTTCTGAAAGTAAATGTGGACTCTGTCTTCCAGTCCAGGAATATGGTCTACCAGATGCTCCGCTGATTTCTTTTCATATCTAGAAGGGAAGATCATTGCGTTTAAGAAACCATGAAAACATGTTCCCCTTCGGCAATCTTTTGGCATGAAATGGCAGGGTGCTTGTTTGGTCAAAAGAAGATCGACTTTGTGGTTAGGTGCCCCATTTGAAATCTGCATATGCAGGCTGTACTCAAATCAATTTGGCTTTTCTGTGGGACAACTAGTACAGAGTTTTTTCTCCTTAGCGGCAACATCAACTAGAATAAAAGATGGTGTTTGCAAGTGAGGGTTCTGACTTTGTGTATCAATCCTTAAAGGGTTGCTCTTCCCATTAGTGGGTTTAACTGTTCTCCAGGCCTCATAATACTTCCTTTTCTGCTCTTTGTAGGATAGGATTGCCAACAGCCTGAAGAAAAAAAAATGTCCTGCATTTTAATAGCGTCTTAAGACTCTATTTAAAGGGACAGGACATTTTTTCCAGGTTGTTGGCAACCCTAAGGATTAGGCAGTCAAACAGAAGCAATGTGAGGAGAATTTGTGAAGACACAGGACAGGTTTCCATTGCTCAGCAGTAGATTACATGTTTGGCATGTTTGTGGGTTCAAACCTTGTAATCCCATTAAAGATTTAGAAAGATTCCCACCTGAGGAGTCCCAGGAAAAAATTGGAAAGATTCCCATCTGAGACCCATTGGAGGAGAAAGTGCTTGGCTTGATGACTCAAAGACTTGACTTAGTAGAAGGCAGTTCACACAGTAGAGGAAGGCACTTAATTTCTGATGACGCACAGAACTGTGGCCAGACTGCCTGGATAAAAGGCTCCAATCCCTTCCCCCAAATGTGAAGGGTGTCAGAACCTAAGGATGTAATTGTTATATCCTTAGGATCTGATGTTGTGTGGGAAATAAAATATCAGTATCCTTCATAGGGTCCCCAAGAAAAGAAGAGTTTCTAAGTATTGCTTGCATCCATAGAAGTTTATGATCCTTATTTGTAGAATTGTGTGTGTGTTTTAAAATAAGGCAAGAAATTCTTCCATAGGATGATGAAGAAGAGTTGGTTTTTATATGCTGACTTTCTCTACCGCTTAAGGAAGACTCAAAACAGCTTACAATCACCTTCCCCCTGCCCACAACAGACACCCTGTGAGGTAAGTGGGGCTGAGAGAGCTCTAAGAAAACTGTGACTAGCCCAAGGTCACCCAGCTGGCTTCATGTAGAGGAGTGGGGAAACAAATCCAATTTGACGGATTAGCCTCCAACATTCATGTGGAGGAGTGGGGAATCAAACCCAGTTCTCCAAAACAGAGTCCACTGCTCCAAACCACCGCTCTTAACCACTATACCACGCTGGCAAAACTGAAGCAAGAAAGATCCACTTACCTGCTCATGGTACGTTTGATATTCTGAAAGAGAGAAAGAGAGAAGTGGGTCTTGACTACAAAGAGGGAAGACAAACTGGGCTTCTTCTTATTCTAGCAGAGTAATTTGCTTCTTCCAAATCTGGGAAAATCAATTGTTGACTCCAGGACCATGTTTTCTTTCCTCCTAAGGGACTGGCAAGATGTCTTAGGTCTCACCTGCAGGAATTCACTAGCTGGCTGCTGGCACTTTTCTTCCATGTCTTTGATCAGGTAAGTGATGCGGGTAATCTCCTGGGAAATTCTAGTGATGTTATCTTGGAACTTCTTCTTGATCTCTTTCTCTAGATCTCCCAGCTGGTCCAACCAGAAGCCCTCCTTTTCTTCAAGGAAGTTGCGCATTCGTTCAAAAGCAGACCTGATCTTTCCTTTCTCTGCTTCTATCTGTGCCTGAGAAAACACACAAAGTGGGAGAAGGGAAAGTAGTGGAATATGAAGTTCAATCAAGAGAAGTCAAAAATGAATGACTTCTGCCTTGCTTATGTCTTGACAAGAGGGCACACGCCATAGCATTCTTAACCACAGCCTACCTAGGAGGGGATGTTGGGCTGGACATATTTCAACCCAACCTGCTGCCACATGGATGATTTGATCTGCCTGACTTCAAACTGCGGTGGGTTTTCTCAGGGCCTCCACAAACCATCCTCCTCCTCCTGTTCCCTGTCTGCTGCCTTCCATCGTTTCTCCCCCTTTGATCAGATGTTTTTGGAACCTGCTTTGGCCTGATGTTTCCAGAAACATTGGCATCATAGTGGTTTAGCCCACATGTAGATGGAAAGATCCAGATTCCTGAACCTCTCCACCCACATCTGATGCCATTTCCCCTCCATATCCCATGGTGCCTACCATTCCTTTGCCACTGGAAGGACTTTTTGCTGGCTTAAAAAAATGGTAATAGGTTATAGCCAACAAAAAAGCTCACAATGTCACCGTTTGCATTTAGTCAGCCCTTTGCAGCTGTCATTTTCCCTACTCCACTACCTCTTTGAAGGCTTTTAAAAAAGTAATTGCTTTAGCTCTATTAACTATGTAGTTCTATAAAGCTATAGAAATAACCTATTTTTTAAATGGAGTTCTCTGATAATGCAGTTGGGGGAAATGTCGGGGCAATGGTAGCTGATGTAGAAAAATGCACAGAAAACTCCCATGTGGATCCTTCACTTCTAGTGCAAATGCCTCTGCATTTGCAGTGACTGTGAATGTAAAATGAAGAATCTTCACAGTGTGAATGCAACCTGTAATATGAGCCCATTTCTTATTCACACATACATGCAGAGTTGGGCCTTTACCTGGTGATCCTGGGAGCATTTGGGGGTGGGGCATGGGGGAGCAGTGTATGATATGGTGATGTCACATCACCAAGTTGCATGATGCTCTAGGAATCGCCCAAATCCCTATGGTCAAGACCACAGAGGTTGGGGAAAATTCCTAGAGCATCATGGTGACCAGAAATGACATTTCCACATCCATAACATCAACCCTCCATTTTCTCTCACTGCAAGAGAGTGCAGAGCATGAGAAAGCCACTGATGGGAAGGAAGATTGCTCACCACAGCAGATGACCTGGTAAGCCTACATTCAAGACACCATGTGAAATTTCATTCATGAAGTGATGCTCTTCCATGTATGAACTAGCCCATAGACACCACAGAACAACACATGCTCGTGTCCCATATCAAAATGTCTGTTGCCTCATTGATTAAAAGCATAAGGAGTTTGCAAGTTAACACTCTTCTCTAACACGTGAGCTATAATAAACAATATCTACCAAAGTCGTTTGACTTGCTATCTCTTCAGCCAGTTTCTGAGGCACAAGAATTTCTTTCTCTTTCTCCAGAGACTTCACCTGGGCCTTGATTTGTTCCTGTACAGGAATAAGAGAAAGGTTTGTGCCCTTGCAGGAGAACAGCCTATCAAGTATCAATAAGTGGTTTACTTTTATAACCATCTCACAATGACCCAGATTACACCCCCTCCCCTTATGTTACAGTCCCAATCCAAATCCACAGTCTCCTTATCAACCCCCTCTCCTCCTCGGTACAGCAATTCTGGAAGTTATAATTCTAAATGAAAACAGGGTAATTTAAAATAAACACAGAAGAAATCCCTACGAGCCCATACACATGCAGTGAACGAAGGGAAGGGCTTATGTGGGACAGGTATGGCAGGAGATTCAGGCAGAGCCCTGAAAAAATGCTTGGTAGATTTGTGAGGGCTTGCCGGATACTAGTATTATTGTGCCCAGGCTGAACAAGGGGCCATTTCTGCCTTCTGTATCCAATAAATTCAGTAACAACAGAAGGAAGTGCTCTTCAACAGGTGCAGAGTATGTTTGTAGCACCACTGAGGAGAGAAAGAACCTTCATTTCAGAGACAGATCACAACGGGTAGTGTGTTTGTCTGTAGCAGTAGAAAAAAGCAAGAGTCCAGTAGCACCTTAAAGACTTACAACATTTCTGGCAGAGTGTGAGCTTTCGTGATCCACAGCTCACTTCTTCAGATACCTGTTATGTGAAGGTGGTTGTAAGATAGTACAAGATAGTAGAAGAAGAGGAAGAGGAAGAAGAAGAGTCGTTTTTTATATGCCAACTTTCTCTACCACTTAAGGAAGAATCAAACCGGCTTACAATCACCTTCCCTTCCCCTCCCCACAACAGACACCCTGTGCTGTAGGTGGGGCTGAGAGAGCTCAAAGAGAGCTGTGACTAGCCGAAGGTCACCCAGCTGGCTTCATGTGGAGGAGTGGGGAAACCAGCTCAGTTCACCAGATTAGCATCTGCCACTCATGCGGAGGAGCGGGGAATCAAACCTGGCTCTTCAGATCAGAGTCTACCGCTCCAACCACCTCTCTTAACCACTGGCTCACAAAAGCTCTTACCTCGACAGAAATTTTGTTAGTCTTTAAGGTGCTACTGGACTCTTGCTTTCTTTAACTTCATTTCAGAGATTAGTGATGGGGCATCTGTATTCCAGACAGAATTTTGACATCTCTTTATCTAAGAACGAAGCACTGTCCAATTTACGAGGGGGGGAGGGGGGGAAATCCCACTGCCCCAAATTCCAGCGACTTGATTTCTTACCCTGTATTCGTGGGCGGCCTCTTCCACGAGAACCACAGCGTGCTGCTTGTGTTCGGGAGAACGCTCACACATCAGGCACACCAACTGGCTATCTGCTTTGCAGAACAGCAGGAGCGTCTCCTGATGTTTCTCGCACAGCTTCTCCTTTACGGCAAGGAATTTAAGCTTGGCGACGACATTCGCCAGAGGCCAGTTTGGCCGGAAATTCTCCTTCTGGATGTGGGTTCTGCAGATGGGGCACTTCAGGAGTCCACACGCTTCCCATTTCTCGCAGAAGTCGGTGATGCAGCCCCGGCAGAAGTTGTGGCCGCAGTCCACAGACACCGGGTCTTCCAGATACTCCATGCAGATGGGGCACATGACTTCCTCGTCCATGTTGGCAGGTGGGGAGGAGGCAGCCATATTGAGAGGACGTTGTGTGGCCTCGGTGTTGGACGGTAAGACTCGTGTGATCTGTTAAGAAGATGGCAGATGGGGAAAGTAGACAATAGGGTTAATGTTACAGTCCCTCCAAGGGGGAGCAACTCTCTTTTACAGTGGATCTCACAAACCCTGGGTCGTAATCCTATCATTGCTCACAGCCAGCCCTAGGGTTGCCAATCCCCAGGTGGGGCCTGGAGATCTCCTGGAATTAAGGTCTCCAGACTACAGAGATCAGTTCCCTGGAGAAAATGGCTGTGTTGGAGGCTGGAACTATGGCATTATACCCCGCTGAGGTCCCTTCCCTTCCTAAAGATCCATCCTCAAATCTCCAGGAATTTCCCAACCTGGTGCTGGCAACCTTAGACAGCCCCCTGATCTAAGATAGCTTCTTACTAGCAACAATGGGTCACGTAGCGGAGACACAAACCTGGAAATCAAACTCTGAAAAAACCCTGACACTAACTCTTGTCTGTATATGTATTCAGACAACACTGTAGCTCTCAGCAGATGTTCCATGTTGTTCCATTTGTACAAACTGGAAGCCTGCCAGCCATACATATTGGGAATGCAAAATCAAGGTTCTGGTTTGCATGCTTGGAAGTAGTTTCCACACAGAAGCTCCATTCACTGCCCGATTCACATGAGATGGTGACCATGAGTATAGAGTGTACCACAGAGACCCCTGTACTCCTGATATGTGTGGCTCAGTATCTTCTGGTTCATGTGAATGAAACAGAACATAATCTCTGCAGAGGGCTCCTTACTTAATAGCACCAACCACAGCATAAGGGGTTCATTCATTTACTCATCCTCCAGTGTGATACATATGGACATCTGTCAACAGTTTCCTTCGGGTGATTGTGTCGGACAAACAGGTTAACCAAAAGAATAAATTATCTCAGATCTTCTGTCACAAATAAGAACATCCAGAAACCAGTAGCAGAACATTTCAGTCTCCCAGTGGAGAGGAGACACCCCAACCCGGGTCTTCTGTTGGATAAACAGGTAGCAGCAGTGGCCAGAGGCGCCTTTTACAAGTTTTGGCCATTCCTGGGCAGGAACACACAATCTTCCTTATACTCAGATCCATCACAGTCAGAATGGTCTACTCAGACCGGCTGCAGCTCTCCAGGGTCTCGGATTGAGAGGTCTTTCACATCACCAACTACCACTTCCATTTCACTAGAGATGCTGAGGACTGAACCTAGGACCTTCTGCATGCCAAGCAGATGCTCTACCACTAAGCTATGACCCCTTCCTGATGGTGCCACTGTGATGGATGCCCTGGTAACTTGATTATATTACTGCATTTCACTCTATGTGAGGCTACCCTTAAAGACTGTCTGGAAGCTACAGAAGAATGCTGCATCTAAAACGTTGACCGCAGGGACTATAATGTTACAGTTTTGTTCCATCCATGATGACTCACCTTTTGCTTCTGGCCTGGGCCCAATTCAAGGTGTTGGTATTTTTCGTTAAAGCCCTGTATGGCTTGGGGCCATCGTACCTGAAGGACCACCTCCTCCCATATGATCCTAAACAACCACTCCAGACATCTTGGTCGTGGCGCTGGGACTTTGGAACTGAACCTGAACCCCAGGGAGATTCGTCTGTCTCCCTCAATTGTTTTCTTCTGCCAGTGTGGAAAGCCTTTAAAAATCTGTTCAGTGTTCCCTCACTAACTCTTATTAGTGCTGATCTGTAGAAGTGGGTTTGATTCCCCACTCCTCCATATGAGCGGCAGATGCTAATCTGGTGAACTGGATTTGTTTCCCCACTCCTACACAGGAAGCCAGCTGGGTGACCTTGGGCTAGTTACACTCTCTCAGCCCCACCTACCTCACAGGGTGTCTGTTGTTGGGAGGGGAAGGGAAGGTGATTGTAAGCTGGTTTGAGTTGCCCTTAAGTGGTAGAAAAAATTGGCATATAAAAACCAACTCTTCTTGTGTGTGTGTGTTAAGTGCCATCAAGTCGTTTCCGACTCATGGCGACCCTATGAATCAATGTCCTCCAAAGTGTCCTATCCTTAACAGCCTTGCTCAGGTCTTGCAAATTGAGGGCCATGGCTTCCTTTATAGAGTCAATCCATCTCTTGTTGGGTCTTCCACTTTTCCTGCTTCCTTCAACTTTTCCCAGTGACTCTTGTCTTCTCATAATATGTCCAAAGTACGACAGCCTCAGTTTAGTCATTTTAGCTTCTAGGGTCAGTTCAGGCTTGATTTGTTCTAAAACCCACTGATTTGTTTTTTTGGCGGTCCAGGGTATCCATAACACTCTCCTCCAACACCACATTTCAAAGGAAAGTCTTCTTCTCTTCCCAATTTATGTGTTTTTATGTGTTCATTGAGTATATATTATGTGTTATGTAATTTCTTATACATTTGAATTTGAAACGCTTTTAAAAATCTGAAATGTTTTAATGTTCACCACCTTGGGAACCCTGAATTGGGTAGAAAGGTAGCATAGAAATATTTTAAATAGATAAAAGTTATTGTTCTTTGACAGAACGTCAAGAGGAAAACGGCTGTCTTAGAATCCATCAAGAAATTTGATCGAAGACCAGGCATTTCTCAGGAATTAAAGGTGTTGATAATTGTCACAAAACTGGGCAACTATGTTGTCATCAGTTACTGCTATTGGGAATGGACTCTGTTTTTCTTATTTATGATTTTTTTCTCACATGTTATTTCTGTGTTGTTGTTGTTGTTTTTCCTTTTTCACGTGTTTTACTTCCTCTAGTGGTCACTTTGATCTTTCACAGGTGCTTGTGTGGTTTATTATCTCTCAAGGAGATCTACCTGGACAGCTTCCTTTATGCCTTTCAGTAGTGAATGTCAGTGAGTAAAGACCTTATACCAGAGAGAGATTTGTAGCGTCTGAAGACTGAGGATCTTCACTCACTCATGACCATATGAGGTTTCTTTCAGCTGCTACTTTATCTGATAGCTAGCCAGCATGATGTAGTGATAAGAGTGTCAGATTAGGATCGGAGAGACGCTGGTTCAAATTCCTCACTCGTGGCATGGAAGCTCACTGGGTGACCTTGGGCAAGTCACCACTGTCAGCCTAACCTACCTCTCAAGGTTGCTGTGAGGATAAAATGGAGCAGAGGAGAACAAATGTAAGCCAAGGTGGTTCCAAACTAGGGAGAAAAGTATAGGCATAAAGTAAGTAAATAAATCTAGCAGATATTAGTCGGGCCTGACTCCCATTACTGTCTGAGAGAAGTGTATGGGCGTGTGTTACATATTTCTCACCTACACTGGTCTCCAGAAGTCTACATTTGTTAGACAAATAGGGCTAACAGATATTATAGAGATTCACAGCAGAGAAAATGTTCCACCATTAACAGTTCTATTTGTTGTATAAAACATTTAGCACACAAAAAGACCGTTCCCGATACATTGTTAAGGAAATAATTCTATACTTTAGTGCAGGTGAGTTTGAAGGAAAGAAAGAAGGATTTAGATGGGGAAAGGAAGAGTTTCTGGTAAATCCATATTTCACAGAGGAACATTAATTTTCTGATAGATCACTGTACCAGGAAAGGGAAAAAAATGGTTCTTGAGAAGATCAGTTGTCAGAGATCAGCACATGGATTGAGTAATTTACCTTAATGACTTCTGAACAAAGCAAAAACAAAAGCAGGAAGTTCTCCCTTGACATAGATAAAAAAGAAAACCATCTTTCTGTTTAGAAACTTCATACCCAAAGGTGGGTGGGTGGAAACAGCTCATCTCTCCCAAAATACTTCTGAAAGATGATAAGTACATTCTCTTCTAGCTATCTAGTACTTGAGTAGCTGCATACAACAATCAATAGCTCCTCAGAGGACCATCATTCCAAGTCCCCTCTTTATAACATGCCCACAGGATTTCCCACAATTTTGAAACTACTGCTGATCCTCCTCCTTCCCCGTGCTGAAGCTCTGTTCCTTACATCACATTTGCTGGCCCCCTCTGTGTTTCTCCTCTCTGAAGGCACCATCTCTTACAGAAACTCAGAGATAATTCCCACTCTCCTCCCTCATTCAAACCCAATCACAGGTAAGGTTGGATCCAGGCTGGTTTTTCACTCAGCCTGGCACAATTGCACCTCCTGACAACAGCCACCATCCCACATGATTTTTTTTATTAGGTCCCATGATTCCTAGAATAGCATCTTTGGGTGGACAAAATGTGTGTGTGTGAATTTGCCCTCAAGTCACAGCTTACTTATGGCAACCTCATAGGGGTTTCAAGGCAAGAGACGTTCAGAGGTAGCTTGCCATTGCCTGCCTCTGTGTGGGCTGAGAGAGTTTTGAGAGAACTGTGACTGGCCCAAGGACATCTAGCAGGATTCATGAGGAGGAGTGGGGAATCTAACCCGAGTCTCCAGATTAGAGCCCGCTGCTCTTAACCACTACACCACACTGCCTCTCTGGACAAAAGGTATCCCTCATTTTCCTCTCCCACTGGCTGAAAAGCCAGCTGGATCCAACCCATAATAGCTAAACCCTGTTGTTGCTGTGGGGCAGAAGCAAAAAGGGCTATTGGCAAGGGACTTGGGATAAGAGACTGAGGACTCCCAAGTATAGCAGGCTGCTATTGAATCCCATACTCTTCAAATCCACTAGATTACTCAAACATTGTTATAATTACCTGTGTGGACTGTCCAGCCCAAACCAAAGAGTCATTCCCCAAACACCAAAGACAGACTCTCCCTTGTCTTGGTGACTGAATTCCTCGTGTTACATCATCACGGTTACAGTGAAGCGCAGGTTTGAGGCAAACGCATCCCAGGACTCCAGCAAAAGATTCTCTTTGTGTCGTTAGAAAGAAAATGTTGATGAGATACTCTTCCTTCCCGGACAATACTCACGTCCGATGTCAGGGGATAAACTGGTTTGCAACAATCTTTTAACTGCTAAGTCATATGTGCTGGAATAGACAATAAAATTTCAAAGTCTGTTTGAGCAGTTGAATTCCAGGCAAGGCTAGGGTAGAGTTTTGCTCTGTGAAGAATAAGCATTTGTTCGTTTCCATAAATGAAACAGTATGCATAAAAATGAAAAATAAATAATCCAGACGTCACTATCGTGGAATGTGGATATTTTATGTCCAAACAAGTAAGGCTGTACAATGAGAAGCAGGGTAATTTATGTCACCTACATTTGGTAAAATATTGTCAAAGGCTTTCACGGTCAGAGTTCATCAGTTCTTGTGGGTTATCCGGGCTGTGTGACTGTGGTCTTGGTATTTTCTTTCCTGACGTTTCGCCAGCAGCTGTGGCAGGCATCTTCAGAGGAGCAACACTGAAGGACAGTGTCTCTCAGCGTCAAAGTGTGTTGGAAGAGTAATATATATAGTCAGATGGAGGTTGGGTTTGAGCTGAGTCATTTTTGCAGGACAATGACTCAGCTCAAACCCAACCCCCTTCTGACTATATATATTACTCTTCCAACACACTTAACACTGAGAGACACTGTCCTTCAGTATTACTCCTCTGAAGATGCCTGCCACAGCTGCTGGCGAAACGTCAGGAAAGAAAATACCAAGACCACGGTCACACAGCCCGGATAACCTACAAGAACTGATATATTTGGTAACTTAGTGTGTCCTGGGGTGCCTTAAAATGGGAACTAAACTTTTACGTCTTGGAGATACACTAGGATAACACTGTAATTTATTTTTATTCTTCTAAGGAACTTAAGGCAGGCTATATGGATCTTTCTTCCTCCATCTTATCTTCACAACAACTGTGAGTTATGTGGAGAGATTGTTACTAGCCCAAGGTCACCCAGCAAGCTTCGATGGCAGAGTGAGTTTGCCAACCACCAGGTTTGGACCTGGAAGTCTCCAGGAATTAACATCTGATGAACAGACTACAGAGATCAGTTCTTCTGGAGAAAATGGCTGCGTTGGAGGGTGGACTCTATGGCACTGTACTCCACTGAGGTTCCTCCCCTCCCCAAACCCCTCCTCCCTAAGATTAACTCCCAAATCTCTAGGAATTTCATACCCTAGAGCTGTCAACCCTATGGCAGAATGCAGATTTGACCCTGGATCTTCTAGGCTCTAGTTCAGCACTCTGACCACTACACCACTAGGGTAGCCAGCTCTGGGTTGGGAAGTACCTGGAGATTTTTGGGGCGGAGCCTGAGGAGGGCAGGGTTTGAGGAGAGGGACTTCAGTGCCATAGAGTCCAACTGCCAAAGCTGCCATTTTCTCCAGGTGAACTGGAGAACAGAATATAAGCTCTCTATTGGCTGGAGATCAGTTGAAAAACCAGGAGATCTCCAGCTAGTACCTGGAGGTTGGTGACCGTACGCATCACACTGGCTGTCATGGCACCACAGTAGCATAACCCAAGAGCTAGTATGACTACACCAGCGTAGGGGCCAGAACTGGGCGGTGCGAGAGGGGTATGTCAGAGATGGAGTGGGACCTAGCTTGCCCCCCAATTCTCTAGGAATTTCCCAACCCAGTTAGCATCCTATTGGGAATTTGTGTGCGTGTGTGAAGTGCTGTCAAGTTGCAGCTGACTTATGGCGACCCCTTTTGGGGGTTTCATGGCAAGAGACTAACCGAGGTGGTTTGCCAGTGCCTTCCTCTGCACAGCAACCCTGGTATTCCTTGGTGGTCTCCCATCCAAATACTAACCAGGGCTGACCCTGCTTAGCTTCTGAGATCTGAGGAGATCAGGCTAGCCATAATTCCAATAAATAAATATCTAATCTAACCTTATGTCTAAAAGAGATTATGTCTTTTTTCCCCTGATGGTGCCCTCTCCCTCTTACTTGGGCTGGATTGTCCATCCTTCCTTCTTTGGTTTCCACCTACCAGAAGAGTGACTGTTTGCAGAAGTGGGCTTGAACTCAAAGGGCTGATGCTGCTGCGCAACAGCCCTTCCTGCAGCTGAGGATGCTGTTTTAGTTCATTCCATGTTCTGCTACATGTGTATATGTGTATACCGGAGCATCATGATGTCACAGAGGTATGTTTGCATCACTGTGGATGGATTTGGTCTCTCACGTGTGGCTATTCCAGGGCATAATCAGCATGCCTTTCCATGAATGGTGGATACCAACTGTGTTGCCAGGAACTCCAGAGCTGCTGTTATGCTGTGAGGTGGTAATCCCCCCCTCCCCCGCTGATTCTCTATTGATAGAGCATAGTTGATGCTCATCAAAGGTGTTACCATTAGTGGAGCAACACCAGAGGACCCAACCCCACGTTTCTAGTCCTTAAGGCCTCACTGATAGTCTTGGTGGTTAGTATCTGGAAAAATCTCTGAAGCCAAGGGAGGGTGGGATTCAACAGGATTTTCCATGGCCAGGATCTGTACTTAGCCGTGACATAATAAGCACAGTTATACCCTTCTAGACCATTGATTTCTATGTACTTAGAAGGGTATAACTCTACTTAGGATTCCACCATTACTTCCTTGTCTTAGGCTGTCTTTATACATGACTGTTTCCCAAACGGTCAGCCCCCACATTAGTTTGGGGCTTTATTTTGATTATGCATGCATTTTCGGACCTTCAGAGGTTGCCTCACTTCCCCCGCAGATATTCCCCATATTTTCTAGATGCTGGCTAAACGGATCAATGTGGCCAGATCAGGCGTCTGTCAACAGCGATCCAGTTTCCTAACTAAATGTTGCTGGAATAAAGCATTTTCTTATCCCATGGTCATCTTGTTTCCCCAACAACACACCAGGATCGAACAAAATTTGAATCCAGTAGTGACCAGTAACATTTTCCAGAATATAAGCTTTCCTGACTCAAAGTTCACTTTGTCAGTTACAAATCGATTGAAGGCCCAGCAGCCTTCTTATCCAGGTCAGAAAGGGGGAGAAGTGTAGCAAAGCAAGGCCATTTGGAACCAGGCTGCAGAGATACAAGGCAAAAATGTAATCGGCTTGATTAGACCTAAGCAATGTGAATAGAGGTGGGATCTCTGGGTAGAAATCCTTGTGCCTGCAGAAACATCTAGTCTGTCTGGATTCAAGTCACTAAATATCACTGGAGCATGAGCTGTAGTGGGGTTCACTCCCAAAACACCCACAGGACACAGGAGTCCTCTCTCTCTCTCATACACACACACACACCACTAATCCCACAGCTGTCCACATGAGTCTAAATCTTTTGCTACAATCAGCAAGAACCAGTGGCGGACCTACATTTTTGGGACCCTGAAGCTTGAACCGTTATGGGGCCCCCTTTGCAACAAGCAACCACAGGGCAACATCCAACAAGTCCAAAGGGCCTTGCTGCCCTTGCAAGGACCTCGAGGGCCAAATGGCAGAGAACAGGGTGGCGGGGTGGAGTCCTTGAAAATGGGCCATACAGTGACGAAACAAAACTACAGAACTATTAAGCCGTGCACCAACAAAGAATTTGAGGCTCCAGCTGCCCAAATGTAGGCTGTGAATAGATCCTGGCAAGCTCAGTGAGCCCTTACAGCTGAGGGTTCAGGCGCTGCAAGCCCACAAGAAAATTTTGAAATTTGACCTATTCCAGGGACATTTTCAGGCCACATGAAATGGGTATTAGAGCATATTCTAAAATCAATATTAAGTACTTCAACCCATTGGCTTATGATTCTATCGCTAAAAAACTCAAATCGATTTTGTTGAGAAATTCACTCATTAAAAAAGTTGCTTCAGGGGGCCCCTCCGGGATTAGGGCCCCTGAAGCTTAAGCTTCATTAGTTTCACAGTATATCTGCCTCTGGCAAGAACCTTGTAGAGTGAGTAATCTGAAGAGCCATTTGTCTCCCTACAATGTCAGTCCTCCCCAGAGGATACTCCTCTCTAATGTGATTCCTAGCAAGTCATTCACGTGTATACAATAGATATAATTTCCTAACTGAAGCTATACTTCCTGCATCTGAAGAAGCAGGTTGAGTCCACAATGGCTTTATACTACAATAAATGTGTTTGTTTTCAAGGTGCGGCAAGACTTGTTTCTTAAAAAACACACACACCATTTGCTTACAAAAGGTGACTTTTTTAAGGTTAGGAGAATCAGTAAGAAAGGGAGGCATGATTTGCTGCCTTCACTTCCCTGAATCAGAGGCCTTGGGATATAGACAGATGTCTAGTGCAGCCCTCTTGGCTGTGAGGATCCCCTCCACATCCATATTCTAAGACAGCAGCCCTCTGATCCAAAATTAAGTGTCCATAGAATCATAGAGTTGGAAGGGACCACCACGGTCATCTAGTCCAACCCCCTGCACACTGCAAGAAATTCACAACTACCTCCCCCCACACCCTGTGACCCCTACTCCATGCCCAGAAGATGGCCAAGATACCCTCCCTCTCATGAGCTGCCTAAGGTCATAGCATCAGCATTTCTGACAGCTGGCCATCTAGCCTCTGCTTAAAAACCTCCAGGGAAGGAGAGCTTACTACCTCCCGAGGAAGCCTGTTCCACTGAGGAACTGCTCTAACTTCTGTTTTGGGGCGTTATTCTACAGTAAAAACACAGTGATGCTGTCAGGTCTGCATCCCAGATGTAGGGTTGCCAGCTCTGGGTTGGGAAATCCCTGGAGATTTGTGGATGGAGCATGGGGAGTGTTGGGTTTGGGAAGAAGAGGGACCCCAGAAGGGCATAAGGCCATAGAGTTCACCCTCCACAAAGCAGTGGGGCTGTCCTGAATAAAATTGAAATCCTTGGCCGAAACACCCTGAGTTGATAGCCAATACCCTGTTTTGCACGAGTTCAGTTAGTCCATGTCATTATTGTGTATGGTTTTATGCAGCGTTTGGAATTCTTCTAAGCTGTGCATGACTGCTGTGGAACATGAGTTTAATCCCCAAAGGGCTTGGGGGGAATTTACCTGAAAGACACATTCAGTCTGAAACAAACTGGCACCCACACGTTTTCAACATTAACTTTCCTACAGGGGCTAACAGTGCTTTGTACGCTGCTCAAAGCATGTCCAAACGACAATGGCTGAATTATACCTTAATTTTTGACAAGAATGTAATTTCATGTATTAACCAATGAAGGAACGAAACAAAAAGTTCATTATATTGTCGAAGGCTTTCATGGTCAGAGTTCTTTGGTTCTTGTAGGTTATCCGTGTGACCTACAAGCTGTGTGACCGTGGTCTTGGTATTTTCTTTCCTGATGTTTCGCCAGCAGCTGTGGCAGGCATCTTCAGAGGAGTAACACTGACAGTATTACTCCTCTGAAGATGCCTGCCACAGCTGCTGGCGAAACGTCAGGAAAGAAAATACCAAGACCACGGTCACACTGCCCGGATAACCTACAAGAACCAAAAAGTTCATTATTATAATACAAAATAACACATCAGTTATTCTAGTACCAGAGAGTTCAAGCTGTGATCAGTCTCAGAGGAAACACCAGGAGATCGTGGAACCAACAGAGAATCTTTTAGTGTCAGCGAAGAAAATCAGATCTTGCAACAGCAGGTATTTTCCCTGATAGTGTCTTTCATTCCAGCATGTTTCCACCAATCATTCCTAACTTCAGGATTTATTTATTTTTTATCATATAAGTAGCTGCTCCCCTGAGTTAGTTTGCCTATGGTAGTTCTTTTCTCATAGAGACTGGTCATTTATAGATTCTGGTCCTTTGCAACTTGCACATCTGTTGGGTGATGGACCACAGTGTGTGTGTGGGTGGTGCTATTTTTGTTATTTATTTTAAAGAACATTGTCATTTGTCTAATGCATTTTCTCTTATTCCCTTTAAACATGAGTTCTAGTATAAGTCTGTCTTTTAGCTTGGTGTTATGCCTAGATTTATGGTCATGATCTTGTACATTATATGGCGAGAACGTAATTACAATTCTGTACTGACTGAGTGCTGAAACACCTAAGGTCAGTGACGGATTGGCTAGGACTGAATAAGCGCGATCTCAATCAAGGCAGGATGGAGGCAGTCGACGGGGACAGGACTGTCCAAGAGTAAGTATTCAGTCTGTTTTGGTTCAGCCAGATATACTTTTTCTGCTGCCTCTTGTAGACTCCTTCTCTCACAGGTGGCTTCTGTCTTGACTGCAATCAGAAGCAAGCTGGCCTCCAAGAGCCCAGAGCACCTGAGATGTACCAGTCATTATTTATGCAACAGATGCTACTGCTTTCTGACTGAAAGTATGACTCCCAGACTCCTCCATGTCTGGGGCAAAGATGGTGGGAATAAATAGGAGTCGATGTTAACAGTGACCCCAAGCAGAGTCAGAAACCAACTTTCATTACAACGTCTCTGTTTTGGGGCAGGGAGCCGGCCCTGAGTCTCATGATCGGCAATGGCCTGCCCTTGTGTAATTTGTCCTAGTCAATTATTCAAGACACAGAAAACCTGCCCCAAACATTTTTTTAAAGTCTTTTTTGGGAAGGGGATAGCAAGTCTGATTATTCAGTTCATGAGAAGGGAGCCCCCAAACCTGGCTGCTTTGTCTGGATTTTGATTGTTTATTTCTATTTCTTTTGTCTCATAGATGGAAGATGATAGATCTGGGCTGAGGAACCAGAAGTTGTTGAAAACTATGAAGTCCTTGCCTGGTTTTCATGAACCTTAGAGCCGCTGTGTTTTGGGATGGGATCGTGAAACCCCCTCTGTCATCTTTATGGTTTTCCACCTCATCGCTCCCCTCTCCAGACTACTACTTGGGCTGTTTGACAGTTATTATACCTCCCTAGTTCTGTATGATTTTAATTTCATTCTGAGATTTAATCTCGGGGGGATGCTTCATTAAGTGCCATATGTTGTTCAGGTGTAGTCAAGTATATTAATAGTTCTGGTTTTTAATAGTTTTAAATTATATTTATTTTGTGAGCTGCCCTGAGCCCTGCCATGCAGGGGAAGGGCAGGATAGAAGTGTAAATAATAAAATAAATGTTGGAAATGGTGGTGGTGATGGGCAATCCACTCAAAAATTCAGCAATTCATTCTGATGTTCCCAGCCAAAAAGAAAAAGGGGCGGATTATCTCCCCAGAGAACGACGCTGAAGGGAAAGTGAAAATCAAATCGTCTGTATCAGCATCAAAAAATTCTACACACCTCTCTTCGTAGTCCAGGGACACCCGGATCTTCCTGGGCTCTTGGCTCAGGGTCAAAGTGGTCCAGTTAGGGGAAGTGAAAGCCTTGAGTTGACCAGATGAGAAAGAACCAGCAAACAGCTTCCCCACAACCAAGAACCCCTCTTCCGGAGTAGGGACTGTCCTCACTCCCTTTCTCACCACCGAATCCGGCGCCACGCCCACAGCCCACAGCGCCCTCGCCTTCTCCGCCTCCATTTCCTCCACTTCCACCTCCACTTCCCACCAGTGTTTTCCTGAAGAGAACTGTCCATGGCCTAGTACACTGAACATATTCTCAAATCGCCCAGGGTTGTCCAGAAGGTCTTGTTTTTTGCCTCCCCATCTCACACTCCTCAGATCTGGAGACACGACGAGCTGAGGATGTGCTGTGTCGGGATCCAGAATCACATCCGCTGCAGGACAGAGAGAGAGGAGGGGAAGAAGAGGCTGGGTAGTAGCACAGAAACAAAATCCGCCCCGGAGGACCGAAATTGACCAGTGGCTTATGATGGCATTTGAGGCCCATTTATAAGGATATTTTAAAGCATCCACATCTCAAATAAAATCACAATCTACATTTCATCCTAGAACCATAGGAATGGATGGGTCAAAGGCCATATAGAATCCAGTCAAGATTGGGCTGGAATAACAATAATACCTAGGACCACATGGTTAATTGGCTGTTGAGATGTTATCCAGACTTCACTGTTCAACCCTTTATACCTCTGGATTATTATACCCATCCCCCTGTATTTCCTGTAGTGTATGAGGGAAGTGGGGAAATAGGTCAGGAAGAAGAAAAAGAAGATGGGTGGGTTTTTATACCTTGCTTTTCTCTACCTTTAAGGAGTCTCAAAGTGGCTTACAATCTCCATCCCTCTCCCCACAACAAACACCTTGTGAGGTAGGCGAGGTTGAGAGAGTTCAGAGAGAACTGTGACTAGCCCAAGGTCACCCAGCACTCAAGTGGAGGAGTGGGGAATTGAACCCAGTTCACCAGATCAGAGTCCACCACTCTTAACCACTACACCATGCTGGCTGTGCTGAATAAGAGAGTGCTGAACAATCTAGCTAACACAATAAACAAATATGTGAAAAAGGGGCTGCTGCCATCTAAGGTTTCCCATCTCCATTCGTTCCTGGCAGGCAGTTTACCTCTGTGTCGCATTCGTTTCAGCGATCCTGTAATGTGGGGAAAAATGTGAGAAATATAGTCATTATAACACACATTATTGTGCCAATTCTCCCTGTAAAAACTGTTTCAACTAAATCCCTCATTAAGAAGAATGCTGAAACATTAACTGAATGAATTACTGTTGGGGGTTGGGGGTGGGATTTGGCTCCCCCGAGTTAGCAGAGATATCCCCGCACCTTGATCCTATATCATCTCCCATCCAAACTGCACTTCTCTTTCAGACCCAGAAATTTACCTTTGTTTAAAGCTTGATCCAGAGCCTCCAAACTTTCTGTTACAAGGAGGGAAGGGTGACAGATTAGCTCAGACTCCTGTTGTATAGCAGATTGCTAGTTAAAGTAAAAAAGCACCACACCACACATACGGATATGAAATTGCTCGTTTAGATTGGCATTAAATTAGGACTTGGGAATTTGGGGTGTGATCTCAAGGAGTTAGCAAAGAGGTCCTATCCTTGACCCTCTCCCAAGCACCACCTCCCATCAAAAAGTAAACCCCCTCCCTCATTCCCACACAGTTACCTTTCTTCAGGGCTTCTTCCAGAGACTCTGTTAGGGGGAAGAAAAGTTGATAAGATTTGGTCAGCCTATCATACACACACAGCAGCGTGTGTATGATAATCATTTTCATGATTAATCATTCAATCATTTCATGATTAATAACTGCTGTCGCGCACACAGCTCATTCAGGCCAGCATACAACTGAAGACTATGTTGCGTACTGTCATTTTTTTCCATTTTAATCTTGAATTTCATTGGTTTTGCTGCAGCACCTCCTATGAACAAAGGGTTTGATGGCACCAGATAATGTGTCAAAATACCAGGAAGACTCTTTTCTCCTTCCTGTGCAGTTACTATACATTTCTGTGCCTTGGATAGTATCTTTGCCATCATTACTGGTGCAGTCAACTCACTGCAGTTCTTGAATAACTTCAATCGGTCAAATTGACAACCTTCAGCTCCATCACAGGACACACCCATAGACTATTCTTGACTATTAAAGAATCTGCTACCCACTTGGATCGCAAATATACAACCTCTCCACTGGACTACAGTTGGGATGAAATGGAGCTCAAAAGAAACTAAGGGTGTTCCACTCACCATATACCGGTAGTCCTTAGAACAATCCTGCTGAGAGATGCTAGCTAAAATGCAGGTCCCTGGCTAACTGATGGTCAACAAAAATGGACCCTCTGTGCCCTTACTACAGCTAAAAGACTGATATTACAATACTGGAAAGATAAAAGTCCACCTCTGGTAAATAAATGGATTGAGGACCTTGAACACTATCAATATTTGAACACATGGCATATAGACGGCAATTGTGCACGGGCTTGTTTGTAGACATTTGAAAACCATTTATAGAAACCTATGTCTAGATCTGCCGCCACTGTTATTATATTTTTGTCTTCACTTTATGTATATTCTTCATAAGATTTTTTTCTTTGTTTTTTTTCCAGTTCTTTTTTGAAGAAAATAAATGACCTTTCTTGGAACCTCCCCCCACAGTTATTTTTAGAAAGTGGGGTGGGGGGAGAGTGGAGCTTTTTGCTCAGGATGGATTCTAACTGGTCACTGGAGATCTGATTTGCCATGCAGGCTTTTAAAAAGTTGCTTTAGCAGCAGCTGCCACAATGTAAGGATTTTCACTACATGGCTGAAGGTAGGCTGTGTATATGCAAGGAAATATTAAACAATACGTTCATTTTAAAAAGACATCCTGTTTCAGAGCTTCTGCCTGAAGTGTTGAAGAGTTACTGTTAAGAGTTATGCATAACCGTACTTTCTGATATTTGGGGTTGGCTCTGCATCCTGTTGCAGCCATTTGGTGGCAGGCACCACCTCCTCTAGCAGCCATTTTGCAGTTGCACCCAACACCCAGTGTTCGAAAAGTGCCTGCCGGATCAAAAGGGATGGGGAACCCTGGGCTAAGAGAAAGAGTCTGGCCGAAGACTACTCAGTGAGCTGTATAACCAAGAAGGGGATGTCAATGGAGATGTTCATGCTCCTAACCCTACATTCAATTACTACACCATACTGGTGGTAACTGTGTTCTGTTGCCCATCTTAAATACAACAACCAAGATTTTGGCACCAACATAAACTTCTTATACAGATGCCTTCGCGCATTACTGCATATCTCCATTTGCATCTCAGCTAGCTTGGAAAATGGTTTCTATTTATTTAGAAAATTTTATGTTGCCTCTCCAGAAACCTGCCCAAGATGGCTTAAAAAAATAATAAAAAACAAAACATTAAAATATATTGTCGAAGGCTTTCAAGGTCAGAGTTCATTGGTTCTTGCGGGTTATCCGGGCTGTGTAACCGTGGTCTTGGTATTTTCTTTCCTGACGTTTCGCCAGCAGCTGTGGCAGGCATCTTCAGAGGAGTAACACTGAAGGACAGTGTCTCTCAGTGTCAAGTGTGTAGGAAGAGTAATATATAGTCAGAAAGGGGTTGGGATATAAAATATATCAATTAAAACCTAGCATTAAAAACCCAGGCCCCGCATAAAAATGTAGAAGCCCCATGGTGCAGAGTGGTAAGCTCTGCTCATAACCTGAGTTCGATCCCGACGGAAGTCGGTTTCAGGAAGCCGGCTCAAGGTTGACTCAGCCTTCCATCCTTCCGAGGTCGGTAAAACGAGTACCCAGCTTGCTTGGGGTAAAGTGTAGATGACTGGGGAAGGCAATGGCAAACCACCCTGTAAACAAAGTCTGCCTAGTCAACGTCAGGATGTGACGTCACCCCATGGGTAAGTACTGACCCGGAGCTTGCACAAGGGACTACCTTTACCTTTTACATTATAAAAATATAGACCATACAAACAGGCCACTGACAGCTTAAAATAATGGTTTCTGGACTAAGAGAGTCCTAAAAGGTCAACCCCTTAATTAAAAGCCTAGGTGACAGAAACATTTTGGCCTGGTGCTTAAAAGAGATCAATGCAGATGCCAGAGGAGCCTCAAGTGGAAGGGCATTCCATAAGTGAAGTGCCACTACTGAAAAAGCCCTGTAACATGCCTCACCTCTGAAGGTGGGGAACAGCGATCAGGATTTGTGAGGTAGATTTTAACTGGCCAGCTGGACGATGTGGGAGGAGCCAGCTCTTCAAGTGCCCTGGACCCCCAAGCCCTTTAAGGACCTTTAAAGTAAGAGCTGTGCCTGGAAACAAACACCCAGCCAGGGCAGAGACTTCAGCCATTAATCCGATACAACCCCTGTATCCCACCCCTGACAACAGCTTGGGTGCACAAGCTGAAGTTTCTGGACCATTTTCAAAGGCAGCCCCACATAAAGCGAATTACAGCCATTTAACCAGGAGATAATCAGAGTATGGATTGAGGTGGGCAGATCGCACTTTCTGAGGAACAGCTGTAGCTGGCGTATCAGCCAAAGTTGATAAAAGGCCCTCCATGCCGCGGAGATCTGGGGAGGGGCTGTGGCTCAGTGGTAGAGCATCTGCTTGGCATGCAGAAGGTCTCAGGTTCAATCCCTGGTATCTCCAGTAAAAGGGACTAGGCAAGTCAGGGGAGGCGAAAGACCCCTGCCTGAGACTCTGGAGAGCCGCTGCCGGTCTGAGTAGACGATACTGACTCTGATGGACCAAGGGTCTGATTCAGTATAAGGCAGCTTCATGTGTTCATGTGTTCCAACTACAGGCCAGGATCCAGAAGTACCTCCAAGCCTGTTCCTTCAGGGAGAGCGCAAGCCCCTGAAGGACAGGCTGACTATGCACTCCTCAAGCAGCTCTCCTGTGGATCACAGTCTTGTCTGGACTGAGCTTCGGTTTTATTGGCCCTCATCCGGCCCATTACCTTCTCCAGGCACCTGTTTAGGACTTCCACCCGACCCACCCAACTCAGCTGTCAAGGAGAAATAGAGCTGTGTGTCATCTGCATATTGGTAGCGCCTTACTCCAAATCCCCTGCATGTACACACAAGCATTTTTACATTCGGCCATTATAAACTGTTTCTGATCTGTCCCCAATACCTGCACATTTCTCTACAGCCCTTCCCAGAGCAGAACTCTTCTGCGAGCAAGTTGTAAGTCTCCGTTCCAACCAGGAAAAAAGGCCCCCAGCATGCTCCACTTGTTCTTTCTTATACCTAGAAGGGAAGATGGGTGTGACAAAGAAATATCGCCTCCACTGTAAGCACGTGATCTGAAAAACGGCAGACTGAACTCCACTGACAGCCGTACCCACTGCTCATGAGTAAGGGGGTTACCGCACTTTGTATTCCCAGCGATGTATTAAGAGTTTGAAAATGTTGTAAAAAACATCGCTTTAAAAGGGTTTTTGGATACCACGGCTTATAAATGGTTGGAAGACGTCTTCACAGCTAAAGGGGCCAAACAAAGTGCAAACAGTATTTTTTATAACGTTTTCAAACTCTTAATACATCAGTGGGAATACATAGAAAGTGCAAACAGTACTTTTTATAACATTTTCAAACTCTTAATACATCGCTGGGAATACAAGTGCGGTAACCCCCTAAGTTCCTCTGCCTGCTCTATATATGGCTGCTACTGAAGGACTGGGGCAGGGAAACTGCAGGGAAACCTGCCACAGGGAAGCCCCGCTGTTGCTGGGCTGTACTGGCAGCTGCAGACACAAGGGGAAACCACACAAGCCTGCCCCTGTGCGGAAACCACTGGAGTCTATATTACTTCTCTTAAATGGGCTGCAGCAGCAATTAGTGAGCGAAAGTGCTTTAGTAATGAACTGGGCCCTGGGAGAATTGGGTCAGAGCCAAAGGTAGCCATAAAATTCTGTATCACTCAAAGTACTGTTATGATGGTAAATTGGGGGAGGGGGGGGGTAAATGGAAAACCACATATTCAATTGTATTGTGTGTTTTTCTGTTCAGCCATTAAAAAACAACACAAAAAATAATTTTCTAGTACTAGTTTGCCGGAAGGAAACTGCTTCTGAAGTTTCGATGTGTCTAAAACATTTTGGAATGTTATTTTGCCAAAATATGTTATTTTCCCCCTACAAAGGCATCCACAGTTGATAAAACAGAAGGAGGAGACAGAGACAGCCTCATACCTATTCAAGGTACACTGGAGGTCCTATAAGAAAAACAGAAAGAAAAGGGTCTCAGCTACATACACTGGACATTTTTGTTATTGTTATAGTGTACTTTGCCCTTCCATGTCTGTGAAAACCAAATGTAATTCCCAGGATTGTGGCTTCTTAATTGCAAGCTGGTTTTGCGTTACAGACTGGATTGCTGACTCCGTGCTGTCTGCCCTGGTTGGTTACTATGCCCGATCTGTCCTAATATTGATGTGAAACAGACATAAAATAAAGAACAATCGAGGAGTCCTAACGCATCATTTCCATGTCAGAAAAAAATAGCAGGTAATTCACATAAAATACAGGGAGAAATTTGGATAAGGAGAATTTCAGAAACCTCCTCTCACCTGCAGGAATTCATTTGATGGCTGTTGGCACTTCCCCTCCATTTCTGTGATCAAGCGACTGAGATGGGAAATCTCCTCAGACAGTCGCCTGACATTTTCTTCCTTCCTCTCCTTCATCTCTTTCTCCATCTCTTCCAGCTGGGACAGCCAGGCTTGCTCTTTTTCCTCAAGAATCTTACGCATCTTTCCAATGGCTGACCTGACCTTCTGCTTCTCTTCTTCCAACTGAATTTTGGGGGAAACACACATGCACAGAGAAACTAGGGAAAGGGGCAGAGGCAGTAGTTACTCATCCCCAACATGTGATTCCAAATAATGACCTACCATACATTCCTGACTTCTCGACTCTTGAGTCTCTTTCCAATCCATAAACCGTTCTCTCTTTTTTTCCAGAGACTTCAGCTGGATTTTGATTTTTTCCTGCAAAACCAAAACAAAACAGTTCTAGAAGGAGATGAGCTTGTTGGATTACTAGTCAGCAATGAACTATGAGCCTGTGGCGCAGAGTGGTAAGGTGCAGTGCTGCAGTCCAAGCTCTACTGACGACTTGAGTTTGATCCCGACGGAAGTTGGGTTCAGGTAGCCGGCTCAAGGTTGACTCAGCCTTCCATACTTCCGAGATCGGTAAAATGAGTACCTGGTTTGCTGGGGGTAAAAGGAAGATGACTGGGGAAGGCACTGGCAAACCACCCCGTAAAAACAAAGTCTGCCTAGTAAACGTCGGAATGTGACGTCACCCCATGGGTCAGGAATGACCCGGTGCTTGCACAGGGGACCTTTACCTTTTTTCATGAACTATGACTGCTGGGAAAACCTGGTACATTTCCTGCGGTTTTACTCATTCACCACTTTTATGTTTTTCCTGAGCAGGACTCAGATTGGGAAAGGGCAAAATAAAAAAATCACATGAATGAATGATGTACACAAATGTTCAGGCTTGTAATTACAACCTGAATACTTGGTGGTCGTACTTAATTGGGAATGGAGCCCTGAAAAGAATTCAGAATGCAATGGTATTAAAAGTAGAGAAACTGGGGTGACTGATCAGCTGTTTCATGTGATGTTTGTTTGTCTGTGTGAGTCAACACTGTGCTTTCCTAAGGACACAATCACATGGGTTGCTGAAGCCTGTGGGATGGCCGCGGGCAGTGAGAGCAAACTGGCACCAAGCAAAACAGAATCTAAGCAATGCAATTGACCTCAACGTCATGAAAAGCTTCAACTGCCCCTTCCCACATATTAAGACTCTCGTAAAGGGGCTGCCTCCTGACTTGGATAGGCCAGGCTAACCCGATCTTGTCATATCTTGGAAGCAAAGCAGGGTTGGCCCTGGCTGGTATTTGGATGGGAGACCTCCAAGGAATACCAGGGTAGTGACGCGGAGGCAGGCCATGGCAAACCACCTCTGAACTGTGACTTGACAGCACTTTCCACCACCAAAGGGGCAGGACATTTCCCCCTGGTGTGAATATATGAACGTGAACAAACTTGTCCATACTAGAGATTGTACTCCAGTACTAGAAGGGGTAGAGTTGCCAATTCTGAGTTGGGAAATTCCTGGAGACTTGAGTGTGGAGCCTGGGGAAGGCAGGGGTTTGAGGAAAGACATCACTTCAGTGGGGTGAAATGCCATAGAGTCCACCCTCCAAAGCAGCCATTTTCTCCAGGGGGCTGATCTCTGTAGTCTAAAGATCCATTCTGATTCTGGGAAATCTCCAGGCCTCACCTGGAGGTTGGCAACTCTAAAAGGGACAGTTTGCAGGAAGTCTCATGTTAATGTGGGTGGGGGCAGCCATGAAGGAGCTAGAAAAGATTTTGAAGGGTAAGGATGTGTCAATGGCCACCAAAACTAGATTAATTCATGCCATCGTATTCCCTATTACCGTGTTGGCGAACCTATGGCACGCGTGCCACAAGCGGCACGCCGAGCCCTTTCTATGGGCACGCGTGGAGCCGCCGGGCCCCCCCGCCCGTCCCCCGCCCCCTCCTTGCGGCCTCGACTCCATCTGCCTCCGTTGCCCCGCTCCGCCTTAGCAGCAGCAGCAGCGCCGCCGCCCCACCCAGGCGTCGCTCCAGATCCGCCGCCGCCCGCTCATGCTCGGCCCCGAGGGCTGCCCTGCCGGCCCCACCGCAACGCCCACCGAGTCGCCCCCGCCACCTCCTCTGTTCCCTTGGCTGCCTGTCCCCCTCCTCCGCCCCTCCTGGCGGCCTCGGCGCACGTTTCCGCCACGCCGCAGCCAACTTTGTCGAGGGGCGGGGCGACTCAGCGGGCGGAGCGGGGCGGCCGGCAGGGCAGCGCTCGGGGCCGAGCAGGAGCGGCCGGTGGTGGCGGCGGGTCCAGAGCGGTGCCTGGGCGGGGCGGCGGCGCTGCTGCTGAGGCGGAGCGGGGCGGCGGGAGGCTTGCGGGAGGCAGGCGGCGGGCGGCTCTTTCACTTGGACGTGCCACTGAGATGCACATTTACCCCATCCAGATCCTCAAAACTGCATGGGGGGGGGGTTGTCTATTTGTGAAAGAGAGGTTCTGCCTTGGACTTGCCACTGAGATGCACATTTACCCCATCCAGAGTCTCAAAACTGCATGGGGGGTTGTTGTCCATTTGTGAAAGAGAGGTTCTGCCTTGGACTTGCCACTGAGATGCACATTTACCCCATCCAGAGTCTCAAAACTGCATGGGGGGGGTGTCTATTTGTGAAAGAGAGGTTTTGCCTTGGACTTGCCACTGAGATGCACATTTACCCCATCCAGATTCTCAAAACTGCATGGGGGGGGTTGTCTATTTGTGAAAGAGAGGTTCTGCCTTGGACTTGCCACTGAGATGCACATTTACCCCATCCAGAGTCTCAAAACTGCATTGGGGGGTTGTTGTCCATTTGTGAAAGAGAGGTTCTGCCTTGGACTTGCCACTGAGATGCACATTTACCCCATCCAGAGTCTCAAAACTGCATGGGGGGGGTTGTCTATTTGTGAAAGAGAGGTTCTGCCTTGGACTTGCCACTGAGATGCACATTTACCCCATCCAGAGTCTCAAAACTGCATGGGGGGGTGTCTATTTGTGAAAGAGAGGTTTTGCCTTGGACTTGCCACTGAGATGCACATTTACCCCATCCAGATTCTCAAAACTGCATGGGGGGGGGGTTGTCTATTTGTGAAAGAGAGGTTCTGCCTTGGACTTGCCACTGAGATGCACATTTACCCCATCCAGAGTCTCAAAACTGCATGGGGGGGTGTCTATTTGTGAAAGAGAGGTTTTGCCTTGGACTTGCCACTGAGATGCACATTTACCCCATCCAGATTCTCAAAACTGCATGGGGGGGGGGGTTGTCTATTTGTGAAAGAGAGGTTCTGCCTTGGACTTGCCACTGAGATGCACATTTACCCCATCCAGAGTCTCAAAACTGCATGGGGGGGTTGTTGTCCATTTGTGAAAGAGAGGTTCTGCCTTGGACTTGCCACTGAGATGCACATTTACCCCATCCAGAGTCTCAAAACTGCATGGGGGGGGGGGTTGTCTATTTGTGAAAGAGAGGTTCTGCCTTGGACTTGCCACTGAGATGCACATTTACCCCATCCAGAGTCTCAAAACTGCATGGGGGGGTTGTTGTCCATTTGTGAAAGAGAGGTTCTGCCTTGGACTTGCCACTGAGATGCACATTTACCCCATCCAGAGTCTCAAAACTGCATGGGGGGTGTCTATTTGTGAAAGAGAGGTTTTGCCTTGGACTTGCCACTGAGATGCACATTTACCCCATCCAGATTCTCAAAACTGCATGGGGGGGGGGGTTGTCTATTTGTGAAAGAGAGGTTCTGCCTTGGACTTGCCACTGAGATGCACATTTACCCCATCCAGAGTCTCAAAACTGCATTGGGGGGTTGTTGTCCATTTGTGAAAGAGAGGTTCTGCCTTGGACTTGCCACTGAGATGCACATTTACCCCATCCAGAGTCTCAAAACTGCATGGGGGGGGTTGTCTATTTGTGAAAGAGAGGTTCTGCCTTGGACTTGCCACTGAGATGCACATTTACCCCATCCAGAGTCTCAAAACTGCATGGGGGGTGTCTATTTGTGAAAGAGAGGTTTTGCCTTGGACTTGCCACTGAGATGCACATTTACCCCATCCAGATTCTCAAAACTGCATGGGGGGGGGGGTTGTCTATTTGTGAAAGAGAGGTTCTGCCTTGGACTTGCCACTGAGATGCACATTTACCCCATCCAGAGTCTCAAAACTGCATGGGGGGGTGTCTATTTGTGAAAGAGAGGTTTTGCCTTGGACTTGCCACTGAGATGCACATTTACCCCATCCAGATTCTCAAAACTGCATGGGGGGGGGTTGTCTATTTGTGAAAGAGAGGTTCTGCCTTGGACTTGCCACTGAGATGCACATTTACCCCATCCAGAGTCTCAAAACTGCATGGGGGGGTTGTTGTCCATTTGTGAAAGAGAGGTTCTGCCTTGGACTTGCCACTGAGATGCACATTTACCCCATCCAGAGTCTCAAAACTGCATGGGGGGGGGGGTTGTCTATTTGTGAAAGAGAGGTTCTGCCTTGGACTTGCCACTGAGATGCACATTTACCCCATCCAGAGTCTCAAAACTGCATGGGGGGGTTGTTGTCCATTTGTGAAAGAGAGGTTCTGCCTTGGACTTGCCACTGAGATGCACATTTACCCCATCCAGAGTCTCAAAACTGCATGGGGGGTGTCTATTTGTGAAAGAGAGGTTTTGCCTTGGACTTGCCACTGAGATGCACATTTACCCCATCCAGATTCTCAAAACTGCATGGGGGGGGGTTGTCTATTTGTGAAAGAGAGGTTCTGCCTTGGACTTGCCACTGAGATGCACATTTACCCCATCCAGAGTCTCAAAACTGCATGGGGGGGTTGTTGTCCATTTGTGAAAGAGAGGTTCTGCCTTGGACTTGCCACTGAGATGCACATTTACCCCATCCAGAGTCTCAAAACTGCATGGGGGGGGGTTGTCTATTTGTGAAAGAGAGGTTCTGCCTTGGACTTGCCACTGAGATGCACATTTACCCCATCCAGAGTCTCAAAACTGCATGGGGGGGTTGTTGTCCATTTGTGAAAGAGAGGTTTTGCCTTGGACTTGCCACTGAGATGCACATTTACCCCATCCAGATTCTCAAAACTGCATGGGGGGGGGGGTTGTCTATTTGTGAAAGAGAGGTTCTGCCTTGGACTTGCCACTGAGATGCACATTTACCCCATCCAGAGTCTCAAAACTGCATGGGGGGGTTGTTGTCCATTTGTGAATGGGAGGTTTTGCCTTGGACTTGCCACTCAGATGCACAACTCAACAATAAGCCCCACTGCAGAGTTTTGAGAATGCAGATGGGGAAAATGGTGTTTGTCAGTCATTGCCATGATTTAATTTTATGGATGACAAAGGATAGTACAGTTAGTTCTGAAAATGAAATCCTTAAAGTGTGGAATTCTCTGCCAAATAATTTTAAATCAATGAAAGCACTTGGGATTGCTTTCCTTACTTTGTTTGGATCATTTTATGCTTGTGAGCATAAGATGTTAATGTATGAATTGTTTTTTCTAAACTAAAACCTCAGTATTCAGATTAAATTGCCGTGCTGGCACTTTACGATGAATAAGTGGGTTTTGGGTTGCAGTTTGGGCACTCGGTCTCTAAAAGGTTCGCCATCACTGCCCTATTACTATGCATGGGTGTGAAAGATGGACAGTGAAGAAAGCTGATAGGAAGAAAATAGATTCCTTTGAAATGCGGTGTTGGGAGGAGAGTGTTACGGATGCCGTGGACGGCCAAAAAAAACAAATCCGTGGGTTCTAGATCAAATCAAGCCTGAACTGACCCTAGAAGGTAAAATGACTAAACGGAGGCTGTCGTATTTTGGCCACGTCATGAGAAGACAAGAGTCACTGGAAAAGACAAGAGTCCAGTAGCACCTTAAAGACTAACAAAAATATTTTCTGGTAGGGTATGAGCTTTTGTGAGCCTTTTTGACTACTGCAAACAGACTAACACGGCTACCCACGGTGAATTATCTTCATGGAAAAGACAGTCATGCTAGGAAAAGTGGAGGGCAGCAGGAAAAGAGGCAGACCCAACAAGAGATGGACGGACTCAATAAAGGAAGCCACAGCCCTCAGTTTGCAAGATCTGAGCAAGGCTGTCCAAGACAGGACATTCTGGAGGACTTTCATTCATAGGGTCCCCATGACGTCACAGGACTCCGATTGGGAAAGGGCAAAATAAAATAAAAAATCACATGAATGAATGATGTACACAAACGTTCAGGCTTGTAATTACAACCTGAATACTTGGTGGCCGTACTTAATCGGGAGTGGAGCCCTGAAAAGAATGCAGAAGGCAACGCAAGTCGGAAGCGACTTGACGGCACTTAACACACCCATTTATTCATGGAAGGTTTTGCATTGGATTTGCCACTCTTTAGATGCACTTTCCCCCCCGTTCCTATTCCCAAAACTCAACAAGAAGTTGCCATGCAGAGTTTGGAGAATTCAGATGGGGGAAAACGTGCATCTATAGAGAGGCAAATCCAATGCAAAACCTTCCATGAATAAATGGCCACACACACACACACACACACAAAACCACTTCCCTTCTATCGTTGTGAACCCCTACCTTATATTCCCGGGCAGCTTCTTCGGCAGGAACCACCCGATGCGCCTGGTGCGCTTCGGATCGGTCGCACACCACGCAGATGGGGGCTTGGTCGTGGTGGCAGAAGAGCTTGAGGGGCTCCCGGTGCTCCTGGCACGCTCCCCACCGCCCCGCCGCCCCTGGACCCCCCTCCTGGAGCTTCTGGGCGATGCCCACCACGTTGGCCAGCTGCCGGTTCGGCCTGAAGCCCCTTGGCTGGCACGCTTCTCGGCACTGGGGGCAAAAGGCGCCCGGGCGGGGCTCCCCCCAGCACCGGGCCAGGCAGGCGCGGCAGAAATTGTGCCCGCAGTCGAGCATCACCGGCTCCTGGAAATAGTCCAGGCAGATGGGGCAAGTCATTTCGTGGCAGAGGTCCGCCAGGGACGACCCCTCCGCTGCCATGGCTCGGCCTCTGCCCGGAGCAGCCAGCCAGCCTTGGTTTCGTTTCTGGCTTCAGGGCGTCTCTGCTTCCCTTTCCTGGGAGAGCTTCCAGACTAGGGCGGATCCGAAGCCAGCAGAGACCCTGTCCTTCAGTGTGACTCCTTCTGAAGATGCCGGCCACAGCTGCTGGCGAAACGTCAGGAAAGAAAATGCCAAGACCACTTGGTCACACAGCCCGGATCACCTGCAAGAACCAACTAAGCGAGCAGGCTTGCAAAACACGCTTTAGCCTCTGGGCTGGGTTAGTTTAGCGAGGGCTTGGTGTCGTTCCCCTCCTTTCTGATTGATCGCCAACCCCCCCCCTTCTTCTCCACTCGGATTCTTTTTGGATTTAACTGTGCCCCTTTTAACCAGACGCTTGCTGAAAAGCTGTGTCGGAGTGAAGCCGCCTGTCGTTTTGTTAACTTTGTACATCTGGAAAGTGGAAAATCCAGGGCAAAACCTCCCATGCATATTTATAAATATTTATAAATATTATAAATATGCATGCATATTTATGCATGGGAGGTTGTGCCTTGCATTGGCCGCTCTTTAGATGCACTTTCCCCCCGCCCATCCATATTCTCAAAACTCAACAATAAGCCCCCATGCAGAGTTTTGAGAATTCGGATGGGGGAAATGTGCATCTAGAGAGAGGCAAATCCAAGGCAAAACCTCCCATGCATAAATAGGCCATAAATAGGCATGCCCTGGATTTTCCACTTTCTAGATGCACATTTTCCCCATCCAAATTCTAGAGAGTGGCAAGTCCAAGGCAAAACCTCTTACGAATAAATGGCCTAGAGATAAACTCAATGCGGGGTAGCGTAAAACCTGGAATGGAACAGAATTGTCCGGAAGGACATTATGTGTGTGTATGTGTGTGTATGTGTAAACACACACTTGCGCCCCCTGCTGGTCAAGCTCGTGGCTCTTTGCCTTCGACAGGTCTAACGGTAGGGTTGCCAACTTCCAGGTAGTAGCTGATCTCCTGCTATTACAACTGATCTCCAGCCGATAGAGATCAGTTCACCTGGAGAAAATGGCCGCTTTGACAATTGGACTCTATGGTATTGAAGTCCCTCCCCTCCCCAAACCCCACCCTCCTCAGGCTCTGCCCCAAAAAACCTCCCGCCGGTAGCAAAGAGGGACCTGGCAACCCTATCTAACGGCCGTGGAACACTGGAGGAGCCGTTACATCTTCTGGCCGAAATGTTCTGATTCCCTTTATGTTGGGGGTTGCAGGACCCACAACCCTCCTGAAACGAGCGCCAATTCTGCAACGCCTAGCCTTATTTTCTAATGAGTTAAGCCTTTCACAAAGGGGTGGAGAGCCAGCAGGGTGTAGTGGTTTGGAGCGGTGGACTCTAATCTGGAGAACCCGGTTGGTTTCCCCACTCCGCATGCAGCCAGCTGAACACATGAACACATGAAGCTACCTTCTACTGAATCAGACCCTTGGTCCATCAGTCAGTATTGTCTACTCAGACCGGCAGCAGCTCTCCAGGGTCTCAGGCAGAGGTCTTTCACATCACCTACTTGCCTGGTCCCTTTAACTGGAGATGCTGGGGGTTTAACCTGGGACCTTCGGCATGCCAAGCAGATGCTCTACAAACTGAGCATCTCAACCCCACCTACCTCACAGGGTGTCTGTTGTGGGGAGAGGAGGGGGATTGTAAGCTGGTTGGATTCTTACTTAAGTGGTAGAGAAAGCTGGCACATAAAAACCAACTCTTCTTCTGTATGATCTTCCATCCATCATTTCATGTGTCATGCTTTGCTTCAATTCTGCTTTGAGGCTGGTTCTACAAACTGAATCCTAGTTCACTGTTTATGGAATGTCCCGTCCTGATGGTTGTATTGAGTTGCTCTGTGCAACCTTTCAGTCCCAGCGAGAAAGGCGAACTATAAATAACATGTATAAATAACTTAACGTGCAAATTTGGAAGGGGCCACTAACGAATACGAAAGCCTTTATTGGCATGAAAAGGGAAAACGTACCAAAGGGGCCACTTATAACGTGGGCCAGGATGCTCAGATTCCCTTCCTTTTTGGGACTGCAACTGCCCTGATTTTGTCTGAATTGGTGCCCGCTTTTATATAAGTTACGCCTGCCACAAACAGGGAAGGTTTCTGGCGGGATGGGGGCCTGGGAGCAAGGATGAGCCAATACTAGCTGGGAATGGTGGCTTCCTGCCTGCCTGACTCAGCAGGTCTTTGCCCAACTGACCTCTTTCAGTGATTGCTCTTTACCAGTAGCCCTGGCTGTGGGCGATCCTCAATGGAGCAGGTAGGAAAAGGCTGAGCCAAGGGAGGCAGGCAGCAATAGTGCCTGTCTGGCTTTGTTGTGGTGCTGGCCAATGCTGCCCACGAGTTCTTTCCCATCAGTAGGGTTGCCAACCTCTAGGTGACTCCTGGAGATCTCCCGCTATTAGAGTTGATCTCCAGACAACCAAGATCACCTGGAGCAAATTAAGAACATAAGAAAGGCCCTGCTGGATCAGACCAAGGCCCATCAAGTCCAGCAGTCTGTTCACAGTGGCCAACCAGGTGCCTCTAGGAAGCCTCCAAACAAGACGACTGCAGCAGCAGCATCCTGCCTGTGTTCCACCGCACCCAAAATAATAGGCATGCTCCTCTGATACTAGAGTAAATTACTGCTTTGGAGAGTGGACTCTTTGGCATTATACCCTGCTGAGTTCCCTCCCCTCCCCAAACCTCCCCCTCCCCAGGCTCCACCCCCTCCCCAAATCTCCAGGTATTTCCCAACCCTACCCATCAGCCTCAACTGGTGGCCCACCATCAGTTGAGTGGGTGGGCCCAGTAGAGGGGAGCGGTCGAGGTGCTGTTTTGGCTGCCATTCTGAGCTTTAAAGGTCCAGTTAAATGTACCCCGTGGAAACCAATGCAACAGGAATCAGGTGGGAAACATGGCTGGAGAAGAGGCATCCTATGGCATACACAAAGAGAGACAGATGGTGTTGGCAGTGGAATTTTCAGGGACAGGTACCATATTGCTTCATGAAGGATGCTTGTTAAACTAGTGAGTTCAGTGGCAGACGTATGAGGGGGCGCTTCAGTGATGTATTAGGAGTCATTTGCATTCTTGAAGGGGGTGGGGGGTAGAAATGGCCTTGAAGGACTTTGGAATCTTGAGAATACTCTCCTGGAAGTAAGCTCCATTGAATAAAGTGAGAATTACTTCTGAGTAAGACCATCTTGGGCTATCTCCCAAAGCCATTCTCTCACACCCACTCCCTGGTTCAAACTAAAATGAAAAGCAGAAGACGGACTTTTCAAGACACCAAATGGGTGTATAAATGCTCAGATGGCCTTTCATGAAAAGGAAGCCAAACAGAGCAAAAAGGGATGTTAGATTAGAATTCTGAGCCAGAAGGCCATTTACTGAAATGGAGGGGCATGAAGAAGTTTGGAGTTGCATGAGTGGAACCGTTGTCAACTGGTGGTACCACTAATCGACTTAGGCTCTACCCCCCACAACAAGAACATTTTCAGCAGCCAGGGTAAAAGGCATGGAATGATGGCTATCTCTTGACCCAAATTAGATGGATATCGCAACCGATTGTTTCTGTGACAGCAATACCATGCAGACCAGTGGATGAATCCATGGAAAGACCAGCTGCGGCCGAGGGAGTGGAGGTGGGTGGACCTGGAGAGCAAGAAGAGGTGGAAGAGGTGGCTCGTCCACGGGAGCTAGCCAGTGAAAGATGAAGAGGAACCATCCTCCCCACTGCCCGGTAAGCTTGCATCTGACAGTCCCACCCCTAAGAACCACAGTATTACCAGACTGGGGATATAAAAGGGTGGAAGAGTAATCTGTCAAGCAGATATGCTGCTACTGGCTCACCTCAGTTCCCCCCTCCCCCAAAAAAGTATTACCAAATGGGGGATATAAAAGGGGGGAAGACGTCAAGCAGATAAGCAGCTGTTGGCTCAGTTTCCCCACCTCTCACCAAGTTCCAAGATTTGCAGTTTCGCATGCAACGAAAATGGTTTTGTACAGGCCAGGTACTGATGGTGCCTCCTCTGGCCCACCATGTCTTTTCTAGGACCATCCATGCAATGGGAACCTGTCCCCGCAGAGCAAGGAGAAGCTGGAGGGGAGTCTGCAACAGGGAACAAGGCAATTCTTGCTGCCATCATAGTCGTGGAGAGGCGTCTATGTGCAGCAAGTGAGTGATCATATGCACGGTCAGTAGAGGCACACGAAACAGCGTGTTAACAATGGTTTACGACAATGATTTCCCCCTTTACTACTTGTCCCACGGTGAAATCAATGCGCAGAAGACAGGACGCCGTGTGCCACTGCCTCAACAGACTGGAGAATGACATCCAGGCGATCAAGGAGAGCTTGGGGATGGAATACTGTTGTATTTGTATTTATTTAAAATCTTGTAAATAGTTTCTTTGGGGATGTTGACTGGGTAGGGGTTTGTGAATGTTTAAACTGAAAAGGGAAAGAAAAATAAAGTTTACTGTTTTGTTAAACTAAAGTTCTTGTTTATTGGTAAAAACCACTCAATGCGGGAAACATGGGTTCGCCCACCCCGCCACAGGCCCCACCACGGCACATCTAAGCACAACTAACATCGAAACACAACTCAAAAGGGCTTCCTGTTATTCCTAAGTAAAGATGCAATTGCAGAGAAGTCGTGAGTAAACGTCCACTTTGTCCGCCAAGACACCAGCATGGGCGCTGTCTTCAACATGGCTACAATCCAAGGAAGTGAAAAGTGGAGGAACCACAGATGGGGCATGCCCGACATCAGCCTGTGTAAACCTACACTTCTCATGGCTGGCGAAAAAGGCCGCAGCCTGCCGTGGGATTGCCCTTAAAGGTTGCCCACCACTGGTTGTCCAGCATAAGAAAAGTGTCAGGCGATGCTAGATGTTAAATTGGTTGGTTGTTGGTTGGCCACAAATCCTACTATCTTTGGCATGGAGGGCAGGCAAACATGGAATTAATACATCTCCATGTCATGGAAATCGCCCGTTTTCCATTGTTGTGCTACATGTCCATGCGCTGCCTCTTTTTATCTACGCATGAACGTTTGCCACGCCCAGTTACAATCTCATTAGCCTGAGAAAGAACCCTACCCTCATCATTAGGCTTACAAGGAACCCGGACATTCTCATCTGGCTCAGAAAGAAACCTTACATTCTCAGCAGGCTGGGAATGAACCCGATGTTGTGCGAGCGCATCCACCATTCTCAGCTCCCTCATGAAGGTTTCTCCAACAGATTTTATGGCATTCACCGCTGCAAGCATAACGTCAGTGTTTCTCTCCATTGCTTCCCTGAATGCAATGCGATCCTCCCTGGCTTCGGCAAAAAACCGCTCACTGCGCCGCTCCTCTGCATGGAAACGCCGCTCCTCCGCCAGGAAGCGGCGCTCGTCAGCCATCATCATGTCCGCGTGGCGTTTGGATGCGCTGTCCTCCTCCCTTTCACCTTGGTGCAACAGCTGGCCGGCAACATCAGTCAGGACCGCAACACGCCTCTTCCTGTTCCTCGCATTGGCCCAGCGTCTGGCTGGAGACTGCGCTCGGGCCATCTGCTCCAGCTGGGAATCGGTGGTTTCCTCTGCAAGTAAATCACCAGTAACAGCGGAGCGCAGAGATTGTCTTGTCTGGCCCTTACAGGCACCACAAAAACAAGACGCAAACAAGCCTGGTTAATTTGTTAACTCTGCATCTCCACATTAAAAGTGTACTTTGGACTGAGTGGATACTGACAGCTGCTTGGTCAGTCAATGTTGTCAAACATGGGCATCACACCACGCTCCCACGTTTCACAAGTTTTGGCACAAGGTTTTCTTCCATTAACTGGCAACCACAGACAATCCCCAACCCAAGACCTAGGAGTAATCTTACCTTCAGTGTCTCGTGGCGGAGTGGAGACTGGGCAGCTAGTCCCTGGAACATTGTCATCTTGGGCATCAGTCACTGGCAGGGAAGGAAAGCACAGGGAATAATGTTGTTAGAGAGGGAATTATCCACGCATGCCGACCTGCTTGTTAAAAGTTAAAACCACCTGCAAAGATTGAACAGACCCCCACAATCGACGGTATTCTCTGGTTGTGCTTTGTTCAAGATGAAGCTATTCTGCCAGGCCTACGGCGGAGGACAGCCACAAATATCATCTGCTGGCCTTCCTATTATCCCCCCTCCTGTTATATTATTAATGTCAACGGAGGGGTAACCTGCTGCAAATATCTGGCTATACGAGCAGTGGTTAGGCGCCATCTGGAATTTTGTATTTTTAAGTTTTAACTGGGATTTTACTGTTTTAAATTTCGATTTTGTGGTCACTTTTATTACTGATGTATTAATGCTTTTGTAGGATGTTACCCGCCCTGAGCCGGCTTCGGCCGGGGAGGGCGGGCTATAAATCACAAAATAAATAAAATAAATAAATAAGCAGGGATAGTAGAGACGGAGGAATCCACAAATGCCCTGTTGCTAGTGAGAAGTTAAAACCTACAGTAATGAACAAACATCCACAGCCTTGGGTTTCTCTGGTTGTGCTTCGTTCTCTTGGCAGAGGAAGTAAGAGTTAGTAGACTAATAATGCGCCTAATAATGTCCAGTCGCTTGAAAAAGGGGGAAACCACCTTCAAGAAGGGACATACATCCACAACCATGCATAAAGGATTCTCAGTTTTTGCTTTCTTCTGTAAGGGTAGAGAAGCCAGCATAGCACACATGGTGGAAATACAGTTAATAGTTGAATCTGCCATCGTCTTAGCAGTGAGCGGAAGATCTCATACCTGGATTTGCAGTCCCAGGGGACTGAGGCTCATCATGGAAGGAAAGCTTTGTGTCATCTAGGTCCCGTTGTGGTTCACCTGTGCTGGGGGAGCTGGGAACAGTCGAGGATTCAAGCCCAGTTCCTTGCTGTGATGCTGCTGGAAAAATGGTAATTAAGCAAAGCTGAGGGGCCACCACTGCTTAGATGCCAGAGGACACAGCCAAGGGTTTTGCATTAAGTGTCCAGATGAGGATCATAAGAACATAGAAAGGCCCTACTGGATCAGACCAAGGTCCATCAACTCCAGCAGTCCTGCCTGTGTTCCTCAGCACCTAATATAATAGGCATGCTCCTCTGATCCTGGAGAGAACAGGTATGCATCATGACTAGCATTCATTTTGACTAGTAGCCATGAATAGCCCTCTCCTCCATGAACATCTCTACTTCCCTCTAAAAGCCTTCCAAGTTGTCAGCCATCACCACATCCTGGGGCAGGGAGTTCCACAATTTAACTATGCATTGTGTGAAGAAATTATTCCTTTTTTCTGTTTTGAATCTCACCCTCCAGCTTCAGCAGATGACCCTGCATTCTAGTATTATGAGAGGGGGATAAAAGCTTCTCCCTTCCCACTCTCTCCATACCATGCATAATTTCTTAGACCTCCATCATGTTCCCCCTTAACCGCCTACTTTCCAAGCCAAATAGCCCCGAGCGTTTTAACTGCTCCTCATAGGGCAGATGCTCTAATCCCCTGATCATTTTGGGCACTCTTTTCTGCACCTTCTCAGGTTCTGCAATATCTTTTTAGTTGTGGTAACCAGAACTGTACACAGTATTCCAAGAGTGTTCTCACCATAGATTTGTTCAAGGGCAGTATGATAGCAACAGTTTTAGCTCTCTATTCCTCGTCTAATTATGGCCAACATGGAATTTGCCTTTTTCAAAGCAGCTCTCCAAAGACTCCAAAAGAAAGTGCTGCATCTCAAAGAGGAATGGGGAACGTTCCACGGTGGATTTGCCCATGGGTCTCTCTTTCAAATCAAGGAGATCCACAGATAAATACCGCGGGGGAGGGGATGCCCGTTTTGCAAAACCATGGCCAAGCTCCCAGCCAGAGGGAAGACTACAGTTGAGGGGGGAAATGTATTTGGGAACTCACCTCCACGCACCGGAGTAGAGTAACCAATGTCTGTAGGACCGATTGTTGCCAGATCATGGGAAAACTTTTCTTCTGATTCTTCCGCCACCTCCGTAGTAGCTGTGGGATAATCTGTAACCATGATGATGTTCATGCTGCTTGCCAGGTGCCTTGGTTGTGTCCTCGGATCCCCACAGAAAATCCTGTCCAGCTGCTCATAATATGGGCAAAAACGAGGGGAATTTCCTGGAATGCTATTATGTCTCAACGATTTCTTATATTCCTTCCGAAACAATTTTGATTTGGTTCGACACTCCACCGCCGATCTGTTATGGCCCCTCCGCTTCATCTGCTCCGCAATTTTTTCAAAAACATCTATATTTCGGTGGCAAGACCCCAAAACCTCCTGTACCTTGGCCTCTCCCCAGATGGAGATCAGATCCAGTGTCTCTCGCTCTCTCCAGGATACCCCCCGGGCACCTTGAGGCCGGCTTGTCCCTTCCATAGCTGAAATGAAAGAATCGTCCAAAAACTAGGTACAGTTTTGCTCGTGCTGCAGAAGCCTGCCAGAGAACCATGCTCCAAAAATGTCCTATACCTTGACTCTCCGTTTGGAGGAAGGCATTTCCTATGCCCCCTCACAGTTACCACCCTCAGGTCGCACTGGATGCATGAGAAGGCAAAGAAAATGCTCCAAACACAGACACCATTTTCAGTAATACAGCCTGTTGACTCATAGCTCACCACTAGCATAGCATAGTACAGAAATTCACTTTAGTATCACTCTCCCGCTCCACTAGGGATGAGAGCATATCATCCCACAAGTTTAATGGTGCCCATTCCACTTATTCCCCTTTATACATCATGAATGCACAAAATGAAACTGATAAACACATGCCATGTTCAGTGCAATCTGTGTTTTAATGCAAAGCTGAACATGAAACATACAATGGGATGCTCTAGAACAGGAACCTAATTCTATGATTCGTTTTGATGATAAATCAATTTTAATCAATCTTATTAAAAAAAGAATAGATGAACGGGAGGGTGAGGATGACAACGGGAGTGGGGGACACAGAAACCCAAAGTGATAGAAGATAGCCTCGTGCATGGTGGGGGTTTAGCTGAACAGTGGAATACTGGAGAGGGGGTTGGAGAGCGAGAAAAGCTTTCTTTTCATCCCATCGATTTGTCAAAAAAACAATATAAGATTTAAAAAAACAAGAAATGCAGGACCAAGGTGCAGGATAGGAATGGCGGACACAAAATGGTGGAGATGTTTCCAAGGTCAGGCAGGAGGGAAAACAGGAGGAGGGAAGGAGAGCATGTCAGGATGTGGGAAGACTATGCTCTGAACAAAACAGTGCATTCCTAAGGAGAGTTACTCCAGTCAAAGCCCATTCATTTCGATGGGTTTAGACTGGAGTAACTCTTGGGAATGCACTGTAAATAGCGTGATAAAACAGGGATTGGAAAACCCAGGAAAGTTGTGGGATGGAAGTAACCTATCATCTAAACATGAAGTTCTTTTATGAATTTAGCAACATAAAGGGCATCATTTGTGTCGCTTAGAGGGCATATAAAATTGTAGTATTTGGTGAAATTATGGAATTTAACATTATACATTCTTTTGTTTTCTGTTGGAAACCTTGGAAGTATGCCCAATGTTAGTTGCAAGCTGGTGGTAACCAAGGGCTACCACAGCACATATGTCTTAGTTGTTGCTATCTGAGTGTTAGGAAAAAATAAAAGTGGAAGGTAAAAAACCAATTCTGTAGCAAATGACAGAAAATGTATTATTTGGACTAGAACTTTTCTTTGCATTCATAATAAAGAGGACTAACAGTATATGTGGATATTAAATTAAACTTTATAACACTGAAAATACTGAACTCTTTAGTAATGTATTATCATTAAATACATTATAGAATCATAGGGTCATCTAGTCCAACCCCCTGCACAATGCAGGAAATTCACAACTACCTCGCCCACATACCCCCAGTGCCCAGAAGATGGCCAAGATGCCTCCCCTCCCATGAACTGCCCAAGTTCGTCGAATCAGCATTGCTGACAGAGGGCCATCTAGCCTCTGCTTAAAAACCTCCAGGGAAGGAGAGCTTACCACCTCCCGAGGGAGCCTGGTCCACTGAGGAACCATTCTAACTGTTAGAAAATTTTTCCTAATGTCTAGATGGAAATTCTTCTGATTTAATTTTAACCCATTGGTTCTGGTCCGACCTTCTGTGGCAACAGAAAACAACTCGGTTGTCAATTATGGTTGTCAACGTTATTCACGTTTCAACAGAAATATTAATGACAATATTGTATACGTCCGTAGTCTACAAAAATTATAATTATGTAGACTGTCCGACAGACGTTTTCGCAACTACACGTCTAAAATAAAACATTGCCTTTCATGTCACGCTGCAAAAGGAAACAACAATCATCGGTAATTTATGCATGGGAATTGTACCTGAGGTTCGTTGCTTGCTGGACCCACACTTTCCTGCTGGGAATCTCTGCACCAGCAGTCTCCAAGTTCGAATCAAGTCCCACCTCTTTAAATGCTGCTTTCTAATTGGCTTACTTGTAGTGCTTACTGGGAGAGAAAATTCCCTCCCCCCCCCCCAAAAAAAACCCAACCGCCACATAAAAAAGCATTTTAACAACAGCAACATAAAAACTGGAATCTGAAAGGAAGTAGGGGAGGAGGAGAAATCCAAGCCTCGGTTTTAAAAAGATTTTCTTCTGCCCAGAAAGAGCTCAGAGGAAGCAGGAAGTATTTCAATCCCCACCTCTGGACACCCTGCTTGGGTTTTTTTTTTATATATAATTTTTATTAAATTTTTAACAAAACATACAATATAAAAAGAAAAAAAAGAAATATAAAGTACAATAATATTAAAAGAAAAAAGAAGACACCCTGCTTTGCAACGGGCTGGGAGTGAAACCAAGCTCGTGTGCCCCGCACTTTGCCTTATGCATGGGGATTTCACCCAGGGAAGATGGAAGAGTCAGGTTAACAGAGGAACAGGAAGACCCAGGCACTGCAAGGGCTGGCAGCGTGGTCATCTCTAATGGATGGAAAGCTCATGCATAACTCCAATTGAGACAGACCAAGGGCAAACGGGAGTGAAAGTACCCACGCATAAATGACCACAGCAGTTCCCTCCCCCAATTTTCCATTGAAAAAAATCTAGAAAGGTCCTTTGACATTTTGATGCTGTACATTTTGAGTCTGAAAGACCTTGCCTTAAGAAGCCGTTCACTCATTCTGAAAGCCAAACTGAAATCACCCACACAAGAAAAAGTACACCTTGAGGGCCAGGGTAGTGTAGTGCTTAAGAGCGGTGGACTCTGATCTGGAGAACCGGGTTTGATTCCCCACTCCTCCACGTGAGCGGCGGACGCCAATCCGGTGAAATGGATTTGTTTCCCCACTCCTACACACGAAGCCAGAAGGGTGGCCTCGGGCTAGTCACAGCTCTCTCAGCCCCACCTACCTCACAGGGAGTCTGCTGTGGGGAGGGGAAGGGAAGGTGATTGAAAGCTGGTTTGATTCTTCCTTAAGTGGTAGAGAAAGTCGGCATTTAAAAAACCAACTCTTCGTTATATTTTACAAAGCTGCTTTTCAACCACCACCTTTCCATAAACTCAAGTCCTTCTGGGTTCAGCGGGGCATATGCTCAGAGAAGTATGCAACAGACATCTTGTTGGGTGCAGGGCTGCCTGACTTTTTTCAGCGCCTCCCCCCTCCCCCACCAAAAGCACATACACTCAACCCAACGGGTAGGGATGGAGCAATGTTGCAATAACAAGTTACAATGGTCGAAAACGCATGGTCGCTTAATCCTCCTTTAATCCCTGTTTTAGCCAGGATCGAACGCACATTAGGCGAAACGCATGCGTTCGATCCTGGCTGAATCCTGGCTGAAACAGGGATTAAAGGAGGATAAAATGACCATGCGTTTTCGACCTTTGTCTCTGTGGGTTCAATCTATGTCGGTGGTTCCCAAAGTGGGCAGTACCACCCCCTGGGGGGCGTTGGGATTATCTAGGAGGGCACTAAAAGGCAAGGGGGTAGCAGGGGGACGCTAGAGGTGGGCCCCTTCAACTGTGTAGTGCACTAATTTACAATAGATCAAGCAATGAAATGTGGTGGAAACTTATCAGATTTCCCCCCCAGACTCTGAAGAGCTGGTACCACTGGATCAAATTCATCAGTTCTGTTGAATACATTTCAACTAAAAAGTTTTAATTTGATATTGAATAGATGTGCAATTAACGGTTACTGTTTTGGAATTTTATTGTTATCATCTTCTGTAGTGCTTCATGCAAACCCCTATTTTGAATAATGCTTTTTATAGGATAGGGGACGTTGGGGTTGAGTTTTTGGAACCAAGGGGGCAGTGGCCCGAAAACTTTGGGAACCACTGCTCTATGTGAAGGGTCTGCCCTGGAATTCATTTTTTCTCAACAGAACTGAATAATAGAGCATGCACCCAGGGGAGCTCTCATTAATGGGATTTTTTAAAAACCCACCCATCTTCCCAGAGCTCCCGTGGCAGGACGTCCTCTCCCCCATTTTAACCACACAACCACCCTGCAAGGCAGATTAGGCTGAGAGAGAACGGGAGTAAAGGTTTGAGACCAGGCCTTCCTCCCAGTCCCAAATCCAACCAGATTATTTGTATATGCAAAGCAGATGGTACCCAGGTGTCTTGGAGAGAAAACTATCAGGAGCCGTTTTTAGGCAGGAGGGGTGGGGGTGTCTGGGCATGAGACTTGGGGACAGGTCGACCAAAGAAGACCATGCGCACCCTCCCCCCCTTCCACTGCGGTTTGCCTCAGGCTGTTAACGCACTTGTATTCCCACCGATGTATTAAGAGTTTGAAAACATTATAAAAAATACTGTTCGCACTTGGTTTGGCCCCTTTAGCTGTGAAGACGTCTTCCAACCATTTTCTAACCGTGGCATCAGGGGTTACTGCACTTTGTATTCCCAGCGATGTATTATGAGTTTGAAAACGTTATAAAAAATACTGTTTGCACTTTCTATGTATTCCCACCGATGTATTAAGAGTTTGAAAACGTTATAAAAAATACTGTTCGCACATTGTTTGGCCCCTTTGGCTGTGAAGACGTCTTCCAACCATTTATAAGCCGTGGCATCCAAAAACCCTTTTAAAGCGATTTTTTTTTATAACCGGGGTCTTGGTATTTTCTTTCCTGACTTTCGCCAGCAGCTGCGGCCGGCATCTTCAGAGGAGTAACACTGAAGGACAGTGTCTCTCAGGGTCAAGTGTGTAGGAAGAGTAATATATAGTCAGAAAGGGGTTGGGTTGAGCTGAATCATTGTCCTGCAAAAAGTATCAAAGGTAATGCGCTAATCATTGTCCTGTAAGTATCAAGATAATGTGCTAATGAGGGTGTGGTATGTTAATATGGAACCATGGTTTCCTGAAGTGATCTGTTAATGTGTTAATCCAAAGATAATCTGCATGGCTATTGTGGACTGTAGTCTACATGGCTATTGTTGACAATAGCCATGCAGATTAGCTTTGGATTTCACACATTAACATATCACTTCAGGATACAATGGTTCCATATTAACATACCACACCCTCATTAGCACATTATCTGGATACTTACAGGACAATGATTAGCACATTACCTTTGATACTTTTTGCAGGACAATGACTCAGCTCAAACCCAACCCCTTTCTGACTATATATTACTCTTCCTACACACTTGACACTGAGAGACACTGTCCTTCAGTGTGACTCCTCTGAAGATGCCGGCCGCAGCTGCTGGCGAAAGTCAGGAAAGAAAATACCAAGACCACGGCCACACAGCCCAGATAACCTACAAGAACCAATGAACTCTGACTGTGAAAGCCTTCGACAACATTTTCAAACTCTTAATACATCGCTGGAAATACAAAGTGCGGTAACCCCCTCGGACAGCCAGCCTCTCCTGGGGCCATTTATGCCCAGGAGATTTTGCCTTGGACTTGCCACTCTCTAGATCAGTGGTTCCCAACCTTTTTTTGACCAGGGACCACTAGGACTTTTTTGTTCGGTGCAGGGACCCCAAGGTTCAAAATAAAAATTCTGAGAATTTGAAAATAAACTTTAATCATAACTGTTAGTTAAACATTAAACTTAGAATAATTTTTGAATATATATATTTATAATAGAGAACTTTTAATTGAAAATATTAATTTATTATGGGTTTATAACTTTGTTTCGCGGACCTTAATTTAGTTCTCGTGGACCCCTGGGGGTCCACAGACCCCTGGTTGGGAACCAGTGCTCTAGATGCACCTTTTCCCCATCCGAATTCTCCAAACTCAACAATAAGGCCAGTGCAGAGTTTGGAGAATTGGGATGGGGGAGATGTGCATCTAGAGAGTGGCAAGTCCAAGGCCAAACCTCCCATGCATAAATGGCCTATTTATGCATGGGAGGTTTTGCCTTGGACTTGCCACTCTCTAGATGCACATCTCCCCCATCCCAATTCTCCAAACTCTGCACGGGGGGGGGGGGGCTGATTGTTGGGATTTGAGAATACGGATGGGGGTGGGGGGAAGCGCATGCAAAGAGTGGCAACCCCAAGGCAAAACCTCCCATGCATAAAGGGCCACGGCTGGAGCGGGCCGCGCACCAGCTTCCGACACGCATCCTCTGGCCCGAATCCACCCCGGGTCCGGCTGCAGCCGCGCCGAGACCCCGGGAAAGCTTGCAAAGAAGAGGAAAATACAGTAAAAAGCCCGACCCCACCCCTCCCTCCCGCAGGGAGTGACCCCCCCCCTTACCTGCAGCCGCCCTCCAAGGCGGCGCCTAGCCGGGTAAACAAGTCTGCAAACGAGAACCCCAAATGAACCGGATCTGGACGCCCCCCCCCCACCCGCAGGAGACCCGCACCGACCCAGACAATCCGATTGGCTGCGCGCACCCGTCCTGGGAGCGCGCGCGCGATTGCAGGCGGGACTTGGCCGGAGAAGAGGCCCGGGCATTGGGTGGAAAGCACAAAAGGGGGTGGGACGTCCTGGGAGGGGGCTCTGTTGGGGCGTTTTGCATGGGTGGGGAGCAAAGGGGGCCGAGTCCTGGCTGCATCAGACTTGGCAGAGGCTGGTTTTGTTCGTTAGAAGGGGCGCCGTCCCTGCTAACTGCATAGCTCCCTACCTATGTAATGAATGAAAGTCCTCCAAAATGTCCTATCCTTGACAGCCTTGTTCAGATCTTGCAAGTTGAGTGCAGTGGCTTCCTTTATTGAGTCAACCCTTCTCTTGTTGGGTCTTCCTCTTTTCCTGCTGCCCTCTACTTTTCCTAGCATGACTGTCTTTTCCAGTGGAAAGCACAAATGGGGGTGGGACATCCTGGGAGGGGGCTCTGTTGGGGCGTTTTGCATGGGTAGGGGGGGGGGAGAAAGGGGGCCGAGTCCTGGCTGCATCAGACTGGGCAGAGGCTGGTTTTGTTCGTTGGAAGCGGCGCCGTCCCTGCTAACTCTGCATCCCAGCCCCGCAGCTGCCTACCTATGTAATGAATGAAAGTCCTCCCAAATGTCCTATCCTTGACAGCCTTGTTCAGATCTTGAAAACTGAGGGCTGTGGCTTCCTTTATGGAGTCCGTCCATCTTGATGTTTTATCATTTGCCAAATTCTGGAATACCTTGTACTATTTGTTATGCCAATAAAGGTTTTTGAATTTGAGTCCATCCATCTCTTGTTGGATCTTCCTCTTTTCCTGCTGCCCTCCACTTTTCCTAGCATGGCTGTCTTTTCCAGTGGAAAGCACAAAAGGGGGTGGGTCATCCTGGGAGGGAGCTCTGTTGGGGCGTTTTGCAGGGTGGGGGGAAGGGGGCTGAGTCCTGGCTGCATTAGACTTGGCAGAGGCTGGTTTTGTTCATTGGAAGGGGTGCAGTCCCTGCTAACTCTGCATAGCTCCCTATGTAATGAATGTAATGAATGAAAGTCCTCCCAAATATCCTATCTTGGACAGCCTTGCTCAGATCTTGCAAACTGAAGGCCGTGGCTTCCTTTATTGAGTCCATCCATCTCTTGTTTGGTCTTCCTCTTTTCCTGCTGCCCTCCACTTTTCCTAGCATGACTGTCTTTTCCAGTGGAAAGCACAAAAGGGGGTGGGACATCCTGGGAGGGAGCTCTTGGGGCGTTTTACAGGAGGGGGGGGAAGGGGGCTGAGTCTTGGCTGCATTAGACTTGGCAGAGGCTGGTTTTGTTCGTTCGAAGGGGCTCCATTGCTGCTAACTCTGCATACCAACCCCCCCCCCAGCTCCCTGCGGTCCACCTATGTAACCTTTGGCCATGCACATATTCTCAGCCTAACCTACCTGAGCAATTCCCAGTGGGTAGCCGTGTTAGTCTGTCTGCAGTAGTAGAAAAGGGCAAGAGTCAGTAGCACCTTAAAGACTAACAAAAATATTTTTCTGGCAGGGTATGAGCTTTCGTGAGCCACAGCTCACTTCTTCAGATACTTCTAGCCTGATCTCTTCAGATCTCAGAAGCTAAGCAGGGTCAGCCCTGGTTAGTTTTTGGATGGGAGACCACCAAGGAATACCAGGGTTGCAGTGCAGAGGAAGGCACTGGCAAACCACCTCTGTCAGTCTCTTGCCATGAAAACCCCAAAAAGGGGTCGCCATAAGTCGGCTGCGACTTGACGGCACTTCACACACACACAATTTTGCCTTCAGTTTGCTAGGAAAAGAATGATCGCTGAGGCTATTGCTTCATCTGGTATCGCTGCAATGCTTGTGTCAGAAGGCTGAAGCAAAGAGACCCCCTCATGCTATTTGCAAAGGAGGTGAAGATTGTCTGTATATGACGACCCCAGCAAAGGGCTTTCAAGGCGAAGGAGAAGCAGAGGTTGTTTGCCATTGCTTTCCTTGGAGGTCTCCCTTCCTGCTTAGCTTAGGAGATCGAACCATACCATTCTGCCTTCCCCTCCCGAAAATAATGCTAGGCGCAGCAAAATGGACCACCAGTTTCAGGATGAATGCAGCACTGGCTGTGCCAAACCGAAGGCAAGTAGAACATCATGGCCACTTATACGTGGGAGGTTTTGCCTTGGATTTGCTGCTCTCCTGATGCACATTTTCCCTATCCGAATTCTCAAAACTCAAAAATAAACCCCCATGCAAAGTTCAGAGAATTCGGGTGGTCTTTGGCCATTTATGCTTGGGTGTTGTTGTTTTTTTTGCCTTGGATTTGCTGCTCTCGAGATGCACATTTGCCCCATCCCAATTCTCAAAACTCAAAAATAAACCCCCATGCAAAGTTCAGAGAATTCGGGTGGTCTTTGGCCATTTATGCTTGGGTTTTTTTTTTTTGCCTTGGATTTGCTGCTCTCGAGATGCACGTTTTCCCCATCCCAATTCTCAACACCCAAAAATAAACCCCCATGCAGAGTTCAGAGAATTCGGGTGGTCTTTGGCCATTTATGCATGGTTTTGTTTTTTTTTGCCTTGGATTTGCTGCTCTCGAGATGCACGTTTTCCCCATCCCAATTCTCAACACCCAAAAATAAACCCCCATGCAAAGTTCAGAGAATTCGGGTGGTCTTTGGCCATTTATGCATGGGTGTTTTTTTTTGCCTTGGATTTGCTGCTCTCGAGAGGCACATGTTCCCCATCCAAATTACTCAAAACTCAAAAATAAGCCCCCATGCAGAGATATGCGAATGCCTTCCGTTTGAATGCCTTCCAAAACAAGCCCCCCCATGCAAAACGCCCCAACAGAGCCCCCTCCCAGGACGTCCCACCCCCTTTTGTGCGTTCCACCCAATGCCCGGGCCTCTTCTCCGGCCAAGTCCCGCCTGCAGTCACGCGCCGGCTCCCAGGACGGGAGCGCGCAGCCAATCGGATTGCCTGGGTCGGTGCGGGTCTCCTGCAGCGAAGTCCAGATCCGGTTCATTTGGGGTTCTCCTTTGCAGACTTATTTACCCGGCTAGGCGCCGCCTTGGAGGCCGGCTGCAGGTAGGGGGGGGGGGTTCGAGCTTTTATTTTGTTTTCCTCTTCTTTGCAAGCTTTTCCGCGGTCTCGGCGCGGCTGCAGCCGGACCCAGGGTGGATTCGGGCCAGGAGGTGCGTTTCAGGCCATTTATGCATGGGTTGTTGGTTTTTTTGCCTTGCTTTTGCCCCTCTCCAGACGCACGTTTTCCCCGCCTGACTTCTCAGAACTCAACAATAAGCCCCCGTGCAGAGTTTTGGGAATTTCGGATGGGGGAAACGCGCGTCTGGAGAGGGGCAAATCCAAGGCAAACCATCTCCCGTGCATAAATGACCTCCGATTAGCTCACTTTTGCTGGCGCGCCTTGGAGTGCCGCGGGTGGTCTTTGGCCATTTATGCTTGAGGTTGTTGTTTTTTTGCCTTGGATTTGCTGCTGTCGAGATGCACATTTGCCCCATCCCAATTCTCAAAACTCCAAAATAACCCCCCATGCAAAGTTCAGAGAATTCAGGTGGTCTTTGGCCATTTATGCATGGGGGATTTTTTTGCCTTGGATTTGCTGCTCTCGAGATGCACGTTTTCCCCATCCCAATTCTCAAAACTCAAAAATAACCCCCCATGCAAAGTTCAGAGAATTCAGGTGGTCTTTGGCCATTTATGCATGGGGTTTTTTTTGCCTTGGGTTTGCTGCTCTCGAGATGCACGTTTCCCCCATCGCAATTGTCAAAACTCAAAAATAACTCTCCATGCAAAGTTCAGAGAATTCGGGTGGTCTTTGGCCATTTATGCATCGGGTTATTTTTTTGCCTTGGATTTGCTGCTGTCTAGATGCACATTTTTCCCACCCGAATTCTCAGAACTTTGCATGGGGGGTTATTTTTGAGTTTTGAGAATTTGGATGGGGAAAATGTGCATCTAGAGAGCAGCACATAAATGCCAGGCAAAACCTCTCATGCATAAATGGCCAGAAGCTTGTGCTCGGCCCGCTCAGGTTGCGCTCCTGGCACGGCTTTGGGTGGCGCTGAGGAAGCCCCGAGAGGCTGGCTGTCCGAGGCAAACCACAGTGGCGGTGGTGGTGTGTGGCCTTCTTTTGCCAACCTGTCCCCAAGTCTCACGCCCAGGCCCACCACCCCTCCTGCTTAAAAACGGCTCCTGATAGCTTTTCCTCTGAGACACCCGTGTGCCATCCGCTTTGGAAACAAATAAGACACCTCTATACACCTATCTTAAGATGAGAAATTCAGTATAGGAATAGCTGTAACTAATGCCAACAGTTTTGAGGCTATATATTTGCAGTATGTGGTAATATACCCACCAGCATCACATATTACCAACAACACATGTATTTATTTCTTTTACACATAGAATTTATGAACAAAGACACATTCTCAGCACTTCCTATAAAAGGTAAGTATAATAGTATTGCATCATAATCAATTTGTCCTTTATGATGTATTTCTTTTGCAGCAGCTGATTAGTTGAAGGAGAAAACGATCGTTTCAAGGCACAAGGGCCGATTCTTCTTCAGTTCTTCCCTTATTCCAAGAAGTTTAGGGCAGTGTTAATGGTTTCACCTCCTCCATTCTTTCCTCACAGAGTAGTTAGTCCAGGGTTACCAAGTAAACTTCATATCTGTGATCCTGGCGTTGCGACTTTGCTCTGCAATCCCAGTCCAGGGAGGACTGGGATTGCAGAGCAAAGTCGCAACGCCAGGATCACAGATATGAAGTTTACTTGGTAACCCTGGACTAACTACTCTGTGAGGAAAGAATGGAGGAGGTGAAACCATTAACACTGCCCTAAACTTCTTGGAATAAGGGAAGAACTGAAGAAGAATCGGCCCTTGTGCCTTGAAACGATCGTTTTCTCCTTCAACTAATCAGCTGCTGCAAAAGAAAAAGAAATACATCATAAAGGACAAATTGATTATGATGCAATACTATTATACTTACCTTTTATAGGAAGTGCTGAGAATGTGTCTTTGTTCATAAATTCTATGTGTAAAAGAAATAAATACATGTGTTGTTGGTAATATGTGATGCTGGTGGGTATATTACCACATACTGCAAATATATAGCCTCAAAACTGTTGGCATTAGTTACAGCTATTCCTATCCGCTTTGGAAAGGCAGATAATCTGGTTGGACCTGGGGCTGGGAGGAAGGCCTGGTTTCAAATCTTTACGTCGCCTAGTCTGCCTTGCAGGGTGGTTGTGTGGTTAAAATGGGGGGAGAGGTCATCCTGCCCCGTGGAGCTCTGGGAAGGTGGGAATGGCAAGCGTAACGGTTAGGCATCTTCCAAAAGCTACCGAAGTTGTGTCTCCATCAACATTCCCTGGCTCAGTTCTGCAAATGAATGGGAACCCCGCTGTGTGAGACCAGCTCTCGTGTGTACATGCTCTATTATTCAGCTTTGTTGAGAAAAATGAAATCCAGGTAGAACCCTCACGTAGGTTGAACCCACAGAGCAAAGAAAGTGACCTGTTACTGCACACTTCTGCATCCCTACCTGTTGGGTGAGTGTGTATGCTTTGGGGGGGGGGATGCTGAAGAAAGTCAGGCAGTCCTGCACCAAATAAGATGTCTGTTGCACACTTCCTTGAGAGTAAGCCCTGCTGAACCCAGAAGGATTTGAATCTGTGGGAAGGCGGTGGTTGGAAAGCAGCTTTGTAAAATATAAAAGGGGTACTTTTTCTTGTGTGGGTGCTTTCAGTTTGTCTTTCAGAATGAGCGAACTGCTCAAGGCAAGGTTTTTCAGACTCAAAATGTACAGCATCAACATGTCAATGGAAAACTGCTATGATTGTTGAACGCATGAAGCTGCCTTGTACTGAGTCAGACCCTTGATCCATCAAAGTCAGTATTGTCTACTCTCCAGGGTCTCAGGCGGAGGTCTTTCACATCACCTGCTTGCCTAGTCCCTTTAACTGGAGATGCCGGGGATTGAACCTGGGACCTTCTGCATGCCATGCAAATGCTCTACAAACTGAGCCCCCGCCCCTCCTTTTACAGTGTGATATGAAATACAGTGTTTTGTTTTAAGACAGTGTTTTATTTTAAATGTGTAGTTATGAAAACGTCTGTCAGGCAGGCTACATAATTATAATTTTTGTATAGTACAGACATATACAATATTGTCATGAATATTTCTGTTGAAATATGACTAACATTGACAACCATAATGTATTTTAACGATAATACATTATTAAAGAGTGTTAAGTGTTTTCAGTATTATAAAGTTTAAATTACTATCTACATATATTGGTAGTCCTCTGTATTATGAATGTAAAGAAATGTTCTAGTCCAGATAACACATTTTCTGTCATTTGCTACAGAATTGGTTTTTTACCTTCCACTTTTATTTTTTACTAATGCTCAGATAACAACAAGACATATGTGCTGTGGTAGCCCTTGGTTTCCACCAGCTTACAACTAGCATTGCGCATACTTCCAACATTTCTTACTGCAAACAAAATAATTTATTCTGCTAAATTGCATATTTATCAAAATAGTACAATTGTATATGCCCACTAAGCTAGATAAATGATGCCCTTTATCTTGCTAAATTCATAAAAGAACTTCAGGTTTAGATTTTAGGAAAATAAGTGTTGTATATATTTAAAATTCCCACCCCCAAAATGGATAACAACTTTTTTTTTTTTTTTTTTTGGCTGTAGTATCAAAATGTTCGGAAATTTTATGTCTGTATGCTGGACAAAGGCCCAGTCAAATCAAAATGGGGCTGTTGTGTATGAAACAGGACAGCTGACCATTCTATGCTATCTGTCTGAGCGAAGCCTCATACAGTTAAAGTGGGGCATGGAGGGTTGTACAGTATTCAGACGGAGAGAGGGACTTGTGACTAGGAGAGAGAAATCCTTCTTGCTCACAGGCAGGCGAAAGATGTCTCATATGGGGTCCAGATCGCCACCTTTTTGCAGAGAGATGGAAAAAGCCATTCTGGGTAAGGCTGAGGACATCGAGAAACGGCTCAGCTCCCCATTTCTTTCTCTCAGGAGGCTTTCAGCTGGTGCAAGAAGTCAAAGCAAGGTAGTCTATGAACCCCACTGCCTTTTCCCACATACGGTATCCCATCTTGCATGAACATAAAGAGTTCCCCAGCGGGATTTAGCTGTTGACAGGGAACACTTCCTCCTTCTTTCAGGGTCTTCTGTCCTTCGAGGAAGTGGCCATATACTTCACCGAGGAGGAGTGGGCTCTGCTCAGTCCTGCCCAAAGAGCTCTTTACAGGGAAGTCATGACGGACAACTATGGGAACGTTGTCTCTGTAGGTAAGCAAGTTTTTGGCTGTTAAGTGAGTCCTGAGTCATTTTGTGAGTATCCTGAAAATTCTTTCCAAGAGATCCCCAACCATTCCTTTTCTCTGCTGCCCCCAAATTTCAGGTCTTCAAGGCCTTACTTTGGGCTAAAAGGCATGGTCGCTTTATCCCCCTTTAATCCCTGATTCAGCCAGGATTGAACGCATGCATTTTGCCTAACGTGCGTTCGATCCTGGCTAAAACAGGGATTAGAGGAGGATAAAGCGACCATGCGTTTTCGCCCTGTGTCTCATGATTCTCCCACAATTGTCTCGGTTCTCCGTTGGGGTTATGCATGATGTTCTCCTCCCTGGGGGCTCAGCTTGCTTCCGTCCTGCAACTTCCCTAAGTTTTACAATCTGTTTTATCACACTATTTAGTTTTGTTCCGAGCCCATCCTGGACACTGGAAGGTGCATAGGTCGGCCGTGGGTCGATCTTCCTACGTCCCGACACTACCTCATTCTCCTTTCCTCCTCCCATTTCCCCTCCTGCCTTACCTGGGAAACATCTCCACCATTTGGTGGCCGCCATGCCTCGCCTGCACCTTGGTCCTGCGTTTCTTGTTTGTCGAAAAACAACATAAAATAATTTTGACAAATTGATTGGATGAGAAAAAAGCTTTTCTCGCTCTCCCACCCCCTCTCCAGCCACTCTACTGTTCAGGTAACCCCCCCCCCCCATGCACAATGCTATCTTCTATCACTTTGGGTTTCTTTGTTTTGCCCCCCCCCATTGTCCCCTTTGTGGTCCTCACCCTCCCGTTCATCTAACCATTTTTTAATTGTCAAGATGGATTAAAATCGATTGATCGTCAAAACGAATAGTGGAATTAGGTCCCTGATTTACAGCAACCCGTTATATGTTTCATGTTCAGCTTTGCGTAAACGCACCGATTGCTGTGTGTGTTTATCGCTTTCATATTGTGCCTTCACAGTTTATGAAAGGGAATAAGTGGCACGGGCACCATGAAACTTGAGGGGCGATATGCTCTCATCCCTAGAGGAGCGGGAGAGTGATACTAAAGTGAATTTCTGTACTATGCTATGCTAGTGGTGGATTGTGAGTCGACATGATATGTTACTGAAAATGACATCAGGAATCGGTGCCATTTTCTTTGCCTTCTCACGCATCCATTGTGACCTGTGGGTGGTAACTGTGAGGTGGCGTAGAAAACACCTTCCTCCAACCAGAGAGTCAAGGTACAGACCATTTTTGTAGCGTGCTTCTCTGGCAGGCCTAGGCAGCATGAGGCTCCATTTTTCTAGAGCAAAACTACCTTGTTTTTGGGCGATTCTTTCCTTTCAGGTATGGAAGGGACAAGCCGGCCTCAAGGTGTTCGGGGGGTGTCCTGGAGACAGAGAGAGACGCTGGATCTGATCTCCATCTGGGGAGCGGCCGAGGTACAGGAGGCTTTAGGGTCTTGCCACCGAAATATAGATGTTTTTGAAAAAATTGCGGAGCAGATGAAGCGGAGGGGCCATAACAGATCGGCGGTGGAGTGTCGAACCAAATCGAAAATGTTTCGGAAGGAATATAAAAAATCGGTGAGCCATAATAGCATTCCAGGAAATTCCCCCCGTTTTTGCCCGTATTATGAGCATCTGGACAGGATTTTCTGTGGGGATCCAAGCATACAACCAAGGGATCTGGATGGCAGCATGAATATCATCATGGTTTCAGATGACTCCACAGCTACTTCGGAGGTGGCTGAAGGATCAGAAGTAAAATTTTCCCATGATGTGGCAGCAGTCGGTCCTACACATATTCATTCCTCTACCCCGGTGCACGGAGGTGAGTTCCCCCCTCAATTGTAGCCTTCCCTCTTTGGCTGTGAGCTTGACCATGGTTTTGCTAAATGGGCATCTCCTCCCCTGCAGTATTTACGTGTGGATTTTCTTGATTTCCCTGGGGAAATCCACCGTGGAACGTTCCCCTTTCCTCTTTGAGACGCAGCACTTTCTTTTGGAGTCTTTGGAGAGTCTTTGAAAAAGGCAAATTCCATGCTGGCCATAATTAGACGGAATAGAGAGCTAAAACTGCTACTATCATACTGCCCTTGTACAAATCTATGGTAAGACCACACTTGGAATACTGTGAACAGTTCTGGTCACCACACCTAAAAAAGGATGTTGGTGAGCTTTAGGTGCAGAAAAGAGCTCCCAAAATGATCAGGGGATTAGAGCAACTGCCCTATGAGGAGCAGTTAAAACGCTCAGGGATGGAGGTCTAAAAAATTATGCATGGTATGAGTGGGAAGGGAGAAGCTTTTATCCCCCTCTCATAATACTAGAATGCAGGGTCATCTGAAGCTGGAGGAGGAGAGATTCAAAACAGATAAAAGGAATTATTTCTTCACACAACGCATAGTTACATTGTGGAACTCCCTGCCCCAGGATGTGGAGATGGCTGCCAACTTGGAAATGGGGAGTGGACATTTTCATGAAGGAGAGGGCAATCCATGGCTGCTAGTAAAAATGAATGCTAGTCATGATGCATACCTATTCTCTCCAGGATCAGAGGAGCAAGCCTATTATATTAGGTGCTGTGGAACACAGGCAGGACAACGCTGCTGCAGTCATCTTAGAACAGGGGTGTCCAAACTTTTTTCAAAGAGAGCCAGATTTGATGAAGTGAACATGCGTGAGGGCCGACCATTTTGCCTGACATTCCTAATTAAATTAATTAAATGCAAATTAACTATTTTATGCAAAGTTTATTGCAAACGGCATACTTATTATGCCCATAACCACAGACTGCACCACAAAAACCATGGCTACATTCCTTCCTTTCCCCAAAGCCTCTTTCAGCTCACCGGACGCCCCCCAGCTTCTAAATCTCCAACCTTCCTTCTGTAGGGAGGTAGCAGGAACTCTTCCTCCCCCTCCCCCCCTTCTCATGTACCTCTCTGGGACTGTCTACTCTCTCCCTTCAACCATGCCGGGGGTATTCTGTCCTCCCCTCATCTGAGCCAGGAAATAAACTGGTTTTAATTCTCATGGAGTCCAAGATTCAAACACTCTGACATCTCCCATGCAGGGAGGAATGTGGAGTTTTTCTCCCCATGAGAGCCAGTGTGGTGTAGTTGTTAAGAGCGGTAGTTTGGAGCGGTGGAGTCTGATCTGGAGAACCGGGTCTGATTCCCCCACTCCTCCACATAAGCGGTGGAGGCTAATCTGGTGAGCTGGATTAGTTTCTCCCGCTCCTACACACGAAGCCAGCTGGGTGACCTTGGGCTAGTCACAGCTGTCTCAGCCTTACCTACCTCACAGGGTATCTGTTGTGGGGAGGGGAAGGGGAGGGCGATTGTAAGCCACCCTTAAGTGGTAGAGAAAGTGGGCATATAAAAACCAACTCTTCTCTTATTTCCTTCTGACCTCGTTGCTCTCTGCTCGGGGCTTTGACCTCCGGAATGAACACGGGTGTCCTCTGCAGACTCGGACCCATCTGAACACCCCTCATTTCCAAAAACGATACATGCCAGGAGTCATTTATTTCCCCCACCCCATCCCTTCTTTTGAAGCAGCCACTTGCCTTGGAGAGAACCTGCTGGGGAGGTCTGACTCCAAACACTCCCCGCCCCCAAATCCAGCCCCCTCTCCCCCTGCCTTTCCTTGACAATCCCCCACTCAAGACCCATCCAGTCTCTCCCCTCCTCCCTCCAACCCACCCTGCAAATCTGGATCCCTCGCGAGGCCTCCGCAATGCAGGGAAGGGGCTGCATCTCCCCCCACCCCAGCCTTCTGTAGAGAGGAAGGAGGAAAGAGGAGAGCCAGATGGAGCAGCCCCCCCACTCCCAGGCTTTTCAGTGTGTGTGTGTGTGTGTGTGGGGGGGGGTCTTTCCTCTCCTGGATTGGGGCCAGCCTCTGACCTCCCTTGCATTTCCCTTACCCCCCCCCCCGCCACCTTTCCCACCCTCGAGTCACCCCCAACCCATCCTCAGGATCCCCCTTGACCCACTCGAGAGGAGCTGCTGCTGCTTTTCCATGCGTCAGAACAACAAAGGCCGCGTCCCCACGCGTGGGCTCTGGGTAAGAAGGAAGTGGCCTCTCTAGGGTTTCAGACTCGCTGTCCTTCATTCCAGGGGGTGGGGCTGAGACAGCCAATCGAGGCGACCCTCCGCCCAAGCATCGCCCCCTCGGTCGGTGATGCAAAGCACAGGCGCTTCTCCCATGCGCCCCCTTTTCTCTCTCTGCAAAACAGGCTGGGGGCCGTATTAAACTGGCCCAGGGGCCACAATTGGCCCCCGGGCCGGACTTTGGACATGACTGTCTTAGAATCATAGAGTTGGAAGGGACCACCAGTGTCATCTAGTCCAACCCCCTGCACAACGCAGGAAATTCACAACTACATCCCCCCCCACTTCCCTAGTGACCCCCACTACATGCCCAGGAGATGACCACAAAATCACACAAGATTGGAAGAGATCACCAAGGGCCATCCAGTCCAAACCCCCCCCCCCCGCCATGCAGGATTTCACAATCAAAGCACTCCCGACAGGTGGCCATCCTGTTTGTGGGCTTCCTAGATGCACCTGGTTGGCCACTGTGTGAATAGACTGCTGGACTTGATGGACTTTGGTCTGATCCAGCATGGCTTTTCCTGTGTTCTTATGATCCTTGTATGGGCTTAATGCAAAACCCTTGGCTGTGTCCTCTGGCATCTAAGCAGTGCTGGCCCCCTCAGCTTTGCTTAATTACCATTTTCCCAGCAGCATCACAGCAAGGATCTGGGCTCGAATCCTCGACTGTTCCCAGCTCCCCCAGCACAGGTGAACCACAACGGGACCTTGTTGACACAAACCTTTCCTTCCATGATGAGCGTCAGTCCCCTGGGACTGCAAATCCAGGTATGAGATCTTCCACTCACTGCTAAGACGATGGCCACTCCCTAGATTCAACTATTAACTGTATTTCCGCCATGCGCGCTATGCTGGCTTCTCTACCCTTACAGAAGAAAGCAAAAACTGAGAATCCTTTATGCATGGTTGTGGATGTATGTCCCTTCTTGAAGGTGGTTTCCCTCTTTCTCAAGCAACTGGGCATTATTAGTCCCTCTCTACTAACTCTTACTCCCTCTGCCAAGAGAACGAAGCACAACCAGAAAAACCCAAGGCTGCGGATATTTGTTCGTTATTGTAGGTGGTTTTAACTTCTCACCAGCAACAGGGCATTTGTAGATTCCTCCGTCTCTACTATCCCTGCTTAGAGAACAAAGCACAACCAGAGAATACCTTAGATTGTGTGGGGTCTGTTCAATCTTTGCAGGTGGTTTTAACTTTTAACAAGCCGGTCGGCACGTGTGGATAATTCCCTCTCTAACAACTGTATTCCCTCTGCTTGCCTTCCCTGCCAGTGACTGATGCCCAAGATGACAACGTTCCAGGGACTAGTTGCCCAGTCTCCACCCCACCACGAGACACTGGAGGTAAGACTCCTCCCAAGCTGCCCTCGCTTGTGGGCCTGGTGGAATAACTCTTGCAGGTCCTGATGTCACTTGGGAGTTCCAAAAAAGCCCTGGCCCTTGTTCGAGGACAGCCACACACTTCTTGGGTGGGGGACCACCAAAAGATTGTCATTTATAGAGCGTGATGCTCTTAGGGAGGTGTACCAGGAGAGGCGGTCCTGAAGGTCCCAGACCGTGTAAGGCTTCAGAGGTCAAAACTAACACTTTGAACCTGATCTGATACTCCAGCTGGAGCCAGTGCAGTTGATGAAGCACTGGCTGAATATGTTCCCGCAGCGGGGTCCCTGTGAGGAGCCTTGCTGTGGCATTTTGTACCAGCTGGAGCTTCCAGATCAGTCTCAAAGGCAGCCTTATGTAGAGCAAGTAACAGCAATGCAGTGCTCAGGTCTTGGGTTGGGGATTGTCCGTGGTTGCCAATTAACGGAAGAAAACCTTGTGCCAAAACTTGTGAAACGTGGGAGCGTGGTGTGATGCCCGTGTTTGACAACATTGACTGACCAAGCAGCTGTCAGTGTCCACTCAGTCCAAAGCACGCATTTAATGTGGAGATGGAGAGCTGACAAATTTGCGTCTTGTTTTGGTGGTGCCTGTAATGGCCAGACAAGACAACCTCTGCGCTCCGCTGTTACTGGTGATTTACTTGCAGAGGAAACCACCGATTCCCAGCTGGAGCAGATGGCCCGGGCCCAGTCTCCAGCCAGACGCTGGGCCAATACGAGAAACAGGAAGAGGCGTGTTGCGGTCCTGACTGATGTTGCCGGCCAGCTGTTGCGCCAAGGTGAAAGGGAGGAGGACAGCGCATCCAAACGCCACGCGGACATGATGATGGCTGACGAGCGCCGCTTCCTGGCGGAGGAGCGGCGTTTCCATGCAGAGGAGCGGCGCAGTGAGCGGTTTTTTGCCGAGGCCAGGGAGGATCGCATTGCATTCAGGGAAGCAATGGAGAGAAACACTGACGTTATGCTTGCAGCGGTGAATGCCATAAAATCTATTGGAGAAACCTTCATGAGGGAGCTGAGAATGGCGGATGTATTCGCACAACATCGGGTTCATTCCCAGCCTGCTGAGAATGTCAGGGTTCTTTCTGAGCCAGATGAGAATGTCCGGGTTCCTTGTAAGCCTAATGATGAGAGTAGGGTTCTTTCTCAGGCTAATGAGATTGTAACTGGGCGTGGCAAACGTTCATGCGTAGGTAAAAAAAAGCAGCGCATGGACATGTAGCAAAACAATGGAAAACGGGCAATTTCCATGACATGGAGATGTATTAATTCCATGTTTGCCTGCCCTCCATGCCAAAGATAGTAGGATTTGTGGCCAACCAGCAACGCCAGCATTGCCTGACATTTTTCTTATGCTGGACAACCAGTGGCAGGCAACCTTTAAGGGCAATCCCACGGCAGGCTGCAGCCTTTTTCACTAGCCAGGAAAAGTGTTGGTTTACACAGGCTGATGTCAGGGGCATGGGCATGCCCAATCTGTGGTTCCCCCACTTTTCACTTTTTTGAATTGTAACTATGTTGAAAACAGCGCCCATTCCAGTCTCCAAAGTGGTGATTGGCACTCCCCTAGGCATTCAAGAAAGGGCCACAAGAGCCAAACACTGGTACAAACCTTCCTGCCCTCCCGCTCATGATCTGCCTGAGGTCATAGAATCAGCATTGCTGACTGATGGCCATCTAGCCTTTGCTTAAAAACCTCCAAAGAAGGAGAGCCCACCACTCTTGAGGAAGCCTGGGGGAGTGGGGGAAGCCAACCCAGTTCTCCAGATTAGAGTCCACCACTCTTAACCCCTACATGACGCTGGCTCTTTCAGGGTTGTTCATCGAAATAAGCACGAGAAAGAATTAAATACCTGCTGATTAACAAAGAGGTGTCTTGTGGCATCAGAACTGATGCATAAAGTTTAAGTTTTGTTGGGCTTCACAATTGTGAAAGGATTAAAAGTGTTGGAATTTAGTTCTGACTTGCCTACAAAGAAGAGTAGAGAAGATCCGGCAGGAGGCAGCAAGCACTAGCTTGATAGAACTGTGGGTGGGGGAGAGTACCTTCTTTCTGAAGGGGCTGTTCCTTTTCCATATGCAGAATCCTATTATTCGCGTTTTCTTATAGAGGACTTGCTGTGTCTCAGCTGGTAAGGTGGGTAAGTCTATCTCTTCTCTTTCCTATCGAGTTTGTTAGTTACTTAAATAAAGTTTTTATTACTCTGAATCAGTTCAGTGTCCTGACTGCTGCATTGGGCACTCTGCTGGCAGAAAGGCCATGCAATTCAATGTGTGTGTGTGTGTGTGAAATGCCGTCAGGTCGCTTCCGACTCATGGTGACCCTATGAATCGAAGTCCTCAAAAATGTCCTGTCTTTGACAGCCTTGCTCAGATCTTGCAAACTGAGGGTCATGGCTTCCTTTATTGAGTCAGTCCGTAACAACTCTCCTCCAATGCCACATTTCAAAGGAGTCTGCTTTCTTCCTATCAGCTTTCTTCACTGTCCAGCTCTCACTCCCATACATAGTAACAGGGAATACGATGGCATGAATTAATCTAGTATTGGTGGCCAGTGGCACATCCTTACACTTAAAAATAAATAAATAAATAAAATGTTTCTGCCGACTGAATCCATTTTATGACGGCTTCTGTAGTTTAGGTTGACTGGCACCCCAGGCTCAAGTGAGGACAGCAGAGTCAGCACAGTTTGAATAAGTGCTATTTACATTTATTTACAGGTGCAATAAATACATACAGGCAAATTCTGGCATACCCTGACAAAGTGCTCCGCCAGACACTATTTGTAGCAGAGTGAATACATATATTCTGTGTACAGTTATATACAATTCTGCCTAGTCAAGCAATCAAATGGCAGCTGCTGAGTCATCATTCCCAACCTGTTCAGGCCTGTTCTGACTACATCCTTTTACAGTCATGTGACTACAGCTGTCAATAAACTGTCAAGTAGATTATTTCCATCTGCTCACTGTCTGCAATCTTTCAGTATATACTGTCATTTCATGAATCTGACAAGTTGGGCTTTAGTCTGCAAGAGCTTATGCTTCAATCAGTCTGTTGGCGGTGCCACATCTCCTTTTTTGCTTCAAAATGCATCAATGCAATAGCATAACTCCCCGCTGGCGTTGGATACCTGCTGAAGGAACTTTCGGTGTCCTGAAAGAGAGAAAGAAGTAGGTCCGAGTTGAACGGAGAAATCAACGTACTGGGCCTCTTCGTGTTCTAGAGATGAAAGATTTGCTCTTTCCCCTTTAGGGAAAAGCGATTGCCATTCCCAAGCAAATGTCTTCTTAATTTCAAGCTGTCTTTTTGTCAAGTCTCACCTGCAAGAATTCAGTTGGTGGTTGCTGTTGCCATCTACCTGTCATCAGGTGACTGGGAAGGGAAATCTCAGTGTGGTGACATTTTCTTCCTTCCTGTTCTCCATATTTCCTAGCTGGTCTTGCCTGAGATTCATTTCCCCCACTCCAAAAACCGTTCCCTCCTGAGGAAAACACATAGAAATGGGGGAAGGGTTAGGGTGAAAAATCGGAATTAGTTCTGTGGCACATCACTGCGTTTTGTGAAAAGAGGGCATTTTCCACAGGGCTCTTTGCCACAGTATTTGAGGCAATCAGAAAATTCTGTTGGTGATGCTTGAGATGTGTGAGGGATGTCAGTCTGTAATGGCCCATGCACATGTACAAATCATCAAGTGATCTTTCAGACATCAGCTGATGAAAGTGTAACCCAACTCAGAATAACACATACTGAGGTCAAACACCGGAGTAACACATACTGAGGTCTGTTGCCTTGCTGAACAAGGGCATGAGGAGTCAACATTCATCTCCAACATGTAAGCTCCAATAACAAACTTACAGCCCATTCCTGAGCTAACAGCAGGGAAGAGGCGCAGCGGCGCCTCCTAAGCCATTTCGCCTACGACAAACAAAAAACGTTTCGCGGCTTTTTTTGTTTAACTGGGGCTTTTCGCCCCATTGAAAATAGCAGGCGCAGCAACACTGTTCTGGCTGCCGGCGCAAGTGGCCAAAAGGGGATAGGGAGCCAACTAGCCACTGGCTCCTTCCCCTGGCCCACCCCCAGAACGCCCCCTGCGCCGGTGCAGCCTTACCACGCCGTTGCCGGCGCCACGGAGAGGCCATGCCAGCAGAGGGGGGAGGCGCAGTCCCGTGGCGCTTGGCTGCCAATGGGACTGGCCTCGCCCCCGACGTTAATGCGTGTAATCGTGTGATTACACACATTTACGCCTGCGGCGAGGTCACGCCACCTCCTATCAACTTTCAGCCACATTCTCAGGAATGGGCTGTTAGAGAACGTTCTTGGCTCCCAGCCAATGGGAATTTTTTTTAGAAAATGTGCTTATTAAGTAAAAACTATTGACAGCATTATGTTTCTCTTCAAAAACGTCTACTGGATGAGAGGAATCTTCCAATTAGTACTCCTTTCCAGTGGTATCCGGTAACACTCATGGACTTCACTAAAATCTTTGGAAGTTTTCCAGCTCATGACTTTGTAGTTTGTGAATTTCAACAGTTCCACCTTGTAGTAGGGCAACGATGGAGATGCCCACAGATGAGATGTGTGTATGGTGTGTGTGTGTGTTTACCGAGGGGATTTGTCAGGTACACAGAAAAAATATTTCTAACTTACAAGAAGAAAATTGGGCTCATGAGGACTAAACATGCTCATAAGAATGGGGAGATCGGTTGAGAATCAATTAAAATGAGAAAGGGGAAAAGGCAGAGGAAATTGGTCTTGCTTAATCCTTTAAGGGCAGGTAGTATCCTGGAAGGTTGTGGAAATTTCCTAAAGTCCTCAATCCATTGATTTACCAGAGATGGGCTTTTATCTTTACATTGTCTTTTAGCTATAGTAAGGGCACAGAGGGTCTATTTTCGTTGACCACTGGTTTGCCTCCAAGAGACAGGCAAATAGTTCAAAAGTACATAGACTGTTGGCAGTTCAGACTACTCATAGCAAGTAGATTGCTGTAATCTAAGTGACAGCCAGGTGATAGCTGGCATCACATGACTGCTCAATGACGGCAGTAAATCTGGGCCAAACTGGTCTGTGCAGGTTAACTGGCAACTGGGCAGCTTACTGGTGATTGGCTGCTGGACAGAGCCAGATGTGTATATATTCTGTACAATACTTGTATAGGTGTAGAGTTGTGAAATGGAGATGCTAGGCGGAGCACTTTGTCACTGTAAATAAAAGAGCACTGGTTTATACGTGCTGAGTCTGCTGTTTTCACTTGCTACAGGGCTGACTAGAACTTCTCACACACGCCAATATAGACATCCTCAAATATCAATTAATGTTCTAATACAAAATTGATGTAATAACTTCTTCCCAGAAAAAACGAATGTCTGGACACGCCCAGAGCATATGTTTAAGGGACACATTCGGTGAGTTACAACGTCAACAATTAGACACTTGTTCCTTTGCTAAAGAGTCACTGTGGTGTCTAGTATATCTTGAACATAATTTTTTGCTGAATAAGTCTCAACTTAAGATCCATGGAGAGAGCAGGTATCCCATTGCTTTGGCAAAATAGGGCAATCCAGCTCCTTATTCCATTCATTCCTCAGACTCTGCAAATCATGTTTACTAATCAACATAAAATATTCTTAAATAATGTAGGTTTTGTTTTCTAAAAGGTAAAGATAAAGGTCCCCTGTGCAAGCACCGGGTCATTCCTGACCCATGGGGTGACGTCACATCTTGACGTTTCCAAGGCAGACTTTGTTTGCGGGGTGGTTTGCCAGTGCCTTCCCCAGTCATCTTTCCTTTACCCCCAGCAAGCTGGGTCCTCATTTCACCGACCTCGGAAGGATGGAAGGCTGAGTCAACCTTGAGCCGGCTACCTGAAACCGACTTCTGTCGGGATCAAACTCAGGTCGTGAGCAGAGCTTTTTGTTTTCTACCTTGATTCAATTGGAGCAGCAAAAGGGATGCTGAGACACTTAAGCCATTTTTAAATACCAACATATGTTCCAACTGTCAGTATTCCCATTCCACATAAGGTGGCAAGTCACATCTAGACCTCAGCTCAGACCTCAGAAAGGCACAGGCACCATTCTGGGCAGATAGAGTTGGCGACCGAAGGTATTATCGCACCGTGTCTGGGAAACGGGAAAACACCTAAAGAGCGATCGTGCTCAATGCGAGTTGCTATTTTCATCCTGCACTTCTGTCCGTTCTAACGTCCAGAGACGTCTCTGAAACGCTTGCCTTCTGAGTGCACCTCCAATGAAAAGTGTGCTCCCAAGAGATAAGGGGGCGTGGAGGAGCGCCGCCTAATCGTGACGTCGCTTGGGCTGCCCTCCACCTCCCCCCTCGTCATTTCAGAACGCCTGCGTTGTATCGTCAGTGCATCCAGACGATAGGGCAGTGGGCTCACCCCCCTCCCTGTAGTTCTCGCACAAACCTTGGCGTTGGCCATTTATGCCATTTATGGCCATTTATGCACGGGAGGTTTTGCCTTGGATTTACCATTCTCTAGATGCACATTTTTTCCGATCCGAATTCTCAAAAGTCTGCCCGGGGGCTTATTGTTAAGTTCTGAGAAATCGGATGGGGAAAACGTGCATCTAGAGAGCGGCAAATCCAAGACAAAATCTCCCGTGCATAATGGCCCAAAGTTGGAGGATGGGAGGATGTGATTGGGGGTGGGGAAGGGGGGGAGGGTGCTGCTTACATTATTTGGAGGGTACGAAAGTTTATTTTCCCCTCCACTAAACATGAAATTCCAGTTGAGGCGAGGGAGGGAGAGAACAGAAAATTCACCATTGTGATCTGGAGGGTGCTCGGCAAAACAATCCACGCGTTCAAGCTTGAGTGATGGAACAGTCCAACCACAAACCAATGTTTGTGTGCACAGCTGAAATTGTCCCTACTGTGATCCCGCAGCCTGTGCTCTCCCACCCCTCCCCTCTCCCTTATGTCTCATCGCTACTGCGAAAAAGAAATGGAGGACGCAAGGAGAGGACTGACCAGGAAGGGACGAGTCAGAGGCAGCTGGGAGAAGTGGGCGTGAGCAGAGGGAAGGGTGCTCAAAACGTCTTGGCGTTATCGCACCCAAGGAGAAAACGTCATGGGAACGGGGTAAGTTTCTAAAGCGTCATTAAACTGTTTTGGGAAACAGCGGTCATTACATGGCTCCAAAGCGGCTTCATGACGAGAACGGGAAAATGTGGTGCGTGGGGGAAGGAATGCTCCGGGTTTTAAAGGGTTCAGAAACGTTCCCTGTTCATCACACCTCTTAATGATTTGCTGTTCAATAAAGTCTGGGGTGTTCTACAACAGTGTCCCTTTCTGTTTGTTTGGCTGGGTGGGATTAATTCCATGCTTCTCCCCTTCCCCCCCCCCACCTAGGGTTGCCAACCTCCAGGTAATTAGTACAAGAATATTCTGGGATATCTGCAAAAACAGTTTGTATTGGAGAACCAAACCAACAACAACAGCAAAGTGCTATATACAGAAGTGGCAATTCACATCAGTGAAGTGCTGTGTACATAAATTGCCATAAGCGTATACAGCAATCTAGGCATATATTTTTCGTATCCTAAATGCAGGTAGATGTTCAGTGGATGTTCATGTTACTGAAGAACAAGGTGGAATGCTGGGATACGATCGTTTCGGAGTCTTCTTCAGTCCCACATATTTCACCATAAATGTATGTATTCACTTCAATGAAAATTAACAAGTTCCTCATATGGATACATGGTCTTGCAGTATTCAAGTTTTATAAAATTCTGTAGTACAGTAGTCTCAAGAATTTTAAAGCAGACCAGATGCACAGCTTCTTACAAAAGGCAGTAACAGGTTCCTCAAGGGATGCAAAGTGTAGCAGCTTTGTTTTTGCGCTGCAAATTCCCTGACACTCTGCTCCCCTCCAGCTGAGCTACAGAAAAGCCAGCAGGGTTCGTTACCATATCTAAAGGCGGCTCTGCCCCACCTCCCCCAGTTGCCTCTGCATCTGTAAGGCGGGAGCCCTGAGGGGTGTGTTTTGTGAGCAAACACGATGTGGCTTCTACAGGCTTCTGCACCACAATTTTCCAATGTTGACACTGGGAAAAATTCAAAAAAGGTTAAATAAATCGCCTTTACACAGGATCGGGAAAACTCGAGGAAACCCAGGGGTGAAGCCGAGTGGAACCTCGAGAGACAGGGAAATAGTGTAGATGCAAAATAAAGATCCCCCTGATGAAGCTGAAATGGCGAAAAGCATAACTTTTTACTGATGGAATTTTTTTATGACTGTTTTAATGACTGATAGAATTGAATGCATGGGGAAGGATATTATAGTGAAGGTGGGGGCCCATTAGAAGTGTGTATAGGACTCAGATAAGTGATGTTTGGGCCCTGCCCCTCATTATCTGTGAGAAGGGAGATCTGGCCTCAGGAAGCAGAAGGGCTGCATGAAAACCAGTAAGACTATCAGAAGTGGGAAGGTTGGAAATTTGCCTCTAGTCTAAGCAATTCAAACTGACTCCAGGCCAGCCCACCCAGAAAAAGGGACGAATCATCTTCCCAGAGAATGAAACTGAAGGGAAAGCAAAGAGCAAGACATTTGTATCGGCATCAAAAAATGCCACTCGACCCTCTTCATAGTCCAGGGACACCCGGATCTTCCTAGGCTCCCGTTTCACAGTCACAGTGATAAACGAAGCAGAAGTAGAAGCCCAGAGTTGACAAGGAGGCCCTTGGCTGTGGTGTGGCTTCCCCAAAGCCCACACCCCCTCATCAACACTGCAATTAATATGCCCCTTCCTCCTAGCAGAGTTTCTTGCAACCCCCACATCCCACAATGTCCACTGCCTGGACCCTTCCACCTCCACCTTGGTCTTCACTTCTACCTCCCACCAGTGTCTTCCCGAAGTGAACCCCTCACAGCCCAATACACAGGGCACAGTATCAAATCTTCCAGGCATATCAGGCAGGTCCTGCCTTCTGTCTCCCAAGCTCACGCATTTCAGACCCTGAGACAGAATGAGCATGGGATGGGCCGTGTCTGGATCCAGAGTCACATACACTGCAGGACAGAGAATGACGGGGAAAAAGAAAGAAAAAGGATGAGCAGATGGTTTCAGGAAAAGTTTCCAAATTAACAACTGGAGGCTCCCACCAATTCACACATTATGGATGATATGGGTTGGATCTGGGGTCCTCTCCCCATGCAACAGTCAAATGTGACTTGCAGGTTCTTCTCAGTTCTTGCACATGCTGTGCTCAATTTGGATCACAACCATGGGGAGAAGGGGTTCCAGCCAGCGTGGTGTAGTGATTAAGAGTGGTGAAATCTAATCTGGAGAACCGGGTGTGATTCCCCATTCTTACACATGAAGCCAGTGTGTGACCTTGGGCTAGTCACAGTTCTCTGAACACTCTCAGCCTGCCCCACCTACCTCAAAAGAAGAAGACTTTCTCTACCACTTAAGAAAGAGTCAAACCAGCTTACAATCACCTTCCCTTCCCCTCCCCACAACAGACACCCTGTGAGGTAGGTGGGGCTGAGAGAGTGTAGCTCAGAACAGTCTACACAGAAAAAATTCCCCATTTGTTTTGGTTTCTTACCTTTGTTCATTGCCTTCTCAAGAGACTCTGTGATGAGGAGGAAAAGGGGACAGGGTTAGTCAGACCATCAAATATACAGCAATGCGTTTGATTCAGAAGCATTAAAGTCTCAACTGAGTTCAGCATTTTAATTAAGGCCATGTTCTGTGAATTAATGTTTTGTTAAAGTCTAAAAAAAGAGAACTAAATGGCAAGGGAATGTATCCAACCATGCAGTTTTCTGACAGAGCAGCATTAACGTTTTCGAAAGAAGGGGTGGTGATTTCCCACTGATTCCACCTTCCCACTACAGATCCTCACTTTGTTCCCTTTGTTCTTCATGAATGTCCACTGACCTCCAAGAACAGAATTTGGGGGGCTTCAGTGGGCTGCAGCAAGTGGGGGATGCAGGAAAGTCCCACTCTGTGAAGATCTTGGATGCTTGGATACACTTCCAAGTGATGGTAGGGAGAATTTGGGATCAAGAAGCAGAAGATTTTTCCATTTGGACTGGTGTACTTCAAGTCTTATTGGGGCTGGAATTATGTCTGATTGGGGGAGGTTGTTATGTGGATTAATTCATACTTCAGATTGTCAAAAATAAATTGTGCACATGGTCAATGTCTGAAAAACCACTCCAAAAGAGCTACCTGCAGAAAGAACTAGGAATGGGGTGTCCAGAAAGGATGGGAGGAAATACCAACTATGGTCCAGACAAGATATTTATGCACAATGTTTAGAAGGGTGCAGTGAAGATATGACAGCTGCCACCTTCTTGCTCCCCAGACAATCACAATTCTTACAGAAAATCCCTTTCTTCCCACTTTCATGAGTGCAAATCACATGACCAAAGAGCAGTCTGATAAACATTCCTCTTACAAATACAGCTAGGAGTGGTGAAGGTGGAAGAAATGTAAGGAAAGGAGATCTGCTTCCAGCACCAGGGGATTCTTGTCAATGGATGGATTATTTTATGAACAGAAATAGAAAGGGATCTTTTGGCACCTTACAAACTAGCTGTTTAATAGTGGCATTAGCTTTCCTGGATTAGAGTCCCCTTCAGCCTATGCTTGAAGTATGGGAGTTATATGGGCTTTGCATAGAGGTTTCATAGATGGTACTGATTGTGTTTCAGGACCTTTTCACCCCTCACCATTTCCAACTTTTCTCTGTAGCTATATATCAAATGCCCTCACCTGGACGGCCCAGGCTAGCCTGATCTTGTCAGATCTCAGAAGCTAAGCAGGGTCAGCCCTGGTTAGTATTTGGGTGGGAGACAGCCAAGGAATACCAGGGTTGTTGTGCAGAGGAAGGCACTGGCAAACCACCTCTGTTAGTCTCTTGCCATGAAACACCCCCCAAAAAGGGGTTGCCATAAGTCGGCTGCGACTTGACAGCACTTTACACACACACATCAAATAGCCAAGTGCACGCCTATTCCCTGGGTGAGGATTAAAAAATGTACACAGTAGGGCTATAAGGGGTTAGGGTAAGTTTTTGTTAGTTTCTGGGAAAACCAAAAGCTGTTGAAAAATACATTTTGTTAACAAATACATATTTTGGGGATTAACCTCCCAGTGCAGACACTGAAGGGAAAAAAAAGAAGGGTTTGGGATGGCATTTAAAGTTGCTGTAGCAACCCAAAAGATGCCTGACAAACAGCTGCCAGAAGGATATGGGAGGAAGCAGAATGGAGAGAACACAGAGAAAATGAGACACCATGGGAGGTAAAGAGGGGATGAAAGGAGGGTTGGCTGGTGTTGGAGGTAAAGTTACCAGACTATTGAGATCAGTTCCCCTGGAGAAACCAGCACCGTCAGAGGGTGAAATCTATGGCATCACATCTCTGCTGAGCCTCCCCTCACCCCAAACACTACTCTCCCCAACCACAGCTCGCAAATCTCCATAGATTTCCCAAGTTGAAGTTGGCAACCCTAGGTGAGGGAGAAGAAGTGGCAACCAGTGGGAGGACGGTAAGGGTGGGAGGAAGGAAGTGGAGCTGGATAGGAAGGAGAAAAAACACAGAGGCGGAGCCAGCAGGTAGGAGCAAAAGAAAGCAAAAGGAAAAAGGTAACGGAGAAGTGGAGGCTGTTGGGGGGGGGAGGGGGGAAAGAGTAAAAGCAAAAGATGGAAACGGTGGTGGGGAAAAGCGTGTGGGGTTGGGGGAAGCAGTGGCAAAGAAGAGGGTGGAATAAGCAGGAGACAGAAAGGGGGAAAGCAGAACCAGCACAGTGTGGAGGAAGAATGACATTTTCCCTCTCCTACAAGTCTTCATAGACCTTTTCTTCTTGTATATGTATTTTGACACAGGGAAAAAATTGTAACCAGTGAGTCACAAGGCCATGGAAATTCCAGAGGTCTTTTCTGTGACTGCTTTGGTTGGAGCACCCACATTTCTCTCTCTGTATGTGTGCTAAGTAAGACCCTTCCATGCATCTGATGAAGGAGCTCTAGTTTATGAAAGCTAAGATCAGTCTTGAAGGAGCCATAAGACTTCTTTTTGTTTGTTGTGCTTCTGTCCCTCTGAAATGGACAGAACTGGAAAAGAAGAGAGGAGAGATGCTGCCTCCATCTCTAACTTTTCCAGGATCTTCAGTGTTTGCCTGAAATCTGTCCTGAATAGAATAATCATCAGAGATGGCTGTTCAGCCCCCTCCTTGAGCAGTTCACAGTACCTTTACAACCCTTCATAGTCTTTTCTAGAGCAGATTTTTTCTGAGTGTAAATTTGGAGTTTGTCTTCCAAGCTAGGGAAGAGTTCTGCTGTATGCCTCGCTTGTTTCTTATCCAACCTAGAAGAGAAGATGATCAGGATTAAGGAACAGATAAAGATCATGGCTTATGCTTGAAGCATTAAATAAGAGGTTGGGCTCTTTATCAAAAGCAGTTTGCATCTTTTCAGGAAAGGCAGGTGATAGTTTCTGCTTCACTGCTCTCACACACACTCAATTTGGGTTAAATTCTGCAGGGCTGGTCCCTCATTCAAGGTATCCTCTGTCCCAAATACACACAACAGGTGAAACACAAAGGATATTAAGAAATATTGTCAAAGGCTTTCACGGTCAGAGTTCATTGGTTCTTGTAGGTTATCCGGGCTGTGTGACCATGGTCTAGGTATTTTCTTTCCTGACGTTTCGCCAGCAGGCGTCTTCAGAGGAGTAACACTGAAGGACAGTGTCTCTCAGTGTCAAGTGTGTTTGGAAGAGTAATATATATAGTCAAAAGGGGGTTGGGTTTGAGCTGAGTCATTGTCCTGTAAGTATCAAGATAATGTGCTAATGAGGGTGTGGTATGTTAATGTGGAAGCATTGTATCCTGATCTGTTAACATGTGAAACCCAAAGCTAATCTGCATGTGGACTATAGTCTTTGTTAGTCTGGAGTTTTTCAGGACAGGAAGCCAAGCCTTATTCATTCTTAAACTCTCTTCTTTTCTGTTAAAGTTGTGCTGATGTTTATGAATTTCAATGGCTTCTCTGTGCAATCTGACAAAATAGTTGGTAGAACTGTCCAGTATTTCAGTGTCTTGGAATAAGACCCTGTGTCCTGTTTGGGTCAGTCCATGTTCAGCCACTGCTGATTTCTCAGGTTGGCCAAGTCTGCAGAATCTTTCATGTTCTTTTATTCTTGTTTGTATGCTGCGTGTGTGGTCCCGATGTAAACTTGTCCACAACTGCAAGGTATACAATATACTCCTGCAGAGGTGAGGGGGTCTCTTTTGTCTTTTGCTGATCGTAGCATCTGTTGTATTTTCTTAGTGGGCACAGATGCTACAATCAGCAAAAGATGCCAAGGAATATAAAAAAAGACCATCACATTGAGCGAATATGCCAATATGGCGAGACTCACCGACCTTCTAAAAGACAAAACATACGAAAACCATCAAAAACATTGGGAACCCTTTTATACATTCCTGAAAGGTTGTGAACGTTGAAACGATAAACCCTTGATGTATAATATTACATAGAAACCAGAGAAGGTAAGGGAGAACAAGGGAATAAAAAAGAGTAAGAATAACTCATAAGTAACTGTGTGTGTGTTAAGTGGCGTCAAGTCGCTTCCGACTCATGGCGACCCTATGAATGAAAGTCCTCCAAAATGTCCTATTTTTGACAGCCTTGCTCAGATCTTGCAAACTGAAGGCTGTGGCTTCCTTTATTGAGTCAATCCATCTCTTGTTGGCTCTTCCTCTTTTCCTGCTGCCCTCAACTTTTCTAGGGCAGAGAAAAAGAAAGGAAGTTCTTGAACAACACAAAACTGGTTTAATGGGGAATAAATGTTAATCAAACCAATGTTTGATGGAGGTTAACCTTAAACTCAAGCAAATATGTATGTGTAAATGTATTTAGATTGACTATGACCAGAGAAAGGGAATATATCTGTAACTCAATTAGGATGTTAGAAAAAGTGGGGGTATTCCCTCCCCCTTCTCCGTTTTTATTTTTTATTTTTTTATTTTTTTTGTCTCCTTTTTTTTGTATTACCGTTTTTATGTAAAATTAATAAAACTTGTTAACAAAAAAAAAAAGAACCAACATTAAGAAAAGCCACATACCTGCTCATGGTATTTCTAATGTCCTGAAAGACAGACAGAAAGAGATGGATCTTAGAGAGAATACACACTAGTGAGGTTACTTTGTCATTTCTTACCTGGAAAAACCAATTACTATTACATAGATGATTGTGTCTTTATTCACTGGGATAAAAAACACATATTTGATTTAAGGTCTAGGAATAAGAAGGTTTGCCCTTTCTTTTCATGTATTATTTTATGGTATCACTCTGTGCTGCATTGAACTCTTCCAGCATTCCAGTTCAACAAGGAGAATTTGTCACATGAATTCTGGAAGCAGGGCAAGTTTTCCTTTAATCTCCCTTTAACCTTCAGTTAACCCCTTTGTGTTTGTTTCCTCTGTTGCTTTTGCACATGTGCAAAATCATTGGGCGGGGGGGAATTAAAGCCTGCTACAGTTGTACACACAATTGCATCAAGATTCTTTTTGTGTGGTGTTTTATTGATGCAAATATGTATTTTTATGCAATGGCAAAACATCCCTCAAAATATTCTTGACTAGGAATATGCAAATAAGTGTCACATTCAATTCCTTTGTTGTTTTTAGAAAACACACTTGGATTTTTGGCAGCTCCATCCTAAGACCCCAATATTGGTGGCACGCCGAGCCCCAGCATGGCACCAGCGTGGCTAGTTGGCTTCCTATAGCCATTCCACAGAGGGAGAATAAATGACAAATGCCACTCTGCAAGGCCCAGAATGCAAAGGGAATGCACCAGAGTCCTTAGAAACCCCATCATCATCCACCAATGAAATGTGGCATGCTAATGATGCCCTTCTGAGTGGCACTCCCAGGTGTAGCTAACTGCAGCCCACCCATGTGGACATGGCCCCCAATTTTGCACTGCCTTTGCCCCTAGATGGAACATCACAAGGCAGGAAGAAAAGAGCTGCCGGCCCTGCAACTCCCAAGAGAGCTGGTGGCATGAGAGGCAGCAGCTGTAGAGATAGGGCCCATTCTTGAAAATTGGGCCCAAAGCCCTTAGGAGGCCAACTACGGCCTCCGCCAGCGCAGGGGCCCACACAGCCGGCGCCTGGAAGGCGTTAGTGGCCCCAGTGCCGGCATGCAAGGCCGGGTGCCGCTCCCCGACCGCCGGCCTCCGGCACAGGCCACGGTGGCGAGCTGGGAGGCGTTCCCGGGGCGTAACGGCGCCCGCCACGTGGCCGACGTTAGTCTGCCTCCCCAGCACTTTTGGCTCAGGAACGTCTCTTGTTATTTTTGTGAAGATACGCCCGCTTTTAGCTGGCATATCTCCCGTGCAATGGGTTTTTGGTGCTGGGCAACGCCACCAATTTGCCTCCTAAGCCCGGTGCGGGCATTCCTTTCAGGAATGCGCTGTTAATATACTGCAGGGAGCTCCCCAAAGGTGGGTTCAGCTGAAACAGAAGAGCAGATAATTTTTACCAGGAGAATTTCCATAGTCGCACCTGCAGGAATTCAGCTGGTGGCTGCTGGCACTTCCCCTCCATTTCTGCGATCACTTCACTGAGGTGGGAAATCTTCTCAGAGAGTCTGTTGTCATTTCCTTCCTGTCTTTTGTTAATCTCTTGCTCCAGATCTCCCAGTTCTGACAGGATGAAGCGCTCTTTATCCTTCAGGAACCTGTACATTTGAGAAAAGGCTGCCTGGATCTTCAGCTTTTCCTCTTCGAACTCCACCTGAGGGGAACAGAAGCTATTCTTGAGGGGCAGAGGTGGAACACGAGCGTCCAGAAAATTAGCTACTGGACTGTGGACTAAAATAGGAATGGCTTCATTACTGAATGCTTGTGTGCTTCTCGGTATTAGTCAAAGGCTCATATATGCTTTGTAAATTTCAATCTACCTATATTTTACTGTTTTCCAAAAAGGTTTGAAAAATAATAGGTTACACGGAAGAATGTAAGATCAGAAAAGTGGCCTCTTTGGTCCATCATTCTAATTCACTCAGTGGAAAAGATGCAGAAGAGGGCAACCAAATTCATCAAAGGGATAAAGGGACTTCCTTACAATAAAAGGCTAAGAAGTTTGAGGCATTTAAGTTTAGAGAACATGTGGGGACCCACAAGAAAACTGTGGGAAGGCCGAATTCCCCTATCATTGCTTCCTTCCCTCTCCACCTTCTCTCTGTCTGCCTTCACCCTTTATCAATAACTCTTCCCTCAACCCTTTCTCCCCTCACTCCTTATATGTCAGTCTCCCCTCTCTTGCCCCAGCCATTCTCAGACAAAATCTCCCCTCTTTCCTCCAACCCTTCTCAATTTGCCCCTCTATTTCTCTCCCCCTGACAATCTCCCTCTCTCCTATCTTTTTCTCCCCCCCAGACAACTCACCCTGCTTTCTCTTCCCATTCTTTGTCTTTCCCCCCTTCCTCAGACAATCCTCCCTTCTTTCTCTTTCTCCCCTCCCTCAAACAATCTGCCCCCTCTTCTTTCTTCCCCACCTTGGGAGTTGTGGTGACTGTGGCTGTGGTATGGCTGTGTGTGTGTGGCCATTTATTCATGGAAGGTTTTGCATTGGATTTGCCACTCTTTAGATGCACTTTTTCCCTATCCATATTCTCAAAACTCAACAATAAGCCGCCATGCAGAGTTTTGAGAATTCAGATGGGGGAAATGTGCATCTATAGAGTGACAAATCCAATGCAAAACCTTCCATGAATAAATGGCCTGTGAGAGAGAAATCCCAGCTTTCCCCCCATTGCTGAGCCTGGCACGGCTCCAGGCCCCACCACCCACATTTGAGCCCAGTGGTGGCAGCAGCGCCTGGGAGCTGCTCCAAGTCTGGAGCCTCTCCTGATATCTGCTGCTGAGGCAGTCAGGCATGAAGAGGCTCCCAGCATCTGCCACCACTTCGGCAGGACGCAGAGTGGCTCTCAGAGTCTACCACAGCCAGGCCTGGAGTGGCTCCTGGTATCTGCCACCACCACTAGACCCAAAGTGGTTTCCAGCATTCACTGCTGTGCCCAGGCCCAGAGCAGCTCAGGGCATCCACTGTCACCAGCTGTGCGCAGACAATGCAATTGTCTTTGGGGGCATTTAAAACCCCTATATATTTTATTTTTGAATTCAGATTTTTCTGCAAACCCAAGTTTGCTGGAAAATCTGTTCAGCATCAGTGTGGCCCTGATCCGTGGTTTTAGGTCTCCACAGATGGGGGCCACACATTGCTATTAGACATACAGATAGAGAGGGTTGTAATATTATCCATGGCATGGAAAAGGAGGGCCAAGACAAATTTGTAATATTAAAATGTTTAAAAGCTAATATACATCGCCTCAGTCATTGAGGACCTAAACCAGTGGTTCCCAACCTTTTTTTGACCAGGGACCACTAGGACTTTTTTGTTCGGTGCAGGGACCCCAAGGTTCAAAATAAAAATTCCGAGAATTTGAAAATAAACTTTAATCATAAGTGTTAGTTAAACATTAAACTTAGAATAATATTTGAATATATATATTTATAATAGAGAACGTTTAATTGAAAATATTAATTTATTATGGGTTTATAACTTTGTTTCGCGGACCTTAATTTAGTTCTCGCGGACCCCTGGGGGTCCACGGACCCCTGGTTGGGAACCAGTGACGTAAACAGACATAGCATTTATCTGCAACATGTGAGCTGCATCAAAACACTTACCCGGCATCTCTTGCTTCTCTGTTCTTCAGCCAGCTTGTGACCAATGAGAATTTCTCTCTCTTTCTCCAGAGATTTCATCTGGGCCACAATTTTTTCCTGCAGAAAGAGAAATTACCTTTTGCTTGGGCAGGAATCCAGCCTATCTAATGTGTGTTGAAAATGTAGGCAATGGGATTATGGAGGGGCAGAGGATCCCAAATGAGGACTTTTAGGATTCAAAAGTCATGGAAACCGATCTGCACTGTCAAGCGGAGAGAAGATGCCGACAAATATGGATGCAATGGTCCATGGGAATCAAGGTGGTTTTTTAAAGAGAGGCTGCTTTCACACTAGTCATTTTTCCCCAGCATTTACAGCATTAATTCGTTCTTTCATTCATCCATCAGTGGTCCAGTCCGGCTCTCTGTGCTCCTGTCTTGACAGACAAGCTGGGTGGTGACTAAAGACAGGGTATTTTCTGTGGTGGCACCTCGTCTCCGGAACACTCTCCCCCTTGAGGCTTGCCTGGCATCTACTTTACTCTCTTCTAAGTGCCAGGCGAAAAGCCTTTTTACCCAGGCCTTTCATTAGGCCTGTAATTAGTCTTTTAATAGCCTACTTTTTATGAGAGTTTTTATGCTGTTCATGTCCAGTGCCTTGTTCTTTTTAATGAGTTGTTTTTAAGTGCTTATTTGGGGGGGGGGGTGTTTGTTCTGATGTTTTTTATTTGTAAGCTGCCTTGGACAGGACTCTGAAGAGGCAGCATAGAAATATGTCAATAAATATATTTGTTCTCAGCAGCTGCAGTTTGCCTGTTTCTTAAAATGTTCATTGATTTGTGAACTAAATGGAACCGGTAAAATAATAAAATAATATAAATCAGCAAGCAACTTTCAGACATTTTATGGGATTCTATAGCTGGCCCGGAAATCCCCTAAATAAATTTTCTATGCAGATGCCTCTAGGATAGAGCAAGTGTGGTGTAGTGGTTAGAGCAGGGGTGTCGAACTCAATTGTTACGAGGGCCGATATGTCATAAATGTCACTTGGTCGGGCCAGGGGGGGAGGTGGCTGCCTCGCGGGCCAAACAAAAACTCTCAAGGCGCCGGATTTGGCCCACTGGCCTTATGTTTGACACCCATGGGTTAGAGTGTTGGACTACTGGGAGACTCCAGTTCAAACCTCTACTTTGCCATGGAAGCTGGCTGAGCAACCTTGGGCCAGCCATACACTCTCAGCCGAAACTACCTCACAGGGTTCTTGTAAGGATAAAATGGAAGAAAGGAGAATGATGCCAGCCGCTTTGGGTCTCCACTGGGGAGTAGGGTCGCCAGGTCCCTGTTCACCATGGGCGGGAGGTTTTTGGGGCGAGCTTGAGGAGGACAGGGTTTGGGGAGGGACTTCAATGCCATAGAGTCCAATTGCCAAAGCGGCCATTTTCTCCAGGGGTACTGATCTCTATCGGCTGGAGATCAGTTGTAATAGCAGGACATCTCCAGCTAGTACCTGGAGGTTAAGCAATCAAAAATTAACACCTCTGTACTGATATCTCAGATTAGAAAGAAAGTACAGAAAACAGGCAATGCTATAACAATGTAACAAAAGCGTAATGAGTATGAAAGTCATACATATAACACACAGGTGTATAGGTAAATATACAGTAACATTCAATCCAAGGTAGATGTCTTCAAAGAAGAATAAATGGAAAAGGGATACGATCGTTTCAAGTCTTCCTCAGTCCAGTTTCTGTATATATATAAAAAAATTCCATTTTACATGATGACTAATAAATCTAATAGTTGTAAAACATGTTAACCACATTTACATAATATACTTACAGTACCTGGAGGTTGGCAACCCTACTGAGGAGAGAGGTGGGGCATAAATGAAGCAAGTAAATCATTAAATAGGAAGGCAGGGTGTGAAGGCAACAACAGCCCCATTTGGTCCAATTCAGGCTGAGGGGTGAGACACCCAAGGGCAAAAGCACACCGCTTTTTGAAACCCTTTAAAAAAGAAAGCAGGAAGCCTCTTTGAAAACATGGGTGGGGACATTCCTGTGGGTTGAACATCAGGGAGAGAATCTACAGGGAGCCTTTAAAAAATAACCCCAAAGATACCTCCATACCCCCCTACCTTGTACTCTTCTGCAGCCTCTTCTGCAAGGACCACACGGTGAGTTCTGTGCTCCTTGGCTTTCTCGCACACCAAGCAGATGGGGGCTTGGTCATCCTTGCAGAAGAGTTTCAGGGGCCCCTCGTGGAGCTTACACACTCCCATCCGCCCTTCTGCCCTTTCCCCCTTTGCAGCTTTCTTGATTATTTCTAGGAGGCTTGCCAGTTGCTGGTTTGGTCTGAAGTTCCTTTGCGGAGCTGCTTCTCTGCACTGAGGACAGGTAGCCTCTGTCTCCGACTCCCCCCAGCATCGGGTGATGCATTCTTGGCAGAAACTGTGCCCACAGTCTAGAACCACTGGATCAGTGAAGTATTCCAGGCAGATGGGGCAAGTGATTTCATCACACAGCCCTTTGAGGGGACTCCCAGCTGCCATGGCTGTTTTCCCCTCCCTGAAGTATAAGAATAACAGTTCTAGTTTCGGTTCTGTTTTCTCACAATAACTGGCTGTTTTCCTGGAAACAAGCTCAGAAGGGGGAGGATCCTTGCTTTTTTAAAAAAAAAAAAAATTTCCAAACAAAAAACCACCATCCAAACAAACAAACAAAAAAAAACCCTTTTACAAAAACAAATATAGAAACAATATAACAGAAAACAAACAAACAAACAAAAAACCCATAAAGCTGAATCAGATTATTGTAGGATTGCCAGGTTCGCCACCAGCAGGAGGTTTTTGGGGTGGAGCCTGAGGTGGGTGGGGTTGGGGGAGGGGAGGTACTTCAATGCCACAGAGTCCAATGGCCAAAGCGGCCCTTTTCTCCAGGTGAACTGATCTCTATCGGCTGGAGATCAGTTGTCATAGCAGATCTCCTGCTACTACCTGGAGTTTGGCAACCCTAGATCATTGACAGAGGGCTTAGTATTTCCAGTTTGTCTTAAAATTACGGATAAGACAAAATTTCATTAATGGTGGAGGGATTTTTAAAAAAAACATTTATATATTTTGGACTTAATTCGTTTTCCATAGTTTGAGGGAGAGCTTAAATAGATGTTAAGGATAGGATCCTTGCTAAGATGAACTCAAATACATGTCACATAATACTGCTAGGTCTCAGGCTTTGACTATGAGACTTGGGTTTTCTTTCTTTCTTTCTTTCTTTCTTTCTTTCTTTCTTTCTTTCTTTCTTTCTTTCTTTCTTTCTTTCTTTTTAATAATTTTTTTTATTTTTCAAAATCATTTTACATTCTATGACACATATCCATTGTTTAATTATAATTTAAACAGTTTTCCTTTTCTTATCAAAAAGTACATTTCTTTAACTTCCCCTCTCCCCTCCTCTGACCCTTCATTTAACATTGTTACTCTCTTTGTATTATATTATCTAATTTTATTATAACAAAACATCCATATCTACTATCAACTCTGAATCAGATCAAAATATATTTCTTAATTTCACAATTAAGTTCATTTCTACAATAGTTTGTCCATGCCTCCCATTCATTTGCAAATTCATTATCATCTTTTTGATTGATTGACGCTGTGAGTTTTGCCATTTCAACAAGTTCCATCATTTTTTCAATCCACTCCGATTTGTTTGGTGTATCGGTCATTTTCCATCTCCTAGCGTATACCATTCTGGCAGCAGAAGTGGCATACATCAAAAAAGATCTCTGGGTCACTATGGTATCTGGTATTATGCTCAGCAGCATCATTTCCGGTGTCTTGGGAATGTTTTGTTGTAATATCATCCTTAGTTCATTATAAATCATATCCCAATAATTCTTAGCCTTCTCACATAACCACCAAATATGATGAAAAGAACCCACTTCTTGTTGACATTTCCAGCAATTCGGTGACATATTTCCATACATTTTGGCTAATTTCTTTGGTGTTAAATACCATCTGTAAACCATTTTATATATATTCTCTCTCAAAGATTGTGAATAAATGTATTTCATATCCTTCGACCAAAGTCTTTCCCATTTGTACATATGTATATCATGTCCCAAAGTTTGTGCCCAGGTTATCATTGTTGGTTTAACCAGGTCTTGTTCAGTATACAAAGTCAGTAATATCTTATAAATTTTAGATATTAAATGTTCATTATTATCTAACAACATTCGTTGAAAAAGCGATTTGTCTTTTGTAAAACCTAACCTCATATCTTGCATAAATACAGATTGTAACTGATAATATTGAAGCCAGGTAATCTGTTCCTTCATTTCACTATATTCTTTTAAGGCCCATTTGTTGTCCTTCCATACCAATAAATCTTGGTAAGTAAGAAATTGTGCTGGTCTCAGTGGTCTCAGTGTCAACATCTCTTGCGTGGAAATCCATAATGGTGTTCTAGGTTCCAAAAGATGTTTATATTTTAGCCAAGTTTTTATTAATGAGGATTTAACAACATGATGCTGAAAGAGCTTATGTACTTTCAATTTATCATACCATAAGTAACCATGCCATCTATATCTGTTGTTAAAGCATTCCAAGTCCAACAGTCTATTGTTTTTCAGATGGAGATTTCAGGATCATTTTCAGAGCTCTGGGTTGCAAGTTGAATTCCCAGGGTAATTAGCCAGCTTCTTCTAGATGCTGCCAGCATCCAGAAAATGTGTGGGAAATGTGTGGAAAATGCACGGGGAGAGCAAAGCGACCTCTGAAGGCCAGAAAATGCAGGCATAATCAAAACAAAGCGAAGGAGGAGTGACCGTGAGGGGAACAGCCATGCATAAAAGGCCAATGGTAATTAGAGCTAAGTCTCATAAGAATATTTACTTATTATTTAAAAAGTATCTCACTGTGAGAACCAGTGTAGTACAGTGGTTTAATTAGGCCTTGGGAGACTCATGTTCAAATCCTCACTTACCACGAAAAACCACTGGGTATAGGGTTACCAACTTTACTATTTACTAAGGAAGCTCCTTTAGATGAAGGTGGGGTGAAAATTGGAGGGAGGAACATTAATCATTTGAGATATGCTGATGACACTACATTATTGGCAGAAACTAGTGAAGATTTGAAACGACTACTGCTGAAAGTTAAAAGAGAAAGTGCCAAAGCAGGACTACAGCTGAACATCAAGAAAACAAAAGTAATGACTACAGGAAAATTACACAACTTTAAGGCTGACAATGAGGAAATGGAAATTGTTCAACACTTTCTATTCCTAGGCTCCACCATCAACCGAAAGGGAGACTGCAGCCAAGAAATCAGAAGGAGATTGAGACTGGGAAGGGCAGCCATGAAGGAGCTAGAAAAGATTTTGAAATGTAAGGATGTGTCACTGGCCACCAAGACTAGATTAATTCATGCCATCGTAGTCCCTATTACTATGTATGGATGTGAAAGCTGGACAGTGAAGAAAGCTGATAGGAAGAAAATAGATTCCTTTGAAATGTGGTGTTGGAGGAAAGTGTTACGGATTCCGTGGACTAGGGCTGTTGAAAAAAAAATTCGGTATAGTTTGGATTCGGCCGAATTTGGCCCGTCTGGATTCGGGATATGCCCAAGTCCGAACTCCCCCGCTTCGGGTCCATGCAATTCGGCGGGAATTCAAAGTTCGGGGAAAAAATTTGGCCGAATAAAGCCATTAAAAACACAACCGCTCCTTTCTGCGGTTCCAGGGGGGCATTTTTGGGGTAGAGGTCCCAAATTTTCAGCGGAGCTTCAAAGGACCCTTCTTGCAAGACCCCCCAAGTTTTGTAAAGATTGGGTCAAGGGGGGGCTGAGATATGGGCCCCGAAAGGGGTCCCCCACCCTTAATGTGCATCTCTGAGCAGAGCTTGCCGCCCACGCACAAAGCTCCCAGCCCCGACAAACAGCTGAGAGCTGAGAGCAAGGGCGGGGCAGGTGCTAAGAAGTTTGCAAAGCAACACAACTGCAAAGCAACACTGCAAAGTAACACAACTGCAAAGCAACACCTTTGCAAACACCTGGGAGTTTGCAAACCGTGGAAAAGGACAGAGGCAGCTAGCAATGCGTAATGAGCAGGAGGGGGTGTAATTTCCCCTTTTGCATGGGACTCGGGACCAGGAAAATGCATTCTTTAAGTCACCATTTGAAAACCAGTTTTGAGCAAGCATCAAAATATACCTAACCCAACTTATGGATGAGGGAAAACCTGAGGACACACAACTGAAGCCCCCCATCTCAAACCAGGGAGAGAGAGACTCGAGGGGGCATACACACCCCAGGCAGAACAGGTGAAAGCCCCCTTTGGCTTCCCCCCCACCCACAGAAACTGCTCCCTCCCCCCCCCACACACAGACTCTGCTTCCCCCCCCCACACACAGGAGAAAAATTATAGAATAAAGCCCCCAAAGGGGTCTTACTGTGGCTGTCTTCTGTTCCATGAGGAGGGGCTGGGACGACTGGGTAATCCAATATGATTCTATTTAAGCACGGGAGGTTTGCCTTGCATTTGCCGCTCTGGAGATCCATACAGTATCTGTTGATCCATTCATCCCAATAGGGAAAAGGGGAAAGCCCATATCTCGGGATCCCCTGACCCAATGTTTACAAAACTTGGAGGGTCTCTTAAGAAGGCTTGTCTGAAGCTATCCTGAATGTTTGGGGGGCTGCACCCCCAAAAATGCACCCCCTGCAGCCACTGAAAGAGAAAAGGGGGGAGCCCATATTTCTGCCCCCACTGACCCCATCTTTACAAAACTTGGGGGGTCTCTTAAGAAGGCTTGTCTGAAGCTATCTTGAATGTTTGGGGGGCTGCACCCCCAAAAAGCACCCCTGCAGCCACAGAAATGGAAAAGGGGGGAGGGAAAAAGGGTGGAGCCCATATCTCGGGACCCCCTGACCCAATGTTTACAAAACTTAGGGGGGTCTCTTAGGAAGGCTCGTCTGAAGCTCCGCTGAAAGTTTGGGGTCTCTACCCCCAAAAATGTGCCCCCTGCAGCCACGGAAAGGAGCGAATGTGCACAAGCACCCCCCCACGAGGATTTCTCTCACTCTCTCTCTCTCTCCCCCCAGCCGAACCGAATCGACAGCCCTACCGTGGACTGCCAAAAAAACAAATCAGTGGGTTATAGATCAAATCAAGCCTGAACTGACCCTAGAAGCTAAAATGACTAAACTGAGGCTGTCTTATTTTGGTCACGTCATGAGATGACAAGAGTCACTGGAAAAGACAGTCATGCTAGGAAAAGGTGAGGGCAGCAGGAAAAGAGGAAGATCCAACAAGAGATGGATGGACTCAATAAAGGAAGTCACAGCCTTCAATTTGCTGGATCTGAGCAAGGCTGTCAAAGATAGGACATTTTGGAGGACTTTCATTCATAGGGTCGCCATGAGTCGGAAGCGACTTGACAGCACTTAACACACACAAGGAAGCTCCTGATCCGCAACTCCAGGAAGCTGGAGAAAGAATGCAATTTTGCCACAGGAGAAGGGAGGATGAGCCAAATACCAGGGTGGGCTTTCTTGTCAATGGATTTAGGGGAGGGGGAGAAAGCCTATAGATGAGCAGAACTGAGTCCCACCCACTCCTCTTTGTAACCAGTGGCAAGACATGCAGGACAGCAAGAAGAAGACAAAGGCCCACCTGTAGGATAAGTAGAGGGGTATTCAGTGCCCTGACCTGGATGTCCCAGGCTAGCCTGATCTCGTCAGATCTCAGAAGCTAAGCAGGGTCAGCCCTGGTTAGTATTTGGATGGGAGACCACCAAGGAAGTCCAGGGTTGCTATAGAGAGGAAGGCAGTGGCAAACCACCTCTGTTAGTCTCTTGCCTTGAAAACCCCAAAAGGGGTTGCCATAAGTCCCTTGCGACTTGACGGCACTTTACACACACACACACACACACAAACTCAATGCTCCCCTCCTCTCTTGGGGCGGGGGAAAATCTAAGCCCTCTTTCAACACCAGCAAAGTAAACTAACACTGAGTGATGTGGTGTCCATAAGGTTGCCAACAAGCAGGTGGTGCTAAAGAAAAGACAGCATGTAGCTCTATATGCAAAAGTATCAAAACAGTGTATTACAATAAAGTGAAGACAATAGTGAAGTGCAAACAGAAACTTAAACACACCTAAACATAAATTCTATATACACACAATATTGGTAACTCTTCTAAGTGAGTCCAAACAAAGACTTTAAAGGTTACACATAAGAAAGTCTTAGATAATGTCTGAAAAGACTGAGTTGAGTCTTGGCGCTTTCAAAGGAAAAAATCCCAGTTATTTTGATAAGATGTTTGATGTTGTAGATTAAATGTATAGATGAGAGGGAAACGTCTTCTGGAATTTGGAAACGTTTTTCGCAGGGTTCCGCTTCTTCAGCCTGACAATAAATGAATATAAGCTTCTATTTACAGAATGTTGTTTAACAATATTGATTACAAAATATAAGAGGTGCACCCTAAAGCGTCATAGTTAACTTGCAGGCATGTAATTGACATAGGCTATACAATGAAACCTGTAATGATGAAGTTCATAGGCGCCGGAAGTTGGGCTGCTTCTTTTCCTTCCAAGGTTTTCTCAGTATTTGTACTGAACCATGTATTAACAGTTACATAATGTGAGACACCTATATTTTGTCTGCTTCTGTACCTTGTACTTTGCTTTCTTAGTTTATTACCAATCACTGAATTTGAAATTCGGAGAGTTAGTTTGTGATGAATGAGATGTTGCCTGGCATTCCAAACGGCTGAAGCTGTTGAGTCAAAAAGTGTATGTTAGAGCTGGAACAGGTCCAGAAAATGATACCCCCAAACAATGAAGTGGTTCAAGCAATTTGTCTGCCTGAAAAGGTTAAACAGCTTGTGAGGCTATTAGAAAAGGAAAAGAGCTCTCACCCTGATCCTGTGCTTCTCAGGCACACACCCACACAACTCAACGGAGCTTACGCTCCCTGTTAAGAGTGCATAGGATTGCTTTGTGGATATGTGGGGGAGGGGCTGAAAGTTGAAGAACTGTCGAGCAAAAAATAGTGTTTTAAAAAGGTGTCGTCAATATTTTCCCAAAAGAGACATGGGGATTGACTTTCCAAAGATGAGTACTAGAAAACGGTCTGAATTCTGATCCAAGCATCTCTGTTGGTGCAAAGACCCCCCCTCCCCCAACAGCCAAATAATACATTTTACTGGATCAACAAAATGGCATAAAATGGCGCACAAACTCCAGAACTCTAGATCAGGCTGGTTATTTAAAGAAAAGAAAAACCTGTGCAAAGAGCTGTTCAAACCATGACAAAAGGTTTCTAGTTTGTGGTATGACACTATTGCCACCCACACTACTGCTTTTAATATAGAGACTGAGCAAGAGTTCTGGAGGGCTCGAATGTTCGCACGCTTCTTTGTGTTACTTTTTATCCAGACCAACGATAACATCACATCTCAATGTCAAAACCTTTATTGGCATAAGCAACATCCACCGAAAAAGTAATTGTACAGTTTTGCTCAACCATGTCCACCTGTTCCTGCTTACAATAGCATTCAAGAATTGTTATTGCTTGCTGCAAAAACTTGGCTACATGGTCAATTGTGGCTACATCTTGGGTAGACCTAAAAAAGGTTACCTTATGCTCATCCAGTCGTCACTACCTGCCAGCGATCAATGGATTGATAAACTTAAGGCGGACTATCTGATAAAGGGGACAGTGCAAAAGAACATGCACAACCGATTCTATATAGTTAGTTCCACAAGGGCATAACCTTGCTGTGAGTGGTATTTTTTGAAATCTCCCCTGTAATATTGGTGAAGGTAACACATTAAATCTTGCCCTCCTTTGTTTCGGATCCGTCAGGTGGAGAAAATAGATTGCCACTGATTGTTCATGAGGATAACGTTACATGCATCTGCCCCTAAGGTTGGTGGGGACTTGTGAAATCTGTCGTGCTGGGAAGGAATCAATCAATCATTTATTTTACAGTCATTTGACCAAAAAACAACAGATCTAATCAGAAGAAACAGAAATTTACAAAAAAACAGTATCAATCAGTCAAAGAATACACAAAGTAAAATATATCAATAAAATCCCATAACTAAAAAGACAAATACGCTAGTTTCTAAAATGTTTATCAATCAGATTTATCTATTTATAAATTGCATCCTTTCAGGTCTTACATATAGCAGTGCTGGGAAGGAAAGAACTACAATTTCCAGCAGATCTTGGGCCTCCTGAAGGCACAATCCTGAAATATCACATTTGATTGGTGTAGTAAAATGGATAGTAAAGAGTTAACTGGAACCTGATTATGGGTTGGAGGAAAAAGCTACCCCCTGGACTGTTCTCTTTTCTTGCTTTCAGTTTCTTGCATTCAGTTTCAGTTACTCTGAATGTAGTTGCAATAAAGAAGTTGCGCTACATTCCTCAACTCAGGTGAGCACAGAGATTAACCACAGTGAGATCACAAAAATTGGCTAAAACGGGATGCGGAGTGATTGTTGGATGTAGAGAAAGACGGTGAAAGGAGTGAAGCACTGCTGCTTCCGAACAGACAGGTAGGTAAATTAGTTTAGCCACAGGAGTTTCTTGGAGGTGTGTTTGAGCCCCGTTGTTGGCAAATATGGGGCGGAGGGAAATAAAGCAGGCTAAATGATTAGCTGTATGTGTTTCCCAGAATTTGAGGAGAAAATGGGTCAGAGATGTTTTGTTTCTCCGCTTTAGTTGTATTACTTTTATAGCAGGGGAGAGGAAATGACTTTACTTTGTATTTTGGGGGAGGAGAGCATCAACGAACACAAGTGGAGGAAGATAGAGTAATCTTGAGCTGTTAAAATGGTGGAGGCAGGAAAAAGGGTAAATGGTTTATAGAAATCCTACAGGACTCTTTTTAAAAAACAAACCAAACAAAGCCAGCTTTCTGCCTTTCATGTATATATTATTTTTTGTATGATGAAAATAATATTTAAAAAACCTATGGAAATGGCAATTTGATACAAAGCTTAAATTTTAAATTAAAAAACTGGCACCTTGTGAAGGGAGTAGGTGACATGGATGATTGTGATTCTCAAATCTGAGTAAACTTGTCTTTTCCCGGTTAAAGAGAATGTGCTCATAAATACACTGCAGTGCCATTCTATGTACGTTCACATACTTGTGTGGTCCTTGCTTTTGTCTCTTAGCCTCAGTGTTCCCCAGCTGTATAATAGGTCTTCATTCTTCAACATGCAGGCACAACTTGCAGTTCCTTGAAAACAACAATAAAAAATGTCTCTGCAGTAGATTCAGGGACTGGTCTTGAGCTAATCCTTTATCTCTTTCCATTGGTGTTTCTCACCAGTAAAATATGAAGTGGTTTTCTCTGATAAGGGTTATGTACAACTCTGTTCACTGTTTTTGTGGGTTTGCCTTTGTGTGTGCGTGCATGCATGCCAAACCCATATGTGTGTATACACACTCACATACATCTCATGTGTTTATGAGGGAGGTATGTATAGTACTGGCAAACCACCTCTGTTAGTCTCTTGCCATGAAAACCCCAAAAGGGGTCGCCATAAGTCGGCTGCAACTTGAAGGCACTTTACACACACATGTGTAGCAAATAGAGGGTTAAACCAGAATTCTGAGTTCGTATCCCTGCTCAGCCTAGTGACCTTAGACCGCTCACTGTCTCTGGGCATAATTTATCTTATGAGCTTGTTGCTTAAAATTAGTTATTAACTACAGCAGCATCTTGTTTTGTGTGTTCTCTCTCTGGCCGCTCATCTCTCATATCATGTTGGAAATTCCAAATGTCAGCCTGTGTGTGTGTTAAATGCCGTCAAGTCGCTTCCGACTCATGGCGACCCTATGAATGAAAGTCCTCCAAAATGTCCTATCTTTGACAGCCTTGTTCAGATCTTGCAAATTGAAGGCTGTGGCTTCCTTTATTGAGTCAATCCATCTCTTGTTGGGTCATCCTCTTTTCCTGCTGCCCTCAACTTTTCCTAGCATGACTGTCTTTTCCAGTGACTCTTGTCGTCTCATGACATGACCAAAATACGATAGCCTCAGTTTAGTCATTTTAGCTTCTAGGGTCAGTTCAGGCTTGATTTGATCTATAACCCACTGATTTGTTTTTTTGGCAGTCCACGGAATCCGTAACACTCTCCTCCAACACCACATTTCAAAGGAATCTATTTTCTTCCTATCAGCTTTCTTCACTGTCCAGCTTTCACACCCATACATAGTAATAGGGACTATGATGGCATGAATTAATCTAGTCTTGGTGGCCACTGACACATCCTTACACTTCAAAATATTTTTTAGCTCCTTCATGGCTGCCCTTCCCAGTCTCAATCTCCTTCTGATTTCTTGGCTGCAGTCTCCCTTTTGGTTGATGGTGGAGCCAAGGAATAGAAAGTCTTGAACAATTTCAATTTCCTCATTGTCAACCTTAAAGTTGTGTAATTCTCCTGTAGTCATTACTTTTGTTTTCTTGATGTTCAGCTGTAGTCCTGCTTTGGCACTTTCTCTTTTAACTTTCAGCAGTAGTCGTTTCAAATCTTCACTATTTTCTGCCAATAATGTAGTGTCATCAGCATATCTCAAATTATTAATGTTCCTCCCTCCAATTTTCACTCCACCTTCATCTAAATCTAATCCAGCTTTCCTAATTATATGTTCTGCATATAAATTGAAGAGATAGGGAGATAAAATACATCCTTGTCTGACACCTTTGCCAATTGGAAACCATTGTGTTTCTCCATATTCTGTTCTGTGGCCTCTTGTCCAGAGTACAGGTTGCGCATCAAAACGATCAGATGTAGTGGCACACCCATTTCCTTTAAAACCAGCCATAGCTTTTCATGATCCACACAGTCAAAAGCTTTGCTGTAATCTATGAAACACAAGCTGATTTTCTTCTGAAATTCTCTCGTATGCTCCAGTAACCAGCGAATATTTGCAATATGATCTCTAGTGCCTCTTCCTTTTCTGAAACCAGCTTGAACATCAGGCATTTCTCGTTCCATATATGGTAACAGCCTTTGCTGTATGATTTTGAGCATCACTTTCCTTGCGTGAGAAATTAATGCGATGGTCCGATAGTCGCTGCAATCTTTGATGTCTCCTTTCTTGGGAATTGAAGTGTAAATGGATCGTTTCCAGTCTGTGGGCCATTGTTTTGTTTTCCATATCTGTTGGCATATTCTTGTCAAGATTTTGATGGACTCAGTTTCTGTGGCTTGGAATAGCTCTATTGATATCCCATCTGCTTCTGGTGATTTGTTTCTCCTGATTGCTCTCAATGCAGCTTTCACTTCACTTTCTAAAATTGTAAGTTCTTCTTCAAAAGATTCTTCTTGGAAAGAATCTTTTATGCTTTCATCTCTTCTGTATAGTTCTTCAGTGTATTGTTCCCACCTTTTCTTTATTTTGTCCTGTTCAGTTAATGTATTTCCATGCTGATCTTTCAGCATGCCTAACCGTGCTTTAAATTTCCCTTTGATTTCTTGGATCTTGTGGAACAGATCTCTTGTTCTTCCTTTTTTGTTGTTCTCTTCTATTTCTTTACACTGGTTATTATAATAGGTCTCTTTGTCTCTACGTGCGAGTCGCTGGAACGTTGCACTTAGACTTTTGATTCTATTTCTGTCACCTTCTACTTTTGCTTCTCGTCTATCTCTGGCAATTTTAAGAGTCTCCTCAGACATCCAACAGGAATAGTATTTGCACATGGCTACAGGAATAGTCTTTGCACATTCTTCCTTGATAATATCTCTAGTTTCCACCCATAGTTCTTCAGGTTTACATTCACTTGAACTCAGTAATGCAAATCTGTTGCTTACATGGTCTTTAAACTCTTCCGGAATATTGCTTAGATTGTATTTTGGTGCTATGAACTTTTTGGTGTTTTTCTTAAGCTTTATCTTGATTTTCGATATTAGCAATTCATGATCTGTACCGCAGTCGGCTCCTGGTCTTGTTTTGGCTGAGAGAATAGAGCTTCTCCATCTTCTGCTTCCAATTATATGATCTATTTGATTTCTATACTGGCCGCCTGGTGATGTCCATGTGTACAATCGTCTATTTGGTTGCCTGAAACATGTGTTTGCAATGAACAGATTGTTGTCTTCACAGAATTCTACGAGGCGTTCTCCTGCTTCATTCCGTGCTCCTAGCCCAAATCTGCCAACATTTGATTCTGCCTTGTTTCCTACTTTTGCGTTCCAATCACCTATGATTATCAGCATATCTTGTTTAGGTGTATGATCAATTTCTTCCTGAACACTGGCATAAAAACTTTCAATTTCTTCCTCATCAGCATCTGCAGTTGGGGCATAAACCTGAATGATGCTTATGTTGATAGGCTTTCCCTGAAGTCTGATTGATATTATTCGGTCAGACTTTGCATTATAGCTCCTGACAGCCTTTGCTACATCTTGCCTCACTATTAAAGAAACTCCGTTTCTTCTTTTTGTCATTCCATGAATAAAACACTTTGTAACTTTCTGATTGAAAATGTCCTAATCCAGTACACTTTAATTCACTTACTCCCACGACTGAAATGTCCATACGTTCCATTTCTTGTTTAACAATTTCAAGCTTACCCTGATTCATGCTTCTCACATTCCATGTTCCTATTATATGAGTCGAACAGCTTTGGACTTTCCTTTTGCATCTATTCATGTCAACCACTGAACGTCCTTTCGGCTTTAGTCCAATCGCATCATTAAGAACAGCACTACTCGTACTTGTCCTCTGCTCTACCCCAGTAGCAGATTGAGTGCCATCCGACCTGGGGGTCCCATCTTCCAGCACTATATCTTTTTTCATTTTGGATTGTCTCATCGTAGGGTTTTCAAGGTAAAGTTTGGTCAGAAGTGGTTTACCAGTGCCTTCTTCTGCGCAGTACTAACCAGTTAGCCGTAGTGGCACTGCCGTTGTCTACGAAAGATCTTCCACCAGTGTCACCTTCCACTACTGCTGCTGCCCAGTAGCTAACCTTCAGGGATTCCTCTGCCCCCATCCCCATTGGAACTCCCTGTTCTCTTCTGCGGATGTGGCCATTGATCCCTTACAGCCTGTAGCAGTAAAATAAAACAAGCATCCCAACAACACCTTGAAAACTAACAACATTGATTTCAGGATCAGCATTCATAAGTCAGAGCTCACTTTGTCAGATATGTTGGCCAGTAAATCTATCAGGCATTACCCTCTGAAGGGTTGCCACCATCATTCCTGAGTCTAAAAGTAACTGACTGCACCCCTGTTTTTGGATCATCAATTAGTTTTCAAGGTGGCTTGGGGTTGGAACAGTTAGTGAAGCTTGCCTGTATCAAGTTTTCATGAGAGTCAGTGTGGTGCAGTGGTTAGAGCATCAGAGTTGAATCTGGAAGTCCCAGGTACAAATCCCTTACCTACCATGGAATTTTCTGGGTGACCTTGGGCCAGTCACATGCTCTCAGCCTAACCTACCTCGCAGGGATGTAAAATGAAGAGGGGGGAGGGAGTTGTAAGCCACTTTGAGTCCCATTGGGGAGAAAAGAAGTATAAATTGAAATAAGTAAACAAATATGTTTTTCAAAGTGAGCACTAACTACATACGTTTAAAAAATGTACATGTACATATATATCGTGGATCTGCTCCAGCTCATTCTGGCTTTTGGCATGCTCTTGATTTCAGCTTGTTGAGAATCCTCCAGCTCCCTTCTTTTGACTGAGGCAGTTCCAGAAAAGGAAACACCCAGTCAGTTTCTGAAGAAATAAAATAAAAAAAAAGGACGGTTGATTACATTTCAGGGAGGGTTAGACAGCAATGGCAACAGCAAGACTTCTTGGGGAGTTTTGTGAGGAAACAACTTGTCTCATCTGCCTGGAATATTTCAAAGAGCCAGTGATTCTAGACTGCGGGCACAACTTCTGCCAGGCCTGCCTCACCCAGTGCTGGGGGGAGTCGGACACAAACCCTTCCTGCCCTCAGTGCCGAGAAGCTTTCCAGCAAAAGAACTTCAGGCCAAACCGGCAGCTGGCCAACCTTGTGGAACTTGTCAAGAAACTTCAGGTGGGGAAAAGAGCAGAGCAAAAGTGGGGAGTGTGTGAGCAGCACGAGGAGGCCCTGAAACTTTTCTGTAAGGAGGATCAAACCCCCATCTGCTGGTTATGTGACAGATCCAAAGAGCACAAGGAGCATAACACAGTTCTGCTGGAGGAGGCTGCCCAAGAGTACAAGGTAAGAAAGCATCACGATGGAAGGGCTTCTTTTTGAAAGGCACTGGAAACTGTTGGCGCGCTGATTTTAGCACACTGAAAGCATTGTGCATGATGCGCTGTGCACATGGCCGTCTGTTGATCTGTTTCCATGGAATGTAGCTCTCTTCCACAGATATCGCGGGAGCACTTCAGTTTCATCATCACTCTCCATGGCATCACCTGTGCATTACTTGTTAGCATTAAGTACCCAAAAATCTAATAACACATATAGGTCCCTTCCATATATGCTCATGTAACACAGATATAAAATCAAACAATTTGACTCTGACCACATGTGTTTTGGCTATACAGCCTTCCTTAGTGGTCTAAACAATCAACAGTCCAGACTACAAAATGTGTACATAAATTGGTTCTTGTAGGTTATCCGGGCTGTGTGGCCGTGGTCTTGGTATTTTCTTTCCTGACGTTTCACCAGCAGCTGTGGCAGGCATCTTCAGAGGAATAACACTGAAGGACAGTCTCTCAAGTGTGTAAGAAGAGTAATATATAGTCAGAAAGGGGTTGGGTTAGAGCTGAATCATTGTTCTGCAAAAAGTATCAAAGGTAATGTGCTAATCATTGTCCTGTAAGTATCAAGATAATGTGCTAATGAGGGTGTGGTATGTTAATATGGAACCATTGTATCCTGAAATGATCTGTTAATGTGTGAAATCCAAAGCTAATCTGCATGGCTATTGTGGACTGTAGTCTTTGTTAGTCTGGAGGTTTTCAGAACAGGAAGCCAAGCCTTATTCATTCTTAAACTCTCCTCTTTTCTGTTAAAGTTGTGCTGATGTTTATGAATTTCAATGGCTTCTCTGTGCAATCTGACAAAATAGTTGGTAGAATTGTCCAGTCTTTCAGTGTCTTGGAATAAGACCGTGTGTCCTGTTTGTGTCAGTCCATGTTCAGCCACTGCTGATTTCTCAGGTTGGCCAAGTCTGCAGTATCTTTCATGTTCTTTTATTCTTGTTTGTATGCTGCATTTTGTGGTCCCGATGTAAACTTGTCCACAACTGCAAGGTATACGATATACTCCTGCAGAGGTGAGGGGGTCTCTTTTGTCTTTTGCTGATCGTAGCATCTGTTGTATAACCCCTTTCTGACTATATATTACTCTTCCTACACACTTGACACTGAGAGACACTGTCCTTCAGTGTTACTCCTCTGAAGATGCCTGCCACAGCTGCTGGCGAAATGTCAGGAAAGAAAATACCAAGACCACGGTCACACAGCCCGGATAACCTACAAGAACCAATGAACTCTGACCGTGAAAGCCTTCGACAATATGTTGTATACATAAATTTCTAAAGTTCTTTATGACTATATATGTGTTGTGTTTGCAGGATGACAAAGCAAAACGTCTTCCTCTGCTTTAGGCTCCCATACAGTTGGGAAACTAATCCCCATATGTGTTTCCCTCTTAAATGAGGGGATGTTATATTTCAGCCATAAATAAAGTTGTCAACATCTCATAGTCATGAAATAGTCTTAAAGTCTGGAATAGTTATCAAGTATTAAAATCTATGGTGTATTTAACACTTCCTCTAAATACAAAATAAGGGGTGGTGTTGTCTGGCTGATGCAATCTAATCAAGGGGGAGTCTGAAGTTAAAGGAAAAATGCTAAATCATTACTTGTTAGCTTCACATCACAAGAGCCCTTTTTGGTTTGACCAGCGCAGGCAGTCAGGCAAATCCATAATCTGATTTTTTTAATTGGATGCTTATAGGCAAATTGAGGTTTTATCTCCCCAGTGCTGGTTTACAAATCAATAAAACATACATGTTCTCTCTCACCCACAGTTCCTAGAGATAGTCACCTGAAAAACATTGTGACTGAATGTGGGGTGTCAGTTCCTCCCCCGTCCCAAAGGCTAGTATGGGAGACAGACAGTGTGGTGTAGTGGTTAGAGTGTTGGACTGGGTTCTGGGAGGTCCAGGCTTGAATCCCCACTCTGCCATGGAAACTTGCTGGGTCAGTCCCACACTGTCATCCTAACCTACCTCACAGGTTTACTGTGATAAAAATAGAGGAGATGGATGTAAGCCACTTTGGGTCTCCACTGGGGAGAAAGGTGTCATAGGATATACATGAAGTAAATAAATAAAAAATATAAGCAACTTTTAAAAAGGTATTATTTTTATGGGTCATGAACTTGTAGGATACTCAGGTTTAGCCCTTAAGAAGCTTTCCCCGTGTCTGTGCACTCCCACCGCATACATCCCATCACATGCATCAGATGTACTTGCTTCCTGCCAAAGCAAAGCTTTTTCTCTTCAAGCAGGAAAGAATCAAGGCTCGGCAGGGGTCTCTGGAGAAAGAGAGAGACAATCTTGTGGTCTGGAAACTGGCAGAAGAGCAGGGAAGCCAGAAATGTCTGGTAGGTGGTATGGTATGTCGGAATGAGAGTTGCTGTTGGTAGACACCTTATTTTCTGATTTCCTTTCTGTAAGGAACTCCAAACGAAAGGAGATTCAGATTGTGTATTCAGTTTCAGCTGTAGATTCAGATTGTGACCTGACAGGTTTGCAATGGCAATCGGGCACTACAAGTTTATATCAACCACATACTTGTAATGTGACAGATTTTGTGTGTGTGTCTAAGGTGCCGTCAAGTCACAGCCTACTTATAGTGACCCCTCATGGGGGCTTCAAGGCAAGACACATTCAGAGATGGTTCACCACTGCCTGCCACTCCGTAGTGACACTGGTAATCCTTGGTGGTCTCCAATCCAAATAGTAACCAGGGTCAACTCTGCTTAGTTTCTGAGATCTGATGAGATCTGGCTAGCCTGGGCCAGGGCAACAGATTTTATATCTCTTCAGGTAAAATGCAACAAGTTTTCATGTACGGACTAATTATGGTGGGAAATAAAGTGATGTATATGTATTGGTAAACCAACTCTAAACATGCATTCTGAAAGAAAAGTGTTATTTTGGTAATAATGCTTAACACCCAACAGCCAGTAGACCAAGTTTCAGAAAAACATAAAACTGCTTAATTGCTGTCAATGAAATTGAAAAAATTGCTGTCAATGAAATTAAAATCACATGTAAATTGTCAATGTTACCATGCTAGGGCCAGATTCAGGCACTCAGAGGGCAATCTAAGCAGGTCTACGCAGAAGCAAATCCTATTTTATTCAGCGCTACAGGTCCACCCTATATCTGGCTTCAGGAGTGGAAAGCACAGGGGCTACATCAGCGACCCCAGACACTAAACCAAAAATATGTAATTGTTTCTTAATAAAACTAATTATAATCCAAATGCTGCATGTTGCTAAATTCAAGTGTTTTAATTGATTTATATTACAGAAATTTTTTTCCCTCAAACAAATGTTGTGAAAATGCTTATCCTTATAGGAGAAAAATTGTGGCCACATGCTGCTTTTGGAGTTAGCCTGAGGAATATGCAGTGGTAGAGTGATATTGTGAAACCAGCAAGCTACGAGAATGGTGAGGGGAGTGAGAAGGAATGGGCACCTAGAGCATAGTACAATTTGTTTTTAAAAAAATCCATCAGTAAAACATAACAAGTCAGTAACACTAATCCCACAGAAATAAAAGCATTCTAATCTCTGTGTTTAAATCCAGCAGTATAATAACAGAAAGCAAAAAAGCAGGCCATAAAGATATCCTTTCCTTTTTTCCTTTCCTTTTATCCCTTAGAAGCTCCTTGATCAATTGATCTTGAGCAGCATATATCTAGTGTTGGAGGGATATAAGGACTGAAACAAATCTTGCCACTGACAATGTAGCCTTGGGGTCCCTATCACTTAGTAAAAATGGCATTATGTCAGTCACAGAGGCATTAGATTTGTATATTAAAAGGGGGGAAATATAGTGCGATTGAAGTTCCTCATAAAAGCGGCATTCCAAAAGGGCATGGGCTAATGAGCCAATAGAGCCAGCAGAGCAAGGGCAGATCCTGTCTGAGTATGGTATATTCAGAATTCTGCCCTGCATTACCATAGAAGGGTTAGCATTCAATCTAGCCAAGCAAAAAGCTCTACAGAGACGAGGTTAGATAATATGTATAGGCAGGCAGACCACGTGGAGGGGGTATTCCGAAGAACTGGGATGAACAGACGCGACGAGCACGAAAAGTAGTGCTGTTATAATCGAGCTCTTTAATGCGCTTTTTAATTTTGGCAAAAGCTTCAGTTTTCCCAAGATCTGATAACATATCCTGCGAGAAGCCCAACAACGCCAGTTTCTCATCTAAGATTTTTTGCCATGAGGATTTAAAAGGGTCATGCTTCAGAGAAGCTAGGAACCCCTCAGTGCTAAAGCACAGTTTAAGGTGTAGTTTAAAGGCAGCCAACCACGCCCTAGCTTCAAGTGACATTTGGCCAAACTCGGAACGAAGAGTAACACCAGCAACACATCGAGGGGCATTTAGGAGTTTTCGTAAGAACTGAAGCAGTGGACGATCTATAGATTCATTGATGACTGTAATCCAGATGGCAACACCATAAAGATATCATAATCAGGCAGGGGAAAGAGGCCTAGTTCAGTAAATCAGCTTAAAAAATGGAATAAATTTTCAGTAAAAGCCTTGGCGATCAAAAGTGTTGTTGCCTGACATCTTAATAATAACAGTGTAAGTTATTAATAATTTATTAATAATAACAGTGTATAATAACAGTATAATAACAGTGTAACAGTGTAAGTAACCCTCAAGAAGGAGGGTATTCCACAGCCAGGGTGCTACCCCTTAGAAGTCCCTGTCACTGGTCTCCAGCTGCCTCAGTTCTGTAAGCAGGGGCACAGAGAGCAGGGCAGGGGTTGTTAAATAGGATTATCTGTCAAGCACGTTTATTACTTCATCTCCGAAGGGAGCTTTGTCTCTTGAGAACTTATACGCTGGAAATCTCGTTGGCCATTAAGGTGCTACTGGACTTGAACATGGCTCATTTCTTACTGCACGCCTGCGTTTTCCCCAGACTCAGGTAAGAGTAATGATGCTGAAGACGACGCGCGCCTTTGAGCAAATGCACACGTTTCTGGAAGAAAAGGAATGCCTCAGGATGTCCCAGCTAAGGGGTCTGGGGAAAGAGATGAAGGCCAGGCATGAGGAAAATGTCGGGAGACTCTCGGAGGAAATTTCTCATCTTTGTAGTCTAATCACAGACATGGAGAGGAAGTGTCAGCAGCCAGCAGATGAATTCTTGCAGGTAAGACTGAGCTAAGGACCCTTTCTGGCTAGCTGGGGAGTGACGGCTTTCCCAGAGGAGGAAGTAGCAAATGAGTTTCCACTAGAACTAAGAGGCAGCCCAGTGTCTGAGATCCTCTTCCGTTTTTCTCTTTCAGGATATCAAACACACCTGGAGCAGGTATGTGGTTCTTTCTGAGCTCCCCCTTGTGTCTTTCGTTTGTTAAGGAAGAGGTTTTATCTCAGGTTAAAGCACCCACACGCACCCCTGCAAAACTGGGTCACAAAATCATTGGCAGAATCAAGCTTGATGAGAGTTTTCTTCTCGAAGCAACGTGACGGATCCTCAGATTGTATCTCTTGTGCAGTTTGAGAACTGCATCTTTGCTCCCAACAGCCTGACTGCCGCCTGACTGGCTCTTCAATAGAAATTGAGACACTTTTCTTGTACAGTGCACTTCTAGGAAGATGCTTGGTACTGACTCAGACCTTGGGTCTGTCTAGACTGCGCCAGAATCTTAGGCATTGGCCCTTCCAAGCATCTTTTTATAGGAAATTCCAGGGAGCAAACCTGGACATCTATATATGCAAAATATTGGCTTGGATCCAGAATAGCATTTTGTGGGCCCAAGCATTTCCACCTGCGAAGCATGACTTTATCACCCACACCAGGAGGGTGAGGTGAAAATGTCACTTCCCAGGCAAAAGTCATTGCACCCAGTTGGATGCCCACTATGCTCTGCTACTGGGCAGTGGTCCCTGCCTTGTATATGCACCCATACTCCTTGCATAATTTCTGTTTACCTTTCCTTGGCAGGACTAGCAAAAAAATTACTTCGGGACAAGGGAACTCACTTTTAAGTCTCCAGTTGGGCAGGGCAGCCTTTTGCTTTATTCCAAAGGCATGAATCCTTCTCAAGCACCAAGCTTCTGCTGTGGTTGGTTTCATTGAGGGGGGCATTGTAATGGAGACACACACCCGCAGTGTGAAATTGTGGCCCTGTGTGTACAGGGCTGCTGTCAGATCGTGGTCGGCTGAATCACCTAAGCAGCAAGTGCATATTTATTTTTTTATTAACAATATTTACAGACACTTTTTCCCAATGCGAAGTGGAGCTTGTACCTGAGTACAAGCCCAGCCTGCCAGTTATGGCAGCAGTTCTAGAGAAGGATCAGATCTTGACCTGCTCTTCAGACTTGCATGTCTTCTGTCCCAGGTGTGAGAAGAAACAAGGGAGGCATTCAACAAAGCTCTTTCCTCATTCAGAAATGAAGCTCCGAATTTGGTTTCAGAAAACTTCTGCTCTAGAAAAGGTTATGGAGGATTATAAAGGTATTGGGGCTTTTTATAATTCTTTCTTTTTTATGCAATATCCCCTTATCACCACCTTTGCAGCATCCCATAAGATATTAGTAGTGACCGACCCTCTGTTTTCCTCAAAATACAGCTTTATCTGCTCTTTCATATATTGTCTGTCTTCTTCCTTAGCCATTATTAGATTATTGTACCTCCAGTGACTTTATTTTTTGTTCTTGGTTTATCGTTATTTCAATACTTATTGGGGCATGGTCAGATTTCAAAATTGGGTGAGTTATAATTCCTTTTATGTTCATATTGCTGCTCTTTCCTAGGATTATGTAATCTATGCTTGATGCTGTTTTATGTAACCCTAAGAAAATAATCTCAGTACACTGCCACAACTTCTCCTTTTAAATATATTTCTTTTCTTTTCAAAGTTCCTTTCACCAAGTATATATCAATTTTAATTTTAACCTTTTAACTTGTCTTGACAACTTGTACAACAACAAGGTTATAAGTTCTGATACAGTTAAACTTCACTATACAAATACTTCACTATACATAACCCCTTATCAGAATCTTAAACATTAATGAGTACCCCTCGGGAAGAACCAAATGCCGGCAGTAATGTCCTTGCTCACAAGTAAGCAGTATAGTAGCAGTATTGTGGGGATCGCTGTGCCCCGCACCACTTCCGCGGTCAGGTGATGTAGACTGATCCAATCACAATGATGGAATCTCGTTCCTGCCAATATTTCTCATTTGGCTAAAAGCAGCTGTATATTTGAATGTGGATCCATCCAATATTCATATAAAGCGCACAAAGATGTAACAAGATCCCGGTTGCCTCTTGTTTCGCGTTGTGTACAATTAGCTTCTTCAGACCGTGCAATAATATTCTGACTGCACCATTGCAGTTCAAAAGAATGACTCCTAGTCATGCTATGTTACATATGATGCTGTTTTATGTCTACTAGATATGTGAGTGGGTTTGGGATGTAAGCCCATAAATTCATGCGCCTCTTTCAGATCCCATTTTCCCAAATTTATTGTTTTATCTTTTGTAATGTCGATATTAAGATCTCCTGCTATAATGATTTCCCCTTCTGAAAATTGTTTGGTTTTTTTAAAGATTCTACATAAAAACTTCTTTTGTCCTTTGTTCGGGGCATAAATATTTACTATTGTATACCGCTTACCTTCCAGTTTAAATTTAACTAATAAGTACCGTCTCTATCTACTATTTTTTCCACTTCCTCCACTTTATATTTCTTGTGAATCAAGACTGCTACTCCTTTTACCTTAGAATCACTTCTAGCTTCTGCTAATGTCACCCAGGCCATATCCTTTAAAAGTGGCTTCTTATCATTTTTTTTCTTATGTGTTTCTTGGAGGCATATTACATCGGTCTTTTGGTCTCTTGCGAATTTAGATATCCTAAATCTCTTAAGATCCGAAGTTAAACCATTGACATTCAGTACTCAAAATTTATTTGAGTGGTACTCAAAAAGACAACTCAAAATCCAGGAATTGGAAAGGCTACAGAGTAAACAAACAAACAGATATAACCCTAATGTACTGAGACAAATTACGAAACTTAAAAAACAGATAGGGGTTTAACGCACTGCCAATTTGTCTCGCCTTTGTGCCTTAAAAGTAGCAAATCCCCGTGGTCCACACGCACGACCGTCCAAGGGCTGCGCATTGGACCCACCTTAGTCGCGAATTAAGGCAAAAAAACCCAGGTTAAGCAATCCCTGGTTTCTAGCGATCTTTTCGGTGCTAAACTGCTACTTTTTTTTAATTTCGCCACATTACCGGAATGCTGACGTGCGTGTAATGACTCGACTAGCTCGCTACTAATGCCCCTTACCGGTCTCCTCCGTTCCGCCCCCTTTCCTGCGCGAGCAATTGCCGCTTCCGGTCTCCCGTCCCGCCCCCTTTCCTGCGCGAGCAATTGGTTGAGACGATGGTATACCAGAACGCTGGTGTTCCAAGAAAAAAAAGGGGGAGAATCGCCCTTTGATTGGATAACTCCTCAGCCAATCCTTGGGCGATGTCACTCCCCTGCTATCCCACATTGTGAACTATCCCACATTATATGGTTGGTTCAAACGCATGGGGAGCCTCCAGCAGCTACTTGTTTCAGACTTATAGTGGGATGGGCTGGCGTCATGTGTTTGATTATCTAGTCTTAAATATTGTGGGATTAAAATATTGTGAGATAACAGAGGAGTGAACCAGGAACATTCTGCCCATGCGTTAATCCCCGTAGAGGCTTTAGATTTGGCAGCAATATGGAAAAGGGATATTATGGCGAGGAATGAATTCCAAAGAAATAGCATAAACTCAGCAAAAAGACTGGCTAATTACCTGAAAAATAGAAAGGAAAAACAAAGGGTCAAAAGTATAAAAGTTAATAACCAAACATCACAAAACCCTAAAGTAATTACAGAGGCGTTTGAGTCCTTTTACAAAAATTTATATAAGAAGAGGGACACAGTAGGTTTTGAAGAAGACATTAACTTAATATTGAAGGAGACCGAGAAAGTTAAACTGGAAGAGGATATCAAATTGCAAGAGATAAGAGACGTAATTAAAGAACTAAAAAAAGGTAAATCACCAGGTCTAGATGGGTTTACAGGCAAATTCTACAAGGAAATGACAGAAATCTTAGCTCCAGAACTTCAGGCGGTGTTTAATGAAGTCTTGAAGGGCAAGAAAGCTCCAGACTCGTGGAGACAAACAGAAATAATAGTGATTTTAAAACCACAGAAAGACCCTGAAGAGGTAGGATCATATAGACCTATAAGCCTTCTCAACCAAGACTATAAGATATTCGCAAAAATATTAGCAAATAGACTAAAGAGGGTTATCCCAAATATAATAAAAGAGGACCAGTATGGATTTGTAAAAGACAGGAATATAGCACACCCTAGTAGAAATATAATTAATGTCCTGCAACATGGCCAAAAAAAAAAATTGGGACTCCTGAAACTGGATGTATTTAAAGCCTTTGACACTCTTTCCCAAGAATAGCTGTGGCAGGTTATGCGTAAATACAGAATAGGAAGTAATTATTTAAATGCAATTTAGGAGATATATAGGGATGGAACAGCAGTAGTGAAGGTTAACAATGATCACTCACAAGTTTTTCAGATTCAGAGAGGAGTTCATCAAGGCTGTCCGCTTTCGCCGCTCTTATTTATCATAGCGATGGAACAACGGGCAGAAAGGATAAGAAATAGCGCAAGGATAGAAGGCTATAAGATCAAGGAAGAAGAAATGAAAATTAATTTATTTGCTGATGACATTATGGTTATTATGATAAACCCTAAAGAAGGAATAAAAGAAAAAAAAAGATTACATTAGATGACTTTGAAAGGTGTTCAGGTTTAAGAGTCAATATGGCTAAATCAGAAATTATATATGTCAATGTGAACAGGGACGAAAAAAAGAGATAAATAAACTTACAAATATAGTATTGGGAGCTAAAAAGCTTAAATACTTAGGTATAGTATTACAAAAGAATATTAATAGAATATCAGAGGTCAATTATAATAACGTATGGAGAAAGATAGAGAAGGATATGAAAAGATGGAGAAATAAAACTTTAGGAATCTCACTAGAATCAGAAGTACTAAAATGTTCTGGGTGCCTAAGTTAACGTTTTTATTTCAGACGATACCACTAGGAATTAGTACAAAAAAATTAGAACACTGGAATAGCAGGATAAGAGGGTGGATATTCGATAGCAAAAAATGTAGAATTCAAAAAAGGTTGGTATATAGCCTTAGATCAGAATTGGGTTGGGGTGTCCCGGATTTGAATAGCTATTACGCCGCCTTTCAATTAAAGTCATTATTAGAGATATGGTCAGAGGAACCAATGGAAGAAATATATAAAGAAATGCAAAAATCAAAACAAGGATTGGCAGGAAAAATCTACAAGAAATGATATCAAATAAAGATAAGACAATATCATATTTACAAAAAACTTGGAGTAAGGAAAGTCAGATATCAGAAAACACAGCAGATAAAATTATGAAACGATTAGAGGAAATTAAAGTGATTAAATTTAATGAATTGGAACACAAATTTTTCACAAACTGGTGCAAAACACCAGCGCAATTAGCGAATATGTTTCCAGGACTAAGCCCCATGTGCTGGCACTGTAGACAATCTAAGGGATGGTTCTCCCACATGTGGTGGGAATGCCCAGAGGTTAGGGACGTTTGGACACAAATACTAAAAATCATAAGGAGAATATGTAAAGTACCCTTAACCGTAGATTTTAAGCTAATGTTAATGAGTACAACAGGGAACTCGGGGGTAAACAAGAGGGACCAGGCCACATTCAAGGCTATGTTATTAGCAAGCAAAGCAGTAATAGCTCTGGGTTGGAAGGATAAAAGTAAATGGACTATAGAAATCTGGCACAACTATCTGTTTGAATTTATACAGTTGGATATCGTCGAGATGATGCGTCAGAAGACTTCATGGGAAGATCAGAACAGGGAAATCATGAGTAGATGGAAGACCTATTTAGAGTGGATATCAATGGAAGGAAGAAAAGACATTCGGTGGAAGATTCAGACTTTGTGCCCGTGGCTGGGGTTAAGAGACTAAAAATTATAAGGAGAAGGAGTGGGGTTAGGGAGGGGGGTGGGTGGGATGGAAGGGAATAAGAAAAGAATACGTTATCAATGTATGTAGAAAAAGAAATATATATTTGAAACTTGTATAAAAAGAAATAATAATAAAAAACATAAAATAAAATAAAGGTATTGGGGCTACTTCCAGGAGGGGAATGGGGGGAGATCTCTGGATCACTTTGGTGTTGGTTTCAGGAAAAGGTACAAAGTTAAAGAACAACTGACCTTTTCCTCAAAAGAATTCCTACCAAGTCTGAAATGGCATTTATTTACTAGTGGTTCCCAAGCTGTGCTCCACGGAGCACTTGGTGCTCTGTGAAACATCTCCTAGTGCTCCATGAAGAGACTGGAAAAAATACTACTGTGATTTGGTTTAGTATATAAGTGCTAGGTGAAAATTAGTGCACAGTGATTAATTTCTCTCCCAAAAAGTGCTCCATGACTCAAAAAGTTTGGGAACCGCTGTACTAGAGGTATGCTTACTCTCTCCACTGGAGTAGCTAGTGAAAGTTACATTGAGCGCTCTGTCAGTGAGAGGTTCAGTTCAGCTCCAGAGTTTGGCACGGAGCCATTTTCTCCAGGAGAACTGATCTGAGAAGTATGGAGATCTGCTTAATACAGGGAAATCACCAGACTCTGTCTGGAGAATGGCAATCCTAGGCAGAGGTTCATTCAGTATTCAAACTACGGTTAAATATTGCAAGTGGAGAGAGTAAGCATGCCTCTAGTACAGCGGTTCCCAAACTTTTTGAGTCGCGGAGCACTTTTCAGGAGAGAAATTCGTCACGAATTTTCACCTAGCACCTATATACTAAACCAGATCACGTGCCAAACTCTGGACCTCTCACTGACTGAGCGCTCGAATGTAACACTTTCACTAGCCACTCCCAGGACTCCCTTTAGCAGCCAAACAGCTGCCTCTAAGGCAAGAACAGCTTCCTGGTTTCTATTGCCTTCTTCACACCCCTCTTTTACAAAACAAACCTTCAAAGACTTGCCAATTAAGAGGTCTTCTTGAGGATGATACTTAGTGGAATAATACTCCAGAGGAAACAGCTGTATTCAAAATACTTACTGCTGTAAGAGGAAAATTTGGCCAAACATGACTTTGGGGTTAGCCTGCCAAGCATGTGGGGGAACAGTCTCTATAATGGTATTTTGAGTGCAGCGAGTTATGGGGCTGGCAAGCAGGGCAGTGGGGCTAGTTCTAAATAACTGGAAATTCTGAATCTGAATTTTGGTGCTGGAGTTTTCCCCTCTATTTTATATAGCATATAAACAGTGTGGCTAAAAGGGTTTGAAATGTCTTCTCTCTGTTCCCAAGTCCTCCTACTCAGAAGTCCTATAGCCTCATCTCTGTTCACTTTGGACAGAGACTTCAGATTGCAACAAACAGACTTTAACATCATCTTTTATTTATTTATCTTGTTTGTGATTTTCTCTGCTGTATTTTGGATGGTGTAACTAAACATGCCCCTTTTTCTCCAAACACCAGCATCTCTGGAGCAAACAATGAAGGAAGGTAATTGTCTGGGAATGGAAAAGTGAAATTTTGATGGTAGATGCTATTTAAAACACAGGAGTGAAACTGTCAACCCTGGGAAACAGTTGATAATTAATTAGTTTAATTTAAATATTACATGCAATGAGGGAATTCGGTGTTAAGAGGGGTTTTACTGGCAAGTTGCCAAATGAATGATGCTCTGATTAAATTTGCTTCCCTTTTTCTCAACACAACAGAGTTCCTAGAGGAACAACAAAACAAAGGTAATTGTATGATACTGAACTGACAAGGGACATTTTGATGGGAGACGGTGTTTGAAAATAAATTTTAAAAATACATTTAAAACACTTTGGGGTTTTGGTGATCCCTAGAGTTACATGACATCACTTCCGGGTTTTCCTGGAAGTGCCATCATGCCGTTTGCGATGCCAGCACCCCCTCCCCCGCATGCCCCTGCCATCTTCTAGCAGTTTCCAGGCACAGTGTGGCACCCCTACTGCCAACTCTTGGAAATTATACCTGGAGAAAAATCATTTATTTAAAACATGTAACTGTCTGTAAGGATCCAAAAAAGATGGGCAAATTGTGAGGGGAGATAAAGGATCTATAGCAGCCTTCTGAGCAAAATATCTGTTCAGTATGTATTTGGCAGATGGTTCAACAAATCTGGCTACTGAAGTATTACAATAATTTCATTTTTATATTTATATATACGGCTCTGTGGTGAGGTATGCATGTTACATGCTGAAGGTACCAGGTTCAAAACCCAACCCTTCCAGTAAAAGGTAGCAGTTCCTAGGATAGACTGGAACTCTGGACTCTGCCTGAGACCCTGGAATGCTACTGCAACCACATACAGAAACCAAACATCTAACTTGGTATAAGACAACCTCATATGTTGATTTCAAGCTCTTGCAGTATTTTAAAGTGATATAAAATCTTGACATTGTTATGGCTCTGTCTGGGGTGGTGGTACGTATATATGTAGATTTTCCAACTTCTAGTTTTGTGGTTTGGTTCTTATTTCTTGGGAGTTTTAAGCAATCCCAAGAACTGGGCCTCAAGAGCTTCCATTAGCTGTTTCTTTCCGCCCTTGGTCTTCTGTCTTTTGCTTGATGGAGTGACCTTTTCTACTCTCTCTCTTTTTTTTTTTTTACTTCTGACCAGATCCAAGTGAAGAGAAGGCTTAGTATAAAGCTTTGATGAATAAGATGGAAAGACAAATACCAAGATCTTCTTTACAACCCCAAGAGCTTTGAATTCATGCAATGTGTGCTGGGCTGTGAGAAATTCACAGCAGGAAAACATTGGTGGGAAGTGGAGGTGAAGGAGGAGAAGGAAGAGAGAAGAATGTGGACAAATGTTGCAACAAGAGCATCAGGAGTAAGGAAAGATTCAACTTGAGTTCAAAATTTCTGTTTAATTTAAAAAAAGAAAGAAAACATTGTCCAGCAGCCAGCAAAGCTTAAAAATAAAAATACAATGATGACACAGTTGCTAACATCATAAGAAAACCAGTCACAATTGACTGGTGCTTCCATTTTAATAAAAATACATATTCTCTCAGCAACTACATACAATTACAATCAATGTAAATGGAAGTTACACAAGTTCATTAAGAGGATAATGTACCCTCTGGTTGGTGACAAGCTTTCAAAGTAACTAGGACTTGCCATAAGAAAAGAAGGGGTCTTCCATTTCATGTTACAAAAGAGCTAGCTTGCTGTACAATTTTGTAGTGCTAAGTTTTCAAAGTGACTTCGTCCTGTCACTATTTTGTCAAAGCCAAGTGAGACCGTTTTGACAGTTTTAGTACATGTCACTCAATGTATTTGGGGGGAAAGATATTTAAATATCTAAAGTGTGCTGGAAACAGGGTTTAAGGAAATGCACTTTTGTGAAATTTACAGAAAAAGACAATCACTTTAGGGCCTCATGGCTGCTGTTAAAGAAATTCTCTCTGTTATGAGTTCTCCTCAAAGCAACGGTACCAATATACCACACATTCCACCCTGGATCTCATGAAGGGTAGCGATCTTGTACAGGCTCTGTACCTTTTCCTCCATGAGCCTTATCAGCTTCCACTTTTTATTATCTGCTTCCCCTTTTTATAAGTGTCAAAAGTGTCATGATTCATTCACAATCCATAGAGGTCAACACAAGTTATTCTATAATTTAAAACAGTTGTTGAATATATGTGTAGATTATATATGTTATGCATATGCAATATGTTGATATATAAAGAAAAAAAATGCACATATAATATATGGGGGGCGACATTTTGTACTTCAAAACAAACGTCACTCCAGCCCTGTCAGTGCCCCTCCCCCGTACCTACCATATAGAGAATGTCTGTTCTGGCAGGTGAGAGCCACGCCCTATCCCACCCCCCAGGGCTGTCTGGAGCCATAACCCATTTCCTCCGGGGTCCCTGTGGGTCAGTAGGTGTTAGTTGCTGGGTGCACACACCCTGTTGCTGCACTACTGTTGGCTCTGTTTCCTCTCCAGGTGCGACCCCTCTGTTGATCTGTACATGTGCTGCCCTGAAGCTAACTGCCGGCAAAACCAGCACAGCCCCACTCCAACCCAGCCCCATGGTAGAATTCAGCCAAGGAGGTGGAGAAAGCCTGGGCTGTGGGAGCCACAGACCATATGCCACCACGGAGTCACAGCAGCATACAAGCATGTAGAAACAACAAACTTACTGGGAACATAAACCACAAGACACATCAACATTGAACAGCACACAGGCAGAACAAAAAGGGCAGGTGTGTGTGCAGTAAATATCCTGGGGAAACCATGTCTGTGGCTGCACAGTAGGGGCTGGTAGGGGCATGCTTGTTACTGGGCCCCACAGTGGCCCTTGGCCACCAGTGCCCCTGGAGGTCTAAGCCTGTCATGTTCTGGGTAAGCTGCTGCAAGAGCCCCTGGCTGGCCTGCAGGCGTATGGGTCATTCACCACACGGTAGGCCCGCAATGGCTGCCAATAGGCCACACAAGTGTCTCACTGGGGATGCCACATGCTGTCCACCTCCTCTCCAGTTGCTGCAGGATGGTCACAATCTGGGCCTTGGCTGGCCTTGATGTGACGCTGGCCTGCCAGAATGCCTGAGAGTGACTGCCCTGCCGGAGCGAAGGGGGTCATGGATGGGAGTTGGCCATGGGACTGGAGGGACATTCTTTTCTTTTTTTAATATATTTTTTATTGCATTGGAGGTCATTTTACATCTCCATACCTTTATAATTACAATTTACACTTTCCTTCTTCCAATACAAATTTCCCCCTCCCCCCCCTTTCCCTCCCCCCACGGACCAATCCATAATATCATATTTTCATATTTTCAGCCATGAGCATAGCCTTTTTAGTTTTACTAAAGTCTCTTCGTTGGCTTCTCCTCTTTTCACCCAATTAATGTATGGGTTCCGCTTACCGTATATACTCGGCCTTGGCTTATATACCGGCCTCGGCTTATACGCGGGTCAATACGGTAGGGGAGGGGAGGAGGGAGGAGGGAGGGGGCAACTTACTGCCGCCGCCATCGCCGCCGCCGCCATTGCCGCCGTGCCCGCGTGGCTTCCCCTGGCCAGGAGCGCCCTGGGAGGGCCTCCTGTGGCCGCTGGAAGGGCTTGCTGCCGCCCCCGCCGGGCGCAGCGAGGCTCCTGCTGGCCGGCACCGGCCTGGGAAGGCCTCCAGAGGCCTCTGGAGGCCCCGTCGCCGCCCCCGCCGGGCGCAGCGTGGATCCTGCCGGCCGGCGCCGGCCTGGGAGGGGCTCCTGCAGCCACTGGAAGGTTGCGCCGCCGCCCCTGCCGGGCGCACGCGGCTCCCCCCAGCCAGGAGCGCCCTGGGGGGGCCTCCTGCGGCTGAGGGGGTGGCCGCCGCTGCCTTTGCCGTGCCTGGAGCGGCCTAGGAGCGGTCTACGGGGCCTCCTGGGCCGCGGGGGGGGGCCCCCGCCGCCTGCCTGCGCACCTGGATTAAGGTAAACCTGCTGGGGGGGAGGGGTTATAAGCCGACCCTCGGCTTATACGCGGGTGCCTAATTTTTCCCCATTTTGGGGGAGAAATTAGGCACCTCGGCTTATACGCGGGTCGGCTTATACACGGGTATATACAGTAGTCTTCAATTCCATTTCTTCTGTTTCTCCCATCGTCTGTTGTTTTAAGTATCCCAATACATCTGTTTGCACATATTCGAACACATAATTATTCCACCTGTCCATAGTCCACTTTGTTTTATCTTTCCACCCAAAAGCTATAACGACTGGAGGGACATGCCCTATCACTAGGCTTGCCGTCCGCCTCGTGGGAATGGGCAAAAGCCTGCCAATCCACCGGGCTGCCCGCTGCCCCTCAGATAGTCGGCGGGTGGAAGAGGGCTAGAGTGTCCGCGTCGCTTCTGGGTGAGCCTGGAAGTGACGTGGGTGTTTAAGTGGCCGCCAGACACTCCCCCGCAAAGCTCCTGCTGGTGGTGAGGAGTGATCTGGCAACCCTATCACCCCAGCCAGGCTGTGGTGTGTGGCTACTCGACACTTGGCTGGGGGCACTCTGTGGTCTGCCCATTGGGTGAGTGGGGGGGGGGCTGGGGCAGGCTGCCTATGCCTATCTGGTGCTTGAGAAGGTGGATGTTCACCCTTGATGGAGCAGTGTGGGCCAGGGGGGCAATACCTCTGGGGCTACAATACCTTCCATGGACACTTACACTCTCAGATAAAGATCTAAATACTTATAGTGCGATTGTAAGCAAGGTTACTCAGTGAGGCTTTCAGGAAAGTCTTCTTAGATGTGAGGCAGCCAAACTGTCAGAGGCTGCCTGACAACAGATTCAGACTCTGACGGAGACCAGATCCAGGGACAGAGACCTCCTTCCCCACCCACACTGACAGAGAAAACAGCTGATGACGATGTATTGCCAAGACATACCTTAAAGTCATCGGCTACAGAGCAGCCTAAAGAAGACCAGACTCCGGCCGACCCAGGAACATCAAGGAAGCTGCCCAGGGAGCCGGGAGACCATGAGGAACAGATGTCTCCTGGGACTCGTCGAAGGAAAATGGGCCGGGTCCTGGCAGAACAACGCCGGCGTTCAGCCAGGTTGGAACAACAAAGAAGGAACCGGGACAGCCATGAAGATAGTGAGTGAGTCTTTACAGAAGCTGCCTCCCCCAGACAGCTGCAAGTATTTAGGAGGGCTGAGTCAGCAGAAGCTGTGGAAGCAACGCGTGGCGAACCTGCAGCACTCCACTCTGGCTGACGCTGTATCGACTTGGACTGCTTTCTTGACCCTGAATTCTTCTGGACTCCCTGCCTGACCTTGGACCGGACCGACCTTGACTCTGCCTTTTGCTCTGACGGATTGCCTTTCACCCTGACTGACCTTGGACTGTTACTGGACTGCGTTATTACTCCCATTCCCAATTAATACAGCTGCCAGCTGTAGAAGCCTCGGCTTCAGAAACCCCATTCTGTTGCCCTGCCTGCTGCAGGCCTCTTCAGAGCACCGTGCTGCTACAGGCGCACCCCGGCCTAGTGGGCCAGCACACAAACAAGAAAGAAGAAGGAGAGTTAGTTTTTATATGCCAACTTTCTCTACCACTTAAGGAAGAATTAAACCTGCTTACAATCACCTTCCCTTCCCCTCCCCACAACAGACACCCTGTGAGGTAGGTGGGGCTGAGAGAGCTGTGACTAGCCCAAGGTCACCCAGCTGGCTTCATGCGTAGGAGTGGAGAAACAAATCCAGTTCACTAGATTAGCCTCTGCCGCTCATGTGGAGGAGTGGGGAATCAAACCCAGTTCTCCAAATCAGAGTTCACTGCACCAAACCACCGCTCTTAACCACCACACCACGCTGGTATATGAAGGAAAATCAGTTAGTGTGTATATGTGTATAGAGACCCACCTTGACTAGATCTTCTAACTAATTCATCAAACTCCAAGTAGTGTTGTCGAATTAAAACAAATAAGAGCTTTTATTTGGTTGTATTTTTACGCTGTTCTTGTAGACATTATTTTTTGTGCATGAAAGGGTAGAAATGGACATAAACACTTAAATATTTGTGGTTAGAATGATAGAAAGTGATTGATAATGGGGATAGAGGGGATCCTACACAAGATTCAGCATTTCAGACTGATTCCAGACCCCAACCAGAAATAGGGACAGATCTTCTCCCGAAAGCCAGGGATCCAACGGAAAGTGAAGATAGAGTCACCTGTGTCAGCATCAAAAAATCCTACGTGACCGTTTTCAAAGTCGAGGGATACCAGGATCTTCCTGGGCTCCCGTTTCAGGGTCAAAGGAGTTGGCTCAGGGAAAGTAAAAGCGGAGAGTTGGAAAGGTAAGAATACGCCAACCCTTGACTTCCCCACAGCCCAGATATCCTCAATAGGGCTGAGGCTGGTCTTTCCTTTCCTTGTGGTGGATTCTTCTGCGACCCCCACTGCCCATCCTGCCGCTCTCTTCTCCTCTACCTCCACTTCCCAAAGCTGCCTTCCTGATTTGAATCTCTCGCGGCCCAGCACGCACGTCATTGTATCGAATCTTGTAGGATTGTCGGTCAGGTCCTGACGTCTGCTTTCACATTTGACACTTCTCAGGTCCGTAGACACAACGAGCCGGGGGTGTGCTGTGTCTACATCCAGGGTCACATTCACTATGAGAGAGCAAGAGAGAGTAAAGAAAGAAAGTGAATAGCAGATGATTTCAGGAAGAGCAGCCAAAAGCAGCTGACAAAACACTGTTAAAGCAAACCCAACACAGTGCTAGAGTCACAAAACAGCACGGAAATGTGCTGCAGAATATTGAAAGCATTTTCACAGAACAATGTCACTAACCCATCCTAAAGAATAAGCCTATGTTTATCCACATTTTGTTACTATGTATAATGAGTGAGATATATTTGATGAATTGGCAGTGAATTGGCAGTGTACTTTGTCATTAATATATAGGATTTAGTCTGAGGAAGACTACATCAAAACAGAGATAGAGATGGCAGCCTGTCGTTCATCCTAATGAAGGATTACAGATTTAATTGGTTACTGCCCAGTGGTTCTCCTTCACTGAAAGGATTATGAAGATTTACTTCATCTGATAAATCATTACTACAGAGCAGGACTTTTGAATTCTGGGGGACTAGTGGCAGAGCATCTGCTTGGCATGCAGAAGGTCCCAGGTTCAATCCCCGGCATCTCCAGTTAAAAGGGACCAGGCGAGTAAGTGATGCAAAAGACCTCAGCCTGAGACCCTGGAGAGCCGCTGCCGGTCAGAGTAGACAATACTGACTTTGATGGACCGAGGGTCTGATTCAGTATAAGGCAGCTTCATGTGTATGTGTTCATGGACATCTTTGACTGCTTACCATCTTCCAGATTGGTGCTTACATGTCTTAATAAAATGCTGAGATGATGTAAATAGTTCTTGATCTATTGGCCTGCAGCCACTGCACTCTGTACTTCGTAGTAGAAAAGAGCAAGAGTCCAGTAGCACCTTAAAGGCTGACAAAATTTCTGGCAGGGGATGAGCCTTTGCGAGTCACTGCTCACTTCTTCAGACAGCCATCAGTATCTGAAGAAGTGAGCTGTGACTCATGAAAGCTCATGCCCTGCCAGAAATTTTGTTAGTCTTTAAGGTGCTACTGGACTCTTGCTCTTTTCTACTGCTACAGACAGACAAACATGGCTACCCATCGTGATTTAGCTACTAGTATTATTGTTAGCCTTTGGAGCTTGAAAATGGTATGCATGGGGGGGGAGACAGGAGCCCCTCATCCCCATGTGCTGTGGTCTTTAGCAGGATTGGACCCCAACAGCATTTTCAAAAGGTAAAAATCAAGTTCTAAAATGTCACTTCATCCCTGTGGCAGATTTGGTGGCGTGATATAATCTAGTCTGGCCCTGCATCTCCATCCTGAATAAAAGTTTCCCACCTCCTTTTCCTCCTTGCAAATAATTACCTTGATCCAGTGCTCGCTTTAGAATCCCTATGATATGGAAGAAAGGGTGAAAAAAAAGTAAAGTTAGACCAAGAGTTGTCAGATCTAAGAAGCTAAGCCGGGTCAGCCCTGGTTAGTAGTTGGATGGGAGACCACGAAGGAAGTCCAGGGTTGCTATGCAGAGGAAGGCACCGGCAAACCATCTCTGTTAGTCTCTTGCCATGAAAACCCCAAAAAGGGGTCGCCATAAGTCGGCTGCGACTTGACGGCACTTTACACACACGCACAAGCATCTGATTACCAGAAAAGGGGGGAAGAAAAGGAAGACTGTACCATGGGACCCTTCTCCTCTGGTAAATCTCTGCATTAGGAAAATTGTTGCCTCAAAGAGCAGTTGCTCTCCTTTTTAGAAATGGACAAAGGGCAGGGATATGGAGAAAGAGAAATCCCCCCTCTCTTTCTTGTTTCATTCCGTTGTCATTCTTTTTAAAAACACACTCATTTTTTTAAAAAAAAATTTATTTGCAGCCACTGCAGCTGATTTTCAACTGTGAGGGAGTGCAGAGGGAGATGATTCCTGCACATTTTCTCCAACAGAAGTAAAAGCAGCTGGGAGGGGGGAGATTCAGTATACAACCAGACCCTCCCCATCAAAAAAGCAGCCCCAGTGGCATCATTTGGAAAAGGGGGGGGGACTAAATATATTGTATAGTTCTGCTTTGAGTTATTACCAAGCAGAGACAACCAGAGAACTGCATTTCAAGGGGAGAGTGCTCACACCATAGCCAGAACACATCTAGTTTAATCTAGGCATGGGCCCTTGAAAAAAAAAATCAGTATTTTTCAGATATGGATTTCAGGAAGGGTATTTCAAAAAGAGAAAGACCCGACAAGAGATGGATTGACTCTACAAAGGAAGCCACAGCCCTCCATTTGCAAGATCTGAGCAAGGCTGTTAAGGATAGGACACTTTGGAGGACATTGATTCATAGGGTCGCCATGAGTCGGAAGCGACTTGACGGCACTTAACATTCACTCACACACACACATAAATATTTGTATTCTGGACTATTTGAGTCTCTCAATACTGTTTTGGAATTCAGGATTAATTTTTTTTTTTTTTAGGAATACCGTACCGAAAATTTTCAGGTACCTATGTGGGGGAAGCTGGAGTGATTATTTTTCAAGCAAATCACAACAAAATTGCAGGGAACCTACTCCTGCCTGTCCACTAAGTACATGCCAAGTTTCAAGTGAATTGGATCAAGGGTTCTAATTCTTTGGGCCCCCAAATAAGGTGCCCCCAGCCATCCTATTTGTCTAAATTGTTTCCAGGGTGGAGCGGGGGGTGGTGGTGGGGGGCAATTCCATGCTTTGTCCAGGGCAAAGAACTCAATAGCTAAACACACAAGAGCAACCACTGGCCAAAAGCCGCCCAATGCAAATTGAACCAAGAAGCCTAACAGTATCCAATGTGAAACCAGAGAATCCCAGAGGAACCACAAGCCAGTGTGGGAAGCTCAACAGAACCCAGAAGCAATGTCAAACCAAATTAGAAGATAAACCAATTTAAGCAAGGAACAAGGAAGAGAGCAGAATTATGTACGTCACTTTGGATCCCCACTGGGGAGGAAAGCCGGGTTTAAATGAAGTTAAGTAAATAAATAAAATGCTCAAACTCCAAGGATCAGAAGCCTATCCTAATTTTGCCACCATTTAAGGTATATACAGAAATAGGGAAAGAGGATTTGCAATTATCACTTTTCGTTTTAATCCTTGTTCAGTTGCTGTGTATATAGACTATGTGTACACCTTTTAAGACTTCGTATTAAACTTCTTCATATTTTGAATTAGTTCTGACAGATCATAATTGCCTCACTCAATCATGTTTACCCTGAGAGAAATGGGCGTGGAGGCAAGCAATTAATCCCCTCAGCCGTCTATTGCACAGGGGGGCCGGAAGGGGTCCTTGTGAGGCCTGTTTCCTCAAAGTCCCTGCTCCTGAGCTGTCACAGTTACCTTCACACTTTACCATGGCTTTTTCAAGAAAAGGTCTTTTCAGAGTGTACTCCTTGATTTTGTCCTCCAGTCCTGGAGCAAGTTTCACTTCCTTCTTTACCACACTGCTTTCATACCTGGAGGCAAAATGATTCCATTTAAATAACAATTCAACATTTCCTTCCTTTCTACTATATGCTTCCTGAAGATTAGATTCACCGAATTCTAGTTTACTCCCTATCCTGCTGTTTCTGGGGTGGACTTCTAATGAGCAAGTAAATTCTATTTTAGGCAATGGAAGAACAGAAGAAAAAGAAAACCTATTCTCTATCCCCCCCCCCCGCCCTCAAGTATAAAATTGACCAGAGTATCTGTTTATTTCATGCCACTTTTCACAAACTGAAGGTGGCTTACAATTATAACTTCTAAAATCACACATACATCAAAATAAGAAGAAACACTATAGATTTGTCAACGGTTGTAGGTTTTCACAGCTTTGTAGATTTCTGTGTACTATGTATTCATGCTGTGCAGTTTTATATGCAATTTATATGGCATTTACACATATCATGTATATCATGTGTACATATAAAATATGTGTAATTTACAATGCTGATTTGTTGACAGACAAGTCATGTCACAAAAAGGAGGGACTGTTACTGAATTTTGACTACTCTGATACGGCCATAGGTATAATGGAATGGTTCAGAGGGCTGTCGGATAAGGGGAACAGGATTACTGTAGTCTATAGCACTGTTTATTTTATGTATTATCTTGCTCTTATTGCACTGTCTTCTGCTTTTGCAGTTCCATTTTCTGCATTGTTTTTATAGGGCACTTTCACACATGCCAAATAAAGCAACTTTCAAACCATTTCCAGTGCACTTTGCTGCTGGATTTTACTGTGTGAAAAGGCAAAATACACTTGCAAACAATAGTTAAAGTGCATTGGAAGTGGATCAAAAGTGCATTATTCAGCATGTGTAAAAGCACCCTTTTTTTTTTGCATGATTTTCTAATCTTTGTCCTCTTGCATTGTTTATTGGATGCCTTGTACTATCGGATTGCATTATTTTATATTGGATGATCCACATTCTTTAAATGTAAGTAAGTAAATGAATGAACATACCTGTTCATGGAATTTTTGATGTCCTGAAAAAGGAAAGAGAGAAATAACTCTTAGCTACACAGACAGGACATAACACTTCTTGCAGCGGGGATTTATTTGACCTTCTCTTTGTCTGAGAGAACCATCATTGGTTCCTAAGATCATCATCTTTAGTAGCAGAGGCCTGGTAGATATCATAATTCTTACCAAGAGGAATTCGTTTGTTGGCTGCAAGCACTTCTCCTCCATATCTGTGATCAGGTTCTGGAGCCGGGAAATCTCTTCAGCGAAGCTACCAATATTTTCTTCTTCCCTCTTTTTCATTTCTTTCTCCAAATCTTCCAGTGGGGCCATACGGAAACGAAGTTTCTCCTCAAGCTGCTTTTGCATTTGTTTGAAAGCAGACCTGAGCTCCTGCATCTCTGTCTCTAATTGTTTCTGGGGGAAAGGTAATTGATGAAAGGGGTAGTGGTGGAATATGACTTCCAAAATAAAAGGGTTTATCATATAATGCTTATTTATGCCCTAATTAATATTAAACTAAACACACAAATATAAACTGGGGAGAGAGAAAAAGACCCGCAACTTGTTTAAAAAGCATCCCATCAGTCTAAATCAGAGTGTATGTGTGACCATGTACTCAATATGACCAACTGAAATTTGAGCTGCTTCCACAACCAGGTTGATTTTCTAAGGTGAACTGGCCGCTGATACGATTCAATGTGTGAAATTGTCTTTGCAACGGAGAGGCTAAAGAGCCCAGGATAATCTGTTTTCTCTCCATGTTTAGCTGTAGTTTATCTTTCATACTGGATGTGCATTGAAGCCCCCCCGCCCATGTTCTCATATGACTAGAGTTGCCAACCACCAGGTAATAGCTGGAGATCTCCTGCTATTACAGCTGATCTCCAGCCAGTAGAGATCAGTTCCCGTAGAGAAAATGGCCGCTTGGGCAATTGGACTCTATGGCATTGGAGTCCCTCCCCGAACCCTGCCCTCCTCAGGCTCCGCTCCAGAAACCTCCCGCCAGTGGCGAAGAGGGACCTGGAACCCTACATATGACCCTTAGGATTCCCCCCCCCCATTTTAATGTATTTATTTAATCTATTTTTATTTTAAGAAATGTGGGTACTGCTGCGTAGAAATAATGCAACGCCTTTTAAAAGGTTTTTAAAACCCTCCATGTATTTGTAGCCACCTCTCCTTAAAAGGCAGGCTGAGCTGTGAGTGATTCTCTTCCGTTTTTAAAAAACCTCCCTGAGCATGAGGCCAGCGAATGAAGGAGGAAGCTGGGGTAAACAGGAGGGCAAAACAAGGGCAAGGAAACAGTGTGGGGAAGGGACCCATGGAGAGGGGGAATAGAATTTTCCTGTGAGTTCTCAGTGCAGCCCGCTCTGGTTTGGAATGGCTCCTTCTCAGGGACAAGTTGCCGCTAGACACAGCATTTCCACTTATTTTACACCTACCAGACACTTCTGGCTTCTTCGCTTTTCAGCCTTTTTCTGTTCTACAAGAATTCTTTTCCTTTTCTCCAGAGATAGCTGCATAATTTTGATTGTTACCTGCACAAATAGGAAAAAAAACCCCACATTTTTATCGAATAGGAAATCAGTCAAGGTTTGCAACTCCAGGTTGAGAAAAACCTGGAGATTTTGGGGGGTGGGGTCTGTGAAGGGCAGGGTTTGGAGAGAGGAGGGACCTCAGCATGGTATAATGCCATAGAGTCCACCTTCCAAAGAGCCATTTTCCCCAGGTTAACTGATCTCTGTCACCTGGAGAACAATTGTAATAGCAGGAGATCTCCAGCTACTACCTGGAGGTTGGCATCCCTATGCATCAGCAATGTCAAAACCACAAAATTCCACCCCTGTGTGGAATATAGAAGTATAAGCAGAGATTGAGCAAGAGGTTGGATCTGAGCAGAATGGGAGAGAGCTCTTGGCCCTGGGCTTGTGCCCTGTGGCCTTGGGGAACTGGCTCATTGTATGCTGGACTGGCCCAAACTTAGGGTTGCCAACCTCCAGGTAGTACGAGGGCTCAGACACAATAAGCAAAAATACTTGATATAAAGAAGTATTCAATGAGCGATAGTGAATAATATGCTGTATTGTAAAGCATTAACTTCATGCCATAAAAGGACTAACAAGAACACTATATACAAAGTCCAACAACAAATAATAAGGAAAACAGAATATACAAAGTCAATGAAGGCTTCCAAACTCTTACACCTAAAGGCTTGAATAACGAGTTTGATTTGGCATGCTTTATCTGATCTTGCGTGTTCTCTATTCTGACAGTTCCAGGCTTCACTGCCCCTGTCTCTTTAAAGCCCACTGAGGCTTTGCATGAAGGGGTTCCACCCCCTCCCTATTCTGATTGGCTGATTTTTCTATTTGAGACAGAATAGAACAGAACTCTACACTGCTTCTAGAGGATAAAATGCACGAGTTATCATTCATACCATTTCCCCGGGTAAGATTGATACCCTGAATCCACTAGGAATGTTACAGAAAAAATTGTGTTGTATAGAATGTATTTTTAAGTATGTTGTTTTTTACAGCGTGACGGTCTGTTGTCCGCTATTATGGATTCAATTCGTCTTCAGATGTTGCCCGTTCATAAATAAGCATAATGAGCTGAAGAAGCCTCTTTGAAACGTGAATGTATGACTAGCCACACGTTCGCAAGTTTTTAAGTTCTTTGGACTTCAGTTTTCGGGCTTCCATACCCACGGATTCCTTTTGCAACCCCATGGGGTACTGCTGTTTATTAAGGCAGTGTGCCTTTATTTTTGCGTTTGTGCTTTACTGCCGGCAGTGAGTCTTCATTGACTTTGAGTATGTATATTCTGTTTTCCTTATTATCTGTCGTTGGACTTTGTCTATAGTGTTCTTGTTAGTCCTTCTATGGCATGAAGTTAATGCTTTACAATACAGCATATTATTCACTATCGCTCATTGAATGCTTCTTTATATCACATTGTTTAAGTATTTTTTGCTTATTGTGTCGGAGCCCTCGTGCTGCCAATTCCTTTAAGTTACTTAACTCTGGCACAGGTGTGCTTTATATGTTGTAACCTCCAGGTAGTGGCTAGAGATCTCCCACTAGTACAACTGATCTCCAGTCGATAGAGATCAGTTCACCTGGAGAAAGTGGTCACTTTGACAACTGGACTCTATGGCATTGAAGTCCCTCCCCTCAACAAACCCCGCCCTCCTCAAGTCCACCCCCAAAATTTCCAGGTATTTCCCAACCCACAGCTGGCAACCCTACCCAAACTCCAAGATATAGATTGTTCTTCTTGTCTTCTTTGTATATGTAAATTGTATTTTTGTTTGTTGTGAGTTGCTTGGGTCCTGTTAGGGAGAAAAACAGCCAATAAATAGGGTTGTCAGGTCCCTCTTTGCCATAGGCGGGATATTTTGGGGGCAGAGTCTGAGGAGGGCGGGGTTTGGGAGGGGAGGGACTTAAATGCCATAGACTTAGGGTTACCAGGTCCCTCTTCGCCACCGGTGGGAGATTTTTGGGGCGGAGCCTGAGGGGGCGGGGTTTGGGGAGGGGAGGGACTTCAATGCCATAGTTCAATTCCCAAAGAGGCCATTTTTCTCCAGGTGATCTGATCTCCATCGGCTGGAGATCTGTTATATTAGCAGATCTCCTGCTACTACCTGGCAGTTGGCAACCCTACATAGACTCCAATTGGCAAAGTGGACATTTTCTCCAGGCGAACTGATCTCTATCGGCTGGAGATCAGTTGTAATAGCAGGAGATCTTCTGCTATTACCTGGAGGTTGGCAACCCTACGATAAATACACTAGCAAATTAAACATAATAGAGAGATTGCTGCTGTCAGAGCTACTGGGACCCTAAGGTTAAATCTAAGCTTGCTCAATTTCTCATTCCATATAACAGTGTGTGTGTGTGTGGGTTTAGTTCTGGTATTGGAGGGCTTCCATTAACAATTTCACGTTCAAAAAATACCAAACCTTCAATCCACATATGTCTCCTTTGTCAAACTTCAGTCATATTTTAGCAAAACTCTGTTGCCATAATTTTCTTTTTTATCTTACATGGTTCCAGTGTATATACTGATGTATACCTCGTTTATCTAGCCATACTAGCAATTTGTAATACCACCAGGATAATGTATGCATACCACGGTTGATGAAAAGGTACCACACAGTTTTCTAATACATTTTTGTTTGTTTGTTAAAAGGGATCTGAGGAGTTGAAGGGGGACTTTTTATACAGCACAGTAAAACCTAGCTGATGAATCAGTTTAATTAATTGATTAAAACCCTCTTGAACAATTACAAAAAGTGTTCCCTGTGGTTGGGTCAATAGATTTTTCTTAATTAAAAAAAATGCATACAAGTACTTAGCAAGGGAAATTTAAAGCACGGTTAGGCATGCTGAAAGATCAGCATGGAAATACATTAACTGAACAGGACAAAATAAAGAAAAGGTGGGAACAATACACTGAAGAACTATACAGAAGAGATGAAAGGATAAAAGATTTTTTCCAAGAAGAATCTTTTGAAGAAGAACCTACAGTTTTAGAAAGTGAAGTGAAAGCTGCATTGAGAGCAATCGGGAGAAACAAATCACCAGGAGCAGATGGGATATCAATAGAGCTATTCCAAGCCACAGAAATGGAGTCCATCAAAATCTTGACAAGAATATGCCAACAGATATGGAAAACAAAACAATGGCCCACAGACTGGAAACAATCCATTTACATTCCAATTCCCAAGAAAGGAGACATCAAAGATTGCAACAACTATCGGACCATTGCATTAATTTCTCATGCAAGTAAAGTGATGCTCAAAATCTTACAGCAAAGGCTGTTACCTTACATGGAACGAGAAATGCCTGATGTTCAAGCTGGTTTCAGAAAAGGAAGAGGCACTAGAGATCATATTGCAAATATACGCTGGTTACTGGAGCGTACAAGAGAATTTCAAAGAAAATCAGCTTGTGTTTCATAGATTACAGCAAAGCTTTTGACTGTGTGGATCATGAAAAGCTATGGCTGGTTTTAAAGGAAATGGGTGTGCCACTACATCTGATCGTTTTGATGCGCAACCTGTACTCTGGACAAGAGGCCTCAGTTAGAACAGAATATGGAGAAACGGAATGGTTGCCAATTGGCAAAGGTGTCAGACAAGGATGTATTTTATCTCCCTATCTCTTCAATCTATATGCAGAACATATAATTAGGAAAGCTGGATTAGATTTAGATGAAGGTGGAGTGAAAATTGGAGGGAGGAACATTAATAATTTGAGATATGCTGATGACACTACATTATTGGCAGAAAATAGTGAAGATTTGAAACAACTATTGCTGAAAGTTAAAAGAGAAAGTGCCAAAGCAGGACTACAGCTGAACATCAAGAAAACAAAAGTAATGACTACAGGAGAATTACACAACTTTAAGGTTGACAATGAGGAAATTGAAATTGTTCAAGACTTTCTATTCCTTGGCTCCACCATCAACCAAAAGGGAGACTGCAGCCAAGAAATTAGAAGGAGATTGAGAGTGGGAAGGGCAGCCATGAAGGAGCTAGAAAAGATTTTGAAGTGTAAGGATGTGACTCTGGCCACCAAGACTAGATTAATTCATGCCATCATATTCCCTATTACTATGTATGGGTGTGAAAGCTGGACAGTGAAGAAAGCTGATAGGAAGAAAATAGATTCCTTTGAAATGTGGTGTTGGAGGAGAGTGTTACGGATTCCGTGGATGGCCAAAAAAACAAATCAGTGGGTTATAGATCAAATCAAGCCTGAATTGACCCTAGAAGCTAAAATGACTCAACTGAGGCTGTCGTATTTTGGTCACGTCATGAGACGACAAGAGTCACTGGAAAAGACCGTCATGATAGGAAAAGTTGAGGGCAGCAGGAAAAGAGGAAGACCCAACAAGAGATGGATTGACTCAATAAAGGAAGCCACAGCCTTCAATTTGCAAGATCTGAGCAAGGCTGTCAAAGATCGGACATTTTGGAGGACTTTCATTCATAGGGTCGCCATGAGTCGGAAGCGACTTGACGGCACTTAACACACACACACTTAGCAATTTAATGGCGGGAGCAGCTGCCATCTTGAAAGAGGCTGTCCTGCTCCTTTCTTGTGTAGGCAATGCTTCTTGAAAGATGGAGTCTGCCGCACCATGCGCATGCATCATGTTTGTGCAAGACCAAACAATGATTCTGCCCACCCCCAGTGAGAACGATTGTTTTGTTCTTCCGCAAGACCACGACAACTAAACTGACTATTTGATCGATGTTAAAACTGGCACACTTTAACTGAGATGTCTTTTGAATCATGTGAAAAGTGGCAGAGCAATGCTGGAGGACAAGTTACTTTCTCTGCCGGCCTTTGGACATGACCTGAAATTCTTATAGGAATGGATCTACATAGAAACAAAACATCCATCAGTCAAAACTGTCCTACCTTGTACTCCTCGGCAGCTTCCTCCACAGGGACCGTGGTGTGGCCCTTGTGCTCCTTGGCTTTGTCACACAACAAGCAGATGGAGGCTTGATCTTCCTTACAGAAGATTTGCAGGGGCTCATTGTGAATCTCACACACTCCCCTCTTTCTTCCTGCTTGCCTTTTCTCTGCCAGCTTCCTGACATGTTCTGTAACGTTTGCCACTTGCCAGTTTGGCCTGAAGCTCCCTTGCCGAAAAGTTTGATCACACTGAGGGCAGGAAACAGCAGTAGCAGACTCTCCCCAGTAGTTGGTGATGCAGGCTTTGCAAAAATTGTGCCCACAGTCTAGGATCACTGGATTGTCAAAGTATTTTAGGCAGAGAGGGCAAGTACTTTGCTTTTCGAGCTCCTGGAGGGTAGCCCCAGTTGCCATTCTCTGTCTCTTTTTGTTGCTTAATAATGGCCTTGTTGTTTCTGACTTCAAGTCGTAACCGGGTGTTTCCTTCCCGGAGCTGTCTCAGGATGGGGGAGGATCCTTTCTGAACGGAAACCAAAAATATGTATTCATCTACCTAGACCTTCGTGCAACAGAGATGTTCACAAGGCAGCTTGAATGCAACAGAAAACAATCTTAACAAACCATAGCAGACACACCACAAACGTTAAACCGTTTAGTATAGAAGAATGTAATTGTTATGTGTGCAGCGGGAAGCTGGAAACATGTTGAGCTTGGAGCCTCTCCAGGCAGCTGCGCTTCTGTGTCCCGATTGGCTGTATGGGTTTGCAGCCGCCCAATCACGGACTTGGGGGGCGTGGTCCCAAGCAGCTGAGCGGGCATATGGGGCTATGGCTCAGTGGTAGAGCATCTGCTTGGCATGCACAAGGTCCCAACTTCAATCCCCGGCATCTCCAGTTAAAGGAATCAGGCAAGTAGGTGATGTGAAAGACCTCTGCCTGAGACCCTGGAGAGCCGCTGCCAGACTGAGTAGACAATACTGACTTTGATGGACCAAGGGTCTGGTTCAATATAAGGCAGCTTCATGTGCTCATATAAGCAGGGGTTTGTTGCACAGTTCTCTAGTTCTGTTCCTGTTCACCTAATAAAGCAGTTGCTGTTGGAACTCCATCTCCGGTCTTGCGTTGTGTTTCCTTCCTGGAGCTGCCTCAGGATGGGGGAGGATCCTCTGTGAACTGAAACCAACCACGTTTATTCATCTGCCTAGAACACCGTTCAACAGAGATGTGCACAAGGGAGTCTGAAATGCCATAAAAACAAACAATAATATACATACCATAGGGTTGCCAGGTCCCTCTTCGCCACCAGTGGGAGGTTTTAGGGGCGGAGCCTGAGGAGGGTGGGGTTTGGGGAGGGGAGGGACATCAATGCCATAGAGTCCAATTGCCAAAGCGACCATTTTCACCTGGGGAACTGTTCTGTATCAGCTGGAAATCAGTTGTAATAGCAGGAGATCTCCTGCTACCACCTGGAGGTTGGCAACCCTAACATACCATGAATGTAAAACTATTCAATATAAAACTGCAATTACCACTAAAATAAGCCATCAAGATTTTCTTCCAGCTGATCCACAAATTCCAAAACAGAACACAACCAAATCGATCAGGGGAGCAAATTTAGGGCTACTACCACAAAGGCCCTTCTCCTAATGGGAACCAGCGTCAAATTCCAAGAGGAGAGGTCCTGAAGCAGAGATTTATAGGAACATCTCAAAACCCAGTAGGAAGGTTCATATGAGAACAGGTCACTGTGGCATAATAAGGAGGGTACTTGGAAACCTATACTTCACTTTGACACCATCCCTTTCCTAGGATGGATAGCAGGATATAATAGGCTTTGTTCTGTGAACTGCCTAATCTTGCCTATGCATGCTTAATAGGATTGCCAACCTCCAGCTGGTGGCAGGCGATCTCCTGCTATTACAACTAATCTCCAGCCGATAGAGATCAGTTCCCCTAGAGAAAATGGCCACTTTGGCAATTGAACTCTATGGCATTGAAATCCCAAACCCTGCCATCCTCAAGCTCTGCCCCAAAAACCTCCCGCTGGCGGCAAACAGGGACCTGTCAACCCTAATGGTTAAGCCCACATGCACATGGATAAACTGGAGTCTAAATTGTGTTGATAAACTGGCTGTACTATTTTTAACTTGTGTACTGTTTTTATCCTGCTGGTTTCTATGCATTTGCGACTTCTTGTTGCTTTGCTTAGTGCCTTGGGTCCAAAGAGAAGGTAGTATGTCCACGGCACCTGCTTTGGATTGCAACTAGGATGTGCATGGATAAGTGGTTTCAGCCTCCCCCCACACCATTTCCCTGACTTGAAACAATCATGTGAGGGAGGATTGCCAGGTCCCTCTTCGCCACCGGAGGGAGGGCTTTGGGGTGGAGCCTAAAGAGGGACTTCAATGCCATAGAGTCCAATTGCCAAAGCGGTGATTTTCTCCTGGTGAACTGATCTCTATCGGCTGGTGATCAGTTGTAATAGCAGGACATCTCCAGCTAGTACCTGGATGTTGGCAACGCTATGTGAGGGTGCTATTTGGCCTGCTGAGAAAACCCAAAAGTGTACATGTGGATTTAGGGGGGTCAGATAGCACACTCCAGAAATCTTGGAGGTTGAGAAAGCAACACAGAAGGGAAAGCTGAAGCCAACGCACAAGAGTACATATCCCTCTGAATGAGAGAGGACTGGAGACTTCTGGTATCTTTGCATTATTTATCTCCGCTGGAGGATGCTGAGCATTGGAGACAGTTGTGCTGCTGTTGCACTAATGTGGAGCAAAACTGGAAGAGGGCAACGCTCTAGGATTTGCCCTGAATACTATGGTTAAACCCTTTTGAACAAATCCTAGAGTGTCATCCTGACACAATGACATCACTTCCAGTTTTGCACCAGAAGTGAAATCACATACGGGGGCGATGTGAGTGACCTCCCTATTTGTTTCTGACCATCCTGTGAAGCGGTGGCGGTGAATGGGGCCTGACCTCGAGAAGTCTCCTGCTACCTGGCCTGCTATATTTATTTGGTTTACAAAAATGCAAATTGAGCTTAAGTGAAGGAGGCAGTAATTCCTATGCGGCATCCCGTCCACAGAGTTCCTGTACCACAGGTAAGTGTGAGGAAGGGTAGCCGGTAGCATGGATGTGGGGGATGCCTGCCATTTTATGCTCTGCCTTGTCTAAATTGACCTGGTGGTGGGCCTGTAAACAAAAGGTGTGTGATGAGGAACAGACATGTTGAAAGCAAGCTGCATCCCAGTGGTAAGTAAGTAAGTTTATCTTCCACCTGCTCATACTGCTGCACAGAAGTGGCAACCATGTCACGAAGTGCCTCGTATCTTCTCTTTTTCACCTCTGGGCGACCTGCTTGTGCATTAAGGTAAAGGTCCCCTGTGCAAGCACCGGGTCATTCCTGACCCATGGGGTGACATCACATCCCGAAGTTTTCTAGGCAGACTTTGCTTACGGGGGTGGTTTGCCAGTGCCTTCCCCAGTCATCTTCCCTTTACCCCCAGCAAGCCAGGTACTCATTTGACCGACCTCGGAAGGATGGAAGGCTGAGTCCACCTTGAGCCGGCTACCTGAAATCAACTTCTGTTGGGATCGAACTCAGGTCGTGAGCAGAGCTTTTGACTGCAGTACTGCAGCTTACCACTCTGCTCCACGGGGCTCCTGCTTGTGCATTAGCCAATGTTAGTTTGTGGCAAGCCAGGTCCCTCTGCAGTCCATCAAATAGAAACCACACCCTGGGATGACTGCAGTGGAACAGGGAATTAAGAGTGTTGTGAAATCCTTCACAACAGTTAGTAGTTTTTGGTGACCATTCAAGGGCTGCATCATGATGATTCTACATTCTTTTAGGAAACTGAGGATCTCTATCTGCTGCACCCTCGATATATGTAGAAAAGAACTACGTGAGCATCTCATTATAGCGGTCTTCATCTGGAAATGTGGCGGCAAATAAGATGTTTGCTTCCAAACATATTGTGAATACGGAAATTTTTCTACTTTGAGTATTTTCCCCTGTGGGCTTCTTTCTGTGTGGGCTTTCTTCTATGTGGGCTTTTTTCCGTGTGGGCTTTCTTCTGTGTGGCCTTTTTTCTTGAGAGCATTTATGACTGTGGGTTTTTTTCTGTGAGCAATTTTCTTGTGGGCTTTTTTCTTGTACGTTTTTTTCATAGAACTGGTCAGCACACATGCCAGAGACTGAGCTAACTCCGAGCTTAGGGTTGCCAGGTCCCTCTTCGCCACTGGTGGGAGGTTTTTGAGGCGGAGTGGGGATGTACTAAACCAGCACTTCAGAGAGAACGTTGTATAGTTGTAGTACTTTTTCGGCATGTTAGCTTACTACATGCAAGGAAGTCTTTTTTTTTCCCATGGGGGGATTCAAAAATATGATTCCTCTTATCTTTACTCTGTGGGAAAGACCATAGCTGGGACAGCCTTGGATGGTAGTTTAGGAGAGGTTTTCCTGTTTTCTCCCAGCACTGTTTTATGTATTGTGTGTGTATGTGTGATTTTTAGTTGATAGGATTGTTGTAAAATAACACATTCAAAACTCTTTTGTTATTGGATGGTTATAATGACTAACCTGAAAGGTTCATTCAGGAGGTGGACATTGTACTTTTGAATGGCGTTTCCCCCGTGCTTGGCATGCGCCAGCTAGATTTGGGGTGTGCTATTGTGATTTTGGGAGCTAACTCACAGCCAAACATCAATGGCATTTAAATCAATTGGGAGGAGGCAGGAAAGGGTTAATCAAATTTGTTTAAATATTTTTTTCCCCTTTCTACATGGGACTTAGTTAAACCCCTTTTTTCTCTGTGTTGTTTGGGTAACCCCTTTTTTATTTGACAAAAGAAAAAAAGAAAGAAAACTGTTCCCGCTCCGAAGCTCATTGCAGTTTTAGCCATGCTGCTGCTGATGTGTCAGCAGAGATGAGGAAACGCCTGATCAAAGTCTGAAATCCGAGAAACGAAACTAAAGCTAGTCGTATTACACAAAGCGCTAGAAGCCATGGCAGATGAGAATCCAGTCCAGGGTCTCTGTGAGGAAACAACTTGTTCCATTTGCCTGGAATATTTCAAGGATCCAGTGATCATAGACTGTGGTCACATTTTTTGCCAAGCCTGTATCACTCGGTGCTGGGGGGAGTCTGAAGAAAACATTTCCTGCCCTCAGTGCAGAGAAACTTTCCAGCAAAGGAACTTCAAACCAGTCCGGCAACTGGCAAGTATTGTGGCAATAGCCAAGAAATTCAGCCTTCAGATAGCCAAAGGAGCAGAAGCGTTGGGGCAAGTCTGTGAGCGGCATCAGGAACCTCTCAAACTCTTCTGTAAAGATGATGAAACGCCCATCTGTGTGGTGTGCGACAAATCTAAGGAGCACTGCCAACACAAAGTCATTCCTAAAGAGGAGGCCTTTGAAGAGTATAAGGTAGGAAACTACAGCAGGAAAGAATGAGGGTTAATTTTGGTTTCTTCTTGAAGCACTGTTCATACAGTCATTGCTTTAAGTCATTCTGTGTATTACAAGATAAACGAGCAATGTTGGATTCATGTGTGTGTGTGTGTGTGTATGTGTTAAGTGCCGTCAAGTCGCTTCTGACTCATGGCGACCCTATGAATGAAAGTCCTCCAAAATGTCCTATCTTTGACAGCCTTGCTCAGATCTTGCAAATTGAAGGCTGTGGCTTCCTTTATTGAGTCAATCCGTCTCTTGTTGGGTCTTCCTCTTTTCCTGCTGCCCTCAACTTTTCCTAGCATGACTGTCTTTCCCAGTGGAAAATGCCTTCCGGAATTTTTAGAAACGTTTTTCACATATAATGCTTCTTCAGCCTGTATGATTGAAGTTTTAAGGCGCCAAACTAAGGGCTGCAGCTTTCCTTAGCAAAGTTCTTTTGGTCTCTAAGTTCCTTGAGGACTTTTCCATCTCTACCTACCTTCAACAAGGAATCAAGAAATCACTTAATCTTTAGAAAATTAAGCATCAAGATACGTACAAGTTCCAATGGACTATAAATGAGATTTTATATCTTTTAGAAGTCATTTACACTCAATTGATGAACTTTATGTTTTATGTTTATTTTGGTTTAGGTTGTTTATAAGCTTTTGTTTGCATTCCACTGCCATATTCACTGCATCATAATACACTTTTGATATTTTTGCATATAGGGTTGAGTACTGTTTCCTTTCCAACCGATTTGCCAAGATGTGGCTGGCAAGCCTAACAACTTTACTAACACGGCTGTCTTTACAGGGTCAAATTCAGACCAACTTAGAGTTTCTGAAGAACAAAAAAAGAGAAATGTTGTCTTCACAACAGAGTGGGGAAACTGAAAGCCAGACTCTTTTGGTAAGTACATGAATCAGCTCTGTAATATATATTGCCAGTGTGGTTCCAAGGAGGCAGCTATCAGTGAAAGGGCCACAGCCACGGGTGGTCTTAACAATGGAGTAGTCAGGGTCCTGCCCGGTGCCCTGTGATGGGGGTGTTGTGCCCTGACCACCACTATGACAGTCACTCTTGGCTCTCCCAGGGGGTTACCGCATTTTGTATTCCCAGTGATGTATTAAGAGTTTGAAAACGTCATAAAAAACATCGCTTTAAAAGGGTTTTTGGATACCACGGCTTATAAATGATTGGAAGACGTCTTCACAGCTAAAGGGGCCAAACAAAGTGCGAACAGTATTTTTTATAACGTTTTCAAACTCTTAATACATCGCTGGGAATACATAGAAAGTGCGGACAGTATTTTTTATAACGTTTTCAAACTCTTAATACATCGCTGGGAATACAAGTGCGGTAACCCCACCAGCCTACTTTTCCATCCCTGCCAATGATACCCCATAACTGGCAGAAAATAGCAAAGACTTGAAATGACTACTGGTGAAAGTTAAAACAGAAAGTGCCAAAGCAGGACTACAGCTTAATATCAAGAAGACAAAAGTAATGACAACTGAAGAATTACTCAACTTTGAGGCTGACGATGAGGAAATTGAAATTGTTCAAGACTTTCCATTCCTTGGCTCCGTCATGTAAGGATGTGTCATTGGGAACCAAGGTCAAGTTAATTCATGCCATAGCATGCCCTGTTACTATGTATGTGTGTTAAAGTTGGACAATGAAGGAAGCTGACAGGAAGAAAGTAGATTCCTTTGAAATGTGGTATTGGAGGAGAGCTTTACAGACACTGTTGACCTCCAGAAAGACAAATCAGTGGGTTCTAGATCAAATCAAGCCTGAACTGACCTTAGAAGCCAAAATGATTAAACTGAGGCTATTACACTTTGGTCACATTATGAGAAGACAAGACACACTGGAAAAGACAACAGTGCTAGGAAAAGTTGAAGGCAGCAAGAAAAGTGGAAGATAGATTCTATAAAGGAAGCCATGGCCCTCAGTTTGCAAGACCTGAGCAAGGCTGTTAACGATAGGACATTTGAAGGACCTTAATTCATAGGGTCGCCAATCAGTCGGAAGCGACTTGACGGCACTTAACACTTACATGGTATAGGTTGGACCTCAGGAGGCATAGTATTCTGCTCACCACCATGAATACGGTATCCAGGTCCCTCTTCACAACCCGCAGGAGGTTTTTGGGGCAGAGCCAGAGGAGGGAAGGGTTTGGGGAGGGGAGGGACTTCAATGCCATAGAGTCCAATTGCCAAAGCAGCCAAAGCAGCCATTTTCACCAGATTAACTGATCTCTGTCGGCTGGAGATCAGTTGTAATAGCAGATCTTCAGCTAGTACCTGGAAGTTGGCAACACTAACCATGAAAGACAACATTCACTATCAGATGGGTGTGCTGCTCTTCTGTTTGGAAAAGACTGGATAGATGTGTACTCCAGCGCATTTCAGGACACTGGCCTTTACAGAATAAAGCAGAACTTGTGGGAACTGAGACTGCTGGCAGAGCTAGGTTTGCACAGTGAACAGAATGGGAATGCTGCTTAGGAATAAGGAACTGCAACCTAGAGAGGAAAGAGTGGCGTTAGTATTCTATCTACCTAGAGTACCCTGGAGGGAGATTGTAGAGAGCACATTTTGCCCTCGTGGAGGTTACACAAAGGAGAAGGAAGAGACAGGAGGTTCAGCTGGAAGGAAAGGATGTGCCCTGAGGACAGCAATCTAGGGGCTTTGATGCATAGCTGTTTCACTCGCTGTCACCTCTCCGATGACCGGGTCTTTGTTTGGATTATGTTTGTTTGGATGTCTTTGGGTCTTTATTTGTTTGGATGACTACGGGTCTTTGTTTAGATTATGCATGCCACTTCCGACCCTCAGAGGTTGTCTTGCTCTCCCCCCCCTGCAATTCCCCCCCTTTTGCTCGTGTATTGAGGGACTGTTTTATCTCAAATTTGAAAACATGGGCAAAATGTGGGGAAATGCAGGGGGAGAGCAAGGTGACCTCTGAGGGTCGGAAACAGCATGCACAATCCAAACAAAGTCATTGGAGGGGTGACAGTGAGGGAAACAGCCATGCATAACAGACCGAGGTAAAGAAAGAGACAGCATCAGAGCAGACAACAGGAAGTATATACAGAATCTGGTCCTATCTATCTTTCTAGCTGTATTCCTCCCTCTGAAATACTGATGTGTTCCCTAATAGTAAGAGAAATTGCACAGTCCGTTCCCGCTAACAAAAACAAGGGACTTTTAAAAATGCATTTTTTTGGTACAAAATCTCACAGGTCATCCAGAGTGCTTTAGTAACTGGCTGTGTGAAACTGAATTTACCAAACATTGAAGCCAAAGTATCTTGTCACTGGCTGGGAAAAATATCACCCATTCCCCCCTTACCTCATACATTTTCTCATTGCAGGAGCAGACAGAGAGAGAGAGGCAGAAAATTGTGGCTGGATTTAAACAACTGCGCCAGTTTCTGGAAGAACAAGAGTGCCGCCTGCTGGCTGAACTCAAAGATCTGGACGATCTGATTAAAGGGAAGAGGAATGCCCATGTCGACAAACTTTTTGAGGAAATTTCCTCTGTAGACATCCTTATCAAGGAAATGGAGGCAAAACAGAAGCAGCCAACAAGTGAATTCCTGCAGGTTGGTGTTACTTGGAACAATCTGAGCTGTTCTCTAGGGAAGACTCCCCACAGCCACCCATATATTTTATTTGGCTACTGGATCCTTCAAGCCCTATACAAGTAGTAAGGATCATGATTGTCAAAGCTATAATTCTTAATACCCGGACAGGATGAACTTACACGATAATATTTTAGAAAAAAGGTCATTGGGAAGTGAAAAATCCCGGACATTTCCTTATGCACACTAGTGTGCCAGTGACTCTTGTCTTCTCATAATGTGATCAAAAAATGATAGCCTCAGTTTAGTCATTTTAGCTTCCAGGGTCAGTTCAGGCTTGATTTGATCTATAACCCATTGATTATTTTTTTTTTGCAGACCATGGTATCCGTAACACTCTTCTCCAACACCACAATTCAAAAGAATGTACTTTCTTCCTATCTCTTCTCTTTACACTGGTTATTATAATAATTCTCTTTGTCTCTGTGTGCGAGTCGCTGGAATGCTGCACTTAAACTTTTAATTCTGTTTCTGTCACCTTTTACTTTTGCTTCTCGTCTATCTTTAGCAATTTTAAGAGTTTCCTCAGTCATCCATCAAGGCTTTTCATTTCTTTTGGCTACAGGAATAGTCTTCGCACTCTCTTCCTTGATAATATCTCTAGTTTCCACCCATAGTTCTTCTGGTTTACATTTGCTTGAACTAAGTAATGCAAATCTGTTCTTTACATGGTCTTTAAACTCTTCAGGAATGTTGCTTAGATTGTATTTTGGCGCTATGAATGCTCTGGTATTTTTCTTCAGCTTTATCTTGATTATTGATATTAATAATTCATGATCTGTACCTCAGTCAGCTCCTGGTCTTGTTTTGGCTGAGAGAATAGAGCTTCTCCATCTTCTGCTTCCAATTATGTAATCTATTTGATTTCTATACTGGCCGTCTGGTGATGTCCATGTATACAATCTTCTGTTTGGTTGCCTGAAACATGTGTTTGCAATGACGAAATTGTTGTCTTCACAGAATTCTACGAGTCGTTCTCCTGCTTCATTCTGTGCTCCTAGCCCAAACCTGCCAACAACATTTGATTCTGCTTTGTTTCCTACTTTTGCATTCCAGTCACCTGTGATTAACAGCACATCTTGTTTAGGTGTGTGATCTATTTCTTCCTGAACACTTGCATAAGAACTTTCCGTTTCTTCCTCATCAGCATCTGTAGTTGGGGCATAAACCTGAATGATGCTTATGTTGATAGGCTTTCCCTGAAGTCTGACTGATATTATTCGGCCAGTCTTTGCATTATAGCTCCTGATTGCCTTTGCTACATCTTGCCTCACTATTAACGCAACTCCGTTTCTTCTGTTTTTGTCATTCCCTGAGTAAAACACTTTGTAATTTTCCGATTGAAAATGCCCTAATCCAATCCACTTTAGTTCACTTACTCCCAGGATTGAAATGTCCAAACGTTCCATTTCTAGTTTTACAATTCCAAGGATAAGTTTACAACTTCAAGGATAAGGATAAGCAGTGGCTATTAACCATGGTGACTAAAGGGAACCTCCACATTCAGAGACAGTCAACCTTGGAATCCTAGGGCCAGGAGCCAACATCAGGGGAAGGCCTCAGCCTCTATGCCCTGTTGTTGGACCTTCAGATGAACTGGTTGGCCATTGTGTGAGGCAGGATGCTGGACTAGATAAATTATTGGTCTGCTGGGATGTTGTTATGTTCTTATTTATTTAAGTGCATTTATATCTCAGTCTCAGTCACTAGGTTCCTGTAGCTGCTAATAAACAAATTCCAACCCTAAAATAACTATATCCCTCAAATATGTAGATATTAGCACCACAAAAGTCAAAACAGAAGACAGCAATAAATAAAACCAGTTCAGAGATATGAAATATGAAAAACAAAAGAAAGCATATATTCAATAAAAATGAAGGCAAGCTACCAGATATCTGAGCCATGTGAAATACTGGAGTTTCACTAAGATCAATGGAGCAATGCTAATCTACAATATTTAGAGAATGTAACCAGAGTATATTCTCACTAGGTATACCAACAGGGTACACGTGAGGGGATTGAGTAGACTGTGCAAAATTAATTCATTCTTCTTTTTCTCTCTCTTACCTCTAGGACATCAAAAACTTCTTGCAGAGGTATGTCACTTTGCTAACCTGGGAATGGAGGACCATATGTGAATGACTTGCTTCTCCATGGTCAGGCAGGAAACATTGGGATTAACCAATTGTTGCAGAAAATGTAGCCACATACACTATTTATTTATTTACAAAATGTATACTCTGCCTTTCTGCCCTCATCAGGGCAACCAAGGCGGCTCACAGACGAAAAATATACATAATAAAACATGATTTAAATACCATTAAACCAAACAAAAACACATCATTAAAACAATTAAAACCAACTTAAAATACACAGGCAAAACAATAAAATGTACATATATAAAACAACAATTAAGACATAGGGTATGAAGGAGGGATCACTGAGGGAATGCCAGATTTAAAAACACACATGTTGTCACTAGGGTTATGCAAAAAACAAACAAACAAACAAACAACCAAAAACAACAAAAACAAAAAACCTTTGGTAAATTTCGGGTTTGGGTTTATTAGGCCCTATTTTTTCCAGTTAACCCAAAATAAGCCGAATACCCATACTGGTAAATATGGGTATTCGGCTTTATTTCTGGGTTTCCCACCAAATTTCGGGTCCTTTATAGTCTATGGAATTTTTTTTGAAGCTCCTGTGGAGGCATTTTTGGAGGTAGAGTTCCCAACATTTCAGGGTAGCTTCAAGGGGCTCTCCTTGCATGAACTCAAAAGTTTGGTGAACATTGGGTCAGGGAGTCTTGAAGGGTTTCCCATGATACTTTGGAGAGGAAGCAGCCATTACAGAATATGAAAAGTAAGTACTTTTAAAATTCTCCTGGGAGCGATTTTTTGAGGTAGCGTCACCAGATTCGCAGTGTAGCTTCAAGGGACTCTCCTTGCATGAACCCCAAAGTTTGATGCTTCTCTATGGAGGAGGGGGCGATGCCTTTGGGCATTCAGCTGAAGCTGAAAAAAGCCAAATCCTATTCAGCTGATTCGGTGATTGGCTATCTGGCTTTGACTTTATTCCCAGTTTTAATATTTGGCCTTAATTAAACCCCAAAGAAGCCGAAAAGGCCTTTCTGGGTTTATTTTCGGTTCGGGTTAATCAATACGCACAACCCTAGTTGTCACCCACTACCTACTAAATCTTAGATTTCTGTAAGTTTTGATATTCTGCCAACCTACATAATTTAACATCAGGCATCAAATAGCTGCAGGAAGCCAGACTGGTGAAAAATGCACAGAAAGCAGGAGATCTCCCTCCCTCCCACCATGTTTCCCCTTGTCACTTCAGTGCGCACTGGGGAACATATTCCTCAAGATGCTGACATCAGGAGATATTAGCCTATTCTGCTTTCTGATTTTACCTTGGGTTCGATGCTCTATTGACTCACACTTTTCTAATCCGAGTTCCAAATTCAATATGCACTGGTGCTGGATGCCTGTCAGACTCAGGCGTCTATCCCTAGCATCCCAAAAAGCACACACACCAAGGCAGGTGATCCTAAGCAATGCTACTTTATTAGGAGCAAAAGACAGATTAAAGAAGCTGACTGCCTCACACGCAGGTGAGGATGCTAATGACTCTAGGTATGCAAGATACAACTTAAAAGCACTCTAGGCAGAGAAAGTAAAACAAAGTGAAGTAACCTCAAGATAATGGTTCCCAGGGAGGGAAGCCATAACATGGCACATCTGAGATAAGCAGGAGAAACAAAACTGTACACAGGATTTGCAAGCATGAGAACCAAACCTTGACAGGCAGCCAGACCCTGGCCTTGACAAGCAGACAGAACCTGGCCTACATAGGTTAAGGGCCCATACTCCAGTAGGTAGCCAGGGCCTGACAGTGCCTCTGTTTAACCACAAGTCTGCCATTCCATTTCCGTCCCAATGTAGATTTCCCCAGCAAAAAATGCGGAGAAGTGTGGGAGGGGTTTCAGCCACCCCTTCCTGAGTCTCTGCTGGTGCCCTCCTCCAGCTCATCCCCTTTACTCCCTATTGGCCGCCACTCTCCTAGTGACCTCTTGTGTACTGACCGCTGGTGCCCTCCCACAACTCATCCCCCCTTACTCGTGATTGGCTCTTGCCCTCCCACGTGTAAGATGTAAACTGCAAATGGATTATTTCATTTAATCGTATATTTAACACTCCTTTAATTTTTTTCTGGCATGTTAATTAAATTGATACAGCGATAAAAAGGGGATTAAAAAAGGTTTCTCCTAAATTCACAATTGCAAGCGAGGGCTGGAACATTCCCAAGTTTTCTTTTGGCTGGCAAAAATGTGCATACCAGTGTGAAGTGGGGGGGGGGGATTTTCTAACATCATTCCCAAGTTTACTTTTGACTGGCAAAAATATGCATCCTGGGATCAAAAACTGAAGCCGCTCGACAAAACCCACAGTGAACTTCTGCCAAAGCAATGTATCATCAAAATATCAATTAATCGATAATTCGATGTTTTGAATTTAAAAAAACTGCTTGGGGATGAGGGGGAAGCATGGGGGGAGGGTGAGAGGGGGGGAGGGAATGGAAGACGGAAATCGCCGCTATGGGCAGAAGCATTGCGCAGGGATTGCTGTGCTGGGAGGAGCTGGTATGGGGAGGAGAGAGTAGACGGGAGGTACTGGTGGGCGTGTTGGGGCGTGTTTTGTGAGAAAACGCGATGTGGCTTACACAAGGCTTCTACACACAATTTCCCAGTGTTGACACTAGACAAAATTCGGGAAGGTTAAATAAATCGTGTTAAGACAGGATCGGGGAAACGTGAGGAAACCCAGGAGTGCAGCCGAGTGGAGCTTTGAGGGACAGGGAAATAGTGCAGAAGCAAAATAAAGATCCGGGCAAGAACAGCGGTTAACTTGAGTTCAAGTGCCAATGCAGAAAAGGCCCTTGTGAGGACTATACTCCCCCAAAGCGCGTCAAGGCACAGCTCCTCAGACTCTGCCAAAAGAAGTAGGCTCCAGTGAACAACAGAGAGGAAGAGAAAAACATCACTTGACTCAGTGTCATTGCTCACTAGACAGAAGGTGGGACGGAGTGGAAAGAAGTTAAAAGAAAAGAACACAATAATGAATATGAATGGGTGCAAATGATGGATATAATGCAAGCGAGCCAAGCTTTTTAACTGAAAGGGAATAAAAATATTTTAACTTCTCTACTGGTATATGAACTGCTGAAACAGTAGGATCCCAAGTTCCAGGGATCTTGGGAAATGTTTTCTTGGAGCATCTGGGTAGTTTATACATCAGGTATCCAGTTCACCCCATGGCCCAAGACACTGAAGCCTGGGATGCTGTGGAGGAATAGAGGCCTTGTTGTAGCCACCACCATTACCAGTTAAGTTTGGGGAGGAAAGAAGGGGGACAGAGCTTAGAGGTTTGTGGAGACTGGGAGGCATGTAGTGGGGGTTGGTTATGGGGGATGTGTTTGGATCCCGTTACCCTCTCAATAGAGGGGCACATTTGGGAACATGGTCAAAAATTAGCTGTTTTTTTTTTTAAACCAAGTTGTATTAACATTTCCCTATGCAACAGTAGTTTACTCAACTCTGCAGACCTCCTGATTTTATTGGCCTGTACGTATTCCATGCATTCAGTGGAAGCCAGGCCAGGGATCCTGGAGGGTTTCCCCCACCCCCCCCCAATCTTCTGGGCATGGAGTAGGCGTCACTGGGGGTGTGGGGGGGGGGAGGTAGTTGTGAATTTCCTACATTGTGCAGGGGATTGGACTAGATGACCCTGGTGGTCCCTTCCAGCTTTATGATTCTGTGATTCTGTGAAGCTGTAGTCAGTAAATACATTTCATGTTGAATCAACAGTTTCATTTTGCATTTGATTTCTACTGCCATTTCATTCTCTTATCTAACCAACCTAGCCGAAGATGTAGGTTCTCTTCCATTTCAACCTTTTCCGTTTATAGCCTTTGTTCAGTTAATAGACTAACAGATGGACAGATAGCAAATACCTTTAGTTGCTTCTCCCTAGGTGTCAAAAGAAGAAATTTGTGAAGCTAGTAGCTTTTCCTCCCGGATTAAAGGAACAAATTAGGAAATTCTCCGAAATAAATCCTTTTCTGGATACCGTGATGAAGGAGTTCAAAGGTAACAAAAAGTCAATGTGGGATCTTTTTAAAGTGGTTTTTAATGTATTGCTAATCTAATCCAATCAACTCATTGCAGTTGAAATGTTCACTCACTCTTAGAGTAACCAAGGTCAGTTTACCTATAAATGCCCCCAATAAAAACAACAGTTGCAAAATGTATGGCTCCTCTCCTCCATCTTCCTCTTCTGATCTGCTGGCCTCTTCTATATTAAATCAAAAGAGTTTCCATCTAGACATTAGGAAGAATTTTCTAACACTTAGAGTGGTTCCTCAGTGGAACAGGCTTCCTCGGGAGGTGGTGAGCTCTCCTTTCTTGGAGGTTTTTAAGAAGAGGTGAGATGGCCATCTGTCAGCAATGCTGATTCTGTGACCTTAGGCAGATGATGAGAGGGAGGGCATCTCGGCCATCTTCTGGTCACTAGGGGTGTGGAGGGGGTAGGTAGTTGTGAATTTCCTGCATTGTGCAGGGGGTTGGACTTGATGGCCCTGGTGGTCCCTTCCAACTCTATGATTCTATGATTCTACCTATAGTAGATCAAACATAGGATCCTGTTTGCTTCTTGAACCTTTGTGTGTATGGTGGCGGTGGTGGGAATAAAAGTATCATGAATGGTATCAGGACAAAGTTTATTCCCTCACTGAAGTGGCCTGCATGGCATAAAAAAGGGTCTGTGCTTTTGTGTGGTTGCTCCCAGGATATGAATAGGTCCCCTGAGGAGTTGAAGTGGGCACTGTCCTTGGACAGCACTCCAGGGCTGTTTTATTCAGCAGAGCTTTTACTAGCTTGTTCTTATAGCTGGCACTTATCTCATTAGGTTTTGTTGCACTGGTGGGGGGATTAGGAGCCTTGTTGTTTGACATTTTAATGTTCTATTACAAGCAGCCTTGAACCAAAGGGAAGGAGGGATGTAAATATTTTAATACATAGATACATATATAGATATATATGGCTGAGAGGAGGTGATGACCAGAACTGAGAAATTCTCTGCAGTTGTCCTTCAATCCTGCTCTCCTCCCCAATGTTATGGTTGAATATTTACTAAGGCTACAAGCTCTGGATTGAGATGTTCCTGGAGATTTGGCAGTGAAACCTGGGGAAGGTGAGGGTTTTTTTGGGCGGGGGGCTCAGAAGGATGTAATCCCATAGAGTCCATTCTCCAAAGAAGTTAGTGTGGTGTAGTGGTTAAGAGCGGTGTACTCTAAACTGGAGAGCTGGGTTTGATTCCCCACTCCTCCGCATGAAGTCAGCTAGATGACCTTGGGTGAGTCACAGTTCTTTCCAAACTCAGACCCACCTACCTCACAGGGTGTCTGTTGTAGGGAGAGGAAGGGAAGGTGATTGTATGCCGATTTGAGACTCCTTAAATGGTAGAGAAAGTTGGCATGTAAAAACCTATTCCTCTTCTTCATCATCCAGGGGAACTGATTTCTGTAGTTGGGGATCATTTATAATTCTGGGGTATCTCCAGGTCCTACCTGGATGTTGGTAACTGTAGTAATGACCTTAAATAGCACTATAAAAAGGGCACTGTTTTAAACATTCCCAAATGCTTGAAGTTATCCTTAAAACCTGTAACTGTCAGTATGAACTTAATTCTGTTCTGTTTCAGATGCTGTGCTTGCTGGACCTCAGGCAAAGAAAGGTAAATGTCTAGACTTGGTTGGAATGATTCTGTCAGCAATGCTGATTCTATGACTTTAGGCAGATGATGAGGGAGGGCATCTTGGCCATCTTCTGGGCAAGGAGTAAGGGTCACTGGGGGTGTGGGGGGGGAGGTAGTTGTGAATTTCCTGTATTGTGCAGGGGGTTGGACTGGATGACCCTGGTGGTCCCTTCCAACTCTATGGTTCTATGATTTACAAGTAATATTGGCAGAGAGTAGTCCAATTGACTGTTGGGGGAACTCATTCTAAAAACCATTTCCTAAATTGTAAATCTTGTAATAACAGTACTTGGTATTTATGTGACTGATGCCAATTAAAAACAGCAACAACCAGACAGCATTATTCCCTAAGAAAAGTTGGACAAAACAAACATGTTATCCAGTGAGCTAGAGGAGCTTCACTCATGCCCACTGCAAAAATGTGCCAGGCCAGAACTTGTAGATGGTTACTTGAGGCTAACTTGAAAGGGACCTTACTGCCCTGTCCTCCCTTTGGACACTTTCATTTCAAGCCTGGCCAGCAAAAGATGCTGACATGGAAGTAGAGAAGCAGAATTGTTCACATACTCTACAAGAAAAGGTGTGGGGGGAAGGGGGGTTGAAAAGGGTTTATGTATAAAGAGGCTTTCTAAACTCAGACCCACCTACCTCACAGGGTGTCTGTTGTAGGGAGAGGAAGGGAAGGTGATTGTATGCCGATTTGAGACTCCTTAAATGGTAGAGAAAGTTGGCATGTAAAAACCTACTCCTCTTCTTCATCATCCAGGGGAACTGATTTCTGTAGTTGGAGATCATTTATAATTCTGGGGTATCTCCAGGTCCTACCTGGATGTTGGTAACTGTAGTAATGATCTTAAATAGCACTATAAAAAGGGTACTGTTTTAAACATTCCCAAATGCTTGAAGTTATCCTTAAAACCTGTAACTGTCAGTATGAACTTAATTCTGTTCTGTTTCAGATGCTGTGCTTGCTGGACCTCAGGCAAAGAAAGGTAAATGTCTAGACTTGGTTGGAATGATTCTGTCAGCAATGCTGATTCTATGACCTTAGGCAGATGATGAGGGAGGGCATCTTGGCCATCTTCTGGGCAAGGAGTAAGGGTCACTGGGGGTGTGGGGGGGAGGTAGTTGTGAATTTCCTGTATTGTGCAGGGAGTTGGACTGGATGACCCTGGTGGTCCCTTCCAACTCTATGGTTCTATGATTTACAAGTAATATTGGCAGAGAGTAGTCCAATTGACTGTTGGGGGAACTCATTCTAAAAACCATTTCCTAAATTGTAAATCTTGTAATAACAGTACTTGGTATTTATGTGACTGATGCCAATTAAAAACAGCAACAACCAGACAGCATTAACTCCCTAAGAAAAGTTGGACAAAACAAACATGTTACCCAGTGAGCTAGAGGAGCTTCACTCATGCCCACTGCAAAAATGTGCCAGGCCAGAACTTGTAGATGGTTACTTGAGGCTAACTTGAAAGGGACCTTACTGCCCTGTCCTCCCTTTGGACACTTCCATTTCAAGCCTGGCCAGCAAAAGATGCTGACATGGAAGTAGAGAAGCAGAATTGTTCACATACTCTACAAGAAAAAGTGTGTGTGTGGGGGGAAGGGGGGTTGAGAAGGGTTTATGTATAAAGAGGCTTGTTGCTGTTTTTTTGTAAATTTGACTATGTAGTGACCATCCATCAGACTCTTGGCACATTATTGAATTGAGGGGGGAAAGAAGCTAGAGGCCACTTTCTTCAGGTTGTTGGAATAACTTGTGTTATGAATTTGTTGGAATGTCGCTGCCTTGTCAGTGGCCCCAAATGCAGTACACCACTTTGTGATTTCTACCAACTCACTGTGATTTCTACTGTGACTGACTGGTAAAGGTGGGACTGGTGGGGTATGTGACAGAAATCATAACACCTTACTAAGGTCAAGAGCACCATCTAGAGGAGGGGTGTTGATCTCATAAAATAGAATCATAAAATCATAGAATTAGAGTTGGAAGGGACCACCAGGGTCATCTAGTCCAACCCCCTGCACAATGCAGGAAATTCACAACTACCTCCCCCCCCACACCCCCAGTGACCAGAAGATGGCCAAGAAGCCCTCCCTCTCATCACCTGCCTAAGGTCACAGAATCAGCATTGCTGACAGATGGCCATCTAACCTTTTCTTAAAAACCTCTAGGGAAGGAGAGCTTACCACCTCCCGAGGAAGCCTGTTCCATGGAGGAACTGTTTGGCAGATCGCACCCAAATAGTGCTTGTTAATGGTTCCTCATCCACTTTGAGAGAAGTGACTAGTGGAGCTCCTCAGGGATATGAATTGGACCCTGTGTTGTTCAATATCTTTATACATTATTTGGATGAAGGAATGGAAGGGATATTTATTAAATTTGCAGATGATACTAAATCGGGAGGGGTAGCAAATATGGTAGAAGACAGAGCCAAGATACAGGATGATCTTGACAGGCTGGATAATTGGGTTCAAACTAATAAAATGCACTTCAACAAAGATAAATGTAAAGTTCTGCATTTAGGTAGGAAAAATCAAATGCATAATTATAGGATGGGGAAGACTTGTTTGAGCAGTAGTGTGTGTGAAAAGGATCTTGGGGTCTTAGTAGACCAAACACTGAACATGAGTCAGCAGTGTGATGCGGTAGCTAAAAAGGCAAATGCAGTCTTGGGCTGCATCAACAGAAGTATAGTGTCCAGATCACGTGAAGTGATGGTATCACTTTACTCCGCTCTGGTTAGACTTCAACTAGAGTACTGTGTTCAGTTTTGGGCACCACAATTTAAGAAAGATAAGCTGTAGATAAGCTGGAACGTGTCCAGAGGAGGGCAACAATGTTGGTGAGGGGTCTGGAGACCAAGTCTTATGAGGAAAGGTTGAAGGAGCTGGGTATGTTTAGCCTGAAGAGGAGAAGACTGAGAGGGGATATCACAACCATGTTCAAGTACTTGAAGGGCTGTCATATAGAGGAGGGTGCCGAGTTGTTTTCTGTTGCCCAAGAAGGCCGGACCAGAAGCAACGGGTTGAAATTAAGTCAAAAGAGTTTCTGTCTAGACATTAGGAAGAATTTTCTAACAGTTAGAGCGGTTCCTCAGTGGAACACGCTTCCTCGGGAGGTGGTAAGCTCTCCTTCCCTGGAGGTTTTTAAGAAGAGGTTAGATGGCCATCTGTCAGCAATGCTGATTCTGTGACCTTAGGCAGATGATGAGAGGGAGGGCATCTTGGCCATCTTCTGGTCACTAGGGGTGTGTGTGGGGGGGAGGTAGTTGTGAATTGTGCAGGGGGTTGGACTTGATGGCCCTGGTGGTCCCTTCCAACTCTATGATTCTATGATCCCTCAGAGCAAGAGATATGATTAGGCTTGCCTTGTTGCTGGGGGGATATAAATGCTTTATGTATTCCAGTAACACCCTGTCTACATGACAGAATTTATCTTGATTATGGCAGAGCAAGTGTGCTTTTTTGCTACAGTCTGGCAATCTCCTCTGCACTTAGGCTTTCAAGCAGGTGCCTTTCAAAACAACTAAGAGGAGACTGGGGATCAGATTGAGGGGTCTTAGTGATGGGAGGGGACAGGGATATTTGGCAGTCTGCATTGTGCCATGTCAACCCTCTGAGGCAAGCCCTGGCCTTCCCTCGTTTTGATATACCTTAAGGGCATCCGTTTGGCTTGATTTGGTGTTATAATCTATATCTCCCTTCCAAGAGCTGTAGCAATAACCACTTGCCTAGCTTTAGGGCAGGGGAGAAGGCAGTTTTCCAATACTATATTGCATTCTCATGAATCCTCATGCATCTTCCAGAGCTGCATAAATCTTGGGAACAGTTTGAGGCAGGTCCTGCTGCTGGCGCTTGCAAAACTTTTAATATGTTGACCCTTTCTTCTCTTTTGCAGCAAATGTCACTGGCAGTGGAACCTGTACAATTCCCACACTAGTTCTATGGAGTTCAAGTGGCTTTGGCCAGCAGAGCTCATCATATAGGAATTCCTCGCACGATCCCAACAACTTGTCTTGTTGGTCCTATGTCATGGGATTTGAGAGAATAAATTCAGGAAACTATTCCTGGGTAATTAATATAAAGGATGAAAAGTTCTGGGCTGTGGGAGTAGCCCTTGAGGATTTTCGGGGGGACATTGTGAGTTGTTTGGCCCCTGAGGAAGGGATTTGGGCTGTGGGGAAGTCAACTGACAACTGCTTGTATGCATTCAATTCTTCTGGGTCACAAAATATAGTATGTCCCTGGTCCAATAATTGGAGGCGTGCACGGCGCATTGGCCCTTGTAACACTACAACGATCCACGTGGACCTGAACTATGAACAAGACTCAGTGACATTTTCTAATGCTGCCGACAACAGTGTCATCTATATTTTTTACAATGCCTCTTTCTTCGGGGAGCAAATCTCCTCCTTCTTCTCTGTGGGAAAGTGAAATGTGGTGGCCATTCAGGATGTATGTAAGATGTGACGGCAGCATGCCCCAAGTCAGTTTTTGCTCTTTTTCATTATTTCTTTCTCCTGAGAGTCAGCTTTGGGAACAGCTGCTGGCTGAGTCATTCCTGTGAGATGAGAAGGCCCTGCTTTAGCAGAGAGTTCGCTGTGGTAGCTCTCCGGTTCCCACAACGATTCCGAGAGCCAAAGAGTGCACCAAAGAACCTTTGATTCTGAAGTCATAAGGTGTGTGTGTGTGTGGGGGGGGGGGTTCTTTGGCCCAGGGAATGAACTCTGAAAGAGCCCCTGTTTTCAGATATTTTCACTGAAGCTCTATAGTGGTATTAAGGTCAGGAGTGGGAGAGTTTAAAAATTAAATCCTTACTATTAAAAGAGATACCATTGGCCACAGCCCATTTATGCATGGGAGGTTTTGCCTTGGATTTGCTGCCCAATAGATGCACATTTTCCCCATCTGAATTCTCAAAATTCAAAAACAAGCCCCCATGCAGAGTTTTGAGAATTTGGATGGGGAAAATGTGCATCTAGAGAGCGGCAAATCCAAGTCAAAACCTTCCATGCATAAATGGCCCACATTGGGCTTTTGAAGGAGGAGGTCATGACTTCACAAAACATGATTTCCTGTAAACCAGGGGGAGTAAACCTATGCAAGGGCCCCTTCCAGCACCTATTTTATCATTATTGGGAGGGATGACATAAGAATGTAAGAAAAGCCATGCTGGATCAGACCAAGGCCCATCAAGTCCAGCAGTCTGTTCACACAGTGGCCAACCAGGTGCCTCTAGAAAGCCCACAAAGAAGACGACTGCAGCAGCATCCTGCCTGTGTTCCGCAGCACCTAATATAATAGGCATGCTCCTCTGATCCTGGAGAGAATAGGTATGCATCATGACTAGCAGCCATGGATAGCCCTCTCCTCCATGAACATGTCCAAAGTGCTGCTTAAAGCTACTAAAATGCTTTCCAACTGCTGATTCCATGGTCGCTGTATTTGAAATGACAACACCAGTAAATAAAGGCCTAAATACTAGGACTATATTGAAGAAACCTTGATTAATAAATGTTATGAGTCTTTGTAGAATCTGCATATATTTGCGTAGGCTTAAAATCTATTCGGAAAATATTTCTTGATGAATTATGAGTTTAAACTAATAAAATCAGCATGTATTTGCAGACTAAAACTGTCGGAAATACAAGCATTCTATAATATTATGACAGGACAGCTGGTCAGAAAGAGCTGTCAGTACCTGTCAGATCAAGAGGATCTGGGCTGATGTAATAGGCTGTAATGGCCTGCAGCAGCAGTGTAAACTGGAAGGAACCAGATATGGCCGGAAAGGTGATGCAACGCTGTGGGTGTAACAGCAGGTGGCCTGATAAGTATCTGGTGGTAATATGTATATAAGTGTGTAGCCTCTAAGGCTCAGTGTTGGGGTGTTATGCTGAAGACAAAGCCTTGGCTATGCTGGAGTATATGCTGAATGGAAGTGTATGCTGGACATTTGATACACTGTAAATAAACTAAGCACTTTTAGTAGCTGACGTCTGGTGGAATGTTGGACCAACTGATTAAACTCGCTGAACTCCGTGATAAAAACAACCTTTCTGGGAAAGACTTTGACCATTTATGATTGGGAAGTTTGCGTTGGGTTTGCCACTCAGCAGATACAATTTTCTGATCCTTATTCTCAAAACTCTATGCATTGGGGCTTTTTGCCCTGAAGAAATTCCAGAAGTACCTTGCAATCAGTTATGCATCCCCAGCAAAAATGTGGAGCTTCCTAGTTTCTGCCTTGAAAACACTGTTTTGTAATTGGCTGTAGCGTATTGTTTTGAAATATGTTACCAGCCCCACAGTGGGATTCTTTCATTCTTTCATTCTGAGTGGCCCTGATGTCTGAAAACTACCACTATAAAATTGATCCAGAAGGGAGGGGATGTTTACTCCCAGGCATGTTTTCTCAGAAGGAAGTCCCACTAAATCCCACATGGCTTACTTCCAAGGAGCACTGTAAAGTTTAAGAAGGAGAAATGGTGATTATAAACCAACCTTCCTGCATCAGAAGCACACTTCATGTGTATTTTAAAAGTTCCATTTTGTGTTTTAGGGTTGCCAGCTGGTCAAGAGAAAAAGTGTCCTGTCCCCTTTATAAAAGCATAATTTGTGGAAATGGGAAGCTGAAGGTTTTCATGGCATGGAGGCATCTATTTGGTGCAGATCAAACTGATATTAATGGTATCAGCTAGAGCAGTGGTCGGCAAACTCATTAGTCAACAGAGCCAAATATCAACAGTACAACGATTGAGATTTCTTTTGAGAGCCAAATTTCTTAAACTTAAACTAAATAGGTAGGTACACTGTTTATTAACTTAAACTTTAATTAAAGTTTTAAGTCTTAATTAAACTATAGGTACACTGAATAAAACTTGATATCATACTTAATAATGATCTTATTTACTGATAAAAATTAAATTGTAAGTAAGGTATCCATAAAATTAAATAATGACAATGACTGACAAACACTTAATGTGAACAATGGCCTTGCATCTCCCCGACCCCCACTGATTTCTCGGCGGCCGCCCTGGCACATCCCAGCCGCCTCGGCCTCCCACGCTCACCTCTCGGCCTCCTCCTCCTCGCTACCGCCGCCTGGGCTCTTTCCTTCCTTCCCTCCCCGGTCGGCCTGCCGTCTGCCCCTCCTCAGCGCCTCGGCCTCCGAGGAGGAGGAGGAAGAAGAGGAGGAGGAAGGCGGAGGGGTGTCCTCCTCCCTCCCCTCTCTCTGGCGTTCTCCAACGGCGGAAGGGAAGGGCAGGCCATGAGGGCGACACCCTGGAGCTTGCAGGTGAGGAAGGCGGGGGAGGGTGTGTGTGTGCTGGATCGGGGCCTCCCTCCCTCTCCCCGGTGCTCGGACCAACATGTTGCAAAGATCTGCCCCCCCCCAGGCGTGGCGGCGGCGGCTCTGGGCTGGCGGAAAGGCAGAAAACTTTTGCGGGACTTCTTCGTGTGCGCAGAGCCCGGCCGGGGCAGGGAAGGGACGCCAGGCTCTCCTCCACCGCGATGTGCAGCCTCGATCCTCCGCCCAAAGAAGCCAGCCCCCTCCGCACCCGGGGAAGGTGGCTTCTCTCGGGTGGGTGGCCGCGATCCTGCAGCCCAGAGCCACACTCAAGGGGCCAAAGAGCCGCATGTGGCTGTCGAGCCGCAGTTTGCCTACCCCTGAGCTAGAGGGACCCATTTAAAAGCTGGCAACACTATACTTCACACCTATCCACCAATATAGCAGGGAAGGGACTGAAAAGCAATTTTACTGGCGTGAGAGATTTTAGTTTACTTGTCTCCTAAAACCAAAATCCAGCACATATTTTTAGAGCCATTTTACATACTGTGCAGGGTAAGGTAATAAATAGTGCTGGTGTTTGTGGAGTGGAGTTAACTGACCAAACAGGACGGAGGGACAGTGTGGCAACCTGATTGGTTCTTTGCTAACTGTACTTAGAGAGTACAAGCATTTTCAGGCCTTCCACAGAGTACCATGCCTAGTGTGTGTGTGTGTGTGTGGGGGGGCTAGTTAAAAGTTATTTTTAAAGCCTTCAGGGGAAGAAAGTTATCCTGAGAGGGCTGAGCTGGTGACTGGAGGCAGCACAGCCTTTCTGTGCTGCCTCCATAGGAGGTTTCTGCCCCCCCCCCACTAAGGCTCTTTCCCGCAAAAAAACATGCAGCTGCTCCATAGGGTTGCGCGGGGATACGGCACTGCAGCCCCTTCCTGGCCTCCAAAGGACTTTCGTCCTTTAGGCTCAGGAATGGGCTGTGAGCCTATCACAGAACTGCTACAGAAAAGTTCCAGAACTAAACAAAGCCGAGCTGAAATCACTTTGTCTTCTTTAGGGAATTGTAGCAAAGTTGCAAAAAGTGACGGAGCAGGAGAAACTGCTGACCAGGGAGCGACTGGCCATTTATGCAGGGGAAATTTGTGCTGGGTTTGCCGCTCAGCTTTCTGATCTGAATTTTAAAAATTGTTATTCATGGTATCTTTTGCCCCAAAGATCTTCCTGGAGTATCTTGTCCTCAATTATTCACCCCCAGAGAAACACGGAGCTTCTGGATCCCGCCTCCCCGACAATGCTGTTTGTAATTGGCTGTAGTGTGTTCTTTGAAATAGGTCACCAGCCCCTCAGAAGGATTCTCGTGTTTGTAATTAACCATGTGGTCATTTTACAGCCAGAGCAGAGATGGGTCTGGAAAAACACCTCCTCCCCAACCAATTTGTTTCAGGCTAGCTCAAAGCAGAGAATCACACCCAGGACACAAGCCTTTTTTTGTCTGCCATATTCATTTCACCAATAAAAATATGAATCCATAAATAGAAATGAAGACAAGAGCAGCCAAGGAGAAAACCCAGCCCCCACCTCCCAGCCAGGGAATTAAGCACCAAAATACCTGAACTGGGGAGGGGGAAGCTCTGGGTTTCCCCCTTGGCTGCTCTTGTCTTCATTTATATTTATAGATTCATCGTTTTATCGTAAAATGAATATGGCAGACAAAAAAACCCCAACAGGTTTGTGTCCTGGGTGTGGTTCTCTGCATTGTTTGTTAAAATGCCACAGGGCTCAGTTAAAAAAAAGAATCCCTGAGACTGGGAGTGAACCCAGTCGGGCAGATTCCCCCGCCCACACACACACACACATGTTCTCTTAAAGGCGTAAAACCTTTTTTTTCATTTGCAAGTAATTGCTAATGAAAAAACTCAGCGGGGTTGGGCAGATGTGGAATGGGGGGCATGGAGTGCCATTTTACAGCCAGAGCAGAGCAGGACCCCCTCCTCATCAATTTGTTCTGGCTATCTCAAATTAGGGGTCTAACACTGCAAACTTTAAGGAACTCTGGCTGCTGAAACTGACCAGAAAGGTTGCATGTAAAATGGAGGGGGGGGGGACACCCAGATCCCTTCCGTGATCTAAAAACACACTACCAAAAATCACCATTCAGGGGAGAGGGGGTTTGAAGGGGAAGGGACAAGCAGGAATGGTGTGAAGAAAGAAACCCAAAATTAGCACTATTCACAGGAATTGCCTCGATTCACTTCGCTTTGGGGTCAAGGCAAAATTTAAATCTGTGATAAAAGAGGTTTCTGAAGCTGTGGGACAAGTGCGGGGTGGCCACGAAGTGACCCCTGAAGGAGGCAAAATGCATGAACAACTCAAAAAAAGCCATGGATCAGGTCCGCTGGGATCACGTGGCTAATAACCAAGCATAAATGGCCAGAGAGCAGCCACGGAAGCCTGATAGTAGTCCAATCTCGAGGCAAAGCCTACGGTGGAAACTGCAGGATTGAAGAGCCAAGGAGGTGAGATTCCCCACCCCCCATCACAACTATTTCTGTTTGCAGAAACTCAAAGCCACAGTACAGTCTAAACTTAAACTTGTGTTGGAGAAGTACAAAGGCCATTTGTGTGTGTGTGTGTGTGTGTGCGTGTGTCTATTGCTCTGCAACAGTCCTCTTAACCTATTGTAACAACAATAAATTCTATGGTTTGCCTGGATCCAAAGATAGAGGAGTATGCATTTGTTATTTGGGAATGCAATTACCTATGATATAAGCACACTAACCAACACTCAAGGAACATTCTTAAAACATGATCTATCCAATTTTTAGTACGAAGTGGTACAATCTAGAGCTGGGACAGACTGGGGTTGGTGGTTAGTTTAGGGGAGGCTTTTTATTTTCCCCCAGTACTGTTTTGCGTAATTTGCATGTGTGGTTGTTAGTACTGGAGGGAGACTGTAAAAACAACACATTGAAGCCTCTTGTGAGCATTTTGTCATAACAGCTCACCCAGGAGGCAGAAAATCTAGTTTCAAATGGACTTTGACCTGCATATGGTATGTTACAACTAGATAATTTGTGCAATTGGGATTTTTGGACTTAACACACAACCAAATGTCACGGGCATTTAAATCAATTGCAGGGAGAGTAGGAAAAGGTATGGTTAATCTAAAGTGGTTGGATCCAGTTCTTTTCTTCTGAATAAGACTTTATCTTCACTCTGACTTTTTGTCTCTGTGTTTTCCAGTATCCCCCCCCTCACTCCCTTCAGAACTATTTGAGCCAGTATGGTGTAGTGGTTAGGAGTGGTGGTTTGGAGTGGTGGAGTCTGATCTGGAAAACCGGGTTCGATTCCCCACCCCTCCACGTGAGCGGCGGAGGCTAACCTGGTGAACTGGATTTGTTCCCCCCCACTCCTACACACGAAGCCAGCTGGGTGACCCTGGGCAAGTCACAGCTCTGTTAGAGCTCTCTGAGCCCCATCTACCTCACAGGGTGTCTGTTGTGGGGAGGGGAAGGGAAGGTGATTGTAAACCGGTTTGAGTCTCTCTTAAGTGGTAGAGAAAGTCGGCATATAAAAACCAACTCTTCTTCTTCTACTACTGTGTGTGTGTTAAGTGCAGTCAAGTCGCTTCCGACTCATGGCGGACCTATGAATGAAATTCCTCCAAAATGTCCTCTCTTTGACAGCCTTGCTCAGATCCTGCAAACTGAAGGCTGTGGCTTCCTTTATTGAGTCCGTCCATCTCTTGTTGGGTCTTCCTCTTTTCCTGCTGCCCTCAACCTTTCCTAGCATGACTGTCTTTTCCAGTGACTCTTGTCATCTCATGACGTGACCAAAATACGACAGCCTCAGTTTAGTCATTTTTAGCTTCTATCTTCTACTACTAGTATAGTTTTAAACTGAGCTGTGGATTACATATTAGCAGAGACTGGGAAACGCCCAGTCAGTGGTTGAGATTAGAGAAATGAAACTAACATGTTTATTACACTTCACACAAGAGGAAGGAGCCATGGCAGAAGAGAGTCCAGTCCAGGGTCTCTGTGAGGAAACAACTTGTTCCATTTGCCTGGAATATTTCAAAGATCCAGTGATCATAGACTGCGGGCACATTTATTGCCATGCCTGTCTCACCGAGTACTGTGGGAAGTTTGGGACAGATGCTTCCTGCCCTCAGTGCAGAGAAACCGTCCAGCAGAAGAGCTTCAGGCCGAACCGGCAACTGGCAAGCATTGTAGAACTAGCCAAGAAGTTCAGTCTTCAGCTCCCATCAGAAATTCAGTCTTCATCCCGCATCGGAGGGGCGGAAGCGCCGGGGCAAGTTTGTGCACGGCATCAGGAGCCTCTGAAACTCTTCTGTGAAGATGACCAAGCGCCCATCTGTGTGGTGTGCGACAAATCGAAAGAGCACAGAGGACATAAGGTGATTCCTAAGGAGGAGGCGTTCGAAGAGTATAAGGTAGGACGCTGCAATGAATAAGGGAGAGAAGATTAATTTTGGCTCCTTCTCGAAGAGTTCTTTGAAGCTTCATTGCTGTACTAAGATTCTTCGGTACGTTAAAAGATAAACCGAAAGGTTGGACCAATGAAGTTGTTCCATGCAATTTTATTATTTATCTGCTTTATTTATATCCTGCAAAGCAGCTTGCATCGTCCTCTCCTCCATTTAGGCGCCTTAGGTAAATTATATTATTTATATGATTTTTTTGGAATAATTTTTTATTGTTTTTCATTTAATATAGTAACATGTAAGTAAACAAGCAATACTAAGATTATTATAAAACAATTAAAAACATGTAACATTAATAATAATAATAAAAAGAAAAGAAAAAATTGACTTCCCCCTCACTCTCTTCTATCGTAAAATAAATTGTATATTCCTTTGCTAACAATACTAATCCTCTTATATTTTGATTAACAAATCTATATTATCTAATTTTACAATTTTCATTCAAAACCTTGTTCATCTCTTGTTAAAATATGTTTATAAGGGATTAATTCAATTATTTATATGATTTTATAGGGCTATTTTAAAATGTTTTAATGCTTTTACTGATTTAATGGGACATTTATATTTTGTAAGTTGCTCTGAGCACAGTTCTGGCCAGGGAGAGCAGGGTAATAAGTGGACATAATAAATGAATAAAGTTTATCTTCGCAACACCCCTGTGAGATTGGTTAAGCTGAGAGCGTGTGACTAGCTCAAGGTCACCCAGCGAGCTTCCATGGCAGAGTGCGGATTTGAACCTGGGTCTCCCAGATCCTACACTCTAACCACTACACCACAAGTTCTTTTCCTCTCCCCCACTCAATTAAATAAGGCTATCAGATTGTTGAAATTATTTAGGCTTTTTTACCTGGCTTCCCCCCCTCCCCACTGGTGTTTTAAAGGGGCATACAGTAAATGACGTCCTATCCACTATGCCAGCTCAGGTGAGGTCACATGTTTTAAGCCAAAGACTAGGCTTTTGTACCTGCAGCTGGAGGGAAATGGATCTTAAGGAGACAGTGGACACGTTTCTAGAATCGCTATCATTTGTTCTCAATTTTCTTGGGGGTGGGTGGGGGGTAGCTTTCTTTGTAGCTGGGTGTCTTCTGAATGCTTGCATGTGTAGCTGCCTGGCTTGGTGAAGAATGGCCTTCCCCCTTCCTCTCCGGCTGTTTTGGCTCTGAAAAATGGTGCGGGGGGGCAGGAGCCCTTTTTCTTCTGTACTGAGGTCCCGATTCTTTTACACCATGGTTCTTTTACACAGGAGTTGCCACAGTTCTGCAAGCTGCAGAAGGGTTGGCAATTTGTATAAACTGTGACATGTACTTTGGCCTGCAGTGCGGTGTTTTAGATTTCGAACTCTGGTTCATTCAGTCAGTTCAGTCTACTCAAATGCAGTTTAGCTAACGTCTTCAGCATCAGTAATCTTTAAAAAGTTACAAGTCCACATCCAATCTTTAAACAACATTCAGAGCTAGGGCTGCCAACCTCCAGGAACTAGCTGGAGATCTCCTGCTATTTAAACTGATCTCCAGCCGATATTGATCAGTTCACCTGGAGAAAATGACCGCTTTGGCAATTGGACTCTATGGCATTGAAGTCCCTCCCCTCCCCAAACCCCGCCCTTTCTCTTTTTAAAAATAAACCCTGTTCTCCTGATTCTTAACCGATGAAAAAGGCCACAGGGCATGTCTGTCCTAACTCGAAACAAAGCTGTCCTACTTCCTTTTCTCTTTCTCAAGTATGCATTGTCCAAAACCTCTTGAACAATATGACCGTAGGGCCAAGTATGATGCTGTGTTAACCAGATTGAGGTTTCCTGTATACTGAGACTGAAGTGGTTCAGACTGCAAAGGAGTGCAGTAGTACAGGAAAATGAAGAATAGTCATTGTGAGATTATAGTGGGAGGGAGTTTTACATAGAGAGTCAAAATGAATGAAACCCCCTGCTCCTAAGATCGCCTATGTTCTTGGAGCTTTAAGCAAGTATTGCCCTTCCCATTTTTTCTGTGTATCTATGCAGCCATTACTAACGTTGTTCTCTTTACAGGGTAAAGTTCAGGACTATTTAGATTTTCTGAAGGAAGAAAGAGAAGCAATTCGGTCTTCTCAGCAAAATGGGGAAGTGGAAGGCCAGATTCTTCTGGTAGGTACCTCTTCTACTACTACTTTTTAAGAGCTTTAGAAAAGAGCAAGAGTCCAGTAGCACCTTAAAGACTAACAACATTTCTGGCAGGGTATGAGCTTTAATGAGTCACAGCTCTCTTTTTCAGATAAAGCTAGAATGTGAGGCCATCTGTTCTTAAGAATAAATTTAGACACCCAATGGCAATAGCAGGTAAATGACAATAGCAGGTAAATGACAATAGCTGGCATGATTGGATTAGGTGTGATATGCAGAGGGTTAGTAGGTGTGGAGAAATCAGCATTGGTGATCAGACAAGAGTCTCTCTTCAATCTAGGAGAATGCATTATCTTGAGCTTCATTATTAGTTGCAATTCAGCAGTGTCTCTTTCTAATCTCCCTTTGAAATCCCTTCTTAAGAGAACTGCTACTCTTAATCAGCAACTGAATGTCCTGGAAGGTTAAAACTCACTTGTTTCTGAATGTTGTGGTTTCTGATGTCAGACTTATATCTATTTAATCTTTGTCGCAGGGACTGGTCTGTTTGTCCAATGTAGAGGGTGGAAGGGCATTGTTGGTATGTAATGGCATAAGTCACATTAACAGATGAGCAGGAGTATGAACCTGAGAGTATGACTGATGTTGCTGGGCCCAGTGATGGCGTTACTAGGATTTATATGAGAGCAAAGTTGGCACCTTGGTTTGTTGCAGGCCTTGGTACCAGAGTCCATGCTACTGTTAAGTAGTTTATCATTGCAGGTGAGAAGTTGTTTTAGGTTAGCATGCTATCTGTAAGCAAGGGTCAGCCCCCCAGCGCCTTAGCAAGGGAAGTGTCACAATCCAGCATTGGTTATAGGTCGTTAATAATACATTGGACTGACTTGGGTGACGGCGTCTGTAGTTTAGGTTTTGCTGGCACCCCAGGCTCAAGTGAGGACAGCAGAGTCAGCACAGTTTGAATCAGTGCTATCTACATTTATTTACAGGTGCAAAAATACATACCAGCAAGTTCTGGCTTTCTCCGACAAAGTGCTTTGCCAGACACTATATTTGTAGCAGAGCTAACACATACAGTCTTTGTACAGCTATATACAATTCTGCCCAGTCTTTTAACCAATCAACTGGCAGTTGCTGAGTCATCATTTAGTACCTGTCCAGGCCAGTTCTGACTACATCTTTCTTACAGTCATGTAACTGCAGCTGTCATTAAACTGTCAAGTAGATTATTTCCATCTCCTTACTGTCTGCAGTCTTTCTGTACATACTGACATTGGGTTGTGAGCTGTATGTGACCACCACAGGTGTTTTATTGTCATTTTCTTTGGGCTTGTCTTGTAGCAAGCTGTGCCTGGGTATCATTCTGGCCGTCCCAGTCCTTTCTTACCATATCAGCAGGATATAGTAGTTGCAAAAATGCTTGCTGTAGGTCCTTCAAGTGAGTATCTCTGTCTGAGAGCTCGTTTATATACCTGTGTTGGGTTGTAAGGCACACTGGAGGAAGGTGGATAAACATTTTATATTGATTTTTTAAAAATTGTAGGCTGCCTTGAGAAGGACTTTGAAGAGGCAGTATAGAATATCCGAAATATATTGCAAGTGTCGTACCAAGGAGACAGGCCACAAATCAGTTGCACAGCTCAATTTGTCTACGCAGTGAATTCAACCCTTGACATTCCCAGCTCAGGTGGCCAAGCTGGGAAAGACAATCTGGCAGCAACTCTCAAACATCCCAGGCAATCAGAGCAGATAATACTGAGCTAGACAGGACAGTTATTTGACTCAGATAAGGCAGGTTCATATGTTCTTCCTGGTTTTTGGAGACATCGCTGCCATGAAAGACTGACAGAGCATTCCTGAGAGGAATGCCTACCTGCCCCCAAAAAACCCCATGCAACCGATACGCCAGCAAAAAGCTGGTGTATCTCAACTACAAAAAAGGAGCATCCCTGAGCTGAAATGGCTCAGGAGGCCGCCTAACATCGGTCCCAGCCCCCGGCCGGCACCGGAATGCCTCCCGGCTTGCTGTTGCAGCCTGTGCTGGCGCCGGCATTGTTGGCCCCTGCGCTGACGGAGGCCTTTGTTTGCCTCCTAAGGGCTTTGGGTGTGCCCACCGGCGCACCTCAGGAATGGGCTGTGAATCCAATAATCATATAGGATGGGTCGGACACATGATATATAATTACATTCTGTTGCCCACTAAGAAAATCAGTATTCTGGGTTGGATCCTGTGACCCATCAGCAGAAGGCAGTGATGGTTGTAGATCGTTACCACGTGGTAAAGATGTCTCCCCCAACAATAGTCCCACCTGACCCATGGTCACAAGACTGCGGTAGGGAGCAGGAAGGGGGTGAAGCCACCCTTCTTGCCTCTTCTGTCAGCAAAGCTGTGCTGATGGGAGGAGAGGGTGGTGTCACTCCTCCCCATGGCCTCCTGGTCCATGCAAGGCCTGCAACCCCAGGTATCAACATTCCCCAGCATCTGATGAAGTTGCTTATGGGGAGGAGAAATGCAGGAGAGAGAGAGCCCCTCAGTCCTTGGACACTCAGATTACAGAATCCAACCAATTATGTGTACCACGTGACGGGCTTGGACCAATTTTTGAGGACTGATTGAAAGTCACTGTCTTTGATGGACCAAGGGCCTGATTCAGAATAAGGCAATGTCATGTGTTCAATGATAGCAACAGAAATAAAACAAATCAAAAACCAACATTAGCTTCATGCAGTGAAAAACAGAGGACAGAGTCTGTATCAGCTCATCCCTGATTTCATCCTCTACCGCTTGCATCTGATTGCAGTAATGTCTACGGAGGAGAGACTCAGGGAGGAGAGAGTTGCGCCAGAGGGATTATAAATTTGCGGATCTTTCTTTTTAAAGATGTGCACTCCAGTGTTTTTCAGGACATTTGGCTTTCAAAGATTAAGCAGGCGGTGTGGGAGATGAAGATAGGAGTTCTTTCTGGATGCTTTTTTGGGGGTGGGTACAAGATTTCACAGTTTGTCCGGAGCAATTTGTTGGGGAATAGATAGCGAGATTCGTTACATGTCAGACTGACAAGGGTTAAAATTGATTGTATTGATGCTGACCAGTTCAAGAAGGTGATGTAATCTCCAATATGTCAATTAGCTATTGGTCAGCGAAGATCAGTTGTAAACATGTTGTTGGTCACGTAACCAGAATCTGCATATTACTGCTTTCTTCCTTTGTCTAAGAGAGAAAGCAGTACTCAGTTAGTTTTTTTATCTCAACCAGAGAGGATGGGGCAACTCTGTTTTTTAGAGATGCCATGTGCTTAAGTTTAGATTTCTGCCAGTTCTTTTCTGGCACGTTTAGGAAACTAGAGATGTAGTGAGGATTTATTATTTTAAACTCAAGTTTACCCTACCCTATTTTATAGTGAGTAAAGTTTTGTTTTTGCTAAGACAAAGGACTTTGTCTATTCATTATGTGCGTGTGCCTTAGTTGACTTTCACCAGCCATGATCATACGATCCATAATCCTCTGATAAAAGAATTTTCCTAACACAATTAAGTGATCTGTTGAAAGGAAAGTGAATACACCAAATCCGAAGTATCTTCCTACTGGCTAGGGAAGTGTCTGCCCTTCTCTCCCATCCACACACTTTCTCATTGTAGGAGCTGACAGAGGGAGAAAGGCAGAAAATTACAGCTGAATTTAAACAACTGCACCAGTTTCTGGAAGACCAAGAGCACCACGTGCTGGCTAAACTAAAAGATCTGGAAGATCTCATTAAGGACAAGAGGAAAGCCCACATTGACAAACTATGTGAGGAAATTTCTGCTGTAGATCTCCTTATCAAGGAAATGGAGGAGAAACAGAAGCAGCCGGCAAGTGAATTCCTGCAGGTAGGTGTTGGCTGGATCAGTCCAGGCAGTGTTCTAGGGCAGCGTTGTTCTTCCTTGACCCACCAATGCATTCTGTGGGGCAACTAGATCCTTGGAGATCTATAGGAGGAACAAGGATCACAATTTTTAAAGGCTTTAATTTTAAAATTGAGAAAGTATAAACTTAGCAATCTTTTAGATATAAGGTCCCTGGGAAGTGAAGAATTCCTGACATTGCTTACGCAGAGGGGAGTGCCACAGATTACCTATAGGAATAAGATTAAGCTTATGGAACATATTAGTATAAATATATGGTTCCCATTTAAGGGTTTCTTGGCTTGGTTCGTAGATTTTGATTCCTTGGGTGGGAATGGACCACAGCCAGATTCTTAGATCCTTCACTTCATTTTGGCACCATCCTGCTTGCTCTCTGACCATCTGTCTTCTCAAATGATGTGTGGATGAGTTCCTATCCTCCTTAGAAACTGTCAGGCCTTCCCTTCCTCTTGTTTATATAAACACGGCAAAGCAGGTGAGGGTAACGGCTGAGTAGGGTTTAGGGGCGGGGACATGGGGGGTGCTGCAATGTTGCACGTGTCATTACATCACTTCCAGGGAAACCCTGGAATCAATAGAGGCACAGGTCACAGCTATTGCCAAGGTGGCTTTTCCCCATCTCCACCAGGCTAGGCAGTTGGTTCCCTATCTCTCCTGCCCTGACCTAGCCACAGTGATCCATGTAACAGTTGCCTCCAGGTTAGATTACTGTAACTCGGTCTGTGTAGGGCTGCCCTCAAGATTGATCCGGGAACTCCAGCTGGAGCAGAATGCCGCAGCAAGGGTCCTTTACTGGGACCTTGCTGAAGGCACACGTTCAGCCAGTGCTTCAACAACTGCACTGGCCCCAGGTGGAGTACCGAATCAGGTTCAAGCTGCTGGTTTTAACATTAAAGCCCTAAATGGTCTGGGACCATCATATCTGTGGGACCGTCTCTCCCAGTATGCCCCCCAGAGAACTTTACTCTCTGCTACTAATAACAACTTACTGGTGGTCCCTGGCCCTAAAAGCATCTGCCTGTCTTCAAGAAGGGCCAGGGCTTTTTCAGCCACTTTACAGCACTTTGGGGGAGAAAGGTGGGGTACAGTGTTTTTTATAAATCAAATTCTGGCTACAGTTTGCAAAAAAGGATGGTCATTCTTGCTGTTGCTGCTGCTTCTCTTTTGACAGGAGGAAGACTTGCTCTTTCAGTATTCAAACTATAGTTAAATATCACAAATGTAGAAAGCTGCGAGGTTGGCAAGTGGAGCGAGGGGGTATACCTGTAGTATGAAACAGGTATACCACCTCGCTCCACAAACCAGAATACATCATATACTCAATAAAAATGAACCAGATTTCCTGGTGATTTCAAATACTGGAGTTTCATTAAGATTAGCGATTCCTGTTGTTACGAGTGAGGGCATTGGTATATACATCAATTCTATTTCTCTCTTTTCCTTCTAGGACCTCAGAAATGTTTTGCAACGGTAAGTGGCCAGCATGGTGTAGTGGTTAAGAGCGGTGGTTTGGAGCGGTGGAGTCTGATCTGGAGAAGCGGGTTTGATTCCCCACTCCTCCACATGAGCGGCTGAGGTGAACTAGATTTCTTTCCCCACTCCTGCACACGAAGCCAGCTGGGTGACCTTGGGCTAGTCACAGCTCTCTCAGCCTCACTCACCTCACAGGGTGTCTGTTGTGGGGAGGGGAAGGTGATTGTAAGCTGGTTTGAGTCTCCCTTAAGTGGTAGAGAAAGTCGGGATATAAAAACCAACTCTTCTTCTTCTTCTTAACCTGGGAAGTATAGGCTATATGTGAATGATTTGGTTGACTAAGCCGGGCAGGGAAACTATATCATTAATTTAGAGAACACGAAAATTTAGCCCCGGTTTTTCTGGACTCAGTCTTGGAGTTAGCAGCAATGATTGCTCCAGCAGGTAATCAACCTGACAACGAGTAAACAGGTAGAGTTGTCAAGTCTGGATTGGGAAATTCCTGGAAATCTGGGGGCATTCTTGGGGAATGGGGGAACTGGGGGAGCTCAGCAGGGATGTGATGCTGTAGAGCCCACTCTCCGGTGCTGCCATTTCCTCCAGGGGAACTGATCTCTGTAGTGTGGAGTTCAGTTGTAATTCTGGGGGAGCTCCAAGCCCTATCTAGAGGTTGGCAACTCTACGCCCAGGAGTGCAGACGCCCTCTCTCCCCACACAACTTTTTCCCTGGCATCTCAGAGCACCCTGGGAAAGTAGGTCCTTACAATTCCTGGCATCTTCCTCTTCCTCAGGGCTGCATTGCCCAGGGGGCATCAAAGCCTGGTACCTCAGACACTAGCAAAAGAATTTCAGTGTCTCTGGAGATTGGATAGAGGCAGAGAGATCTTCTGCCTGGATTTTGGCTGGCTGTTCACTTTCCTGTTTCACCAGTATGGCTAGGTTGGAGTTAGAGTTGCCAGGTCCCTCTTCACCACTGGTGGGAGGTTTTTTGGGGCGGAGCCTGAGGAGGGCGGGGTTTGGGGAGGGGAGGGACTTGAGTGCCATAGAGTCCAGTTGCCAAAGCAGCCATTTTCTCCACGTGAACTGATCTCTATCGGCTGGAGATCAGACGTAATAGCAGGAGATCTCTAGCTAGTACCTGGAGGTTGGCAACCCTAGCTGGAGCTGCAGCAGATACAGCACAGTAATTGCTGGCTAGTCCTGAACTGGGTTGGGGGGGGATGGGAGAGGAAGAAAAATAAAATATTTAAAAAATCATAATAATGACACTGAAAGGCTGCAGCAATTAAATGAACAACACTGTTGAAATGAACAAAAATAAAAATAATTACTCTTCTCTACTGGTATTTGAAATGTTGAAATAGTACCCCCCAAAGTGCCAGGGATCCTGGGAAATGTTGTTTTCTAGGACATCTGAGTAGTTTGTGCAAACATTAGCTGCCCTGCAAACTAAATGGCCAGGGATGCTTTGGAGGATGCTTGTAGCAAGCCCTCCCCATAGTGGTCATCAAGAAAGATGGGGGGGAAATGGGGTTTATGGGGTCTGGAGCGTGTTGGGGAATTAAGGCAATTACGTTTAAGAGATTTTAGAAAACATGCAAGTTAAAGAAGTCATTTTCGCTGTCTCCCTTAAAAGTCAGATATTAGTTGTCATTAGCTATCAGCAAGCTTTTTGCCACACATAGGCCAACTTTTCACAGATGATTTTGATGCTCTCTTGCCATGGAGCAAAAAAAAAAAAGCGATTTAAATTTTTTTTTTCATGGCTGCGATTTATCCTTGTCAATCCAGATGCAGTTTTGGTTTTTCATGGGAACAAAGCACACTGTATTCGACAACGGTTTGGTCTGTCCCCTTTGCTGGAGGCCTCCCCTTCCAACAAACTCATTGTTTATGCCCGCCCCCAACTCCGCCCAGCAGATTACCTCGTGCAGTTCACCTATGTGGGCATGGCCCCAGCACAAAAAACAAGCACCAGTCCCTCTGGTCTCCTACATTTTTCTTCCACCTTCGCTCTGTTCTGCTTTTGGAACAGTCAGATTCCAAAGGAGGGGGGGCAAGGGAGCGCTCTCTTCAAAGCTTCCCTCTATTTTCTATAAGTGTGGAACCCATTGCCCTTTAATGACAGGCAGGATTTGGGTGGGGGTGGAGGAATTGCATCCATGTGCCCCAGAGAAGTGTTTAGCTGAAAGTGGGAACCTAGCAGCTCCAACCTGTGCTGATTCAAGGCTTACTTCTGAGTAGACCAGGTGGGGATGCAAAGGATGCATGGGGGGAGAGGAAAGAAGGCCCCTGGCTTGCGCGTCGGCCCCGATCCGGACCCAGTGCATTGTGAGAGAGGAGAGAGGGCTCCTGGCTGGCATGTTGGTCCTGATCCAGCCTGTGTGCATGGGGTAGGGAGTGGAAAGAAGGCTCCTTGGGGATGAAGCGTTTTCCCCCCTCAAATTCGAAGCAGTCATGAAAAATCAAAAATTAGCAGCGTGGCAAAACAAAAGTGAAACTGCGGCAAACCTCCGTGAAAAAATGACCATACAGTAGCCCTAAAACTGCTACAAGAGAAGACACAGCTTGCTGTCATATTTACACAATGGCTAATCAATATAAGGGTTACTGTGTATATTTGTCCTGTAAGTATCTTCAGTAAATAATTCAGTAACTAATTCAATAAATAATAAGTTTTGCTCATCCGTTTAAATATTGGAATCTACGTAGAATTTACAGAAAATGACAGAGAAGAACAGAGAATGATGATTTTTGCCAAATGTCATGTCAAATATGGTAACTTGGTGGGAAAGATGGCCATGTATGCTTTTTCTGTCTATATAAGTCTTACTAGGACTGGAATGATTTGATAACTCCGAAATTGACTTCTCTGTGTATAGATATATTAAAATCTACTTTTGTTTAGAGGTTTCTCTCTGCATCTTGTTTGGGTAGCTGAACCTGGAAGCTAAATTCTCCTTCAGATGCACACAGGGAGAGTTGGTTGCAGTGGGTGTGTTTGGGTCCCATGACTCTCACAACCCCGGGAGTGCAATGAGGTGCAAAATTGGGACTGGGAGTCACAAAATTTGGCAAAATAACTGGGAAAAATGAGTCCCATTCCAAACTGAGCAAAGAAGAGTTTGCTGAACAGCGGGGACCTGATCTCATTGGCCTATGTATATTAGAGGTAGTGTGAGTTGTAGCGGATAAATATGTCTCAGATTGAATCAAAAGTTTCAGTTCTGTTTTGATTTCTGCCTTAATTCTGTTTCGTTGTCTGCCTTGACTGGCCCAAACGTTAAGTCTCCTTCTGTTCCCTCCTTTCCCCTTCATGTTCTCTGCTGAATTAAGACTAATGGATGGACAGAAAGCAAATAACTTTCAGTTTCTTCTCCCTAGATGTAACAAGGGGAAATTTGTGAACCCAGTAGCTTTTTCTCCTGAATTAAAGCAAGAAATCGAGAACTTCTTTAAAATGCATCCATTTCTGGACACTACGATGAAGGAATTCAAAGGTAACAATGTCAAGTGTGTGAACTTAAAAAAATGGTTTAAAGAAAGCTAATCCAATCCAACTGATCTATTGTAATTCAAATGTTCACTCTGTCTTAGGTTTGCTAGTTTGACAGCCGATTCTTGAGCCTTTCGGCAGCTGGGGACATGTGGCCAAGGTGCCCTTTCGGCTCCTCCAAAGTGGTTTCCCGGCTGCCGAAAGGCTTTAAAAAACCCTTTTTAAAATGGGTTTTTGAAGAAAATGGGACATTTCCCCATAGAAAACAACAAGGCTGTGCCAGGAAAAATCTGGCGCAGCAACATTATTGCTGGAGGGGGCCTTCCCAGGCTGAAGGGGCTTTGGAAGCTGACTACCATCAGCTCCATCCCCAGGAATGTCCCCTCATGCTGGCGCCGCATTTCTCTTCCAGGATTTAGGTCCCGGAGAGACTGCGGCTTTGGAGGAGTGGTGTGCAGCTCCGTGGTGCCCGGGCGCTGACGAAAGTGCCCCTGCCACAGTGATAAGAGAGCACTTACATTGGCGACGGGGCCACACCGCCTCCAAAGCACTTAGACCCATTTCTTAGGAACTGGCTGTGAGTTTACTATAAATGCAATAAAAACATGAGTTGCAGAATGTATGGCTCCTTCATTCCTCTTCTGGTCCGCTTACCTTTTCTTCTCCCTCCTTTGCCTGCTTTGCCTCCTGCGAGCCAAGCTAGACATTACAGTGGCCATGGGAAAAATTCAGCTCCATAATTTTTGTTAAGCATTGTCTGTAGAAGAGCCAAATTATTCAGATGCTATTGTACTTAGCTTAAAAAGCTCTTTACACGGTTTACAATCTAGAGCTGCTTCTCTAGCCAGTCCTCAGCAGAGGAAAGGCTTGAAAAAGATCTTTGACGAAGACAAAACAGAATCCCAAATAGAAATACATAATTGCCTTTTAGAGTACCAAAACTACCCACCCCTATTTATAAGGTGGCATTGACAGCCACAGAGAGCCAGCGTGATGTAGTGGTTAAGGTATCGGACCAGGACCTGGGAAACTCAGGTTCAAATCCCTGTTCATGTCGTGGAAGCTTGCTGGGTGTCCTTGGGCCAGTCACACACTCTCAACCCTGACCCTGGCTAGTAGTTGGATGGGAGACCTCCAAGGAATACCAGGGCTGTGACGGGGAGGCAGGCAATGGCAAACCACCTCAGAACGTCTCTTGCCTTGAAAACCCTACTGTGTCTCCATAAGTCATCTGTAACTTGATGGCAAAAAAATAAAAACCGGCAGCCACAGGTCAGACCCATGACCACTGTGACATCTAGTTTGGCAGTCCCTATATGACAGAGGTAGGTGGGGAGGGAAGAGCATGGAGCTTGGCTCTGCCTACCCACACAAGGGACCAGCATGATTCTTTGCTTCCCTCTGCTCTTTGGGATGTGTGTATATGTGTGTGTGTTCGTTTGTTCAGTGGTGGTGGATCTGCAAAAACTGCATGGATTGCCTTTGCCATTTGCATTCTTTTGGAAAACACAGTTGTCATTTTGCAGAGCTGCCTTTCCTCCTCCCCCCTCCCCTCGATTATTCCTCTTGGATGTGAGGGCGATCTGGCTGTGAAATCTGTCACTCCCTTGATCACCAGGGGATTATTCCTCTTTTCCGCAAAGCACAATTTCTTTCTTCCCCTTCTGTTGGGATCTTTTTGCAGCCTATGTTCCATTTCCTGTAATGGCATTTCCTGTAATGGCAGATATTCTCTACAGTGCTATCCCAGGCATGTTTTGTTTAGATGTAATTTGCATTTTATTCAGTGGGGCTTTCTCCCAGATCAACCTGTGTAGAATTACAGCCTTACAGTTCAATTGGGTACACACTTACCTGGGAATAAGTCCCACTGAATATAGTAGGACTTACATCCAATTAAGACACGCATAGCATTAAGTTGCAAGCCACTTCCTGAGCCATGTTGGGGGTGACAAAATGGACTACCATGGAAAGGGGCCACTGTGATCCTTTTTTCCAGTCCACCCTTGTGTGAATTAGCTTTAGGGTGTGTGTGGGGCAGGCACTGCACTGATTCCCCCACCCATCCACCTCTTTCAGTGATTCTGGGGCCCCGTCCCTGATTTGTATCCAGGGCCCCAGAATCAGTAAACCACCCCTGCTTACCTCTCTTACTTACAATAGATCAAACATGGGATATGTTTTCTACTAGAATCTGATGAGGGACCAAATAAAAGTACCAGGACAGAAAAAGCAAGATAAAATGAGGGCCTTCTTTCTGGTGGTGCTTCAACCCTCGAATCCCCCCAAAATAGCATGGTTAATTTAAATATTGTGTGTGTGTGTTAAGCACCATCAAGTTGCTTCCGACTCATGGTGTGAGTCAATGTTCTCCAAAATCTCCTATCATTAACAGCCTCGCTCAGGTCTTGCAAACTTAGGGCTGTGGCTTCCTTACAGAATCAATCCATCCCATGTTGGGTCCACCTCTTTTCCTGCTATCTTCAATTTTTCCTAGCATTATTGTCTTTTCCAGTGACTCTAGTCTTCTCATAATGTGACCAAAGTACGATAGCCTCCGTTTAGTCATTTTAGCTTCTAGGGTCAGTTCAGGCTTGATTTCATCTAGAATCCACTTATTTGTCTTTTCATGGTCCACAGTATCCGTAACACTCTCCTCCAACACCACATTTCAAAGGAATCTACTTTCTTCCTGTCAGCTTTCTTCGCTGTCCAACTTTCACACCCATACATAGTAATAGGGAGTACTTTGGCATGAATTAACCTGATCTTGGTTGCCAGTGACACATCCTTACACTGAAGAATCTTTTCTAGCTCCTTCATGGCTGCCCTTCCCATTGTCAATTATCTTTTATATTACTATAAAACTGGCACAGTTCTAAACAGTCCAAAATGCCTGAAATGATCCTTAGAACCCCTAAGAATACTCATGTTTCTGTCTTATTTTCTTTTCTAGACACGGTAAATGCTGGACCTGAGGCCAAGAAAGGTAAATATTCGGGCGTGGTGGGAAAGATTTTACAAGTAAGATTGTCAGGAATAGCGCTGTTGAATTTTAAAAAATTCGGTATAGTTCGGATTCGGCTGAATTCGGCCCGTTTAGATTCGGGATATGCCGAAGTCCGAACTCCCCCACTTCGGATCTGTGTAATTCCACAGGAAAAATTCGGCCGAATAAAGCCATTAAAAACACAACCGCGCCTTTCCGCGGCTCTGGGGGGGCATTTTTGGGGGTAGAGGTCCCAAACTTTCAGAGGAGCTTCAAAGGACCCTTCTTGCCAGACCCCCCAAGTTTTGTAAAGATTGGGTCAGGGGGGGCTGAGATATGGGCCCCGAAAGGGGTCCCCCCACCCTTAATGTGTATCTCTGAGCAGAGCTTGCTGCCCACGCACAAAGCTCCCATCCCCGACAAACAGCTGATGAGAGCAAGGGCTGGGCAGGTGCTAAGAACTTTGCAAAGCAACACAACTGCAAAGCAACACCTTTTCAAACATGCAAAGGGCGGGGCAGGTGTGAAGAATTTTGCAAAACAATACAACTGTAAAGCAACACAAGCACGCAATGCAACACCTTTGCAACAGTGCAAAGCAACACCTGACACCTGGGAGTTTGCATACCATGGAAAGGGACAGAGGCAGCTAGCTATGCATAATGAGCAGGAGGGGGTGGAATTTCTCCTTTTGCATTGGACTTGGGACCAGGCAGATGCATTCTTTAAGTCACCATTTGAAAACCAGTTTTGAGCAACCATCAAAATAACCTAACTGATCTTATGAATGAGGAAAAACCTGAAGACATAAAAATGAAGCCCCCACTCAAACCAGGGAGAGAGAGACTGGAGGGGGAACACACACCCCAGGCAGAACCGGCAAAAGCCCCCTTTGGCTTCCCCCCCCACCCACAGAAACTGCTCCCTCCCCACACACACACAGACTCTGCTTCCCCCCCACACACACACAGAAAAGAAAAATTATAGATTAAAGCCCCCAAAGGGGTCTTACTGTGGCTGTCTTCTGTTCCATCAGGAGAGGCTGGGTAATCCAATATGATTCCATTTGTATCCAATATGAGATCCATATGTATGCATCTCTCGAGGGTGATCCATTCATCCCAATAGGGAAAAGGGGAAAGCCCATATCTCAGGGGCCCCTGACCCAATGTTTACAAAACTTGGGTGGTCTCTTAAGAAGCCTTGTCTGAAGCTCTGCTGAAAGTTTGGGGTCAGCACACCCAAAAATGCGCCCCCTACAGCCACGGAAAGAGAAAAGGGGGGGAGCCGATATTTCTGCCCCCACTGAACCCATCTTTACAAAACTTGGGTGGTCTCTTAAGAGGGATTGTCTGAAGCTATGATAAAAGTTTGGGGGCTGCACCCCCCAAAAAGCGCCCCCTGCAGCCACAGAAATGGAAAAGGGGGAGAGGAAAAAGGGGTGGAGCCCATATCTCGGGACCCCCTGACCCAATGTTTACAAAACTTGGGGGGTCTCTTAAGAAGCCTTGTCTGATGCTCCGCTGAAAGTTTGGGGTAGGCACACACCCAAAAATGCGCCCCCTGCAGCCATGGAGAGAAAAAGGGGGGAGCTCATATCTCGGGACCCCCTGACCCAATGTTTACAAAACTTGGGTGGTCTCTTAAGAAGGCTTGTCTGAATATCCCCTGAAAGTTTTGTGTCTGTACCCCAAAAAATGTGCCCCCTGCAGCCACGGAAAGGAGCGAATGTGCACAAGCACCCCCGCACACACATACACGAGGATTTCCCTCTCTCTCTCTTTCCCCGGCCGAGCCGCACATCAGCTGATTCCTCCAGTACTCAATCCTGACTGATTGGCCAGAAGAAGACCCAGCTTGGCCACCGATTGGCCGGGGGAGGAGAATGCTGCTTACTGAAGGTTATGCTGCTTACTGACGGCCCGAATTGGCCAGATTTATTCGTGAACTCCCGAACTCGCTGAATTCGGCTCCCCGGTTGCCCGCCAGTTTTGAGTTCGGTTCGTCCCGAACTAAAAACCGCCGAATCAAGGGAAATTTGGCTGATTTTCAGTTCGGGCCGAACCGAATCAACAGCCCTAGTCAGGAATATTCCAGTAGATTCATTCTAAATTCAAAATTCATTCTAAAAATTGTTTCCCCAAAAGTCTGGGTTGATGAAATTGATCCAAGTGTAAATTTTGTTTTAATGGAAAATACTTGGTTGACTGACTGCAATGAAAAATACCAGAAACAATTCTGTGAGAAAATTGGGGGGGGGGGGAGAGGAGAAATGAGCATGTTACAAAGGGAGCCAGAGGAGTTTGTTCGTTGGCATTTGCTTCCCTCATCTCCACTCCCAAGAATGTGCTGTCTGAAAGCTGCAGGGGGCGGTTTGAAGCTCGCTTGAGCTGTATTTCAGTACCTTGTTCTCTTTTGATTTGAAACTGAGCAGCTGAAAGATGCAGTCATGGGAAAATAGATTCTCCACAATTTCTGCAAGAAAGTTGGGGAGGTGATGGGTTATGTGGAAGTTGACTTACAACTGTGTGGTTTTACGTTTTGGGTGTCATCTGTTCCGCCATCAGAAATGATGATTTCAGATGGATTTGAGTGTTGTTGTTTTTTGCCTGTTCAGCATATTCTGTATTTAGCTTAGTTTTGGAATAATTTGGCACAAATCTGTCCTTGCCCTTGTGAGGATGGATTGTACCTCTGGACTTCAGCCTGTAACCAGTGCAGTTAGTACTTTCAATCCATTCAGTGAATTTAAGGATTAAATTATTAATCAGGGGAAGAAAAGGCCAATGGCAAATTCCTACAAGTGGGGCTATTTAATGACAATATATTACTTGGGAGAAGGTAGGAAACCTGTTACCCCTTGGAAATAGCAAGGACTCAAACTAGCTGAAGACCCAAATGGTGGTAATTAGTAGAATCCACCTGGAGCTACCCCCAAGGCCGGTGAAGAGCAAAACCATAGTGGGGAGGGCTTTCCAGATCCCAGGCTTTGATGTCTGCCCTCTCTTTCCCCAGCTTCAAGCACAGAGTCAGTAAAGGCCAGTGACAAAAAATAATAATTCCCCCACGTCGTTGGACTTGGCTGAAGCTGTGCTGCCTTTTATTAACAATCAAACACACACCACTAGGAGCAAACCAAACCAACAAACCCTTAAAAGCTACAAACCCTTAAAAAACACAAGTAAACCACCTCTTTCTTTCCAGTTGTCTCTCTCTCTCTCCCACTCACTCATACACTGCGGGGATAGGGTAAGGAAAACGGCAGAGGCGAGAGGAAAGGGAGGACATTCGAATGGGCGATACTGCCTGATTCAAGGGGGATAAGAAGCAGAGGTTTGTTGGGAGTCTGTGCAGCAGAAGTCCAAGGCAGCAGAGTGTTGAGGAGAGGGGGCTGTGAAGCATATGCAGGGGTATCCAGGCAGTGGGACACGCGTTCCACAGACTTGGAATGGTTTTTTAAAATGGGGAAGGGTCCCATATCTAGACATGAGACCCCACTTTCCCAGGGTTGGGATTGGTCCAAGATATGAAGTTTGCATTTGTCTGGGCAATTTGAAAGTAACTGCTGTCAAAATCTGACGGGAAGATTAGTAGAGCAATATCTGACATTCCTAGGTGGGCCAGTTGTTGGACAGTTTTAGCATACTGATAAAGGACCAGGCCTGAATAACGGGTTTTATGACTCATCCTGGATGGATAGATGTTAGGCTGTCTTTATCAACGGCTGGGTTGGATTGGCAATACTTAAGGGGGGAAAAAACAAATCAGTGGGTTATAGATCAAATCAAGCCTGAACTGACCCTAGAAGCTAAAATGACTAAACTGAGGCTATCATATTTTGGTCATGTCATGAGACGACAAGAGTCACTGGAAAAGACAGTCATGCTAGGAAAAGTTGAGGGCAGCAGTAAAAGAGGAAGACCCAACAAGAGATGGATTGACTCAATAAAGGAAGCCACAGCCTTCAATTTGCAAGGTCTGAGCAAGGCTGTCAAAGATAGGACATTTTGGAGGACTTTCATTCATAGGGTCACCATGAGTCGGAAGCGACTTGATGGCACTTAACACACACACAAGGGATGCCCAGCTGTTTATAGCTGGAAGTGGTTCATGTTGCCTTGATGAAGTATCCCTCAGAGCAAGAGTATGATTAGGCTTGCCTTGGAGCTGGGGGAATATAAATGCTTTATGTATTCCAGTGACACTCTATCTCCATGACAGAATTTATCTTGATTATGGCAGAGCAGGTGTGCTTTTTTGCCACAGTCTGGCAATCTCCTCTGCACAGGCTTTCAAGGGGGTGCCTTTCAAAACAACTAAGAGGAGGCTGGTGATCAGATTGAGAGGTCTTAGTAGGAGGAGGGGACAGGTATATATTTGGCAGTCTGCTTTGAGCCCTGGCCTTCCCTTGTTTTGATATGCCTTAGGGGCATCCTTTTGGCCTGATGTGGTGTTATAATCTGCATGTCCCTTCCAAGAGATGTAGCAAAATCCCCTTGCCTAGCTAGAGGGGAGGCGAGAGGGCAGTTTTCCAATACTATATTGTATTCTCACGAATCCTTCTCATGCATCCTCCAGAGCTGCATAAATCTTGGGAACAGTTTGAGGCAGGTCCTGCTGCTGGCACTTGCGAAACATTTTTACATGTTGACCCTTTCTTCTCTTTTGCAGCAAATGTCACTGACTGTGGAACCTGTACAATTCCTACACTAGTTCTGTCAGCGAATAACCTGTGGAGTTCAAGTGGCTACAGCCAGCAGCACTCGTCGTTTAGTAATTTCCACCAAAATCCCAACTTGTTGTCTTGTTGGTCCTACATTATGGGAGTTGAGAGAATAAATTCAGGAAAGTGTTCCTGGGTAATTAATACAAAGAATGAAAAGTTCTGGGCTGTGGGAGTAGCCCTTGAGTGTTTTCGGGGGAGAAATGTGACTTGTTTGTCTTCTTTGACCCCTGAGCAAGGGTTTTGGGCTGTGTGGAAGTCAACTGATAACTACTGGTATGTATTCAGTTCTTCCCAGTCACATCGTGATCGTATACTATGTCCCTGGTCCAGCAGCTGGGTGCCTGCACAGCGCATTGGCCCTTGTAACACTACAACCATCCATTTGTCCCTGAACTATGAACAAGGTTCAGTAACATTTGTTAATGCTGCCAACAACAGTGTCATCTACACTTTTCCCAAGGCCTCTTTTCAGGGGCAGCAAATCTCCTCCTTCTTTGTTGTGGGAAAGTGAAATGTGGTGGCCATTCAGAATGTATGTAAGATGTGACGGCAGCTTGACCCAAGTCAGTTTTTGCTCTTTTTCATTATTTCCTTCTCCCAAGAGTCAGCTTTGGGAACAGCTGCCGGCTGAGTCATTCCTGTGAGATGAGAAGGCCCTGCAGTAGCAGAGAGCTTGATGTGGTAGCTCTCTGGTCCCCACAACGATTCCGAAAGCCAAAGAATGCACCAAAGAAACTTTGATTTTGTATTCATAAGGTGTGTGTGATGGGGATTGTCTTTGGCCCAGGGAACGCACTCAGAAAGAACCCCTGTTTTCAGATATTTGAAACTCCATAGCGGTATAAATGCCAGGAGTGAGAGAGTTTAAAAATTAAATCCTTAATATTAAAAGAGATGCTAGATCGGCTAAATCGGGCTTTTGAAGGAGGAGGTCATGGCTTTACAAAATGTTATTTCCTGTAAACCTGGAGGAGTAAACCTATGAAAGGGGCCCTTCCAGCACCTATTTTACCACTATTGGGAAGGATGACATAAGATCGTAAGAAAAGCCAGATTGGATCAGACCGAGGCCCATCATGTCCAGGAGTCTGTTCACACAGTGGCCAACCAGGTGCCTCTAGGAAGCCCCCAAACAGGACAACTGCTGCAGCATTATCCTGCCTGTGTTCCAAAGCACCTAATATAATAGGCATGCTTCTCTGATACTGGAGAGAATAGGATTAGTACTCATTTCGACTAGTACCCATGGATAGCCCTATCCTCCATGAACATGTCCACCCCCTCTTAAAGCCTTCCAAGTTGGCAGCCATTACCCCATCCTGGGGCAGGGAGTTCCACTATTTAATTTTGACCATTATATAATTGTTTTCACACTGCCATAAGAAAATGACAAGACTACATTGCAGTACCAAGAAGTCTCTGCTGATGTGATTAATGGCTAGATTATACACAGTTTGCCAGGTTAAAGTTGGAACCCTCAAGATCTAACTTGCCTGCAAGACGGAGTTGACCTCACAGTGTGGATGGTGTATTTCCTCCAAGGTAAAGCACAAATTTGCAATTTGCAAGATCTGAGCAAGGCTGTCAAAGATAGGACATTTTGGAGGAATTTGATTCATAGGGTTGCCATGAGTCGGAAGCGACTTGATGGCACTTTACACACACACACACACACACACACACACACACACAAAGCACAAAAACGCCTTTGCAAACTGAGATGATAATCTACAGAACAAACTGAATCCAGCCTCCTTGTATTTCACATTGGTCCTCTTCTTTTTGCATTTGTATTCTACTTTGTAACCCTTTGCTGAATGTCATTTCTGCTTGGATGTGGCTACATTTCTTTTCCTTTCTCAATAGTGCTGCTTGAAGCTAGTAAAATGCTTTCCAACCACTGAGTCCATTGTTGCTGTGTCTGAAATGACAACACCTGTAAAAAAAAAAAAAAGGCCTCCAATACTAGGACTATATTGAGGAAACCTTGATTAATAAATGCGGTGAGTCTTTGTAGAATCTGCATATATTTGCATAGGCTTAAAATCTATTCTGAAAACATTCCTTGATTAATTTTGAGTTTAAACTGATAAAATCTGCATATATTTGCAGACTAAAACAACCCTTTTGGAAAAGACTTTGTTTTTAGATAATGCATGTATGTGTTGTGGTAGGCACCACTGCAGAAGAGGCATTCCTTCCTGTGCATGAGAGAAAGAAGAATGCCTCTTGGGGGACTCTTTTCACTTGCAGTTTCTATAAGTATTTTGTATTACAAATTTTCGTTTACAAATCTAAGTTATGGGGGCATTGATGAGTTCGATCCTGATGGAAGTCGGTTTCAGGTAGCCGGCTCAAGGTTAACACAGCCTTCTATCCTTCCGAGGTTGGTTAAATGAATACCCAGCTTGCTGGGGGTAAAGCTTAGACAAATGGGGAAGGCAATGGCAAACCACCCCAGTGTAAAACCTAGTCTGCCTAGTAGTCGTAGTAAAATTTATTGCAACGTTTCAGCAATAAAAGGTTAAAACAAACAATGCAAAGATATTTCAGAAGATAACTTAAAAACTGTATAGGTTATATCATAATAGTTTAAGAAGGAACATACATTTAAACTGTTTTGTAATAAAATAGAATACAATATCCATTTGCGCACTAATTGCAAGTTAGATTTAAATTTAAATTTACTCTTCAGTAATTTCTTTGGGAGTTCACTTAACAAGACTTTGACGAACTTTATAAATTGTAGCACAGAATTTGGCAACCTCACCAGTAAGGTATGGGTTCTCATCTGAAAGAAGCTTTCTGATCCGAAGTTAGTCAGAGTATCCTGAAATTTTATCTGCCAGGGGTTGAATTGGTTTAGAATCGGCGACCTTATAAAATACCCTGACCTGGATGGCTCAGGCTAGACTGATCTCGTCAGATCTCAGAAGCTAAGCAGGGTCAGCCCTGGTTAGTATTTGGATGGGAGACCACCACGGAAGTCCAGGGTTGCTATACAGAGGAAGGCACTGACAAACCACCTCTGTTAGTCTCTTGCCTTGAAAACACCATAAGGGGTCGCCATAAGTCGGCTGCGACTTGACGGCACTTTACACACACACACACCTTATAAAATGGGCATCGGAAAAACACATGTTGCAGTGTTTCGACTTCGCCAGAATTACATGGGCAAAATCTCTCTAAACTTGGAGTCTTATTAAATCGCCTCTGTAGAACTGCCGAGGGTAAGGCCAAACACCTGGCTAAGGTAAATGTCCTCCTATGGCTATAAACTTCTAAAGAAGCAAGATAGGCAGCTGGGGCAGGGATATATCTAGTCATAGGGGCAGACATAAATACAGGTGATTTTGACAGATCATACTGCCGTTCAATATCTTTGACTCTTTGAATTATGATTTTCTTTGCTTTGTCTCTGCCCATCTCTAGTAAGACCTGTGGGGAGAGACCAAGACTCTCCAACTTGCTTCCCACAGTCTTTTGCCACTTAGATTCAAAAGGTTGTCAGTTAATATCAGAGGAAGAAGGCCATGGGGATTGAACATCATCTTTAGCCATAAAAGGAAAGATGATATGCAAACTCCAGCTTCTACTCTCAACATACCCATTTCTAGATGTGCCAAAGAATTTGATACGCATCTGGGGACCTGAAGAGCCAGTCTAAGAAACTTGGACTGGACTCGTTCCAAAGGTGTGAAACAGGAAGAGGAGGGGCCAAGATGTGTTCCATAAAGCAATTGTGCCATTGTTTCGGCCTGGACCTCGTCTGCCTAGTAAACGTTGTGATTTGATGTCACTCCCTGGGACAGTAATGATCCAACCTTTACCTTTTAATTAAACAATCCAAATGTATTATTTAATTTAAATTATTAATATGCCCCCCTACTGTGTATTTCATGCTTATGGGTGAAAGGTCCAGCAGAATTTAGGTACAGAATGACACCTGACTGGCAACCTCTGTGCCCCTCTGAGCCAGGCCTTGTTCATTAGGTTTTCTCCACTGGGAGAAATGAAGAGGGATTCTTATGTTTGTATTTCACCCAGAAGACCTGCTGCAGCTCTACTAACCAGTTATATTTTCTACTGACCAGTTATATATAATAAAGTGAATGTTTTAAAAGTACTGTCAACAGTTGGTCAGATCTTGTTTTTTGGTCAAATGACAAACCTTAATCCCACCCCCACTCCCATCTCTTTCTCCTTGAGACAAGCAGTAAAACAAACAAAAAGTCACAGCGCTACATTGCCTTGATTTACATTCGAGCAAAGAGCCCTGTGGCGCAGAGTGTTAAGCTGCAGTACTGCAGTCAAAAGCTTTGCTCACGACCTGAGTTCGATCCCGACGGAAGTTGGTTTCAGGTAGCCGGCTCAAGGTTGACTCAGCCTTCCATCCTTCCGAGGTGAGTAAAATGAGTATCCAGCTTGCTGGGGGTAAAGGGAAGATGACTGGGGAAGGCACTGGCAAACCACCCCGCAAACAAAGTCTGCCTTGGAAACGTCGGGATGTGAGGTCACCCCATGGGTCAGGAATGACCCGGTGCTTGCACAGGGGACCTTTACCTTTTTTTTACATACGAGCATATTCACTGGACTTATATAGTCTTGCAAACGTGGCAAGTTAAGGTGTCAGGCTGACTTGTCTTTGTTGGATGGGGGGGGGAAGCAGACTGTATCTCCTTCGAATCTTCTTCCTGCCTTTCCTCATGATGAATAGGGTTTCCAGTAGGGTTGCCAGGTCCTTTTTCTCAACTGGTGGGAGATTTTGGGGGCGGAGCCTGAAGAGGGCGGGGTTTGGGGAGGGGAGGGACTTCAATGCCACAAAGTCCAATTGCCAAAGCGGCCGTTTTCTCCAGGTGAACTGATCTCTATCGGCTGGAGATCAGTTGTAATAGCAGGAGATCTCCAGCTAGTACCTGGAGGGTGGCAACCCTAGTGATGAATCATCCCCTCTCTCACTGTTGCTTGGCCAGCAATGTGTTAGGCACGTGTTTATGCACGCACATACTAGCAATGCTCCTCCTGTCCCAGGCTCCTTTAAGTCTTCCCTTCCCCTCCCCAAACCACCTCTTTGCCCACTCTCTCCTCCTAGCAGACATTTTAAAAGAACGTTTTTTAAAAACAATTGTTTTTTAGTCTTCTGCTATTGTGCCTGGAGTACTGCCCTGCGTTCCAAGAGAAGAGAGTCATGTCAGTTAAGGTTCTGACTGCCTTGATGTGCAAACAGTGGAAACAAATCCAGGAGGGGTAGCCATGTTAGTCTGTTGCAATAAAAAAATAAGCAAGAGTCTTGTGGTACCTTCATCAGTAACAAGATTTATTCCAGCGTAAACTTTTGTGGGTTGGGGCCCACTTCATCAGATGCAATGCAGCGGCAGGACCTCCCAAGGCAGACATTTATATATGAGGTTTGTGTGCATGTGTGAATAAACATGATAGTCTAAGAGCAAGAGTCCAGTAGCACCTTAAAGACTAATCAGATTTCTGGCAGGGTATGAGCTTTCGTGAGCTACTTCTTTATATGCAGCTTTTTAGCTGTATCTAAAGAAGATGGCTGTGGTTCACAAAAGCTCATACCCTGCCAGAAATTTGGTCTTTAAGGTGCTACTGGACTCTTGCTCTTTTCTACTGCTATTGACAGACTAACACGGCTACCCATCGTGATCAGTCAAGGGGTCTGAAATTCAGGAAAGCCCCGACTGGGGGAGGTTGTGTTCAACCCCTGTTTGTATTCTAATCCAGCAGTTTCATGCTGGAGTCGCCCTTTGGATTTATATAATTTCCTGACAAGGATCTACATCCTCCTGCCTTGGCCAGGAGGATGTAATTCTGGCCAGCCCTGTTCACATGGAATGTCTACACGGAAATAGGAGTGGAGTTTCTGCACCCAGATTCAAACAGGGCAGCCTTTCTTCTCCTCCCTGGCCTTGTTTACATTTGGGGATGTCCATTTGCATTTAAAGAAACAAAGCCAACGTCTTTCATTTTTCATGTAGTCTCTACTGCAAACGTTGCACAAAAGCTAAACAAAGGTTGCCGAAAAGCAAACAGGCCAAACCCAAATCACATTATGCACAACGCACCTGTCAGTAGCTCAGGATTGCTTCAGCTGAAGTGGGAGTCAGGAGACAGAAGCAGGAGATTCTGCAAAGGCATTTTCAAACCAGGACTAATTTAGGGAGCCTTTATATTGAAAGAGGATTCCCGTTCTATGAAGTGATGGAATTGCTTAATATCGGGGCAGTTTTGGTACGCCCTCTCTCCTTCTGTTATCTCTGCTATCAGATCCAAGGAACGATACATCCACTGAACATGGAAACCCTTCGGACCATGAGGACAAAGCTACAAGAATTCAAACCTGACACGGAGAAACTGGTAGCATGTTTGGATCTTGCGCTGAGGAATTTCCACCAGCAGCCTCCGTGTGTGAAGAAAAACACCACCCTGACCATCAAGAGCATTGGGGTCACCTTAGTGTTCTCCTGTGGAAATGGCAAATGTACCATCAGCGTGGAAGAAAGTGATGGAGCTCTCCAGTACAATGTTTCTGAAAGCTCAGGGGACATGTACCTGTCAAGATTATGTTGCAGGCCTCAGCCGCTGAATGTGGCAAGTCTCCGAAAGGTAAAGGAGGGTCTGGAGAACTGGGAGATGGGAGAAGATCTGAGAAGATGCCTTAAATTGGTCCTACAGTAGTTTCCCAAGGAGCCCGTATCTGTGCAGGAGAATGCCCGGCTGGTCATCAGAACAGGCAAAAGTAAACTCGAGTTCATGTCCGGAACGGGTCTTTGTGAAATCTCAGCATCCTTCAAAAAGAGGGAACCTCACTATCATGTCGAAGTGAAGAACTTGGAAATGTACCGGGACCGTTTGCCAATGTGTAAAGAAAGCCTGAGTACCAGGAATTTGGAAAGGCTCCGCAGAAAGGTGAGATTCCTGGAAGGAACTCCGATGGATGTCAGGAAATCTCTCAATATTGCCTTACAGAACTTCGGTCAAGAGCCAGAGGAAGTGAGGAAAAATGCCCGCATGGTGATTGAGGTGGAAGGAGGGGAGATCGAGCTTGTCTCTGGGAATGGAGAGAACAGTATTGATGTATCCTGCATCGGCAAAGAAATATGTTACAGATGCATCCCGTGCACAGATCTTCAAGTCCAAGTCAACACGAAGAAGAGAAGAAGATAGCGCCATTTGGGGTGGTCTCTGGATACTGTGATAGATGTAGAGGCTCCGGATACTGCGATAGATGTAGAGGCCCTTCCCTCAGACTAATGTCAAAGCTGCTGTAGAATGTGTATCTTGCTCTGTGACATTAGGATTTATAGTTCTAAGATGCTACAGTGGACATGCTGCCTACATTATAAAATAGGTATAGTAGTTTATGGATCTGTTCTGCCATTTTCCCCCAATGAGAATCACTAAACAAAATGTAGTAATTCTGAGAAGATATTTGGAGGGTCTGTGTGTCAGAGTAGCTAGGTGATTCCCACCATAGCTTTTAAATGTCCACTGAATCAGAGCATAGTGCAGACATGTACTCTCTCTGGTCCGTTCCCTCTTTCCCCATCCTTTCCTTCTTTAGTAAGATTGTGTTGGAGGGGACTTGATGAAAAGGTCAAGAACCGAAATGAATGGGAGAAGCCATGGCTACCTCATCTCCCAATTGAGCCATAAATCTGGGGAATTTCTGGGCTGTAACGTGAGTGATTGAACGGTGAGGTAAGAATTAATTGCTGAGGCAGACACAAATGTTTGTTTCACAAAGCAGCAGCTCCCCATCTTGGTCCTGTAATATCTAATGCTTTGAAATGTTTAACAAGGTATCGTCATGCTATGATTTTGGCTGCTGCTTCCAAAGACGGGGAAAACCTGCAACACAGTCTCCTTAACATGTTTTGATTACTAGGTTGCAACCCAGGAATTCCTCCTGTACTTTTAAAATAATGTTTAGATTGTGAAAACAAGGTCATTTAGCTTATGAAGGTAGCCAGCTGGCTGGGGGGGGGGGGGAATGTCCTGCCTCTTTAACAGAGGTTGAATATGCAGAAATTAGCAGTTAAGGATTTTTATGGTCCCGAAGTAAACAACATCATCTGATAATTGCTGCAGGTCAAACTGATATTAAAGGAACAGCTAGTTTAAAAGCTGGCAACCTAAAGTTTCCCACACATTTCAGTTCTTGCTTACTCATCCGAGCTATAGCTCAGTCGCATCCCAATCCTGTTCCATGCAGTCTAGTGGAAATTCATCAGGAGTTCCTTGGGAAAGCCAGTGTGGTGTAGTGGTTAGGAGCAGTGGATTCTAATCTAGAGAACCGGGTTTGATTCCCCACTCCTCATGAGCGGTGGACTCAAATCTGGTGAACTGAGTTGGTTTCCCCACTCCTACACATGAAGCCAGCTGGGTGACCTTGGGCTAGTCAAAGTTCTTTCTGAACTCTCTCAGCCCCACCTACCTCATAAGGGGTCTGTTGTGGGGAGAGGAAGGGAAGGAGATTGTAAATTGGTTTGATTCTTCTTAAAAGGTAGAGCAAATCAGCATATAAAAACTAATTCTTTTTCTTCTTGTGAGAAGGTGAATAGGAGCACAAACGATTATCTGAAAAGTTAAATGGCAGGAAAATGAATGTATAAAAGCTTAAGTAGAAAGTTTAAAAACTAGAAGTTTAGATGAGAGAGAGGACATTTTAGGAAAACTAGTTATCCTGTACAACAGAAGAGTGTTGTAACTTTTTGAAAATCTATACGCTGCTTTAAAAATGAAGAAGAAATCACCTGAAGTGGTCTAATTGTAGCATGCATTTTTAAGTAAATGCATGAAGTACTTGGTGAACTAGCCTCTTTCCTTCCCAAAGACAGTTCAAAATAAACTCGTTTGCTTTAGGGAAGGAATGGGATTATTTGTGTGTTTTCTGTATCAGACATAATATGGCTACACTTTTTGGGTGGGCATTTGGTGATTGGGGTTACCCAGGTATGTGGGGTAAATTATAACCTGTTTATAATGTTTCAAAGGAGATTATTGCAAGCGATCCATCTTTATCTTGTGATTTGGGCATCGTATTTTCCAAAGTGATCTTGGGATTGTGAAATTTGTTTAGCCAAAATAAACCGAATACCTAATCTCATAACAACGTGGTACTGAGATATTGCCAGCTTTATGCAGTTTTAAATCGTATTACTTTAATTATTAATTAGAAGGCAGACAAAACAACAATGAAGTGTTGTTGAATACTAACTGCTCCAAAAATAAAACTCTATGGTAATTTGCACTTTGATCTCCAGCTACCTTATTCTTTAATACAGTTTGTGTGTGTTTTAGGATGTAGCCACCACCACTATCATTTCAACCCAGTGACCCACTGGGTTCTTTATGGTATGAAAGTTAACCAGATCACCAGTGCAGGAAGTTCTGTGATAGGTCCTGCTTGCTAGATTATAGCTGTCACTTGTGTCTTCCAGTTCATGGCCCTTCATGGACAGATAGTGCTGCCAACTCTAGGGAAATTCCTGGAGATTTGCAGCTGGTAGCTGGGGACATGGAGTTTAGGGAGGAAAGGGAGCTCAGCAGGGATGTGATGTCACTCTAGGACTACCATTTCTCCTAGACTCTATGGAATATATACCATTGTGTCCACTCCCTGAAGCCATCATTTCTTCCAGCTAAACTGGTCTCAGTTCCCTGGAGAGCAGTTGTAATTCCAAGACCCATCTTGAAGTTGGTAACCCTATGGACAGACACTAGAACGAATAAATGCAAGACAGATGCAAGATCTTACTGGGTTCTATATGTGTATTTCTGTCTTTCACATGAAGTAGACAACATTGCTTTTTAAATCAACGTGACCTCAACTTGAGAAGTCATTAACATTGTCATTCCAGTCAGATTGCTGTTAACAGAGTTTCAGTTTGCAATAACTACAGGGAGGGAGGGGCCATGGCTTAGTGGTTGAGCATCTAGGTCCCAGGTTCAATCCCCGGCATCTCCAGTTCAAAGGATCAGGCAGTAGGTGATGTGAAAGACCTCTACTGGAGACCCTGGACAGCAGCTCCCAGTTAGAGTAGACAATACTGACCTTGAGGGATGAATGGTCTGATTCAGTTTAAGGCAGCTTCGTATGTTCATATGTATCATCATTCCAATGGAAAATGTTTCTTCAAACAACCATTTACCCCATGCAGAACAGGAGAGTCTTACTGTTGTAAGTGCTATCGTGGCAGTGCAAGCTCAACAGAACCAAAGTGGAACCACAGCAGAACAAATCCATGGAGGGGACTTTGAAAGTGCTGAACAACACTGTAAAAACTATGAAGGGAAAGCAAAGCAACTCTGGCAAAGAAGAAAGGGGGGAATCTTGAAACTGACAAATACGCTGGAAATTGACACAAGCAGCCTGGAAAGCCCATAGAAATTACCCAAGACACAAAAACCAAAGGGTAGGGGAGGCAATTGTAAGCAGCTGTGAGACTCCTTAAAGATAGAGAAAAAGCAGGGTAGAAATACCTGTTTTGGGAACTGACTTAACTGAAAAGTTTCCAGGTGGTTTCCAACACATCCTCCAGCACAGATCTATCTTAAAAACAATTCTTACTTATGCAGCCAAGAACACAGAATAATGACTGGAACCAATACAGAAGCAACCCAAACAATCAGATGCGCATCAGCGTCACCAACTGGTAGGGGGGTGGTGATGCAACCATTTCAATTCCATTTCAACTTTACAGCAGCACTCCCTGTCAGCAGGCTCCACTCATAAGCAAGCATTCCTGCCTGCACTTCACATGAGCATACCCATTCAGTTGCAGCTTCTGGTGCTTATGAGCCATGAGCACTAGGGGGTCTTTGCCCCCCTTTCCTTGATTCCCACCCCTCACAAGTCCCCTTCCTTGTACCATACAGTGTGGGTCTCTTCCCCCACTTTCTTTCTCCAGACACTCTTTCTTGGTGGCAATTGCCTCAGACATCCCTGCATCATTGCCGAAGCCTCTTGGCTTCAGAAGCAGAGGTTAATGAGGAGGAAGATGAGCTTAGGTGCCTATAGTTGCCTTGATGTTGCTATATATGTGACTTTGATTGGTGTAGCTGCCTTCGAACCCATGTTGCAATGTATTATTAGGGCTACCAACCTCCAGGTGGAGCCTGAAAATCTCCTGGAATTACTCCTGATCTACACACTACAGAGATCCCCTGGAGGGAATGGCAGGTTTTGGAGGATGAGCTGTATGGTTTCACTTCCCTGCTGAGCTCCTTTCCCTTCTGAAAATCCACTCTCCCCAGGCTCTGCCCCCAAATCTCCAGAAATTCCCCCAGCTGGAGTTGGCAACCAAATCGGTTTTGGTTGGGAAGGGGTTAATAAAATTAAAACAGTGTCCCAATCTTATTTCTAAAATATCGTTCTTCTGTGCTTCCGACGTTATTTCCTGCAACACCTAGGATTGCCAGGTCCCTCTTCGCCATCGGCGGAAGATTTTGGGGGTGGAGCCTGAGGAGGGCAGGGTTTGGGGAGGGGAGGGACCTTAATGCCATAGAATCCAATGGCCAAAGCGGCCACTTTCTCCAGGGGAACTGAACTCTATCGGCAGGAGATCAGTTGTAATAGCAGGAGATCTGCTATTACCTGGAGGTTAAGCAACCAAAAAATAACACCTCTGTACTAGTACCTAAGGTTAGAAAACAAGTACAGAAAACAGGCAATGCTATAATAATGTAACAAAAGTGTATTGAGTATGATAAACATACATATAACACATAAGTGTATGAATAAATATACAGTAACATTCAATCCAAGGTAGATATCTTCAAAGAAGAATATGTGGAAAGGGATACGATTGTTTCAAGTCTTCCTCAGTCCCATTTCTATATATATAAAAAGTTCCAATTTACATAGTATCTAGTTATCAAATATGTTGAATATATTTACATAATATACTTACAGTTACAATTATAATATGTACACTTGTTTCAATTGAAGCTTCTAGAGCAGTGGTTCTCAACCTTTTTCGAGTCGCGACCCCCTTTTACAATTGCCAAGAAACCTGTGACCCTCGTCACATTTGCATAAATTTGCATAAATTTGCATAAATGACATTTTCAATAGGATAAAGAAAACACATTTGTTTTTTGGGCAGTCCAGGGTATCCATATATATAATTACTTTAAATTTTAAAGTTTAAAACAAACAAGCAAACGGTACTACCACCTGTTGCGCAGCGGCTGTGACTGTGTAGCGCGGCAACCTTTCCTGGCACGGAGGAAAGAGTGCCTCTGAGCATGCACTGCATTCCTTGTCCTCCCCTCTCTCCCCAAAAACTCTTCCAAGCAGGCAGGGGCTCTCGCGAGGAAACCCCCTCTCTTGTGACTGGGACACTGTTTGTGCACAGAACTGCAGTTATCCCTCAAAGGGGAGCTCCGTTTAATCACCTCACGAGAGCGAAGGGCCAGGAAAGAGCCGAGGGCCGCTTATCCCGCTCGGACTTTTCGTGCCTTTTTCTCCCCTCCACCAGTCACCACTCCTTCTGCTCCTCACCGAGCCTGCGCGATCGAGGGGGAAATCCCGAACTGCGCATGCACCTCGACTCTCTCCCCCTTGGCCTTGCCAGAGCGGAACTGATGACTCAGGGCAGAAAAGTGAAGCCATACTACAGACATGCGCACTTGGATTCCAGGCTGAAGCTCCCGCCCCACCCAAGCGCGGCTAAAAGTAAAAACAACATGGCTGTAGCGGCCTCAAGGGGGACCGCCCTCTTCTCCTCCGAGACCTGAACTGGCCGAGCCAGGGGAGCTTCCTCGGCCTCCCACACATCCTGCCGCATCATCCGCCCGGCGAAGGTGCGACCGTGCCCAGGGCTGGCCCGCCTGCCTCTCAGCTGGGCAGCGGGGCTACAGCTGGCGTGTGGCGGCACGCCGGTGCGTCTCTGCAGCCCGGCTCCTTCTGGCTGTTGGTCGGGCCAGTTCCTCACCTCTCTGCTTGGGGTCTTCCCTGCCCTTGCGGACGGATCAGGGTTACAGGGCGTCTGGGTTAGTCCTGGACAGTCCGGGATGGGGGCTGTCCCAGGACAGTGGCGGCGACCCCCCAGAAAACACTTTGCGACCCCCTTGGGGGTCCCGACCTCCAGGTTGAGAACCACTGTTCTAGAGCCTGGAGGTTGGCAACCCTAGCAACACCCCCACCCCAAGTCTCTAAAATGCTATTTCTGTAGTTCTGGAAGCATTTTGCCTGGGAAAGAGTTAATAACAGTATAGGACAAAAAGGTTTTCATTTCTAAAATATTATTTTGCTTCCTATTAATGTTTTTGCAGTGGTACAGTTTATTAAATTGCCAAACAGGAAACTGTTTGCATTCCAACCGAGCTGAGGAAAAATGGTTTTCTTTCTGGGGAGGGTGTTGTGGGTGTTGCCAATGACAACCACCCGTTGAGATCTGAAACTGAAACAAAAAAAGGACACTCCTCCCTCGACTTTTAGGAAATGAAAGATGAGTTCTCCTGCCGCTTCTGTCCCATCGTTCTCTGAAGATTTATTTACATTTTCTACAGCCTCCATAGCAAGAAGAGGCGGTTTGCTCAGGTATGTAAACAGATCCCAGGTTGTTAGGGCCTTGTCAGGAAAGAGAGGGGAGACATTTCAGGAATTCCAGCTCTTAAAGGCACAACTTTACACCAGCCAGTCTCCAACTGCTACTAGGCTGAGCTACATGAGGACATGGGGCTGCTGCCTCTTTAAATAATCCTGTACATGGGAAAATTTGGAAAATGCACCTTGTGGAAAAGACTGCTGGAATATCCTTTTCTTAAGCATTTAAAGGTGCAAGTATCCTATTGTAATGATTCTAGCAGCACAGCACTTGCTTTCTTATTGTATACATAGGGCTGCCAGGTTCCTCTTTGCAACCGGTGGGAGATTTTTGGGGTGAAGCCTGAAGAGAGTGGGGTTTGGGGAGGGGAGGGACTTCAATGCCATAGAGTCCAAATGCCAAAGCGGCCATTTTCTCCAGGTGAACTGACCTCTATCGGCTGGAGATCCGTTGTAATAGCAGGAGCTCTTCAGCTAGTACCTGGAGGTTATTCAAAAAATGCAGCTACTATGGCTACCTAAATCTTTCAAGGTTTTCTATTATAATAAATTATAACAAAAACAAAGCGCTTTTGATTTTCAAATTCTTATTGTTATCTATTCATATCATAGACTTCCAAAAAGGATTACACAATAATCAAAATCAAACATGTAATTCTGAGTAGTTACTCATACTGCTGATCAAAACATTAAAATCACTGGTACATACTGTGTCTTTCAAACAAGTGGATATAACAAGAAACAGTCCATCATATGTGAGGAGAGGGCGGAATAGGTTCCTGGTAGATAATCCTGTTTCTGCCGGGAACCTGTTCTGCCCTCTCCTCACATAAGCTCCAGGTTGGGAAATACCTGAGGAGGGCAGGGTTTGGAGAGGGGAGGGACTTCAATGCCATAGAGTCCAATTACCAAAGCGGCCATTTTCTCCAGGTGAATTGATCTCTATTGGCCGGAGATCAGTTGTAATAGCAATCAATCTTTATTGTTACAGTCAAAGAGGTTGATGCAAATAAAACTGTAGTAGGCAAAATTGAATGAGACAATAGGCAATGGATAGCAGGCAGCAAAACATATAACTATGTAACTATATTACAAAGAAATTAATATACAAATGAAGCTAAGCAACAAGGGTTACAAAGGAAGGAAATAACAACGTCAAGAGAAAAATCAGCTGGAGTTGCTGATAATGAGTGCAAAAAAGTTCATGTAAGACATAGAGTCATATTTTAGTCAATATCAATGTCAATGTGTCTTCAGGCAACGGAGATACAGATACAGATGGTAATGCGGCTCCGGACGTATTCCAGCGTTTTCACTACAAAAGTAGCTTCATCAGCCAAAAGGCTTAATATTACTATTCCTAGGATTAAAGTGGAGCTCCCTGACGGGCTGCTATCTTGATAAATTTAGGATTAACTTTTTAAAACTTGCTGGAAGCTGCAAATATGGAACTCCCAGCATACACCTGGTTTGCCCTGGTGATGGAAGGAATGATCAGGAAATGACTCAGCACCACAACTGGAGTTGGTATTTCAGAAAGAAACAAGTTAAAGACATGGCAAGGATTCATAGGGCAGACCCATCTTTTTCATATAGCTGATAAACAGATTGTTAGGTTTCTGCATGATTTTAATCACCTACAGAACTTGTTTGGCTGAAGAGGACAATAGGATAAAATCATTATATGGGCACAATGAGGGGAAGGAAAAACCCTCTCTCCAAATACCTTTCTGCTCCCTTTTAAAAAGCCTCCAGCAACCCCAGATTTTAACCCCACAGCTGTTTAATGTTTTCACTTCGCATATATCTGCCAGAATATTAACTTTCAAATGCTAGAACAGCTGGCCCTTTGAATAAGATGAAGTGTTGAGGAAAAGTCCAAAAGCAACAGTAAACTCTTCTAATGACATTGTCTTTCTGACACCCCCCTCCCCAATTCAGGATGTAAGTCATACTGGAATTCCTACCACGAGGGACCTTGTACAACCTTTGAGGATTGTTATAAAAGAGAAAGGTCCTCTGTTGTAAAACCTCAGTGAAACATGGCCATGAAGAATCCAATGACAGAAGAGCAGAAGCACTGCTTTGTAAGGCTCCTGAAGCAATTACTTAAAACGCCCCACAATTTAGAGGATGGCACAGAGGTTGAAGGTGTGTGTAATGGAAAGACATTGACGCTCGCCTATTGGAAAGACCAATGCAAGATAACCATTCAGGATTCTAACAGACGTTTCAGACTGAAGGAGTTAGTACCAATACAGGATATTTATCTCAGATGGCGGGAAGGGATGGCCGCGGAGCCTCTCAGCCCGGAGAACCTGCAACGAGTACAGAATGAACTGAAGTTTCTGGGAGCTCAAAATGAAGAAAGCGAAGCTTGTTTTTCCCTGGCCAGGATCAAATTGATGGAAGAGCTTCAGTGCCTGCAAGCAAACACCTCTCTGAAAATAATTCACGGCGACATTATTCTGAACTTTGTCTCTGGCGAAGGGAAGAACGTGGTCACCATTTTGTATGATAACAACAGAAATAAACCCGTGTATAGCATCAATGTGGCAAAGTGGTGGGTGAGAACTGGGAGATGGGTTTGGATCATCTTGTGTGGCATAGGGGCAGCGTCTGGCCGAGTCGGTGATATGCTTTCTGCTCTTGAATCTCTAATGACATCGTTAACTTCATTGGTGAAATCTTTCAGCCCTTTAGTGAAATCTTTAACTACCTTTATTCAGTCACGGAGTGCTCAGCGCCAGAAAAAGGAATGACACAGACTGCCTGTTTCTCGTATTGTTTCATACCTGTTTTTCTTTCCTCCTTAGCAGCTAGCTTTGCTATCTTTTTTTTTGGGGGGGGGGGGAACTGAGATTTTCTTATTGGCTGCAGGATTCCAACCAATGAAGGGCTGTTTTGCAATGCATAGATGCCCTAATCCGTGTAGCCAATGTAAGCTGCCTACATGCCAGGGTCTCAGATCCCATTCCCTGACCGAGACAAAACGGCTGTGAGGTCCTCTGGTAAGAAGGGGAAGCTGCAGACATCACAATTCATGGATAGGCCAGAACTCAGGAGATATTAAAGTTCTCCTTTATTGCTAATGGGTTAAAGTTATTGCTAATGGGTTAAAAGTAGAAGCATTGCAGCTCCTGTTCTCTGTTCACCCATGGAGGTTAGGAGGATTATCACCACTTCTAGTATCAAGCAGCTTCATGGGTATCCATGTCCTTCTCTGGCTCTTCCATTTGTAGGGTTGCCAACCTGCAGGTAATAGCGATCTCCTGCTATTACAACCGATCTTCAGCCTATAGAGATCAGTTCACCTGGAGAAAATGGCCGCTTAGGCTATTGGACTCTATGGCATTGAAGTCCCTTTCCTCCCCAAATGTCGTCCTCCTTAGGATGGTGAAGAGGGACCTGGCAACCCTATCCATTTGTTTCCACCACTCCTTTGGCTTTCAGCCTCCTCCACCCCCTCCTGCCCTGCCTCTAGGCACTCTATGTATGCCCCCACCTGCAACCCAGGAATTGGGCTGGCTGCCTTAAAAATATCCCAGCATAGCTCTTTGAACCAGCACTGGGTTAACCTGTAGGTGGTGGCAATGTGACTGGCACCTAAGGGGCATTTGTGGCATGCAGCTGTGTCAGAAGCAGAGGCGATAATTATGGCTTCACTACGGAGTTACTAGGTGTGGGGCTGCTACCCTACTCCTGCTGTCCAGGGGTGAGTATGAGACTGTCTAGTGGGTCTTACAAGGTTGTAACATAGGGTATGTTTGTTGGCTGTTCCCTTTCCTGTTCCTGTCCTTCCTTCCTTTCTCTGACAGAATGGATGGAATGGTGGATTCTGTGTATGGGTGTATGGCTTGATGCCTCTCTTTTTCTTGATAAACAGGTATCCACAGTGGTGAAGTCTGCATTTTTTCTGTCTTAGCCAGACTCATCAGCTGGCCCGCTATCTGTCTCACTCAGATCTGGGCACAGTGATTCATGCCCAATCATCTCCAGACTAGATGATTGTAATTCAGTCTATGTAGGGCTGCTCTTGAAGATGCTCCGGAAGCTACTGGTTATCCAGAATGCAGCTGCTAGGCTTTGGACCATAGCATCATGGTCTATACATATACAGCCAATACTGAGGCAACTGCACTGGTTGTCAATTGGTTTCTGGATCAAATTCAAGGTGCTTGTGTTAATCTTTAAAGCCCTAAACCGTCTGGGATCATCATACCTGAAGGACCTCCTTTCACGTTATAATCCCCCACTTTACCTGTGTTCTTCATCACACAATCTTTTGGTGAGTGGCTCTCTTCTCTTCTACCAGGGTGACGGCCTTCTCTGTGGTAGCCCTCTCCTGGAGGAATGTTTTATCGGAGGACACTTGTGCCCTGTGGGATCTTGTGAGCTACTGCAGGGCTTGCAAACACAGATCTTCCAACAAACTTTTAATTCATCATCATGTATGTCTTGCAATTCTTGTATTGTTTCCACCAGATCCTTTTACTATTGAGTTGTTGGATGCAGCTATGTTTCAATAGGAGACTTATATAGTTGGTTTTAAATTGTGTTATATATTATATATTTTATTATTGCTTTTAAGAGTGTGTAGCTAATTGTATTTTACTTTGTTATAAGCCACCCTGAGGGAGTGGTGGGGTATAAATTTGATGTATTTATTTATCTATCTTCCTGACCAATCTTTAGATTGTAGCTATGTAAAAAATGCTCTTAGAACTGAGAGTAATTTAGAGGGCTTTTAATCAGATGGGCTGCAGGGTGATTAGGAGGGCAGAATGCTAGAGTCAGAATTGAATATTATTGTGGTGTAATAATTTACAACCACTTGCTGTTAGTCTTTAGCAATCAATTTGCTTTTCTAAGTTGCTTTATTTGAAATGCATTTTAGATTTTTCTCCACTCTTAGTGTATTTCTACTGTTATTTGATTTGAGTCCTCATGGCTCCAAGCTGTGTGAAGAAATGCCCTGCAGCCAAGAATTCTCTGTAATATTTCAACCATTGTGACTGCACTCTGTCCATGAGATGGAATTCAGCCACACATTCATCGCTGGCAGAAAGGAGAGGCTGGGGAAAAGGCTTCAAGCACAAAACCCTCAAGCTTTTGATTGTGCTAATGACTCTGGCCAAAGCAGGACAATGGCTTACCACCCTACACTCTGCTGGAAGAAGACAGAGAAGGGAACAGCAGTATTGCTAAAATGCATTCTCTTCCTTTTGGGATAGGAGGTTGCAAAGGATCCCAAAGTGGGATGGATTTCCCAGGGTAGATTATAAACTCTCTGGACACAGAGAAGAAACTCTCTCTTTTCCATCTTGCTATTCTCCTCGGATGGGATCAAGCCATGAAGGACTAAGCTTTTACCTATGAACACCATCTTATCCACATGGCAAGGGAGAAGTTCAAACCTAAAGCATGAAGCTAATGCTGAACTTTAAACTACTGCAACTTCAAGTAGTGCTAGCTGGTTCTATCTAGACATGATTTAGGTTAAGTACCAAGTGCAGGAAAAGGGAGTGCATGTTTTCACCTTTTCTTTGTACCCTTGCTCAGTCTGAATGTTTGAAAAGACCATGTGTATTCTTTTTATTCATGTATTAAACTTTCTCATATTTTGAATGTTCTAAGCATGATCTCTGGAAACACATCATGTCTACTCAGTCTAGCTATCAGAAAAGTGGTAACGGGGAGGGACAGCAGGTAATTTCATCACCCCCACAGGACGATAGTTTGAAATTGCAAAGTTGCAAGAGACTACCTCAGCACAGGTAAGTACAGCAACTAGGCAGAGCCTTTAAACAGCAATGTACTTACATAGTGCTAGACATGCAGCTCAGTTTGACAGAAGTCACCGGTGGCAGTGGGAGTCATCAGGTTTTTTGTAACCCTAGGGAGCAAGGGAAAGGAGTGATGTCACTGAGTGGAGACTTGGGACAGCTGAGAGGTTTTTCTGAGCTACCAGGGACCAACTCGAAGGGGGGGGGGCTGGCGAGTCCATTCCTTCACATGCTGCAATAAACTATTAAATTTGTTTTCATTAAGCTACTGTCTATTTTCTTAGTGATTCAGCATTACCCACTGAGGTTAAAAAGGTCTAAGATTTGCGCATACTAAGGTTGCTTCCATACACGGATTTTTCCTGCTCCTACATTAAAGGAGAACTTCCCCAAGATGTTGTGCACATTTCAAGCATGATTTAGGGAATTCCCAGGGCTTTCATCTGAAGGAAAAAAAATAAACATGTTTAGCTACAATTTACCGTGGGATCTAGGAACTGGATGTGGGGGAGTGTCCATGTGGACACTCCTTCTATTGCTTCTGCGGGGAAGGGATGGAACAAAGCTCTTCTTTCAAAATAGTGAGCTGCCATGCACTGTCCCCATCTTGTCGCCATGTTAACAGCTTCTGTCTCTTTCTCTGCTAAACTGTGCTGTAGCGTTCAGCATGGATTGGTAAGAAAACAGAAATGGCAGAAAAAAGATGGAGTGGGAGTAGGAGCAGTGGCAGTGAGCATGGGGGTGCAGTTCCTTCCCTGTTCCACTTCCTGCTGAGTCACATTTTCATACTCTCATCTGGAAGCAGCCTAAAACAGTCTAATCCACTACTGTACTTTGAAAGGTAGCAGCTTTCTGTGGCATCAGGCAGGATGTATGTCTGAGACTTTTTAAATGCAGATTCTGAGGTTAGAATTTTGGACTTCCTGAATGAAAACTCAAACGCATGTGTTCGGTCCTTGTGCTATGCCTTCATCCCTAAAAGGAGTTTTGAGTGCCACTGAGAATAAAATACATCATGCACAATATGATCCCTGTAATATCCTGACCTCGAATAAGGGCCTCAAAGGTAATCACAAAATACTCAGGCATCCCATAAAGAAAACAACTTACTTTATTGGCATCTCTGAAAGCCTCAACAGAGAAAGCTACCAACCGGAATCAACCAGCAAACAATGACAATGACTGAGTGCCCAAAAATCATTGAGGTAATAAATACTCTACACGTGTTCTGGGAGATGGCCTCTACTTAAAGAGCCATCACATCACAATCCCTGATTGGCAGGATCACATTTCCCAGCAAGATTACTTTGTTACACATGCAAACAGTCCCTAAACAGCTGCCTATCAGGGTAATGAATAGGCACAAACAGGCTATAGGTTGTGGAAAATATGAGTAGGGCCATAGGAGGGACATTTTTATTACATTCCCATCAGGAAAACATGAGAGGACTTCAGAGAAAACAGTGAAAAAGAATAGGCTGTCAACAAGATTGTCAATGTAATCCTCTGCAGAGGATTGCTGTGTTCATGTCTAGTGTTCAAGCAACCAATGTGTTCAAGCAAGGGGAAGGAGCAAGTGAAGGGAGGGCTATCCTAAAAGAAGAACTCTTGCGAGCTCAAGCCATCACAATTCCAACAACATGGAAATGTGGTAGGGGGTTGAAGGAGACAATGTGGATGAACTGAGAACTCCATGATGAGCTAAGAAAGAAAAAGGAAATGTTCAAGTAATGGAGGCAAGGACATACCTCTAAAGAAGAGTGTCAGAGGGTTGCTAGGCACTGTAAGTCAACCATCAGAGAGGCCAAAGCTCAGAGTGAGCTGAGCCCAGCCAGGGAGGCTTGCTACTACATAAAAAGCTTCTTCAGATATGTGCTGAGCAAAAGCAAAGTAAAAGGTAATAGGCCTACTGTTGGGTGAAAATGGAGATACTCTGACAGAGGACAGAGAGAAAAAGGGAAGGCTCGATGCCTATTTTGCCTCAGTTTTTTCCCTGAAGGGGAGAAGAGTCTCATCTAGAGATGGCATTAGATAAGTCATGGCGTCCGCGATGCTGGTTGATATGGACAGAGAGGTTGTTGAGAAGGATCTGGCTGCACTGGATGTGTACAAATCCCCCGGGTCAGATAAAATCGGGGCTATGTTCCATTTCCCTTCTGGTATTTTTTGGGGTCGGGTTTAATAAACTTGGAATTTTTTGAAAAATCTGAAGCCTTATATCAGCTTCTTTAAAATACTTGAAAATTTTTGTGTTTATTAAACCTGAACCAAAAAAATGATGTGGCGCAGGGCTGAATGCTGGGCTCGGCCAAGCCCAGGATTTAGTTCTGCACCACCTGCTGCCTCCGAAGTCCACGAGGGCATCTTGGCCATCTTCTGGTCATGGGGGGGGGGGGAGGTAGTTGTAAATTTCCTGCATTGTGCAGGTGGTTGGACTAGAGGGAAGGGGAGAGGGCGGGCGAGGGGAAATGGCAAAAAAAAATGCATTATCCAGGATCTGCTTTTCGGCTTCCTTAATTGCCACCATTTTTTATTGGTCCCCCCCCCCAAAAAATACCAAAAAGATATTTTTTTTGGGGGGGGTTCATTCTGGCTTTAGCTGAATGCATACCCCTAGATGGTATGCACCCAAGAGTGCTCATAGAATCATAGAGCAGTTTTCCATCATCTTCAAGTCCTCTTGCAGGACGGGAGATGTACCACAAGACTAGAGGGGCATGAACGTTAATTAATCATCAAAAAAGGGAGGAGGAATGACCCAGGAAACTATAGGCCAGTCAGTCTGACCTCTGTCCCAGGGAAGATATTAGATCAGATTTTAAAGGGGTCAATCTGCAAGCATCTAAAGGACAACACAGTGATTCAGGGAAGCTAGCATGGATTTGTTCTTAAAGGTCCTGCCAGACCAACTTTGTTTCCTTCTTTAATCGAATGATGAGCTTACTTGAATCATGGGAATGCGGTTGACATTGTTTACATGGATTTCAGTAAAGGTTTTGACAGGGATCCCACATGACGTTCTGATAGGTAAGCTGGAGCACTGCAGACTAGACTCGAGGATAATTAGGTGGATAGAGACCTGTTTGGAGAACCTCACCCAAAGGTAGTTGTCAATGGCATTTCATTTGATTGGAGGGAGGTGTCCACTGGGGTACCAGAGAGCTTGGTTCTGGGCCCGATACTTTTCAATATTTTTATAAATGATATGGATGAGGGGGTGGAGGGACTACTCGTTAAATTTTCAGATGACACTAAATTGGGAGGAGTAGCAAACACCCCAGAAGATAAAGACAGAATTCAATGAGATCTGAATGCACTGGAAAAGTGGGCAGATGTGAACAACATTCAATTCAACAAAGGTAAGTGCAGAGTTTTACATCTGGGTAACAAAAAAGAGAAGCGCACATCCCGGATGGGGGATACACTTTTAGGTAACATGGTGAGTGAACAAGATCTAGGGGTACAGGTGGAATTTAATCTGAATATGAGCAGTCAATGTAATGTGGCAGCAAAAAAGACTAATGCAGTCTTCAGGTGTTTTTTTATATAAATTTTTATTACTTTTTATATAATATAAAACAAAAGAAATAACAATAAAAAATACAAAAATACAAAAAAAAGAAAAATAACAAAAATACAAAGTGCAAGAGTACATACCATTATTTTAAATATTTTGAATATTTGTTACAGTAAAATTACAGAAAGTTAAAGTACTCTTAATACCCACCACCCACCCTAATACATATATCCCACCACCCACCCTAATACATATATCCCACCACCAATTTTTGACTTCCGAAGAAGTGTTTGAACAGTATTAAAATTACTGATTATTAATAATATACTATATAAAAATAGCAATATCACTATAACTCATTAACTATTTTAGTAAAATTCATTTTCGCCAGTTTGTCCCAATATGTGACGGCTTTTGACCAAGATCTTTTAAAATCTTCCATATCTTTACCATTCTCCTTCTCTGCATTCTATCATCTCTCTATAAATATTCAAATCTAAATTTAATCGACTTCCTCTTTTCATAAACGCTTCTACAGGATTAATCCAACCTGGGGTCATATTTTCTAGAGATCTTTTATATTTTTTCCAAATCTGAAATAAACCAAATCTAATAATATGAGAATTAAATTCCTTGTTTACCTTATCCTTTTCATACCATAGATATGTGTGCCACCCAAAACATAGATTAAATCCTTCCAGTTTCAGTATTTTGAGATTCTCCAATAATATCCAATTTTTAATCCATACTAAACAGGATGCTTCATAATACATTTTTAAACCTCCTGTGTCTCTATGTTCAATTAAATTATTATACACAATTCTGTGTCTTTCTTTATCCCATAAAATTTTTAAAATATATTTCTTCCAAATTTTGAAAATTTGGGTCCCTTTTAAAATAGGTAAATTTTGAAACAAAAAAGCATCCTGGGCAATACCATCATTTTAATCACAGAAATTCTACCCCATAGCGATAAAGGTAATTTCCCACAATTTTTAAGATCCATAACAACTTTTTGCCATACCTTACTATAGTTGTTTTGAAATAAATTTAAATTATTTGAAGTTAACCAAATACCTAAATACTTTATTTTATGTTCAATGGTATAACCAGTTTTTTTTAATAATTCCAATTGCTGTATTTGAGTCATATTTTTAACCAACAATTTAGTTTTATTTCTGTTTATCTTAAAACCTGCAAGTTTTCCATAAACCTCCACAATTTTATTCCAATCATCAATTTGAGAAGTAGGGTTAGTCAAAAAACATACAATATCATCCGCATAGGCTTTAATTTTAAAATGATTTCTCCCAACTTAAAATCCTATTACTTCCCTAGTACTTCTAATCTTTTTCAATAAAACAATGTGGTCCTGTTGTTTTTCTTCTCTCTCTAAGGATGCTTCTGCAGACATTTCCAACATGTCAACCCTCTTCCTTGTTTCTTTGTTGTCCTGTGAATTCTTAGATAATTTAGCCTCCATCTTTTCCTGACGTACAGTCAGAGAGGAGATTGAATCTTTCAAAGCAGAGATGGCAGCAGTGTTTTGACTTATGGCAACAGTGTTTTGAGTCACCTCTTGTTTGGTTGCAGTTACCTCCTGCAATGTTTTGGTCAGTAAATCATGCAGGGAATTCAAAGTGACCTCTGGTTTTGCTTTGGGAGGCATATTGGCTATAGCTGAGCTGCCCAATAGTGAGGGAGAGGTGGCTGGAGTTAAAGTTATATTTGCTGCAGAGCCCCTTCTTTGTGGTTGAGTAGGATGCTGTAACTGTAACTGTTTAGAGTCTTTGAAGTATTCCTTAGTGTGTTTTTCTTTGTCCCCCATTTATCCAGAGTTATTATGGCTGTAACTTGTAATCCAAAGGGGAGGGGGGAGAGGTTTTTTTTTAAACCATCATTTTAAAGTTCAAGAGATTTGAAATCATCTATTTATAATCCACACCTTAGAGAGCAATCATTTTATGTTAGCTGCTTCAGTCTGTTATTTCATGCCAGTTGCTGTTCCCCCAACACAGTCTATATTGATTTTTTTCTATGGTTGGCAAAACTGGCAGGAATTTAATACTGCGCCACACCTGGCAAAAAGCCCAGTTTCACTTTTGATTATGTTAAGTGAGCTATAGTCGAGAGAGTTCTTTCAAATAACTAGTGAAACTGTTCAACACCTCAGTTGTGACTCTTTTAAGTAGATCAAAGAAAAGAAAGAAAACTTGCTTTTATTTTGAGATCGGGGTTTCATCGCCGCTTTCCCGGTAGTAAAGGAGCAGTGGCGCCTGCCTCTCGGCTTCTCAGGGCGCGATCGTCGGCGCAGTCCGCGGCTCTTCCCCCCCCCCCCCCCGACCCGGAATGCACTGAAAGCACTGGATCTGAATGCACTGGAAAAGCGGGCAGATGTGAACAACATTCAATTCAACAAAGGTAAGTGCAGAGTTTTACATCTGGGTAACAAAAAAGAGAAGCGCACATACCGGATGGGGGATACACTTTTAGGTAACATAGTGAGTGAACAAGATCTAGGGGTACAGGTGGACTTTAATCTGAATATGAGTCAATGTGATGTGGCAGCAAAAAAGACTAATGCAGTCTTCAGGTGTTTTAACAGGGGCATAACATCCAAATTGCAAGATGTCATACTCCCACTGTAAACTGCATTGGTCAGGCTACACCTAGTATACTGTGTGCCATTCTGGAGGCCCCACTTCAAAAAGGATGTGGAAAGAACGGAGCTGGTGCAGAGAAGAGCGACGAGGATGATCAGGGGCCTGGAAACCAAGCCCTAAGAGGAAAGGCTGAAGGAGTTGGGCATGTTTAGTCTGGAAAAGAGGAGGTTGAGGGGGGACATGACTGTTCTCTTTAAGTATTTGAAAGGCTGTTACATAGAGGAGGGCAGGGAACTGTCCCTCATGGTAGCAGAGGATAGGACTCGCAATAATGGATATAAATTACAGGCAGAAAGGTACCGGCTAGACATTAATGAAAATTTTTTTTTACAGTGAGAGTAATTCAGCAGTGGAATCGACTGCCTAGGGAGGCGGTGAGCTCCACCTCTCTTGCAGTCTTCAAGCAGCAGCTGGATGAACTCTTGTCAGGGATGCTCTCTAGGCTAGGCTGATCCTGCATTGAGCAGGGGGTTGGACTAGATGGCCTCTGTGTGGACCCTTCCGACTCTACGATTCAGAGCCCAGTTTGTCTCTTTTTCCTAGAGCTGGCTGAAGCCCAGTTTTCTAGCCTTCAGCTTTGAGCGGTGCTATTCTATTTTTAGGAAATGCTGTGACTGCTGGAAAAAAAAAACTTTCCAAAAATTCGACACAGAAGCACACAAGGGGGGAGAGAAGGGCAGGCTGTATGTGATGCCGTGCTTTTGTTAACATTTAGTGCCCCACCCACAACTTCCTCAGTCAAACATTGCGGAAAGCACGAAAGACTCAAGAAGAAAATTTTCCAGGTATGTGATGAGACTTATTGTTGAATTCCCCCCCCCCCCGGGAACACAGAAAACCTCCAGAAACTTGTGCCAGGTAGGATTTAGTTCGCAAAAGCTGACATTGCCAACATCCTTCAGAATGGAGTAGAGGAAAGTCAAAAGAGGCTGACTGACAGTGTGCTGAAAGTTTTTAGCAGGAATAGCATGCATATTAGGAGATTTTCAAAGTTGCTTTCTAGGAACTTTCTAGGGGACTAGAGCAACTGTCCTATGAGGAGTGGTTAAGACGCTTGGGGCTGTTTAGCTTGGAAAGAAGGCAGCTGAGGGGAGACATGATAGAGGTCTATAAAATTATGCCTGGTTTGGAGAGAGTGGACAGGGAGAGGTTTTTCTCCCTCTCCCATAATACTAGAACACAGGGTCATCTGCTAAAGCTGGAAGGCGAGAGATTCAAAACAGAGAAAAGGAAATATTTTTTCACACAACGCATTGTTCAATTGTGGAACTCCCTGCCCCAGGATGTGGTGATGGCTGCCAGCTTGGAGGGCTTTAAGAGGGGAGAGGACATATTCATGGAGGAGAGGGGTATTCATGGCTGTTAGTTAGAATGGATACTAGTCATGCTGCATACCTATTCTCTCTAGTATCAGAGGAGCATGCCTATTATTTTGGGTGCAGTGGAGCACAGGCAGGATGGTGCTGCTCCCTCCTCTTGTTAGTGGAGGCCCCTGGTTGGGCACTGTGTAAACAGACTGCTGGACTTGATGGGCCTTGGTTTTTTCTTATGTTCTTATGAATGTGAGGCAGGAATCAGGAGATCCCCTGCCTACTATAGGGATCCCCCCATCCCCCACAAATACTGGGCTTATTTAAACAAGGCACTGTTAAAAAGAGACTATGTGTCGGTGTTGAGCACTTTGTTTCATTTCAGACAGGCAAGGGTTAATATTGCTGTTAACCAGTTCAAAGGTATGACCTGCAATATGTTAACTTAGCAGTTGGTCAGTGAGAGCATCCCTTACTCCCATGCATCTTGTCACGTACACAAACAATCTGCATGTTACTGCTTTCTTATTTCCTTTGTGTAAAAGTGAAAGCAGTGTGCAGTTAGCTTTTGAATACCAACCTGGAAGGATGCAGGGACAATTCTACAACTTAGAAATGTCTCGTGTTTAAGCTTAGTGCCTGCCAGAAACATCTGGCAGTATAGGTAACTGTAGAGATGTAGAAAGGATTTATTTGTTTTACCTCCCGTGAACCTTTCCCCTGATTTAGTGAGTAAAGATTGTTTTGACTAAGACAAAAGGACTTTGTCTATTTTTGTGCGTGTGTGTGACTTACTCTATTTTCATTAGGCCATAACCAAACGACCCAATCCCTCTGAATCGGTAGCAGATACTAAGAAAAAAGCCTCAATTCTATCAGTCGGCAGGGCTGTTTCACTGAAACCCTGTCACCATTTCCTCTCTTTCGCCCAATTTTTATTTCCTGCCTTCCACCTACCCCATCTTCCTTCTTTCCTTGCCTTGTCTTGCCTGCCTACTCTTTGTTTCCTCCATCCACCTTCATTATTGAGATGATGGCCATTTTAGATTACAAGAATTGCCTCGACTATCCAAAATGGCTGCCAGGTTCTCATGAGGAAATCCTGAGAGATCTCAGCATGTTAAAAAAATTAAAATTTTACCCCCCCCCCAATTTATTGTTGTAAAATTTTAAGATTTTTTTTTTTAAACCTGGGGGTTTCTCCAAGTTTGTAGAAAGTACATAGCGTTAATCTGTGGATTTAATGATCCACATTTCTGCCCATGTTCAGAAATAGACTTTCACACAACCCAAATAATGCACTTTCAATGCACTGTGAAGGAGGATTTTACTGTCTAAACTGGCAAAATCCACTTGCAAACTATCGTTAAGGTGCATTGAATGTAGATTGAAAGTGCATTATTTGGGCTGTGTGAAAGTGCCCATAACGATACTGATACTGTTGGGGTCTGAGCTGGTAGAAATTGAGAGGCAAAGAGATCTTGGGATCGTTGCTGGAGATCATTAGGAAAGGGGATGAAAATTAAACAGCTAACATTGTAATACTCTTGCAGAGATCTTTGGCATAGCTTCGTTTGCAATACTGTGTACAGTTCTGCTCACCATATCTGAAGGATTTTTCAGATATGGAAAAATTGCAGTACAGGGCAACCAAGATGATTAAGGGGCTAAAGCGCTTTTCCTATAAAGAAAGGCTAAAGAACGGGGATTTGCAGTTCAGAAAAAAATATGATTGATGAGTAATGTGACGACAGAGGTTTATATAATTATGCATGGGGTGAAGGAAGTGGATAGGGAGAACTTTTTCTCCTTCTCTAACTCCAACTAACTTAAACTCGGGGGACCCAATAAAGTTGGTGAGCAATGAATTCAGGACAGAGAAAATGAAGTCCTTCTTTATTCAACAAGTGACTAAATTGTGGGATTAGCTGCCAGCAAGTGGACAGCGGTTACAAGCACAGAGGGCTTGAAAAGGGAATTAGATTCATGGAGGATAGGTCCATCAATGGCAACTAGCCATGATGGCTAAAAAACAAACAAAAAAACAACAAAAAAGCTTTCATGTTCAGAGGCAGTGGATGTTTGAACACCAGTGCAAGGAAGTAGCATCAGGGGAAGGACTAGGGCTCTATGCCCTCTATCTTGGTCCTCTGGGGCAGCTAGTTGGCCACTTTGTGAAACTGGATGCTGGACCACTGGTCTAATCCAGCAGGGTTCTTACATTATGCTTTGACTAGAACAACCATTTAATGTTTTGTGATACCTTTTCATTATGGGAAGAGCTTTACCATACATGCCAAACATGCCACGTACAATTTGTGGCACCTCCAGTTAAAGGTCTCAGGTACCAGGTGTCAGGAAAACCTTTTGCTACCCAAGTCTTCAGATACCGGTAGTTGCCAGCAGTCAAACTAGGCAATACTGGGATAGATGGGAAAGTGGCTTGGTGGTAGATCATTTGCCTTGCATGCAGGAAGCCTCAGATTCAATCCCCTAGCATGTCCAGTTTAAAAGATCTAGTAATAAGTGTTGTCAAAGACCTCTAACAGAGATCTTGGACCCTCCACCTGTCAAAGTACACAATGGTTATTTATGCATGGGTACTTTCACTCAATTTCACACACACCTCGACTGTCTCTGTTGTTCCTTGGAGTTATGCACGAGTTTTCCCTTGGGTTAACAGAGGAATGGGAAGGTCCATTCCTCACAAATCCTGGACCTTCCCATTCCTCTGTTAACCCGATTCTTCCTTCTCCCCTGAGCCCAGCCTGGGTGAAATCCCTGTGCATAAGGCAAAGTGTGGGATGTGCAAGCTTAGTTTCGCTCACAGCCAATTACAAAGCCTCATGTCCAAAGGTGGGGATTCAAATACTTCCTGCTTCCTTGGAGCTCATTCTGAGCAGAAGAAAGACTTTTTAAAACCGAGGCTTGGATTCCCCCCCCCCTTGTTTTCAGATTGCCCCGTTTTTTGTTTTTTGTTCTTAAAATGCTTTTTTATGCGGCAATTGGGTTTGGGTGGGGAGGGAACATTTCTCTCACCACAGCCAATTATGAAGCAGCATTTTAAGGGGCGGGGATTCAAATACTTCCTGATTTGCGCTTGGAGACTGCTGGTGTGTAGACTCCCAACAGGAAAGTGTGGGTCCAATGAGCAACGAACCTCAGGTAAAATTCCCATGCATAAACAGCCAGTACTGACCTTGATAGGCCAAGTGTCTGATTTGGTATAAGTCATGTTTATTTGTTCATGTCAGCAGAGGATGGCAAACCAGTGCAGAATCCTAAAATATGGTCTGTTTTGTTTCAGCAATGCTTGCATCTATCTACTTGGATTTTAAACCTACAAATACCGATGATGATAATTTCTCCATGTCTAAAGAGGTCAGTATCTAAAGGTGCCTGAGACTGCAGCACCTTTTACAGACTAAGCAAGTAAGGAAGAGCAGTAGGGTCACCAGGAAATAATTTGGGAAAACAATCATGGTGATAAAATCCACAATTTTGTCTTCTGGTAGGAAAAAATACACCAGAGAAGACTGATAAACATGAAGAGATCAATTGATCAAGTCACACAAACTTCAGATGTACAACCAGGCGAGCAGGAAAGCAGGGTGCTTATTCCTCAGAACACGGAATCACAATCAGAATCTCCAGATTCAGAAGAATCCGTTTATTGTTCCTGTGAAGATGCTGATGATTTTGATGATGATGTTTCGCCCACTGTTCAAGACACACAGACTTCAGATGAACAGCCAGGGGAGCAGGAAAGCAGGGTGCTTATTCCTCAGAACACGGAATCACGATCAGAATCTCCAAGTTCAGCTGATGATTTTAATGATGATGTTTCGCTGACCAAAGAGCAAAAGTACATATTTTTTCAGATCCTGAAGGGTTTACTTGAAGACCAAGGCTCTTTAAAGAATGGTAAGGAAAGAAAAGTTTGCCATGATGGAAAGATTTTGAAGTTCATGTACATGACAGAAAGGTGTGAAATAATCGTTCAGGATTCACACAGGCTATTCAAGAAGGTAGTGTCAACACAAGATATTTACCTCAAATGGCGTGGAAATGAGAAGGCTGAAACTCTCAGCTTGGAGAACCTCCAAAAAGTACAGAATGAACTGAGGCTCCTGCAAATTCTGAATGAAAGGGCAGGTGCTTGCTTTTCCAAGGCCATACATGAATTCAAGAGGGAGTTTGAATACGTGCAGAAAAATACCACTTTGCTATTGATTTGTGATATTATGCTGAATTTTGTCTCTGGTAAAGGTGAAAATAAAGCCACCGTTACATATGATGTTGGTAAGAATAAACCCGACTATGAAATGAAAGTAACATGGTGGATAAAATTTCTGAGGTTTCTCCAGTCAATCCGTTTTACCATTTCTGAATGGAGTGACAACCTAAGTCATTTATCTAATGCTTGGACATCTTTCCTAAACTGTGTAACTGATTGGTTTCACTCTTGGCAGAAACACCAAAAAATGCAGTAATCACTTTTGCCTGTCTCTAGTTCACAGGCACAGTGGAAGGTTTCCTTGCATTGCTTTGAATGCTTTGTAAAGTTTGTAAAACAATCAAAGTTAAGAGATCCCCACACCTCTGTCTCTGCCTCTTGTGAGAAGAAGTCTTCCCTGAAAAAGTCTTCATGCAGTCTCTACTAATTACTGTTGCCAGGCTCCTCACTGGGGATGGTGGGAATTCCCCCTCTGGGGGTGGGGATTCTTAGGACTGAACTACATGTTGTATTTTCCATGTGCAGCTGCAAGTTCCCCATGGGAACTTGATTTAGAAGTGCCTAACTTTGATCAACAAGAGCCCCGTGGAGCAGAGTGGTAATGCTGCAGTACTGCAGTCCAAGCTCTGCTCATGACCTGAGTTTAATCCTGATGGAAGTCAGATTCAGGTAGCCGGCTCGAGGTTGACTCAGCCTTCCATCCTTCTGAGGTCGGTCAAGTGAGTACCCAGCTTGCTGGGGGTAAGGGGAAGATGACTGGGGAAGGCACTGGCAAACCATCCCGCAAACAAAGTCTGCCTAGTAAACTTCGGGATGTGACGTCACCCCATGGGTCAGGAATGACCCGGTGCTTGCACAGGGGAACTTTACCTTTACCTTTTTAACTTGGATCAGGACTGTGGTGCAGGGGGATTACGGTGCTTGCTTCCCCTCACACTGCTTTCCTGATCTGAATGTGCCGGGGGTATTATTAACTGCCTCTGTAAGCATTCTGTTCACATGCAGCCCTCCTGATGGGAAAAACAACACCCCTCCTGCGCTCTTTTGATTACCGAAATGCATGGAGGGGAGGGAGGAGCCCCTCCTCCACTCATGCTATAGTGCTTCTAAACTGACTTCCCATGAGGACCTTGCAGCTGTTGTAAGGCTGCAAGTCCCTGTGACGAACACATGGCAGACACAACATGTAATTTGGCCCTTAGTAGGCATGCTCTAAACCTTTGATTATTTGGGGCTCTCGCTCAGCCCATATTGCAGTTCTTTATTTAATTACAGAATTTATAATCCTGCCTTTCTGTCCAGCCAGTAGGGTTGCCAGGTCCCTCTATCGGCTGGAAATCTGTTGTAACAGCAGGAGATCTCCAGCTAGTACCTGGAGGTTGGCAACCCTACCAGTCAGGGCCACCAAGGCAGAACTGTTTATTTACAACATCCAGCAATTTAGAAGAAGAGATGGTTTTTATATGCTGACTTTCTATACCACTTAAGGAAGACTCAAACTGGCTTACAATCACCTTCCCCTCCCCTCCCCACAACAGACACCCTGTGAGGTAGGTGGGGCTGAGAGAGTGTAACTTGCCCAAGGTCACCCAGCTGGCTTCATGCGTGGGAGTGGAGAAACAAATCCAGTTCACCAGATTAGCCTCCGTCGCTCATGTGGAGGAGTGAGGAATCAAACCCAGTTCTCCAGATCAGACTCCACCGCTCCAAACCACCGCTCTTATCCACTACACCACGCTGGCAAGTTTGAATTCATGAATTAATAGTTAGATTATTAAGATAGTAATCGATAGTATTATGACTTTTAGATAGTATTACTTTTAGATAGTAATCTTATTACATTACTTAATTCACTTCATGTATATTGCTTCACTGTGAAAGCTAGTATGGTATAGGGCAGTGGTGGATCTACTATGAAACTAATGAAATTTAAGCTTCAGAGCCCCTAATCCCAAAGGGGCCCTGGTGACTTTTTTTAAATTAATGAGTGAATTTTTCAACAAAATCAACAGTTTTTAAAAGTGTTAAAATAAGGCTATTTTAGTGATAGAATCATAAGCCAATGGGTTGAAGCACTTGTATTGAGCCCCAGCACATGTTGCCCTATTGTTGTTGGTTGCCAAGGGCCCCCCATAATAGTTCAAGCTTCAGGGTCCCAAAAATGTAGGTCCACCACTGGTGTAGTGGTTAGAGTGTGGGACTACGCCTGGGGAGATCCTGGTTCAAATCCTTGCTCAGCCATGGATCACGCTGGGTGACCTCTATCTCTATCGCAGGTATTAAACAAGATAAGCAGTTTAACACATAGAGATGATTGAGAATAGGCTTTTATTTTAGATTAATATACTCAATTTAAATGTTTAGAATTATGCATTTTATCTATTACATGACACTAGATTGTTAATATATAAATTTGTTAGGCAAAAGTATGTGTCATTAGATTTAATAATAATGTAGTGTCAATCTTTATCTAAATATACCAATTGCGGGCATAGTATATAATACTAGCATAGTATCAGTATTACACAATAATAATAAAGCACTGTAATCCGTTTAGTCTGTATGAAGGTATGAGAATAAGATTATGCATCTCCCGCTTTGTTAAAAGATTATTTGTGCTTAAGATCAGTAGGTCAATAATGTAAGAAGGCACAGAATGATCCAGATCCACTCCAAATAGCAGCTGATGCAGGTCCTGTTGCAAGTTCAGAGCAATGAATATGTATAATGTGTGTACATTGTATGTTTTGTTGTATGTTGTTTTATGTTGTTATGAAAATAAAAAATATATATTCAAAAATGGTTTAAGGGTTAGAGTGCTGGATTTGGGGGAATAGCGGGGTTCAAATCCTCACACGGCTTCAGAGTTCACTTGCGGTGCAGTCCTAGAAAGAGTTCAACCTTTCTAAGCCCATGCACTTAGAAGGATGTAATTCTGTTTAGAATTGCATTGTAAAACCATCCACACCAATGGGTTTACAAACCCTACTGTATTGTTGATTGGCTGCTTCAGCCACTGATCGTGTTGTCTTGTACTGTGAAGTCTGCCTTGAGTCTCAGTGAGAAAGGTGGATGATAAACAGTGTAAATAAATAAATAAAATATAAACAAACAAATAAATAAAGAAGCACACTGCCATGGTGGTCACATGGGTGATCTTGGTTCAGTCTCAGCTTAACCTAAGTCTGCATAGCCCTGTTCATATATTACTGTGAACACACGTACATCTTGCATGTAACTGCGTACATTTGTTGGAAGGGAGAGGCAATACATATTCACTTTACAAATGAAACCGGGGGCCAGTTCTTGGATAAGTGTGCGGTTTGTATCACGCATTCAGCTGTAAAAGTGTTGAGTGTAACATGAGAATAACTCTATGCATTGTAAAGAAAATTCAAGTGTATACTGAATATGGATTGTATGTGTGTTCACTGTAAATTATGAAGAGAGTTGTTGCTACTGTGAAGGTAACAGATATGGTGCGAGAGGAGAAAGCTCTTTAGAGGAAAGATCTAATATTGAAGACAGCAAACCTTTGTATTCTTAAATCCGGTGACTGGAGCTGTGAATAGGCAAGGCAGATCTTTCTAAAAACCAGAAAAGGCCCCCAGGTTTGTAGAAAAATCTGGGGGGGGGGAATGTATACACACACACACACACACATTGGGGAGTTTTAAAAAGCTGAAAACAATAAAAGGTGTCCCTGTAGCTTTAAGCAATGGATTCTCTCAGTGACTGTTGCTAGGCAATGACATATTTCAGGCTTGGTGCTGCAAGGGGGTGAGGGAACAGCAGGAGTCTTTCCAGGCCTGTTTTGGGGAGGGACCTCAGCAGGGTACAATGCCATTGAGCTCACCCTCCAACACAGTGATTTTCTCCAGGTGAACTGATCTTTGTCACTTGGGGGATCAGTTGAAATCCCTGGAGATCTTGAGCTACCACCTGGACGTTGGCAGCCTCACCGGGAAACACACTGGCAAATGTCATAGTACCCAAGGGTGCAACACTGGGGATCGGTATTACACCTAATCCCCACCCCAAACCCCATCCTTTTCAGGCTCCACCCTCAGGTATTTCGCAACACAGATGGCAACCTCATATCCTGGCACCTGCTTGCTTCTTGAGTCTTAAGGATGAATCCAAGCAGCTCGATCGGGCAGAAGAACAAGGCGGATTTGCACTGCTTCCTGCCTGCTGGTTGAACAGCAAAACATGGAGTTCTTCCTTAGCAGGCTTCTCACATCTGTGTTCTCTTACGACATAGGATTTTCAATTAGGGCTGTTAAAAAAAAATTCAGGAAAGTTCGGCTTCGGCAAAATTCGGCCCTTTTAAATTTGGGCCATGTCGAATTCCGAACTACCCCGCTTCAGATCCCTGAAATTCAGGTGAGATCCGGAGTTCGGGGGGAAATTCGGCCCCCCCGCGGGCCTTCACGGGGCTTCCATGAAGGCGCGCGGGGGGCTCTTTGAAAAGATCTGCGCCTTCCAGCTGGAAAGAGTCCCGGGAAGAGGGGCGGAGGTCTTTAAACCCCTCTGCGCTGCCTGCGCAGACAGCGCAGAGGGGCTTGACAACCCACCGCCCGCCTTCCCGCAGATCTGTTCCCCCCCCCCGCGCACCTTCAGGGGGCTTTCCTGAAGGCGCGCGGGGGGGAAACAGATTTGCGCCTTCCGGCCGGGAGGCTCAAATCTGTTTAAAGGGCCCCCTGCCCAGCTTCAGGGGAGCCCCCTGAAGCCGGGCGGGGGGCTCTTTAAACAGATCTGTGCCTCACAGCTGGGAGGCACAGATCTATTTAAACGGTCCCCCCGCGCGCCTTCAGGGAAGCCCCCTGAAGGCGCGCGGGGTGGTGGTGGAAGAGATCTGTGCCTCCCGGCCGGGAGGCTCAAATCTGTTTAAAGGGCCCCCCGCCCGGCTTCAGGGAAGCCCCCTGAAGGCGTGGGGGGAACCCCGAATTTATTCACAGAACCCCCGAAGTCGGCGAATTCGGCTCTCCGGTTTCCCGCCTTTTTTGAGTTCGGTTCATCCCAAACCGAAAAAAGCCGAATTGGGGGAAATTCGGCTGTTTTTCGGTTGGGGACGAACCGAATCGACAGCCCTATTTTTAATGTCTCTAGCTTTGTAAACCACTTCCTGTGGCTGTACCGAGAAAGAACTCTCCTTTTGCTTTGCGAGTAGAAGAAAAAGTGGTTGCAAACATTCCAGATAAATAAGTTTTAAATGGAACTTCTGTCACCAACGATCTGTGACCACAAAGCTGCCCTTTCAATTTCATGTGTTAGAGCATTAACTGAAAAGTTTCCACTCCGGAAACAGATGCTCAGAATTGTTCTGGTCCCCACTCCCTCCGAAAGCCATTTTGAGTGAATCATTCTTTGGGGGCAGGGCCCAGTTTGGCTATGATGTGTGTTCTATGACTGCTGAAAGAGGCTCATTTGAGACTTCAAAAGGAGGTGAAAAAGCAAACAAACCTCAAACTACTATATGAAAAACAGGATTTTATGAGATGCAAAAAGAAAGTAACCTTTTCGCTGCTCTGTTCTTACATACCTAAAAAAACTGACTGGAGATTCTCCCTGCTCAACTCCAGTTTAAGGGATGGGATAAAAGCTGGAACAGTCCGGAAAGGTCTGGAACAGGCATTAAACAAATACCAGTTCCCCAAAAAACAGTGGGATGCATTAAAGGTACTCCAGAACAATATTTTGGAAACCAGAAAGCAGAAATAGCAGGCATTTATTAACCCTTTTTAGGTCAAACCGCCTCCGGAACACCAAGGAACAGACCAGAGCAGGCATTCAACAAATAACAGGACCACAAAAAACAGTGGGATGCATTAAAGGCACCCCAGAACAATATTTTGGAAACCAGAACACAGAAAGAGTGTGAATTCATTAATTATTTCTAGGACAAAGTACCCACAGAACACCACAGAACGGTTTTTGGCTTCGCTGTGGTGGTTGCTGCTGATCCTGGCTTAGACTTGCCCATTAGCCCCAGGTGGGGGACCTCTGTTAGATGAAGTTTTGGGGGTTGGAAAAGGGGTGGGAATAGCAGAAAGGTAAGAGCCTTTTCCCATTGCTGTTTTGGCCACCCTGTCCACCCCTGTTTCTAAGTCACTGAGAGCTTTAAACGTTCCAGGAGTTTATGATGTGAGAAGGAATGCCCTTACAGGATAGCAAACATGGCAGGGAACTTCAGGAGAGGCATCTTATGGTCTAAAAGAGAAATGAATGATGTGGGCAGTGGAGTTTTCAGGTATGGCACCACAATGTTGCATGATGGACATTTATTAAATGAGTTCAGCAACTTCTGTGACTCTGTGAGCACAAGACCGCCCCAGCCCACCTTCAAAGAAGTGAGGGCAGGGCAAATTTTGGCTGCGGTCCCGGAAAAGGTGGTTTCATGATTATGGTACAACTCTGGTGAGCACCCTGAGGCATCAGTTTGGAAGATGAAGGAGTAACCCTCAGACCAGGTCTGAGGCCTCAGTGCCTGGCAAGGACCTGGGACAGGAACTCCTTGAGGGGTGCCGCTATCTTTTACCCCTAGACCTTGTGGCTAGGGTGGATTGGACGTGGCACACCTCCCTCGAGCACTAAAAAGGCTTGGCAAGGAAGAGCAAGAGCCGTACCACACGTGATTGCTCAGAGCTCAGAGCCAGGGTGGGTCTCGCCCTAAGAAAGGGGATGCAAAAAACAAGAGGAGGCCTGACTCTTCAGCATCCCCGCAATGGCCCACACTGCAGTCAGTTATTTGGGATGTTTTGGTTGTGTGCGCTGCAGATCCCTCTTGAACAATAAAAAATAAAGTTGGCCCTTTTGATTATCCCAGCTCTGGTGTCAGATCTCGTTATTACGCATCCGCAGACAATTCATTTTTCTTAAGATGCAACTTCTGGGAACTCACACTAACCATTTGTAATTAAAACAGCAACTCCTTGAGTCTCTCCTATAGGCAAAATAGGAACAACAGCTGATCAGAAACAGGCAGCAGGAAATCAGGATTCCTGTCTGTTTTCTAAAGCTCTGTATTTTCTGATCAGGTCAAGGCTAGCATCCCAAGAAGCTACATAAGCCAAAAGATCTGCCCCAGCATCCATTGCAAAGAAGGGGTGATCTGGTGCAACTCTTTTGTATTCTAATATCCTTAGAATAGAATAATAGAATCATAGAGTTGGAAGAGACCACCAGGGTCATCTAGTCCAGCCCCCTGCTCAATGCAACCCTTGGCAATGCTGTTATCATTCAAACGGCATTCTCTTTTGTTTCACCCTTAAACATACTGCTGCTGATCGGTGGGTTAGCCGTGCAGTTGAACTGGCCCTGGCTCAGTTTAAATGTCCAGGTTCAAAACACAGGTGCCTCACATCCTTTGAGAATGGGACACAGGCATGGAGGCTGCTTGCTTTTCTCAGCAAAATATACCAAAGGCTCTTGATCCTTTTCTCAAATGCTGGTTTTACATTCTAAACTTGCATGACTAAAGCATTATAGTTTTTAAATAATGGATTATTGGTCATTTTCCTGATTGTGCTGTTGTATTTACTGTGTACTACACTGAAAATGTGCAAGATTTTTAGTTATCTCGTATTGCAAAATAAAGTACCTCATCTAAGAATTCATAATCTGCATTTTTATTGTACTCCTTAGATATATACATTATTGTTACAGTTTAAGGCTCCTTACAGCTTAAGGCTTTGCTTATTGCCTTAATATGACAGCATTAATGTTATAAGCAGCTCTTGAACCAACGATGCTTCGGATAAATTGGATTTACTTCTATCAATGTGAATGTTCATTCCTTGTCCTTTCACTGAAACTTTACTATTGGTATTTCAGTTAATATAATAATAAAAAATTCTTGTTATCATGTTCTTGGCTAATATCCAATACACTTTGGCTTCTCCTCCTTGGGGTTTCATTTTATTTTTCATGCCTACATGGATATGTTTCCCAAAAGTAATTAGTCCTTTTTTTGAAAAGCAGAGGGCCAATTGCTGGCAAAAGATCCTGTATAATACTAACCAAAAACCCAGTCTGAGGTCTAGGAACTAATTCATAAACTAGGGAGTATGGCTTACAGATTTAGAAGGTGAAGTCCTTCCTTTCCCTCATGTGAGGCAAGTAGTCTTCATGCTAAAAATGGGCAACCTAAATGCAGGGGCAATTGAGACTGAACACTGTCCTCTGTCTCAGAGTAGTCCAATAGCATTCAGGTCACCTAAAGAGGTTGTTTTTGGCTTCTCCCTGTGGGGTAAATGTGGCGTGGAGCCAGCATAAATAAGCATATACTAAGAGGGTGATCTCAGAAGCTAAGCAGGGTCAGCCCTGGTTAGTATTTGGATGGGAGACCACCAAGGAATACCAGGGTTGCAATGCAGAGGAAGGCACTGGCAAACCACCTGTTAGCCTCTTGCCATGAAAGCCCCCCAAAAGGGGTCACCATAAGTCGGCTGCGACTTGAAGGCACTTTACACACACATACAAGAGGGTGATTAGTAAGCAGAACTGATGTCAGAAGCACAAAGACTGTGGAAATCAAAATGATGATAGAGGAGGTACAGACCTCTTGGAAATGTCTGTCCATGAAATGTCTGTTCATGAAGGAGAGTGCTATTCATGGCTACTAGTAAAAATGGCTACTAGTCATGATGCATACCTGTTCTCTCCAGGATCAGAGGAGCATGCCTATTATCTTAGGTGCTGTGGAACAAAGGCAGGATGGTGCTGCTGAGTCATCTTGTTTGGGGGCTTCCTAGAGGCGCCTGGTTGGCCACTGTGTGAACAGACTGCTGGACTTGATGGGCCTTGGTCTGATCCAGGGCTTTATGCCCTTATGTCTGTAACCCCAAATCTCTCAAGTAGCTGAAAATCCTCCCTCAATTCCAAATCAGCTGAAGGAGGAGCCTCAGCCAGAACCTGGAAAAGAACTGGGACTAAGGCCTAGTCATCAAGGCCCTGTCAGACTCCTTTCTGTGCAAGGTAGTCCATTCTCAGAGTCCTTGTAACATATAAGCCCCCCTCTGTGCACACACACCACCTGTCATGATGGACACTTTGCTAGTTGTTGATGCTGGGAGATCTATGCCACGAACTTCCCGGCCAGCCGTTTCAAAAAGAAAAACCACAACATTCGACTAGAAGTGGGAGTATCCAGCCTCAAATCCCTGCTCTGCCACAAAGCTTGCTGGGTGACCTTGGGTTTGTCACTCACTTTCAAGCTATTGTAATGGTTCGACCCCACCCACCCACCGCGGCGGGTGGTGCTGTTGCACCTCTGAGTGTTTGGGTTAGTTCTAGTCGATGTTCTTATGTTCTGGAGGTGGGGGAGATGATTGTTAAGATGGTTTGAAGATTTGTGCAGGAGACCACTTTAAAACCTTTATTAGAGTTGGTTCCTCAGGCAAGTATTCCCCATAGCTGAGTGCTTTAACTGCCTATGTCATGCTGTCTCTCCTCACTGGATTATTGTGAGGATAAAATAGGGGAACAGAAACCTCTATACACCAGCCTTTGCTCTTTGGAGAAAGCACAGCGCAAAAATGCAATACAACAGAAGCCTCTGGAACTGAATAATGTGCAAGAGCTATTTTCTTCACCTCAGCTGGCAAGCGTTTCAAACAAATCTGGTTCACCCCTATTGGAAACAGGATGGTGGCCTCTTATCAGGGGTCCCAAATTTTGGAATTTTTGAGAAGCAGTAGTGGGCGCCATTACAAAGCAGCTGCCAGGAGCGGACGGACCAGTCACAAAACGTTTGCCATGGGGGTGGCAATCACATCAGCAGGCACCACGGTACTATGGGTGCTGCACTAAGGATGACTAAACTGGATGGACTGTTCATATGACATGTTCTGATACCACTCAGCACTATTAATACTAGGGGTAAAGATCCCACTATATTCTACAATCACGCGAGCTATGGATATTATGCATGGTATGGAGAGAGTGGGCAGGGAGAAGCTTTTCTCCCTCTCTCATAATACTAGAACGTGGGGTCATCTGCTGAAGCTGAAGGGAGAGAGATTCAAAAACAGATAAGAGGAAGTATTTCTTCACACAACACATATATTTGATTATTTGCCCTATGGGCACAAACACATGGTCACTTTATCCTCCTTTAATCCCTGTTTTAGGCAGGATCGAACGCACATTAGGCGAAATGCATGCGTTCCATCCAGGCTGAATCCTGGCTGAAACAGGGATTAAAGGAGGATAAAGCGACCATGCATTTTAATTGTGGAACTCCCTGCCCCAGGATGTGGTGATGGCTGCCAACTTGGAAGGCTTTAAGAAGGGAGTGGACATGTTCATGGAGGAAGCTATTCATGGCTTCTAGTAAAAATGGCTACTAGTCATGACACATTCCTATTCTCTCCAGGATCAGAGGAGCTTGCCTATTATCTTAGGTGCTGTGGAGCACAGGCAGGATGGTGCTGCTGCAGTCATCTTGTTTGGGGGCTTCCTAGAAGCACCTGGTTGGCCACTGTGTGAACAGACTGCTGGACTTGATGGGCCTTGGTCTGATCCAGCATGGCCTTTCTTATGTTCTTATGATATGCTGGGTGGGGGGGGGGAGAAAAACATTTCCCAAACAGAAAATATTATACTATTAATATAATTATTAATATAATTAATACATAGCGATAAGTCAGGAAGCTGTGGCGAACCTACATATTCAGAGCCAGAAGGTTTAGTGAGCCAACTGCAAGTTCTGGTTAGTGTTAATGTAGACTACACATTTGGATCCCAACTCCTCCCCAAGACTGTGCCATTTTAGGATTTGGGGAGGGGGCTAGAGGAGGAGAGGCATGTTTACCCCAGCATGAGTGTGTTAATTTAGCAAGCACAACAAGGCTTAACTCACCTTCTGTTTTGCCTTTTTTTTTTTTAATCCTTTGGAACTGTGTACTTCTTGGCCACACAGCCAGCCTTAGGACGGGTATCATCAGTACTGCGATTAGGCTCTCCAATTCATCCGTTACGACAAGTCTTTGCCACCAAGCACGGGTTCCCATGGCAACTTTCCTTCCCCTTCAGACCAGCACCTAAAGATGTTCCCCTTTCAGCCCCCCCGCCCCACTTGCTTACACTAAACTCTAACCTGCTCGGCCAGGCTTCTTTAAGGATGGAGAAACTCAGTCCCTCACAGTGCATTCATGGTCACTGCCTTCATGGTCAGAGCCAGCGTGGTGTAGTGGTTAAGAGTGGTGGTTTGGAGTGGTGGACTCTGATCCTGGAGAACCGGGTTTGATTCTCCACTCCTCCACATGAGCAGTGGACGTTAATCTGGTGAACTGGATTTGTTTCCCCCACTCCTCCACATGAAACCAGCTGGGGGACCTTGGGCTAGTCACAGCTCTCTTAGAGCTCTCTCAGCCCCGCCTACCTCCCAGGGTGTCTGTTGTGGGGAGGGGAAGGTGATTGTAAGCCGGTTTGAGTCTCCCTTAAGTGGTGGAGAAAGTCAGCATATAAAAACCAACTCTTCTTCTTTTTCTTCTTTTATGGCTTTAAAAGGACAGAAGACATATTCCCAGACAATTTTCTTTCTGACCCTTCCCCAGATAAGGGGTCCAGGGTTGGGTCTGTCAGCAGTCACAATAGTTCCATGAAATGGAACCTCCACAGTCAGAGACAGTGTACTTGCAATTAATTAATGCTAACGACCTCAGTGCAGCTCCAATGCCTTAATTCCGTATCTGTGGCCTTCCCAGAAACATCTCACCGGCCGCTATTGGGAGTCAAGGATGCTGGACTACACACACTTTGGCCTACTGCAGAAAGTGTCCTTTGTATGGCCTGCATCTTTCTGCGTGAACATAAGATCCTGACTCCTTGCTGTGTATCACTAGCTCAACTATGCTTTAAATCTCAGCCTAGGGTGGCCCAGCCTCCAGGTGGTCAATACAAAAGCAATATAGGAAGCGATGTATCACACTTCAAAAAGAACCAGCATTCTACGTGTGAAGATGGAACCACAATGCTGGGGATTTCCTGTTGAAACTTACAAGATTTGTACACAGTGCGCTTTGTGTGTAATCTGATTGGATCCTTTCTGCTTACATTCTATGTTTGTGTCATTGTTGCAGTTTTGTTGTTGGTGAATCATTACAATTGATATATTAAGTAACTATTTGTTGGTTCTTTTTGAAGTGTGATACATCGCTTCCTATACTGCTTTGGTATTGTATGCTTACAAGGTATAAAAAGGTAAAGGTCCCCTGTGCAAGCACCGGGTCATTCCTGACCCATGGGGTGACGTCACATCCCGAAGTTTCCTAGGCAGACTTTGTTTACGGGGTGGTTTGCCAGTGCCTTCCCCAGTCATCTTCCCTTTACCCCCAGCAATCTGGGTACTCATTTCACCGACCTCAGAAGGATGGAAGGCTGAGTCGACCTTGAGCCGGCTACCTGAAACCAACCTCCGTCGGGATCGAACTCAGGTCGTGAGCAGAGCTTGGACTGCAGTACTGCAGCTTACCACTCTGCACCACGGGGCTCCTACTCACACCACATCACATTTAAACACAGGCTTATTTAAATACAACTGGTTTTATTTCCTTGATTCCAGGCCGCAGCTGTAATGCTTTAACCTAAATACAAATGGCAACACTTTGTCCTAGCATTTGTTCAAGCTGGACATCCAATTCACCATATCTAAACATACCACAGGAAAAGCCACCAACACCAAATTCTCAGGCCTCACATGGGGCTTAACAAAGAAGATGCTGAACAAAGAACAAAGAAGATGCTGAACAGAGAAGATGCTGGATTTCTAATTAAAGAAACGGTTCTACTCTTGCCTGAAGTAAAAGAAATACAAGAGTGTGCAGGTTTCTAGAGGAAACGCGCAGGTTTCTCCTCTTGCACAGTTTTCTGGTACTGGTCATACCAGAGAAAGTAGGTATCAGAGGTTGATCTACAACGGAATTGCAGGAAATTTCCGTCAGCCTGGATGATGAGCCGGCAACTGTAGAAAACCTCTGAATTCTTCCTCATCATCTCCATAGCATGTCTGAAGCAGGCACCCAGACCCTCCGTCATTCTCCCATCTTTTTCCAGCTTGGTTTTCGCCTTTAAAAGCTTCAGCATAGTTAGTGTGGAATCCCTCCTTTTCATAGCGCCAGTGCTCTTCTTCCTTTTTACCGCCGTAAGCAACTGGTGGAAACTTCTTAAGGGCCTCCTCAAGCTTCGTTGCCATTTTATAGTCCTGGGACCCACCTGCCATAGCCTTCCTTGTGCCCCAGATGGGATGATCTTCAATGGAGTTTTGGCTTTTTCTGGGCAGAAGTGAGGAAAATAAAATTGCAGAATGAAGAGAGCTGACTCCAGAAGTTGCTGACAACCTGGAGAAAAAACATCTTGTCCTTTTCACAGAGGCTTAATGTGTAGAAATGGGTACTTGAAGCTTTTCAAGGTGTAAAGATTAATCACATCACCTTGTCAATAACATCCTAGGAAGCCTCTATTAAAAGGATAGGACTTTCCTTCCCCCCTTTCCATGTTATTGGCAACCTTCACTGAAACAATCAGGAAATTTCCCTGTGTGGCTTTTGCTGGGCTGTTCCATTTCAGACTACATGTGGGGGGCAGGCACATTTGACTCATCTTTAAGTTTGTCAACTGCCTAGAGAAAAAAAAACCACACCTCCTACCTGTTTAAGGCAAGGATATTATTTATGAACAGGGAGGGTATTTATCTCCATGCCATGAGAAAGATCCTGCCCATTTCTTTGCATTAAGCCTCTATTAAAGAGGCAGGTCTTTGTTCTCCAGGGCTCACGGCAACACTATCCATATTGTAAAACTATTTCTTATAGAAAACTCAGCTAGAACCCTTCTCCCTGATAACAGAGAAAGAAGGATTGTACCAAGAGAGTATATTTCGAAAAGGGTTTTTTGTTTTGTTTTTTGGTCCAGTGCTCTGCAAAATGTTTCTATGGAAAAAGTGCTGCTTTTCTCTAGCACCCCTCCCTTCACGTAACCACTAGACTGCACTGTTTACCTAGGAAAAAAACCACACCTCCTACCTCTTTAAGGCAAGGATGTTATTTATGAACAGGGAGGGTATTTATCTCCATGCCATGAGAAAGATCCTGCCCATTTCTTTGCATTAAGCCTCTATTAAAGAGGCAGGTTTTTGTTCTCCAGGGCTCCCAGCAACACTATCCATACTATAAAACTATTTCTTATAGAAAACTCAGCTAGAACCCTTCTCCCTGATAACAGAGAAAGAAGGTTATGAGCACTTTCACACAGCTCGCTCCCTCCCTCCCAGTCCCAGAACATGTATGCTACTCTCAAGGGCCATCATTCAACCCTGGGAGCTCTCATTCCAGTCCCAGAGCAGTTTATCTGGGCCCAGGGACACTGGTTCCACTCTGGTGGCGGTGGTTCCAGTCCCAGAACACTGAAACCACCCCCCGGGACTGCCATTCCCTTCTACACCAGTGTGGTAAGAGCGGTGGTTTGGAGCAGTGTGGACTCTGATCTGGAGAACGGGGTTTGATTCCCCACTCCTCTGCCTGAGTGGCGGGGGGTAATCTGGTGAGCGGGATTTGTTTCCCCACTCCTACGCATGAAGCCAGCTGGGTGACCATGGGCTAGTCACACTCTCTCAGCTCCACCTACCTCCCAGGGTGTCTGTTGTGGGGTGGGAGATTGTAAGCCGATGTGATTCGGCCTTAAGTGGTAGAGAAAGTCGGCATTTTAAAACCAACTCTTCTTTTTCTGGGGGCTGGCATTCCAAGCCCAGAGCGGATTTAGGGAAATCCAAGCAGCACTGTTCTTTGCATCTTTTGTATGCTGTCATGTACTGCACTGGAGCCCAAGCAAATCAATAGGCTTTTCTAGCTCCCATTACAGCAGGGGTGGGGAACCTTTTTCTTGCCAAGGGCCATTTGCGTATTTATAACATCATTGGGGCCATACCAGGCGTAGCTCTCCCGGTGGCGGGGGGAGGGGGGTAGAAGGGTTGCCAGGTCTCCAGCACCACCTGGAGATTGCTGGAGAATCAGGCACCTAGTACTAACAAAGCAAGCTAAGAAAAAAATAAAAGAAAAAGAAAAGTCTTGCTTACACTTTTCACTTGTCACTAAACAGTCTGTGTTTGCATGATTAGTTGCTCAGTACTATTTTTTTCTTAACCACCTGGAGATTGGCAACCCTAGCAGAGGCTATGCAGAGTAGGGAGGGAATGTAGGAAGGAAAGAAGGAAGGAAAGAAGGAAAGAAAGAAGGAAGAGGCTATGCAGGGTAGGGAGGGAAGGAAGGAGGGAAGGAAGGAGGGAAGGAAGGAAGGAAGGAGGGAAGGAGGGAAGGAGGGAAGGAGGGAGGGAAGGAGGGAAGGAAGGAAGGAAGGAAGGAAGAAAGAAAGAAAGAAGGAAGAGGCTATGCAGAGTAGGGAGGGAAGGAAGGAAGGAGCTATGCAGAGTAGGGAGGGAAGGAAGAAAGGAAGTTAAGAAAGAAGGAAGGAAAGAAGGAAGGAAAGAAAGAAGGAAAGAAAGAAGGAAGGAAAGAAAGGGAGGCTTCCCCTCCCCAACACACACACCCCCCTCATGGGGATCTCTCTCCCCCACCCCCTGGGCCACCCAGCAGCCCAGGATCATGCACACACACATTCACCCACGCGATAGGGGGAAGCACCCCCTCCCCCGCACGGGGATCCCACACACACACACACACACGCATGCTGGCCGGGAAGAACGGAGCACGGGGAGGGTTGGGCAGGGACCCTGCGGTGGCGGTGCAGCAAGCGGGGGGGGGGAGCGGGAAGGACGAAGCACGGGGGGGGGCCTCGGCGGGGACCCTCCAGCGGTGGCCCGACTAGCGCGCAGGCCAGGGGGAACGGAGCCTGGGGAGGGTCGGGCGCGGCCAGCACCCAGGGGGCGGCGGGGGAAGGAGGAGGCAGGCGCTTCGGCCGCCCCAGCAGCTTCAGGCCGTGCTATGGGGTTCCACTCACCTGGGAAAAGCTGGCAGCGAAGGAAGCCGGGAGCCCCCCAACCATCCCATCCGCCTTCAGTGTTGTGTGCATGCGCTCCCGCTTCCCAGGGAAGCCTGAGATGCCGAGAGGGGGGCCTGGCTAGCGATCGGCTTAGGCGGATGATGAGAGGGAGGGCATCTTGGCCATCTTCTGGGCATGGAGTAGGGGTCACTGGGGGTGTGTGGGGTGGGGAGGTAGTTGTGAATTTCCTGCATTGTGCAGGGGGGTGGACTAGATGACCCCGGTGGTCTTCTCATGATTCTACCACGCTGTTTATTATTGGCATTGGCTTGTTCCTCCTGTAGAAGATTTCCTTGTGCCAGAATAGCATACTAGCATCACAAAAGACAGAGCTAGGGTCAACCCAACAGCATGGAATGCCGCACGGAGAAGGGGTGACTGGGGGTGTGGGGAGGAGGTAGTCGTGAATTTCCCGCGTTGGGCAGGGGGTTGGACTAGATGACCCCGGCGGTCCCTTCCATCTCTATGGCTCTATTCAACAGGCCCTTCGCGTAGGATCGCAACGTTCATTCCCTTTTCAAGCAGGGGGTCTCTGTGCCTTTCACACACGCAAACCTGGCGCAGAGGAAGTCAACGGATATTGAGCTCTCCGTTAATAACGGGCTAGGCAACCCCCCACCCCCACCCCCACCCCTTCCAGAGTTGCCTGCAAAGTAGTTTCAGTTGTTCGCATTTTCGTGCAAAAAATGCGCCCGGCAGTCCCGGCTCCACCCTTTCCCTCTCCAGCAGCCTTATTTTCGTTTCCCTGCAAAGTGTTTGTAGCTGAGTAAGGATGCGCAGTTAGGCTTTTGCTGGAAGGTATTCCTCTCTAAGGGGCCACCGGGCTCCTGTTTCATTTCACAGTTAGGCTGCGATCCTATGCCCGCTTTTCTACCAATACAATTAAACCGAAGTCCAGGGGCCCTTTGGAGACCGACAACCGCATTTATTCCAGCGTGAATTGTGCTGAGTCAGAGCTCACCTCTGGCAGAAGAACGGCGCAGTCTTAAACTTGGGACAGCCTTCTTCATCACGGATCATGTCTATGGCCAAAGCAAAAATCGCACATCCATTGCTTTGCGGCGCCACCATGGCGGAGAGACATGGCTCCAAAGTACAGATTCCCCATGCAAAATCCCCTCGGGATTTTTGCGTTGGATCGCTCAAAATGCACCATCAAATCATATGTCTTCTGCACGGCCATAGCTTGCACCGCAAAAATCATGGCTCCACCACTTTATGGTGCAAAAATGGAATTCCAAAGCACGTATCCTCATGGATCATTGGGATTTTTGTATAGGGTCACCCCAAAGTAACTATCTAATAACGTATTGTGTCCTTGGCTGTAGATGACGCCAGAAAAATCACAAATACGCTGCTTCATGGCACCACCGTGGTGCACAGTGGTAAGCTGCAGTACTGCAGTCCAAGCTCTGCTCACGACCTGAGTTCGATCAGAAGTTGGTTTCAGGTAGCCCGCTCGAGGTTGACTCAGCCTTCCATCCTTCCCAGGTCGGTCAAATGAGTACCCAGCTTGCTGGGGGGTAAAGGGAAGATGACTGGGGAAGGCACTGGAAAACCACCCCGTAAACAAAGTCTGCCTAGGAAATGTCGGGATGTGATGTCACCCCATGGGTCAGGAATGACCCGGAGCTTGCACAGGGGACCTTTACCTTTACCTTACCATAGTCCTAGCTTGGAAATTTGATTTGATACTGGATGTGAGGGAGTTCTGTTAAAAAAACTAAAGGCTCCTGAGAATCTGTGTATATCTGACTTTTACTTTTTCCTGTTTCTGAGGTAGAAGAAGAAGAGTTGGTTTTTATATGCCGACTTTCTCTACCATTTAAGGGAGACTCAAACCAGCTTACAATCACCTTCCCTTCCCCTCCCCACAACAGACACCCTGTGAGGTGAGTAGGGTTGCCAGCCTCCAGGTACTAGCTAGTAATCTCCTGCTATTACAGCTGATCTCCAGCTGATAGAGATCAGTTCACCTGGAGAAAATGGCCGCTTTGGCCATTGGACTCTATGGCACTGATGTCTTTCCCCTCCTCAAACCCCGCCCTCCTCAGTCTCCACCCCTAAAACCTCCCGCGGGTGGCAAAGAGGGACCTGGCAACCCTAGAGGTGAGTGAGGCTGAGAGAGAGTGACTTGCCCAAAGTCACCCAGCTGGCTTCATGTAGAGGAGGAATGGGGAATCAAACCCGGTTCTCCAGATCAGACTCCACCGCTCCAAACCACCGCTCTTAACCACTACACCACGCTGGCTACACCATGCTAGTGCTGCAGGATTCCTGTTTTAATTTGCTGCTGCAGGCTAACAAGGCTACCCATCTGGAATTTTTCTGGGCATAAGCTCAGCTGATTACACTGGATTTACTTCTGAGTAAGCATGCAATGGATTGTGGTGCATATCACTTCTCCCCCATAGTAGATTAAACGTGTATACTGAAGATATTTATGAATCAGCCTCTGCCTCTGTGATATTTGAAGATGACCTATATGTGATTTTTTAAAAAAACACATCACTTTTAATTACATTTTTAAACTTCTCATTTTTCACTTTAATGAGGAAATGGCATTCCTAACTGATCTCGTTACTATAACCAGCTACCCTCCCAGGAAAGAATCCAAATCAAATTTTTAAAACGACAGAAGAACTGAATCTGACTTTTTAACCTCCCACACCTAATTATTTTCTCCTGCTGCACAGGACAGAGGGAAGGCCTGAACCTGCAAGCTATTTTATGGTTACCAACAGACCTGGAGAGAAATGTCGTATCCCTCTCCATACTAAAAATGAAGTCTTACCCCATATGAAAGGGGACCTCACTTGTTTTTTGTAACATGGTCACTTTAATCAGTTGGATCCTTTTGAGAAATTTTTCTCACAGCTGTGCGTATTTCAGTTTGTCCCTGCACTCCTGTTCTCACTTCGAAGAATACTGACTTCTGAATGGGTTGATTACTCTTTCTAGACCCCTTTCAAATGGGGTAAGCATTTTTAGTATGGAGAGTTGTTCAATCTTTGACTCATTTTTAATATTAGCCTTATTGATTAGCTTCATTGTACCATAGGAAAAAATTGTTCCCATGAATTTCCTTTTGAAGATTCTTTGGACTTTTTGAAAAGCAGTGGTAAGCAGTCTTATTTTTGAAATTGCATTCATGTTGTTACAAATGTATTCTCAACACTCTTAAGTTGTCACTGTAGCCATTTTGATAAGCCTTATTATGATGATGATTATCATTATTTCTAGAAGCCGTTATTATTGGTCTCTTTAAACATCGTTGTGGTCGCCAAGCTGAGGAAGGATTGGATTCCGAAACGCGTACTTGTGATAGACCCACCTTGGACCTTTCTTCGTCTCTTCATGATTTTTCATGGACTATAATTCTTGAGTATACATGAGCCTTTGTTAAGGCCACAGAAATAATTCTTGAATTTATGTTGTTCATGTTTTGTTGTTTAAAGCAATCTGTATATATATACATTTTTTGTTATTTCAGACCCAGTGGGGTTTCTGTGTGGCTTTCAACACAGTGTTTGTGAATATATGTTGTGTTTTGGATTTTCCCAAAAATAGTATTATTATATTCTATAATATTGTTTTCTTTTCCAGTTGGTATATTTCACATTATATTATCTTTGAAGCCACGTGCTGCCATTTATTATAGTTTCTACTATTTCCAGCATAGGTATTTTATTCTTCCAACTTCCAGGTGATGGCCAGAGATCTCCTGGGATTACTACTGATCTCCAGGGGATAGAGATCAGTTCACCTGGAGAAAATGGCCGCCTCAGAAGGTGGACTCTACGCCATGGCACCTCATTGAAGTCCCTCTCCTCCTCAAAACCCACCCTACTCAGGCTCCGCCCCCACGATCTCCAGATATTTCCCTGGCTATTTTTTTTACAAATAGATGTATGCACACACATGCAGGATCCGTGCATGCTTAATGTGCAGCTATTACCTAGAACAGTCCAAGACAGAAGCCGTAAGACAGGTGTAGGCAGCACTTGACATGCGTGCCAAGAGTGGAGTTCCAGGCTGTTTTTCTTGGCACGCGGGGCCAGATCTCCACCCAGGCAGCCCAACCACTGGCAGCACGGCTGGAGCTGGAGGGGCAGGGGAAGGAGACAGGTGCGGCTGAGGCACCTCCTCGCCTCCCAGACCTGCGCAAGGTGAATCCCAGAAACACGGGCAGCACCGCTGGGGCTTGGCCAGCTCCGAGCACGTCTTCGAGGGCAACCCTCGTCCCCCTCCCCAGCCTCCACTTGGCTTGCTGGCACTTCAGCGTCTTCACAGGTAGGGCAGCACAGGTAGGCACTGCAATTTTCCCTGCGCTTGGGCGGGAAAGGATGCCCTTAGCCCTGCTTCAGACCCAACTGCAAAACAAACCCTATGCTGAAGCAAATAAGGTGTGCAAGCAAAGAAATCAGCACGCAGGCTCTCCAAGGAGTCCGAGTCTCTCCGCGGCTGCTGCTGAAGCCTGCCCCCCCCCCCAATGTGGAAGACTCGAACTCCTTATCAGTGGCTTAGATGAGATATGTTGTTTGTGTTGGAATATGTGCCCTTTTGCGGCGTCACTTGCCTTCAGATCCAGAGGGGGTCTTACCACAGAGTTAGGTAGATAGCTGGGACAGGAGAGGGCGGAAGGGCTATTTGATCTCCCTCTCTCCCTCTTCCTGTGCTTTGAGGTTCTCCCCTTCTCTCCTCAGCATCCCTGGGTGCTGGACGGTGGGAGCCGCTCGCGGCCTGCGTGCAGGCCTCCATCCCACACAATGGGATGGAAGGCAGAGACACCTTTTTTTACCTAGAAACCTAGATTAGCTTAGGGGACTTGTTTGTCTCTTTACTATCAAAAGTGTATTTCCACAATAAGTGAGTTTTAGCTTGACTGGAACAGAAGCCGGATGCTCTCTTTTGTTCTCACACGCACGCACACGGCATCTTCCGCTGTTGCTTAGCCTAGCGCACTCTGCTAACTAAATCGGAAATATCGGGTCCAACAGATATTTCCTACAGTTTGTACCTTGTTTTTTGTACCTTAGATTACAGTGACTCACATATTAGATGTTGTATGATGGAATATACTGCTTGTAGTATTGGGTCCGCTGTGCGTTGCTAATTTTTTGAAGTTTATTCTTGTAGTGTTTACTTTCTCAGTGGATTCACTGTGTATAGTTAAATTTGGAGAACCTTGGTTTGCTTGGCACTGCTTCAGAGCCAAGCAACGCAAGTGCTAACTTGGGGTGGAAGCTCAATTTAGGGGAAATTGAGGGAATTCCAGGGAGCGAACTTCAGCAGTTTTTGCCTCCTCCCTTAATAACAGGTAGAAGAAAAGAAGTAACAGTAAGTAGTAGTAGTAATGTTGGTTTTTATATGCAGACTTTCTCTGCCTTTTAAGGAGAATCAAACCGGCTTACTATCACCTTCCTTTCCTCTCCCCCACAACAGACACCTTGCGAGGTAGGTGGGACTGAGAGAGTTCTGAGAACTGTGACTAGCCCAAGGTCTCCCAACTAGCTTGAAAGTAATTACCAAGAAGGTTATAAATGGCCAGTCAAATGAGCTTTTTTATACCTTTTTTATACCTTGAGTAAAGTCTCATTTAATACAAATGTTAGCTTTCTTCAGTTCTAGTAGGCTACCCAGGCGGTGTGACCGTGGTCTTGGTACTTTCTTTCCTGACGTTTCGCCAGCAGCTGTGGCAGGCATCTTCAGAGGAGTAACACTGAAGGACAGTGTACTCCTTCAGTGTTACTCCTCTGAAGATGCCTGCCACAGCTGCTGGCGAAACGTCAGGAAAGAAAATACCAAGACCACGGTCACACAGCCCGGATAACCTACTAGAACCGATGAACTCTGACCGTGAAAGCCTTCGACAATACTTTGTTAGCTTTCTTGTTCATGTTAATTTATAATCTCTATAACTCCATCCTATAGCTAATTAATACTAAGACATTGGAAGGTAATACAGAGTATTTTACTTTACATGGCAAATGACAGGCACAGAGTATGAGGAATAGAAAAAAAAAGGTTTAAACTGTATGAAGAGGGGGGGGAAAGAGGAAAGGGAGGCGCTTTTCAATAGTGGCACCTTGCCTGGTGAATGCCTGTTTTCCTTGAGGCCTGCCTAGCACCTGTAGTGTCTTTTAGGCACCAGTAGTGTTGCCAGGTCCCTCTTCGCCACCGGCGGAAGGTTTTTGGGATGGAGCCTGAGGAAGGCGGGGTTTGGGGAGGGGAGGGACTTCAATGCCATAGAGTCCAATGGCCAAAGCGGCCATTTTCTTCAGGTGAACCGATCTCTGTTGGCTGGAGATCAGTTGTAATAGCAGGAGATCTCCAGCTATTACCTGGAGGTTGGCAACCGTAGGCACTGGGCCAAAACATTTCTTTTTACCCAGACTTTTAAGAAGGGTTGGATCTGCTAGCCTGAGGGGACACCATGTTTTATGCTATGACGCTCTGGCTGTGTTGTTAACAGTCTGTTAATGTTATCAATTGTATGCTTTTTGAAATGTTTATCATGATTCATTTTAAAAGCTGCCTCAAGCACGTGCTCTGGACAAGCAGCATATAAAGTTTCTGAATAAACAAGACACCCTAAAAGTGACTCGATTGCCAAAGTGGCTCATGTTTTAGTATTTGGGAGGAGATTTATTTTCTGAATAGGGTCTGCCTCTGCTCACTCTGTCCATGAGGGTTGCCAACTGCCAGTTAGTAGCAAGAAATCTCCTGCTAATTCAATTGATCTCCAGCCGATAAAGATCAGATCACCTGGAGAAAAATGGCCGCTTCAGTAGCAAAGCTGGAATTTGAACCTGGGTCTCCTAGATTCATATTGGAATGTACACACTGACGGGGTCCGAAATTGCTGAGACTGAGATGGAAAGAGACCTTGGGGTTAGGGCTGTTGATTCGGTTCGGCCCGAACTGAAAATCAGCTGAATTTCCCTTGATTCGGTGGTTTTTAGTTTGGGACGAACCGAACTCAAAACTGGCGGGCAACCGGGGGAGCCGAATTCAGCGAGTTCGGGAGTTCACGAATAAATCCAGCCAATTCGGGGCCGTCAGTAAGCAGCGTAACCGTCAGTAAGCAGCATTCTCCTTCCCCGGCCAATCGGTGGCCAAGCTGGATCTTCTTCTGGCCAATCAGTCAGGATTGAATACTGGAGGAATCAGCTGATGTGCGGCCTGGCCAGGGAGAGAGAGAGAGAGGGAAATCCTCCTGTGTGTGTGTGTGGGGGGGTGCTTGTGCACATTCGCTCTTTCCATGGCTGCAGGGGGTGCATTTTTTGGGGTACAGACCCCAAACTTTCAGGGGATATTCAGACAAGCCTTCTTAAGAGACCACCCAAGTTTTGTAAACATTGGATCGGGGGGGGGGGTCCCGAGATATGGGCTCCACCCCTTTTTCCTCTCCCCCCTTTTCCATTTCCGTGGCTGCAGGGGGCGCTTTTTTGGGGGTGCAGCCCCCAAACTTTTATCATAGCTTCAGACTATCCTTCTTAAGAGACTACCCAAGTTTTGTAAAGATGGGTTCAGTGGGGGCAGAAATATCGCCTCCCCCCTTTTCTCTTTCCGTGGCTGCAGGGGACGCATTTTTGGGTGTGCCGACCCCAAACTTTCAGCAGAGCTTCAGACAAGGCTTCTTAAGAGACCACCCAAGTTTTGTAAACATTGGGTGAGGGCCCCCCGAGATATGGGCTTTCCCCTTTTCCCTATTGGGATGAATGGATCACCCTCGAGAGATGCATACATATGGATCTCATATTGGATACAAATGGAATCATATTGGATTACCCAGCCTCCCAGCCCCTCCTGATAGAACAGAAGACAGCCACAGTAAGACCCCTTTGGGGGCTTTAATCTATAATTTTTCTTTTCTCTGTGTGTGTGTGTGTGTGGGGAAAGCAGAGTCTGTGTGTGTGTGTGTGGGGAGGGAGCAGTTTCTGTGGGTGGGGGGGAAGCCAAAGGGGGCTTTTGCCGGTTCTGCCTGGGGTGTGTGTTCCCCCTCCAGTCTCTCTTTCCCTGGTTTGAGTGGGGGCTTCATTTTTATGTCTTCAGGTTTTCCCTCATTCATAAGATCAGTTTGATGCTTGCTCAAAATTGGTTTTCAAATGGTGACTTAAAGAATGCATCTGCCTGGTCCCAGGTCCAATGCAAAAGGAGAAATTCCACCCCCTCCTGCTCATTATGCATAGCTAGCTGCCTCTGTCCCTTTCCATGGTTTGCATACTCCCAGGTGTCAGGTGTTGCTTTGCACTGTTGCAAAGGTGTTGCATTGCGTGCTTGTGTTGCTTTGCGGTTGTATTGTTTTGCAAAATTCTTCACACCTGCCCCGCCCTTTGCATGTTTGCAAAGGTGTTGCTTTGCGGTTGTGTTGCTTTGCAAAGTTCTTAGAACCTGCCTGCCCTTGCTCTCATCAGCTGTTTGTCGGGGCTGGGAGCTTTGTGCGTGGGCGGCAAGCTCTGCTCAGAGATGCACATTAAGGGTGGGGGGACCCCTTTCGGGGCCCATATCTCAGCCCCCCCTGACCCAATCTTTACAAAACTTGGGGGGTCTGGCAAGAAGGGTCCTTTGAAGCTCCTCTGAAAGTTTGGGACCTCTACCCCCAAAAATGCCCCCCCAGAGCCGCGGAAAGGCACGGTTGTGTTTTTAATGGCTTTATTCGGCCGAATTTTTTCCCCGAACTTTGAATTCCCGCCGAATTACACAGACCCGAAGTGGGGGAGTTCGGACTTTGGCATATCCCGAATCTAAACAGGCCAAATTCAGCCGAATCCGAACTATACCGAATTTTTTTAAATTCAACAGCCCTACTTGGGGTCACAGTGGATAGCTCAGTGGAAATGTCAACCCAGTGTGCTGCAGCAGTGATAAAGGCAAACTCTATGCTGGGGATTATTAGGAAAGAGTAGGTTTGTCAGCCCCCAGGGGGTGCAAAATAAGCAAAGGCAGCACTGACGGCTAACTGGACATATAATCTGTGCCAAAAAGGCAATATATCACAAGGCAATAAGATGTACAAAACTGTGTTTTTGTATTGTACATCTTGTGATATATTGCCTTTTTGGCACAGATTATATGTCCAGTTAGCCTTCAGTGCTGTCTTTGCTTATTTTGCAACTCTTTCTCAGCACAAGGTTTTTGTTTTTGTTTTGTAAACCTCCAAGGGGTGGCAAGAGATCTCCTGCTATCACAACGGATCTCCAGGCAACAGAAATCAGTTCCCCTGGAGAAAATGGCTGCTTTGGAAGGTGGATTCTCTGGCATTATACCCCACTGAAGTCCTTCCCCTCCCCAAGCCCTGCCCTCCTCAAACTCTACCCCCCAATCACCAGGTATTTCCCAACCCAGAAGTGGCAACCGTACAGATCATCCAGAGGACCCCTGGGTTAGAGTGTTTGACTAGGATCTGCCAGGCCCACGTTTAATCATTCTCATCTTTAAAAAAGGTAAAGGTCCCCTATGAAAGCACCGGGTCATTCCTGACCCATGGGGTGACATCACATCCCAACGTTTTCTAGGCAGTCTTTGTTTACGGGGTGGTTTGTCAGTGCTTTCCCCAGTCATCTTCCCTTTACCCCCAGCAAGCTGGGTACTCATTTGACCGGCCTTGGAAGGATGGAAGGCTGAGTCGACCTGGAGCCAGCTACCTGAAACCGACTTCCGTTGGGATCGAACTCAGGTTGTGAGCAGAGCTTGGATTGCAGTCCTGCAGCTTACCACTCTGCACCATGGGGCTCTCCATTCTCATCTATATGGAGGTTAATCACATAAGGGCAGCAGGCATGAAGCTTGGAGATGGAGCGCCTGTGGTAGGGCAGGGGGAGGGGTGGGATCTGCTGCACATGTGCACAAAATGTGCTGGGCGGGGCACACAGCACCTGCCCCCCATAAAAAAACAAAAAGGAGAGGGAGAGCTGCAGGTGGCGTGCGCGTCAGGCGGGAGGGGAAGGACTGGGTTGGCAGTAGCGTTCTTATGGGCAGGGGCATTTCCTTTTCTGAAAAGTACTTTAAAAAAAGATACAGCCTTTGATTCCTCTTATTCTCGTTTAAAAGAGCCAATTCTCTTTCATTTCTCCAGACACAGAATCCTCACAACACTCCCAATTAGGAATTTCTTTTATAAATTGCAAAACTAATTAAATAAATGAAAGGGAAACATGTACTCCAGGATGCACGTTTATTCTTTCACCTTCTACCTTCTCAAGAGATTTAAGATACTCCAGGAAGAAAAAGAGGGACACACCAAAAAATCAGGTACAGACAAGCAGGCTCACAGAGGACACAGGAAGTCCAGATTCTCTAGGAGGACGGTGGGGAGGATGAACTGAGGATGAAGGGAGGCAAACCCTTGACGATCCTTTGCCAACTCACACCTCCTTTTGAGGTTTTGTACAGTTAGCAGGAGGGAACGGAGCACGCTTTCCATTACATTTATTCTTCGTGCAACAAGTGGTAACATAAATTTCATCACCTCTCTCAGTAATTGTGTCACAATATCCTTCTTCCACATCAGGGCCGACACATCCATACATTACTCCCCGAAACTCTTTATCTACGAGAGAGAAGGCAATATTGTGAACCTGTCAGTTCCTCTTTTGCTTGGGAGGGTGATGTCACGGACGGGCACAAATGAGCCTCGGTGTGTGTGTGTGTAGGGGTGGTGGCGGCTAGGGGGAACAAATTAAACAACAGTTGTGTAACTCGCTTGGTATTTCAACCTGTGGGGGGCTGATCCAAAGAGGAAACAGAAGGGCCCCACCAATCACCGAGATTGAAAAATAGGCAAAAGAGGCGTTGGCGCAAATGAAGAATATTTCGTTGTTTGGGTTTAAAAATTCCCTACGTGTTTCAGCCTTGCTGGGACACAGCAAACGGGTTTTGTTTTTTGTGGATGAGGAAAAAATGGAAGCTGAGTCCCAACTCATCAGGGGATAAGTTAGGAGAGGGCTTCTGATTCAACCTCCCCATCATTTTCTGTGTCTGATGATGGGTGGGACAACAGGATGTCATCTCAGTGTGTCTCAGCTTTCCACAGACTCAGTGGTTTTTCCCCCCGAAGGGGGACTTCTCCTCCCCACACACACCCAGGACAAATCACTATGGATTGGGCAAGTCGGAATAACAGAGAAACTTGAGGTCACAACATGCTAATCTCTCGCTTCGCAGTGTCTCAACCTTGCACGGAAACAGGCAATTTTTCCCCCAGGAGAGGGCATAGACCAAAAGTCCACTCTCATTTGACTTAGAAGTGGGCTTTTGATCAACCTTCCCACCCCGCCCCCGCAAAAAAAAAAAAGTCACTGTGTCCAGGCAAGACTTAGGCACAGTGCAGACAGAGATCAGAAACTTGTGACCTCAACTTTACTATATATCAGCCATTCTAAGACATAGTAAACGAGGCGTGTTTTGTTCAATTAGAAGCTAACTCCTAGTTAATCTACCAATGCTCCCCTGCCCAAAACACCCCTTTTAGTCTGTCCCACCAAGTCTGGCAGAAAGCTAAAATTTTCAAGTCTGGGAGGTCAGAAACCAATTCTCAGCTTCTGGTACACCTCTCCCAGCTTGCAATAACAACGGAATTTGGCAATCTTTTCTCAGCAAGAGATCCGAAACTGACTCCCAGATGGGAGTCTTCTTTGGTTCCCTTGGCAGCAGCTAGCCTTTTGGTGCTGAAGGGCACTAACAGGTTGTGAAACGGCAGACGGTTAGTGAATTAGCTGCCTGATAGAAAGGGGAGAAGAGGTTATTGTGATTTGGATGGATGGGTGTTTGGGAATCTCTACAAATCTCTTAGGGACCTTACACTGTGGATCGAGCCAACTTGACGCTCAGTTCTTTGGTGTGTCTTGAACTTACCTTGAGAACCATAGAGTGATTCTGTGTAACATTTCCCAAGCTTAGCTTCACATGGCTTGTATAGTCGACAGTTGTTAGAGTACCGAGATGGGCAGTTGTTGCACGTGAGTCCGTGGGCTGGGAGAAACAAGTAGCCATGAAAAGGATATTTCCAAATATTTTGCAATTTACCCAAACCACACCAGGTTTTCCATTACAAATGGCAAATCTACATAAATAAAAGGCCCCATCCATCCATCCTTCTGTGGCAGCCATACCTCCTCAGAATATACAGCTACAAGCCTCAAAATTGACCATTGGCTTGAGGATGATGTTGGGTGTTGCTGAGCCAAAATTGTGATTAAATATCAATGGCAGAGTGAGCTGCGATGGCTGAAGTGGTAGAAAATGGACGGGAGCGTGCTGTCACGACATCACTTCCGGTGAAAACTGGAAGTGACTTCGTGACGTCGGAGGGGAGGCTCTGGGATTTGTTGAGAACTCTATGGTTAAACCACACAGTTTTGGTTGAATCCCAGAATGTCGTCCCCAACATTTCACGTCAGTTCAAAAGAATGCAATTTTGTACTCCTGAAACATTGAAACAAAAACAAAAAAAAATCAGAAACCCCAACAAAATTAGCTTCAAAATGCTCTCTTGTCAAACTAATGGTTGGTTTTGATAGGTGTCCTTGCTGTAACCTTTGTATTGCTCTTTCTGTTTTGCAATGGGGTGCTTTTCCTGAATCTTAGGCCATTTACGCATGGCTGTAATCAAATTTGTTTGTCCCTGTTCTGTCTCACATTTTGTCACCCCTCGTTCAAAAAACTGATCTCCGGGCAGCAGGCTGCAGGCTGGTCTAAGAACATAAGAACATAAGAAAGGCCCTGCTGGATCAGACCAAGGCCCATCAAGTCCAGCAGTCTGTTCACACAGTGGCCAACCAGGTGCCTCTAGGAAGCCCACAAACAAGACGAGTGCAGCAGCACCATCCTGCCTGTGTCCCACCGCACCCAAAATAGTAGGCATGCTCCTCTGGTACTAGCGAGAATAGGTATGCAGCATGACTAGTATCCATTCTAACTAACAGCCATGAATACCCCTTTCCTCCATGAATATGTTCACTCCCCTCTTAAAGCTCTCCAAGCTGGCAGCCATCACCACATCCTGGGGCAGGGAGTTCCACAATTTAATGCTCTGAGGAGGGCTGAGATGCCAGCTGGTGCTGGGGGGGGAGGGTGTGGGAGTGGGGGGAGAGGGGAAGAGAGAGGCATGGGTTGGAGGGGGGGAAGAAGCCTCCGCCGGAGCCAGGCGGTTGCTACAGCTGCAGGAGTTTCCTGGCGTTATGAAACGCACCAGCAAACTCCCACGGCTGTAGCGAAACGCCCATTTAAATTGGGACAGCACAGGACTTTTAAAACCTGCAGAAGTCCCAGAAATTGGTGGGTCGGTCCCGCAGCCGGGCGCCTACCATGCACGCTTACTTTGCAGATTCTCTGCATCCGCAGGAGAAAAGGGGGACAAGACGGCCATGTGTAAATCTCCTTAGATTAATGCTGGTCAAATGACCGTAATAAATCGAATGAATGAAATCTCCTTAGATTACAGAAATGTACACGTATTTCCCCTCAACCATTAGGGGGCCCTCGTACACTTCAGGGAAAATAGCGGGAAAGGTCCACAAAATGTCAACCCAGATTGGACTCCTTGTCTGATCGCTGATATATCAGGGGGAAGACCAAGATTTGATGCAATTTCCTCGTAAAAATCTGCCCTTACAGAATTTTGAAATCAACATTCAATAGGATTTATCACTACTTACTGGTTCTGATCACCGGTTGCAGTCAGGGAGTCCATTATTTGATGGGCTGTTCCGCTGTTCATGCTTATTTAGCATGAAAAGGGAATTTCCTTTCAACTTACAACCTTGAAGGGACTCAGCAAGAACAGAAACCTATTTTCAGCTTACCAGTGGTGAAGAGGAGAAGACTGGAGAATCCCAAGAGAAGACTGATTTTCATTCTGTGTTAATTTTTGATGTCGCTGAGGAGGCTGCAGAAAACCACACCACTCTGAAATGCTTCAGATATATCTGGGCAGGTGTTCCCTAGCTATTTATTGTCCCCAGGATGCCAGGAACAGCCAACAGAATGACAGATGAAGGTATGTCAATGGCATTTGGTGGTAATGTAGAGTTGCACAACTCTAATTGTTTTGCTTTTAGGCTGTGTAATAAATGTATAGGAATCCGGTGATACTGATGTAAAAATGGGACTTATGCATCAATATATGAAACAAAGAGTAGAAAAAATTGTGTAAACATTTGCAGACTGGTTGTATCAGAGTGTGCCAGTTTCTGATGACAGGTGCTTTGGGAACTAGTTGGACTGCAACCCCGATCTGGGAAAGCGCTGGCCTTGTGTTTTACAGGTGATGATTACAGATGTATCTCCGGTAGCTGTATTTCAAACAGTTACCAGAATCCGATGGAATGTGGTTAGGACAGGATTGTTCATTAAGGGCTTCTGGGAACAAGGTGTACAATATGGGTCTCAAATATATGGACCGTGGGCTAGATCCAGCCAACTGATCGCTTTTTTCTGGCCTGAGAGCCAGCCAAGGATGTTCCCCTCCCTGGTCACGATCTGGGCTGGTGAGCCCACTGTGGTTTCACCAGCCGGGCAAACATCTCCCCATTCCTGAGGTGTCAGTTGGCTGTTAAATAAAAGAAAACACTGTACAAGCGTTATTGTGTTAGGCATGCTTGCATTTTAATGAAAAATAAAGTAAAAAATAATATCATTAGTTGGCTAGTTTGTGTCTCTGGTGTGTGTGTGTAAAGTGCCGTCAAGTCGCAGCCGACTTACGGTGACCCCTTTTGGGGGGTTTTCATGGCAAGAGACTAACAGAGGTGGTTTGCCAGTGCCTCCCTCTGCACAGCAACCTTGGACTTCCTCGATGGTCTCCCATCCAAATACTAACCAGGGCTGACCCTGCTTCGCTTCTGAGGTCTGACGAGATCAGGCTAGCCTGGGCCATCCAGGTCAGGGCTGTGTCTCTGGTACCTGGCATTAAATATTATGGTACACATGGCCCAGCTGTCCAAGTGACATTTATGTCATAGCCGGCCCTCGTAATGAATGCGTTTGACACATTCCCTGCTTTGAAACACCGTTGGGCTGGCCAGTACCCCCCTCAGAATTGCGTCCCCACTTGAAAGTTGAAAGCTTCTTTCAAAACACCCTTGATCGGCGAGGCCTGTTGGGCACCTTCTTATTCCACAAGGGAAAACGGTCAAGCCATGGTATCACTAGGCAGCATTGGACAGTGAGCAGATGCTGCTTCTTAACCAGCCAGCCCCTCCACCAGCAGGCCTGAATTGTCTGGGAAACATCAACAATTCAATCCCTCCTCCTCCCCCCAAATTTGGGTTTTTTGTGATTCAGGTGTTTTTTTTTTGGGGGGGGGGGCATTTTCTGGGATTTGCCTCCCCCCTTTTTTGCTCCATTTCCTGGGTAATAAGAGGGAGGGGTAAAGAAGAGACAGCTCAGCCTTCCAGTGGGATTCATGGGAGGCATCGGGTCGGGTGGTCTTTGTCCCATTACCAGAGCCTTGTTGGAGAAGACAGTGAGAACCCGCCTCATGGGTAGGTCTGAACCAGCCATTTTCTTGGTTCTTCTAGACCAGTGGTTCCCAACCTTTTTTTGACCAGGGACCACTAGGACTTTTTTGTTCGGTGCAGGGACCCCAAGGTTCAAAATAAAAATTCTGAGAATTTGAAAATAAACTTTAATCATAACTGTTAGTTAGACATTAAACTTAGAATAATATTTGAATATATATTTTTATAATAGAGAACTTTTAATTGAAAATATTAATTTATTATGGGTTTAAAACTTTGTTTCACGGACCTTAGTTTAGTTCTCGCGGACATATAACTCAATATTTGGGTGCTTAATTCTCAAGTATCCAGCCATGGTTTCTGATCTGTCTTACCTCCTGTTTCTAGTCACTGCACCCTCCTAATCCAGTCTCGAGCAATCAAGGCTTTTGCCACTGGCAATGTCCAGCCATTCTCAGTAAACCTCCTGCAAAAAAGGGGGGAAGAAAAGAAAATCAGCCCGTAAGTAGAACAAAACCAAATGGGTTGAGCTAAGCACTATTAAAATGTCAAAAAATATATCTGTTTTATTATTAAGGCGAACAATTCTGTGAATGTGTTGTATGTAAATGTTTATTGTTTTTCAGTTCTTTTTTTAATATATTTATTTTCATTATTATATTAATATACAGAAAAAAGAAAAAGAAGGGGAAAATAATATTAGTTAAATATCACTTTTAACCTAAACATGAAGATTTCTACGCCTCTATTGATTGTAATACATCATTTCCATATCATAAACTCATAAACACATAAATAAATTAGAATTGATTTCTAAATGAGACATGTTGTTATTTATATAGTCTTGTTGTTATCTTCTAGTTTTGATGTAATCATAAAAGGATTTCCATTTTTCTTGGTGTTGTTCTAGTGTGTTCTCTTTCAGCGATTCCATTAATTGTGCCATTGTTATATACTCCAAAGATTTGTCGATCCATGTTTGAGTTTTTGGGATGTTATTTGTTTTCCATATTGATGCCATCACTACTCTTGCTGCCGTTACAAGATATTTTATTATATATTGTTGGTCCTTATTCATCTTATCTGGTGTTTTATTCAAAAGAAATAGCTTGGGATCATACTCTATGCACTGTCCCAGAATACCTTCGATATTCATATGGATTTTTTTCCAGAATGTCTGTACTGATTCGCATGTCCACCAACAATGGTAAAAGGTGCCTCTGGTTTTAAGACATTTCCAACATAATCCCGACGACGATTTAGTCATGTTTTGTATATCACTCGGTGTTATGTATCACCTGTGCAGCATCTTGAACCAGTTTTCGTGAATACCTTGGCAGAGGGTAAATTTAAGATTTCTTCGAAACAGATGTTCCCATTCTTCAGTTGTTATTGTCTCATTGAAGTTCTCCATCCATTTGATTTAACAAGCCTTCACTTGTTCTTGTTCTGTATCGTATGTCACCAAGAGTTTATATATTTTGCCTAATAGGTGTTCTCTTGGTTTACTCATCATTTGTTCAAATTCCATTTCTTCTTTTAGTTTCCCCCGAACTAGACAATCTACCTTTAATCTTGACAGTAATTGGTGACATGTTAGCCAGGACATCAGTGGATAAGCTTCTTGGATGTCTTTTAAAGATTTCAATATAGCATTTTCATTTATTAGATCTCGATATCTTATAGTCCCGTACTTTCGTTTGTCTGCCGTAGATCCATAGGTATTAAAGGGAGCCATCAATAAGGGAGGAGTGGGGCTTAGTCTTGGTTTAAGTTTTTGCCAAATCTTAATCATGTTTTCTATAACCGGATGTCCTTCAATCTTTTCCATATATTTCATAGGATTTCCCCCCCAGAGTATGTGATACGATCCACATTGGAAACCTGCCAGTTCAAGTTGAATATTTTTCAGTTCTTGTAGGTTATCCATGCTGTGTGACCGTGGTCTTGGTATTTTCTTTCCTGACGTTTCGCCAGCAGCTGTGGCAGGCATCTTCAGTGTTACTCCTCTGAAGATGCCTGCTACAGCTGCTGGCGAAACGTCAGGAAAGAAAATACCAAGACCACGGTCACACAGCCCGGATAACCTACAAGAACTGATGAACTCTGACCATGAAAGCCTTTGACAATATTTTATTTTTAGTTAGCCTACGCTGTAGCCCCTGTGTTTTTAGCATAATTCTACACCATAATAATAAAACAGATATTATCTGTTAATATTTTAATAGTGTTTAGCTCAACCCCTTTGGTTTCGTCCAGCCATTCTCAGCCATTGACAGTCTCAGTGCAACACAACCTCCTACTCCCCCTTTTTGGGTATAAATATAAGCCTCATGTGCCCTAGCAGCTTGCTGGCATTTTTCCCTTGGACCCAAAAAACGTGAGCCCCGCCCTTGCGTGCAGTTCCTTTTCCCCCTTCCCCTCATGCGGCTGCCATTCTGGACCTCATTCTCTGGATCAGGTAAGAACATAAGAAAGGCCTTGCTGGATCAGACCAAGGCCCATCAAGTCGAGCAGTCTGCTCACACAGTGGCCAACCAGGTGCCTCTAGGAAGCCACAAACAAGACGACTGCAGCAGCACCTTTCCTGCCCGTGTTCCACTGCACTCAAAATAATAGGCATGCTCCTCTGATACTAGAGAGAACAGGTATGCAGCATGACCAGCATCCATTCCAACTAATAGCCATGAATACCCCTTTCCTCCATGAACATGTCCACTCCCCTCTTAAAGCCCTCCAAGCTGGCAGCCATCACCACATCCTGGGGCAGGGAGTAATTATTCCCGCCAATGCAGGGAACCTCATATCCTTGCGACCAACCCCTCAAACCTTTACTTTCTGAGTTCTGTATGTATTGGGATTTTTGTGTGCGTGTGCAACTAATTTGATTATTTTTTAAATAAAATCCTTAAAATTCACAAGAAGCCTCTTTATTGGGAACTTTTCCGCTGGTGTGCTCATCCGGCACATGAATTGGTTCAGAAATCCCCAGGCCAGCCTCTTGCAAAGCTCTATCAGTCTCCAGCTAATTCCCCCCAATAAAACGAGACCCCTGTGCTTGGCGAGACACAAGAGCCAAAAGCGTAAGCCTCAAAATATAACGTCAAATTTTTCTTTTTCTTTCAAAGATTTATTCAAAAGGGGAAAGAGAAGATGCCCAGCAGAAGAGTCCTGCTCAACGTGCGAGAGATGGTTGAGGAAAGCCCACCAACAGTATTTAGGTGACCCCCTAAGCATCATATATTAAGTTGGCAAAATTCAACACACATCAGTTTATGATTTCATTGTTTAAGAGAAGAGTTGTGCTCGGAAAAGATTTCAAAATATTTTTGTCTGGCAAAGAACTGCTTGATTTTTCAGAATGATTTTTTGTTATAAACAGTCATGTCTTCCTGGAAGACACATTATTCTAGTTGTGAGAAATGATGTTTCTTGAACACTGTGTTCCACAATAGCTCAGTACCCAATGATTCAGGATAAATAGGGATGTCACGCCTGTCTGGATGTACCTGGGAGAGAGAGAGAGGAAGACCAGTGTGCTGCTGCTTTTGGTTACTCTTTGGTAATCGATCCACTGAAATCGAAGATGAACAAGGTTATTCTCCATGGTTTAGCTCTTCTGCTCCTCTGTGGTGTGGGTGAGTAAATAAAGTAGTAACGGAATATATATATTAATACACACACACACACAAAAAGAGGGTCATGGATGGCCTGAATCCAAGAAAAAGCAGCTGGTTGACCAGGCTGATTTGCAGAACCTAGGCTTGTAGGCGTGGCTGTACAGGTAGCTGAATACAATGGCAAAACGGATTTTATCAGTTCAGAAAACAGGGGAGTGATCATTTGATTTCTCAATGATGTATTCATTTTTTCTGCTGTGACTTAGCCAAACCTTTACTTCTGAAATGCTTCAAACACCCTCCAGGCAGGGTATAAATGAATAATAAATATAGCTGAACAAGGGGGACAGATAAAAGGTGAATGGCTGACAAGGAGAGAATGAGGCAGGGAAATGTGAGAGGATATGAGGATCGCCAGGGGGAGGGAAGGAGGAAACCTTAAGACTGAGGAGCAGATGAAGCTAGTTTGGCTACAGGGTGAGAGGGAGATATGGTTGCCAACTCCAGGTTAGGAAATTGCTAGACATTTTTTGGGGGGGGGTTGAGCCTGGGGAGGGTGGGATTTGAGGAGGAGAGGGACCTCAGAAGAGTATAATGCCATAGACTCCACACTCCAATGCAGCCATTTCCTCCAGGGGAAGTAGGGCTGCCAACTTCCAGTTGGGAGCGGGACATCACCCTGAATTACAGCTGCTCTCCAGATGACAGAGATCAGTTTCTGTGGAGAAAATGGCTCCTTTGGAGGGCGAACTGTATGGCATAATACCAAGCTGAGGTAGCTTCCCTCCCCAACCCTCATCTTCCCATGGCTCCACCTGAGGGGGAACTGATCTCTGTAGTTGGGTGATCTGTTGTGATTCCCGGAGATCTGCAAGTCCCACCTGGAAGCTGGAGAGAAGGAAGCAGGCAAAGGGGAGAGGCTATGGGAGCTTTCAGGAAAGGGAAAGAGGAGACAGTGGGGGAGGGGGGAAATGAGACACCTCCTGCAAGTCCTTGTGGGTCCCCACTTGCACGTTTTAAATTTACTTAGTTAAAGGAGGATTGTATGGCCATGCCAAAAGTTTCTTCAAAAAGTATTTTCAGTTCAAACATAAAATGTAATGGAGGAAATGAAAGGATTAAAAAAATCCCAATGAAATATATACAAAGGATTAAAAAAAAATCCCAATGAAATATATAGATATGTTGATTGGAAATATTACAGTGGGGAAGGGAGGGAAGGGCTAACCCCCCACCTCATAGCAGGTTCTATAGAAGCATGAGGCATCAATAGGACCTTTTCCCAATTTTGTTTTTAGTTCTTCGGTAGTATTTAGCGTGCTCATTGCAAAAATGAAAGGAAAAAATAAATTCTGCTGAGGAACCTATCCTACCTGAGGTCACTTTTGATTTTTTTTCTGTGATCTTTAAAAGCATAAGACAAAAAGATACAAAAAGCTCACTAACAATGTTCTCTTTCTCAGCCCAGAGCTTGTTGTGCTTCACCCACTGTTTTCAGGGTCAAGTATGTATTCGTGCTTACTGCTACATTTGTAGTCCCCACGACTATTGCTTCAAACAAAAAACTAAAGGTAAGACCCAGAAAGCCCCAATGGCAGGACTGGTCTGACCACCAGGGAAACCTGGGCAAACCCTTAGGGTGCCCAAGTTAGAGGGGCACAAAAAAGCCTGTACTGAGTGGAGGTAGCAGTGCCTCATACTGAGTCAGGTTACGGGCCCAGCTAGCCTAGCGCTGCCACCAACCCAGAGGAAAAATGTCCTGTACCTTTTAAGAGAGGTCCGATGGGACCATTTGGAGTGGGTTCGCCAAAGTCACAGCTGGCCCAGGGCACTGAAAACCCTTGGGCTGGCCCTGCCCAGTGGGAATTAAAAAGGGCAGGCTGGCTGCTGGGTTTAAGCAGCTAAGTGTGAACTAGTTGTAAGTGAACCCTTTGGAAACAGAGGCAGTGCTGGTTGGCTACTTGGCTTCTGTGTGCTGGAGAAAGCATGGTACATTTCCCTATATGGAACAATGGTTAGGGTTGCCAGGTCCCTCTTCGCTATCGGTGGGAGATTTTTGGGGCGGAGCCTGAGGAGGATGGGGTTTGGGAGGGGAGGGACATAAATGCCATAGAGTTCAATGGCCAAAGTGGCCATTTTCTCCAGGTGAACTGATCTCTATCGGCTGGAGATCAGTTGTAATAGAAGGAGATCTTCTGCTAATACCTGGAGGTTGATGAATCAAAAACGACAGCACTATGGCTAATCAAATGAGTGATACTCACAAACTCAAACAATCTTGTCGAAGGCTTTCATGGTCAGAGTTCATCGGTTCTTGTTATCCGGGCTGTGTGACCGTGGTCTTGGTATTTTCTTTCCTGACTTTTCGCCAGCAGCTGTGGCAGGCATCTTCAAAGGAGTAACACTAAAGGACAGTGTCTCTCAGTGTCAAGTGTGTAGGAAGAGTAATATATAGTCAGAAGGGGGTTGGGTTTGAGCTGAGTCATTGTCCTGCAAAGTATTAAAGGTGATGTGCTAATTGGTTCTTGTTATCCGGGCTGTGTGACCGTGGTCTTGGTATTTTCTTTCCTGACTTTTCGCCAGCAGCTGTGGCCGGCATCTTCAGAGTAGTAACACTGAAGGACAGTGTCTCTCAGTGTCAAGTGTGTAGGAAGAGTCAGAGAGGGGTTGGGTTTGAACTGAGTACTGTCCTGCAGACGTAATGTGCTAATCACTGTCCTGTAAGTATCAAGATAATGTACTAATGAGAGTGTGGTATGTTAATATGGAAGCATTGTGTCCTGAAATGATCTGGTAATGTGTGAAATCCAAAGCTAATCTGCATGGCTATTGTTGACTGTAGCCTTTGTTAGTCTGGAGGTTTTTCAGGGCAGGAAGTCATAAACATCAGCACAACTTTAACAGAAAAGAAGAGAGTTTAAGAATGAATAAGGCTTGGCTTCCTGTCCTGAAAACGTCCAGACTAACAAAGACTACAGTCTACAATAGCCATGCGGATTAGTTTGGGATTCCACATGTTAACATGTTAACACTTGACAATGTTTTAATAAAATAAATAAATACAATAAATCTGTGAAGCAAGTTATGAAATATAGCTCTTTTCTTTTTTCCTCTCAGGCATTGAAGGAATTATTCAAGAGAATGACACACGTATAACTTCAGAAGGTAAGTTTCATTGTTGGGGAAATCTGAAAGTTGCATTTTTACCACAGAATCAAAGTCCTCTTTCTGTAAGAAAGTCAGTGAGAGCAACAATATGCTTCAGTATTTCTTTCCAATTTCTGATTTTTTTTTTGCGTATCTGGCTCTTAAAACCTTCATCTACTGTTCCTGCAATGCCCTTCTGTAAAAGTATATTCATAAAAGACTTCTGGTGCTGGGAGGTAGTTTCATGCTCCTTGATTTTTTCTTCACATTTTTCCACCTTGAAAAACCTCCTTCCCAAAACACTTGTCCTCACTGTAGATGAGTGAAAGAGTTTGCAAGCATATCCAGGAAAGGCCATTCTGGATCAAACCAAGGTCTATCAAGTCCAGCAGTCTGTTCATAGTGGCCAACCAGGTGCCCTTAGGAAGCCCACAAACAAGACAACTGCAGCAGCATTAACCTGCCTGTGTTCCACAGTACCTAATATAATAGGCACCTTCCTCTGATCCTGGAGAGAATAGGTATGCATCATGGCTAGTATCCATTTTTACTAGTAGCCATGGATAGCCCTATCCTCCATGTACATGTCCACTCTGCTCTTAAAGCCTTCTAAGTTGGCAGCCATTACAACATCCTGGGGCAGGGAGTTCCACAGTTTAACTATATGTTGCATGAAGAAATATTTCCTATAATCTGTTTTGAATCTCTTACCCTCCAGCTTCAACAGATTACCTCGCATTCTAGTATTATGAAAAAGGGAGAAAAGCTTCTCCCTGTCCAGTCTCTCCATACCATGCATAATTGTATAGATCTTTATCATGTCTCCCCTCAGCCGCCTTCTTTCCAAGCTAAACAGCCCTAAGCATTTTAACCGCTCCTCATAGGGCAGTTGCTCTAGCCCCCTGATCATTTTGGTAGCTCTTTTCTGCACCTTCTCAAGCTCTGTAATATCCTTTTTTTAGGTGTGGTGACCAGAACTGTACACAGTATTCCAAGTGTGGTCTCACCATAGATTTGTACAAGGGTAGTACGATAGCCACAGTTTTATTCTCAATTCCTCGTCTAATTATGGCCAGCATGGAATTTGCCTTTTTTACAGCAGCTGCACACTGGGTTGACATCTTCATTGAGCTATCCACCATCACCCCAAGATCCCTTTCTTGGTCTGTCGCTGCCAGCACAGATCCCATCAGTGTATATGTGAAGCTGGGATTTTTTGCCCCAATATGCATCACTTTACACTTGCTCACGTTGAATCTCATTTGCCATGTCAATGCCCATTCTTCCAGTTTGTAGAAATCCTTTTGGAGCTCTTCACATTCTGATTTGTTTTAATCACCCTAAATAATTTGGTGTCATCTGCAAACTTGGCCACCTCACTGTTCACCCCCAACTCCAGGTCATTGATGAACAGGTTGAAAAGCACTGGTCCCAACACAGATCCCTGAGGGACCCCACTGCTCACATGCTCCATTGTCAGAACTGACCATTGATTCCTACTCTCTGCTTCCTATTTTTCAGCCAGCTCTCAATCCTCTTATTCCGTGACTATGAAGTTTGCTTAGCAGTCTTTGGTGGGGGACTTAGTCAAAAGCTTTTTGGAAATCCAAATACACAATGTCCACAGGCTCATTCCTGTCCACATGCTTATTGACGCTTTCAAAAAACTCTAATAGGTTAGTGAGACAGGACCTACCTTTACAGAAGCCATGTTGGGTTTTGCTCAGCAGGGCTTGCCCTTCTATATGCTTGACAATTCTATCTTTAATCCTGCTTTCCATCAATTTACCTGGAACAGACGTTAAGCTAACTGGTCTGTAATTTCCTGGGTCCCCCCTGGAAACTTTTTTTTATAAATGGGTGTTACATTGGCCATTCTCCAGTCCTCTGGTACAGAGGCTGATCGAAACAACATGTTACATATCTTTGTTAGGAGTTCAGCAATTTCCCATTTGAGTTCTTGAAGAACTCTAGGATGAATACTGTCGGGTCCCTGTGACTTGTTAGTTTGCAGTTTGTCTAGATGATCTAAGACTTCCTGCCTTGTTTGCCCCAGTTCCTCATTCTCCCCTCTCCAAAATCTCTGTTCAGGAGAAGGAAACTGCCCTGTATCTTCAACAGTGAAGACAGATGAGAAGAATTCATTTAGTTTCTTGGCAATCACTTTATCACTTAGTGTTCCTTTACTCTCATTGTCATCCAGTGGTCCAACTGCTTCCCTAGCTGGTTTCCTATTCCTAATGTACTTAAATAATTTCTTATTGTTGGTCTTGGTGTGTTTAGCAATATGTTCTTCAAAATCTTTTGTTGCATCTTTAATTGTTTGCATTTCCTTTGTGCAAGTTTGTGTTTCCTTTTGTTTTCCTCATTTGGGCAATCCTTCTAGTTTCTGAAAGAAGCCTTTTTTTCTCTAATTGCTTCCCTCACATTACCAGTTAGCCATGTTGGTGATACTCTTGGACATTACCACATTTCCTGACCTGTGGTATACAATGCAGCTGAGCCTCTAGTAATGTGGATGAGTAACCCCCAAGCCTTATCCAGTGATTTACCCCTCCTAACTCTTTACCAGGTTTCTCATTTTAGAGAGATTCACTCTTTTAAAGTTGATGGTAATTGTGTGAGATTTTCCAGGCACTTTCTCACATATATATAATTTAAATTTGATGCCATTGTGGTCACTATTGCCAACTGGCTCAACCACATCCACATCCCATGCTTGGCAGTACCACAGAGTATTAAGTCCAGGATTGTGTTCCCTACGATTGGGTCCATGACCAACTGTTCAAAAGCACACTTATTGAGGATGTCTAAAATTTTTATCCCTTTGGCTTTACTGGAGCATGCATTTATCCAGTCAATATGAGGGTAGTTAAAGTCTCCCATTATTACAACTTCATCATCTTTGCATGCTTCCCTCATTTCATTCTGCATCTCAAGATCATCCTGAGCCTTTTGAGCCGGCTCGGTGGAGTGGTTAAGAGCGGTGGCTTGGAGCGGTGGAGTCTGATCTGGAGAACAGGGTTTGATTCCCCACTCCACATGAGCGGCGGAGGCTAATCTGGTGAACTGGATTTGTTTCCCCACTCCTCCACATGAAGCGGCTGGGTGACCATGGGCCAGTCACAGTTTTCTTAGAGCTCTCTCAGTCCCACCCACCTCACAGGGTGTCTGTTGTGGGGAGGGGAAGGGAAGGTGATTGTAAGCTGGTTTGATTCTCCCTTAAGTGGTAGAGAAAGTTGGCATATAAAAACTCTTGTTCTTCTTCTTGATCAGGGGGCCGATAGAACATCCCCAGTACTAAATTACATTTGGGGTCTGAAATCGTCACCCACAAGGATTCTGTGGATGAGTCTGCCCTTTTTATTGTTTCTAGTTTCTGAGGCAAGAACTGAGAAAACCTGTCTTAAATTTTGGCTGTTCTGTTGTTTCTTCTGGATATTATATTAGACATAATCGGAGCAGAGGTAATTGCAGAATTATAATCACCTATGCTCTCAAGCCTAGTCTTTTTATACCTCAGAGTTGAGGGGGTTATTATTTTTGTTAATAAATTGTTGAAATAATTGGTTACATTTCTAAAACATGATGTCTAATTCCTGATCTAATGGCTTGTGTTCAGCATGACACAAAGATATTTTAGTGTGATTTCTCCCGTTCTTTAATGGTTATTAAACATCAAATTCATGAGATTATGAAATGAAAAGAGTGTTGTCAATTCTGCCTTTAACAGGGTTGCCCGGTCCCCCTGGCCCACATTGGGGAGTAGGAGTGCCAGATCCGGGTTTGGAAATTCCTGGATATTTGGGGGTGGAGCCTGGGGAAGAGAAGGACTTCTGTGGGGTACAGTGCCATAGGGTCCATCCTTCAAAGCGTCCATTTTCTCCAGGGGAACTGATCTCTGTAGTCTGGAGATGAGCTGTAATTCTGGGGGATCTACAGGCCCCACCTGGAGGATGGCATCCCCAACCTTTAAAGAACTTTAGCTAAGACTGTCAGTGTTCCGTATTGGCAAAAAATGGAAAATTCATGAAGTCACCAAATCCTCAAGCTAGCCACACAAAAAGTTTAGCTTGCTGTAACGTATGTTTACCCAGTTAACAGCAGCCACAAACTGTGCCAGACACCTACAGAAAATATCAAATGTAATAATGAATTTGATATAGCAGGACATAGACTGAACAGTACATGAAAACGTATAAAACACGACAAGTCATACACATCTATAAAACTACTAAGTCAATTCAAAGTCCAACACTCCTGCGATCCACATCCAAAGCAATAAGTCTCCTGGAGAGGGGATTGAAGCAGAATTTTCATAAGATGCAATAGCTGTGCAGTAGGATGGTAGTTCCCTTATGTCTTCAAGTAATAGACTTATGGTTTCCCGAACCCTTCAAGCGAGCAGACAAGGGACAGGGATCCGGATATAGCTCTGTTTCAACTAGGTCTTCATCAGAGTTCAACACAGACCACTACGTAGCCTGTTCATATGTTGATAGGAATGGCCAATCCTCAAATGTGCAGGTCAAACAGTACTTTGAAGTTAATGGCCCAGTAAATGGAGTGTGCAGGGAATCCCAAACCACTGAACCCAAACTCTCGATCTTGGGGATTTGTTTTAACTGATCAATTTGACCACCTTAAAGGAAAAGGACGGACCTGATCGCTTCAAAGGCTGAACCAGTCGTTGGGCAGAGTCCTCTACATAAATGGGGCCCTGGGGCAATTGTCCCTTTGTTGCCCCTGGCCCTCCCACATTTGCTTCAATTTCTTCCCTTCATCCCCATTCTCCCTTATGAGATTGTAGTCTCCCCCCTCCATTCCAGACTGACTCCCATTTGACAATGTTGTCTCCCCCTTCCCCCACAGAGGGAGGCAGAGAATTTGGTTGCACCACTGAAAAGAATCGCCATCTCTGCAACACGACTCGTACTGCTGCACTGATATCAGACAAGCCATGGCCATTCAGGATAAAGTCAAGAGTCCAAATTACTAGGACTTGCTGCAACACAGACAGTTGTAATTACGAACCGGTATTAGATGTTCCCCCTCTTTTAGCAAATCCTTTGGAAGGTACATAAATTACACAGTCTTTGTTCCAGTCATCCATCTCACCTTCCAGAGAAACATGGTCTGCCGCTTATCCGCTTTTTCACCTCCCAAACCCTCCCGACTCTGTGACTGGCAAGCTTACCTGTTGAGGCCCTGATTTATTATTTGTTCTTCATAGAAAAAAATGTGATTGGAACTCCCCTTTGACTTTGTCAATTTCTCCTTTACTGCCTCTGAGACCTACTGTATGATTTCCTACTTGACCTCCTCTTTGGTGCTGTCTCTTCTAAGTCCTTTAAACCACTCCTCAAAATTTACCTGTTCTATGAAGCATTTTCTTTAATCCTTTAATAATCACCTCCATCCAAAATGAAACCTCGTCGTGTTTACCTGCATCTGGTCACATTCATTTGTTGTTCCTTCTGCTCCTTCCTCCCCCAATTATCTCCCTAGATGCTGAGATCCAGATTGTAAGCTCCTTGGTGCAGGGACCTTTCTTATATTTTTTGTGCTGAGATTTACATTGTAAGCTCCTTGGTGCAGGGACCTTTCTTGTTTGCTTGTAATACTTTGTGAAGTGCCTCGTACATAGATGGTACAGCATATATTAATATTAAATAAAAAGATATAGCGAAAACCAAGCCTCTCGTGTATTCATTTATTTCTTAGTTATCCTTCAGTTACATTTTGCTTTCTCATCTTCCTGCTGCTGCCTTCAAGTCTCCTCTTTCCATTCTCAGCTTTGCCATTTGTCTGATTATTTTTGCTTGTCACTGTTTCTCCTCTGTAACTGTTTCTTCTCACCTCTGCTCTCTCCACTGGTCTCCTTTTCTTTGTTATGTATATTAGATACTCTTGCTTCTGATCAGTACTGCACAATGTGACTGCATGAATGTTGGGAAGAGCAAATGTATATTCTACCTGTATTAATGTATCCACGAGCAGAATAGTACTAACAGTGTGAATTTCCCAACTGTTTCTCTTCACGTTGAATCCTCACATTCACAAAACCCACCCCAATTAAGAATATATATATTTTTAAAAAACAAATGAAATAAAAGAAAGGGCACGCATATACCATGATACATGTTTACGCTTCTATCTTCTACCTTCTCAAGTGGTTAAGATACTCCAGGAACAAATAAGAGGCGCATGTCAGAAGATCAGGTACAGATTCTTAAATCACAATCCTGCTGATGGAGAACAAAGGAAAAGCAGCTTCTTCAGCAGGACAAAAGGGAGGACGAGATGTGAATGGAGGGAGACAAAGTCTTAGGGATCCTTTGCTCATATGAGTCTTGCGTGGGCCAGGCACCATCTCTGCCTCACCTTGTGCAGTGCTCAGGTGGGCCTCGCTCAGCCCTTCAGTCACAGGGCTGGCCTGGTCCAGGTATGGGATGGAGGCCAATCAGTCCTCTGGGAAGTGTCTCAGTGCTCTTAATGGCCAATCTGTTCTACCTGTGAGGTAAATTAGTGTTTGGTTTCTTTCTGTGTGTGTGTGGGGGGGGAGCCATTTTACATGGCTCCTGGTGGCTTTGTGTATCCCTATTGCATGCCTGGTTGTTGTTGTTGGGTTTGGCACTGTGCGTCAGATTGGCTTGGTTGGCACCTCATCTGGGCTGGCAGCAATTCCCCCAGACCTCCAGCTACCTGGCATCATGTGGCTAGATGTGGGTTTTGTGGGGAGTGTGCCCTGGCTCTGGGGGTGCTCTGAGAACTTGAGACTTGAGTTAACAGATGGATGAACTTTGGTTAACTTTGCTTCCTTCCTATTGAACTCTTGCCTTTGCCTTACCTGTGTGATTTCTGCCTGTGGGGGGGATCCAGTTCGCCTGCCTCGTGGCAGTGGTTCTCTGGTGTGAAATCAGGCAGTTGATTGGGGGGGGGGGCTTCTGATGTGGTTAATTTGGGTTCCTAAAGTGTTGCCTTGCCTTACCTGTGTGATTTCTGCCTGTGGGGGGATCCAGTTCACCTGCTTCGTGACAGTGATTCTCTAATGTGAAATCAGGCTACTGATTTGGGTGGGGGGCTTCTGCTGTGGTTGGCTTGGCTGGCTCCAGAAATCAGTTCACCTGGAGAAAATGGCCAATTTGGAAGGTGGAAGCTATGTAGGATTGCCAGGTCCCCCCTCACCTTCGGCGGGAGGCTTTTGGGTACAGACCTCAGGATTGTGTGCGTGTGTGCACGCGCCAATGCACCACTTCTGGTTTACAACCGGAAATGCCCCCTTGCAAGGAGCCTTATACCACTCAACTTATTTTTAGTGGTATAAGGCTCCTCGCGAGGTGGCGCTTCCTGTTGTAAACCAGAAGTGGCACGTCTGCGCGTCAGCCTGCACATGCTGGTCAGCGAACAGAGGGGTCAATTGCTGGGTGTTTGCCTGCCACCATCGGGCACCTGGCAGCCCTAATTCTATCGCATTATACCCCATTGAAGTCCCTTCCCTCTCCAAACCCCACCCTCCTCAGTCTCCACCCCCCAAATTGCTAGGTATTTCCCAACCCAGAAGTGGCAACCCTGTAGATCACCCAGAGGAAGAGTGAACTCAGACCTTGTCCCAGAGGGGTGGCATCCTGGGCATCTTGTGTAACTGTGATCGAGCAAATGGCTCCAAGCACATGTTGCCCCTTGAAGGGGCTTTGATCTGTCTCGGGGTGAGTAAATTAGAGCTATTGTGATCACTGAAGTCAATGGTTGAGGTAGCTCTTTGTCTGAAGGAAGACTGGTTTGCTTTGCAAGGGCCTAAAATAGTTGGCAGCATGGGCATTCTCAAAGTCAAAAACCTTTATTGGCATGAAAAGAGCATAGAAAGAGCATGTTAAAATAGTACAATACTTATCAAGTTCAATATAATACAATAGTAGAGTTCCACTATAGGCACCAAAGAACACAAGCAATTGGCCTAGCTATTACTTGTCAGTACTAAAATCAATAGCTAATTTTTTTGCCAAATATTCGGCAACTGCTTCTGTAGAGTTGGGGGACTTATCCGCTAGTAAAAGTTGGGTAGTCCTATTCGCTGGGCCAGGAAGATTCATGATGATTGGATCTATGAAACGATTTCTTAAACCGGAGAAAAAAGGGCAAATCAGTAAGATGTGAGTTATGGAATCGGGTTTGAGGTGGCAAAATTTACATAATCTGTCTCTAAACGGGATATTGTGGAATCTCCCAGAGAGAACTGCTGAGGGAAAGATGTTAAATCTGGCGGGGTTTTATGAAGGGGGTTAGTGACGTGCCCAGGTTGGGAGGGGTCATTGTGGTTCAGTTGTAGGGTTAAGGAGAGTTAGATGTAGGGTCTTAGGGGAAAGCGATGGTAAGGAGTGAATATTTATTACCCGGGAATATTCTGGGACATTCAATCATGTTCTGGTTGGAGAGAGAGGAGGTGTGCCCTTCACCACCAGATCTTGGGGGAGTATTGGGGGGGCGCACCTCTGGCGCAAGGAGGCCAGCATGGGTATGGGGAGAACGGGCATGGGAATGCCACCTGCCTGGCACACCACCCTGCTTCCAGACACACGTTATCACTCTCAACCCTTCTGCATGATGCACGTGCTGCCTGCAGTTTCCCCTCTCTCTTTTTGTTTTTAATGGGTGGGCACTGTGCACCTCGCCCGGCACATGTGCAGCAGACCCTCTTCCTCCCTTTCTAGGATTGGCAACCTTCAGGTTTGAGCTAGAGATCTCCAGTTATTACCAGTGATCTCCAGCCGATAGAGATCAGTTCACCAGGAGAAAATGGCAGCTTTGGCAATTGGACTCTATGGCATTGAAGCCTCTCCCCACCCCAAATGCCACCGTCCTCAGGCTCTGCCCCCAAAACCTCCCACTAGTGGTGAAGAGGGTCCTGGCAACCCTATCCCTCGCCCTGCCCCAGGCTCTCCACCTCCCACCCCCAGCTCCATGCTTTGTGCCTTTAAGTGATTCACCTCCATCTCGGTGAGAACGATTAAACCTGGGCCTAGTAGATTAGGGTCGCCAGGTCCCTCTTCGCTATTGGTGGGAGATTTTTGGGGCAGAGCCTGAGGAGGGCAGAGTTTGGGAGGGGAGAGACTTAAATGCCATAGAGTTCAATGGCCGAAGCAGCCATTTTCTCCAGGTGAACTGATCTCTATCGGCTGGAGATCAGTTGTAGTAGCAGGAGATCTTCTGCTATTACATGGAGGTTAAGAGCTAAGAAAAACAGCACAAGCTCTGTATAAAGAAATACAATGTACCTCAAAGATTTCAATCCATCAATGGCCATCCTCCTAAACTAGGAGACCGCGCAGTTCCATTACTACTATATGCTGACAACATGATCATCCTGTCTTATACAAGGATTGGCCTCCAAAGATATCTTAAAACTTTCCATCAATATTGTCAGAAAAATAAATTGCAAATGAATTACTCCAAAACCAAAGTGATAATCTTTGCAAACAGCTGGCATCCAGTGAAATGGAGTATTGATAGCACCCCAATAGAACAAGCTAAAAACTACAAATATTTAGGCATCACATTCAATTATCGTCTATCTTGGACAGGGCACAGGAAAGGGGTGCTAAATTTGGCTAGACATTCAACAGCACAATTAAAACACTTCTTTTTCTCCAAGGGCAATCAGAACATTACCGCAGCTATTAAAATTTTCGACCTCAAAACATGTAGCAAAATACTCTATGGTACTCCAATTTGGATAAGGGCCTTTAACAGCAATGTGGAGAGCCTTCAGGCAAATTTTATAAGACAAATACTAGGAATCCCAAAATGGGTCTCATATTCAACCATCTCTCTAGAAATTGGCCACAATTTAATAGAGACGAAAGCCTGGATATTGACTTTTAAATACTGGATTAAAATCCACTTTAGAGCCAACTTGAAAGATCTAAATTCCATCTTCTGAAGGATCCATACAGGGCCAGCTGGTTCTCGGCAATTTTAGCCAAACATAATGAAATTGGAATTGACCTGGATGAATTATTAATGCTAGAGGAAAAAGCAGCTTTTTATATAATCAAACAATGACTCTTAGATCACGAATACCAGAAAATATGCCCACTCACTCCACCAGTATGTTCCCCACTTAAAATGGGTTTGTCAATATTACCCGGAAGGATGCAGCAATATTTTATTACACTTGAGGAACCTCTTCAATGGAGAGCATTTATGCTAGCTCAACTCAATTCCTTTCCATCTAAGGTTTTATATGGGAGATTTACTAAGACTCCCTTTAACAAGAGGGTATGTCCAGGCGGAACAGGCCAGCCAGATGCCCTACATCACATTATTTTAGATTGTTGTTTACATGAAGAACCCCATAAAAAATTATATTACCCTTAATCAGCAAATGGATGGCCCCTTATAGAACATCCACTTGCCAATTCTTGCTGAACGACATTACAACTGCTGATGTTACGGTGAAGATGGCGGAGTTTTTGGCAGAAGTTGTTAAGGTTAAGATTCAAACTCAATTTTAATCTGCATATGTATTATCTGTTTATCTCTGACCTTGTGACCATCAATTTTATTATGCCAATAAAGGTTATCTGATCTGATTCTGAAATACAATGAGGCATTCGAAGGTATGTAAACACACCAAAAAGAAATTTCTATTAAACTGTACAAACGGCACAATTAAAGTGAAATAAGCAGTTCATAGAACTAAATATAAACACGAAAACAATCTATTAACGGCTATATAGAAAAGGAACGAGGGACCACAATGAAAAGTCAACTGTGATAAACAGGTAAGTTGGTCAAGCACAGTAAAGATATGAAGATAAATCCAATGAATGGAGTAGCAGCAGACATGCACTGTAAAGATGTAGAAGGTAGTTCCAAGGTCTGGCAAAAAATGGTCATTCTTGTTGCAATAAAGAGCAATATTATTTGTAATATGGCAATACAAACCCCACCCTTATAATTTGGCTGATATGAAACGCTCTTTATTGCAACAAGAATGTAAATTTATCCATATGTTTAAAACTATGGCCCCGAACGGGTTAAATACTGAAATGGATCTTTCATGTTTTTTATAACCTGAAACATGAATGTAACTCTGTTTCTTTAAGAATGCCTTGATAGATACTTGCTGTTCTATATAAATAAGGTCAGACACTTAATGGGCTAAGATCTCATGATTACCACTTGAACCTGTCGGTCACTCAGAAGACAGCACTGTCTGTATGATATTGAATAATCATTGGTAAGTTAACCTGTTGGCATATATTAGTATTTTCCATGTATGTATATACGTTTGTCTGTAATCTTTGTAATTAGTCACATTAAGTATTTCCTTGCACACCCTTTTCCTTAGGCTGAAGAAGCACTCAAGTGAAACGTGATATTATCTAGAAATAGCGTTCTTGTGATCCTTCAACCTGTACTATGGCCATACGCTATCATAACATCAATACGGATATTTTTTTGGATGAATGATAGGCGGATTCCAGTTTATATGTCCCTTTTTGTATTGTGCATGACCGCTTTTTGCCAGACCTTGGAACCACCTTCTACATCTTTACTGCTCATGTCTTCTGCTACTCCATTCATTGGATTTATCTTCATATCTTTACTGCGCATGACCAACTTACCTGTTTGTCAGAGTTGACTTTTCATAGCGGTCCCTCGTTCCTTTTGTATATAGCTGTTAATAGATTGTTTTTGTGTTTATATTTAGTTCTATGAACTGCTTATTTCACTGTAATTGCACCGTTTGTACAGTTTAATAGAAATTTCTTTTTGGTGTGTTTACATACCTTCAAATACAACATTGTATTTCTTTATACAGAGCTTGTGCTGTTTTTCTTAGCTCTTATGCTCCTTGTTATACAGCACTATTGTTTGTAGTTTTGAAAGCATATTACGTGGAGGTTGGCAACCCTATGGTAGATCCTAGTCAAATACTCTAACCAAAGGGTCCTCAACATGGATCCTGAGTGTGCCATGGCGCCTACTGATACTTTTTCTGGTGCCTGCCAAAAAGGTTTTAGGAAGTGAGTGGGGCCAGGTAGGGCTTTTGCACAGCATGGCTGACTGTTGGCAATATGATTGGCTGTGCAGACTTTTTAAAAAAATTTGTTTTGGTGGTAGCCGCCACCACAGAACAAGCATTTATGATGTGTTACTGAACTTAAATCTGTGGCAGTCATTGTGTGTTTGGCTCCATCTCCTGAGGCACCTATTTTGCAGTGAGCCATTTTGTTGCTGCGCCCACCTTTATGTGAAAGAATTCCAAATGTGCCATAGGCTCAAAAAGCATGGGGACCCCCATACTCTAACCACTACACAACACAGACTTTGATAGGGAAGTTACTATACTCTCTTTGTTTGTAACAGAGGGGATATTTTCCACACTCTCCGACTGTGCTGTCTCCGCCTTCCTGGCTTCTCTGGCATAAACCTTGGCTTCCACTGCAAATCACAGGAGGATGTTCTGGAGCTAGTCTGTGCCAGGATGTTCGATTACCACCACTGCAGGCACTCTTCTGGGCATGTAGTCACTGAGTGTGTGTGTGGGGGGGAGGTAGTTGTGAATTTCCTGCATTATGCAAGGGGTTGGACTAGATGACCCTGGTGGCCCCTTCCAACTCTATGGTTATATGATTCTCTCTTGCTTGGGGGATGCTCCTTTTCTGTGAGTTTAATGTCAAATTCTGTATTTTGCTGCCTAACTTTGGTTTATTTTAGGTCATTATTGCAGCTGGCCCTGTTTTAGTGCCTTACTCTAATTTAAACTCCAGCAGTGGAAATTTTTTAACTATATGAACCCCCTGCTCAAGTTCAGGACTAGATGAGCAGGAACTGTCCAACTTGTATGAGAACTCATCTGTCTAGAACTATGGCAGTGTGTTTCCTGCTTTGATTAAACACCCAGCCTCCCCAAGTAGTCCCCTTGTAACTGAAAAGGGAATATTCAAGTGTCTTTTGGTGAAATAGGTCCAGCCCCCAATGTTTCTGCATACTCTGGGCACTCCGTATACATGCAGAAAAATGGTACTTTGCAAATTAAAAAGTAGAGGGGAAAGCTGATAAGGCATAAGCACGGCTGTAATGGTGCTGGAGGCCGATAATATGAAAGGTGGTTGAGGGCCTGTTAAAAGATAAATAAAAAAGAAGAGAAAGGGGCCCAGAACTGGCGAGGCCTTTAAGTCATTAGTGCATGCAGAAGGGGGAAGAACTGGGTCAGCAGTAGCATTCTTATGGGCAGGGGCATTTCCTTTTCTGAAAAGTACTTAAAAAAAGATGTAGCCTTTGATTCCTCTTATTCATGTTTAAAACATAACATAGAATCCTCACAACACCCCCAATTAGGATTTTTATATACATTGTAAAAATAATTAAATGAAAGAGAAACATGTACACCAGGATGCACATTTATTCTTTCACTTTCTACCTTCTGAAAAGATTAAGGTACTCCAGGAAGAAAAAGAGGAACGCATCAGAAGATCAGGTACAGACAAACCTGCTCACAGAGGACACAGGAAGTCCAGATTCTCGAGGAGGATGGCAGGGAGGAGGATGGCAAGGAGGATGAGCTCAGGACGAAGGGAGACAAACCCTTGATGATCCTTTGCCAACTCACACCTCCGTACGAGGTTTTGTACAGTAAGCGAGATGGAACGGAGAACGTTTTCCATTGCATTTTTCCTTCGTGCAACAAGTGATAACATGAATTGTATCCAGTATCTTAATAGTTCTGCCACAGTTCCTTCCATCAATATCACTCGTGACACATCCATATGTCACTGCCAGAAAATGTTCATCTATGAGAGAGAAGGCAATATAGTGAACCCGTTAGTTCTTCTTTTGCTTGGGAGGGTTATGTCACAGACCGGCACAAACGAGCCTCCGTGTGTGTGTGTGTGTGTGTGTGTGTAGAGGGGGGTGGTGGTGGCTGGGGGGAACAAATTAAACAACAGTTGTGAAACTCAGTTGAAATTTCAACCTGTGGGGGCCTGATCCAAAAAGGAAACAGAAGGACCCCACCAATCACAGAGATAAAAAAGAAAAAGGCAAAGTAGGTGATGTAGCAAATGAAGAATATTTCATTGTTCGGGCAAAAAAACCCCTGTGTGTTTCAGCCTTGCTGGGACACAGTAAAGGGGGGGGGGTGTTGTGTGTGTGGATGGGGGGAAAAGTCCCAACTCATCAGGAGATCACCTAGGAGTTGGCTTCTAATTCAACCTCCCCAATCGATTTCTGAGCGGGCTTCAGATCAACCTCCCTGCAAAACGTCACTGTGTCCAGGGAAAAGAACATAAGAAAAGAACATAAGAAAGGCCCTGCTGGATCAGACCAAGGCCCATCAAGTCCAGCAGTCTGTTCACACAGTGGCCCAACCAGGTGCCTCTAGGAAGCCCCCAAACAAGACGAGTGCAGCAGCACCGTCCTGCCTGGGTTCCACAGCGAAGACAGAGATCAGAAGCTTGCGAGCTCAAACTTTACTATATATCAGCCATCCTGAAACATTGTAATTGAGGTGTGTTTCAATTAGAAGCTAACTCCTAGTTGACCTGCCCATGCTCCCCCTCCCAAAAAACCCCCCAGAAAAAACCACCTTTAGTCTGTCCCATCAAGTCTGGCAGAAAGCTAAATTTCCAAGGCTGTGAGATCAGAAGCCAACTCTCAGCTTCTGGTACACCTCCTCCAGGCTCACAATAACAACATAAGTTGGCAAGGTTTCACCAGCAGGTGATCAGTAACTGACTCCCAGATGAGGGAGGATGAACTAGGAATCTGCTTTGGTTCCCTTGACAGCTATCCTGTTGGTGCAAAAAGCCAAACAGCCTGTCAGTTAATTGGCTGCCTGATAGAGAAGAGGTTGTACACATTGAACACATGAAGCTGCCTTATACTGAATCAGACCCTTGGTCCATCAAAGCCAGTATTGTCTACTCTGACTGGCAGCGGCTCTACAGGGTCTCAAGCAGTGGTGTTTCACATCACCTACTTGCCCAGTCCCTTTAGCTGGGGATGCCAGGGATTGAACCTGGGACCTTCTGCCTGCCAAGCAGATGCTCTACCACTGAGCCATGGCCCCTCCCCTAATCTCTACACATCTCCAAATGACCTTGCATTGTGGATTGAGCCCACATGACGCTCATTGATTTGGTGTGTCTTGAACATACCTTCAGAACCACTGTAGTGTATAGCTTGAGAACCATTATAGAGTGATTCTGTGAAACATTTCCCGAGCGGAGATTCGCACATGCTATGAGGACAGTTGATAGGATTCCAAGATTGGCAGAAGTTGCACACAAGTCCATGGGCTAGGAGAAATAAGTAGCCATGAAAAGGATATTTTCAAATATTTTGCAATTCACCAAACCACCCCAGGTTTTCCATTATAAATGGCAAATCTACATAAATAGAAGACTCCATCCATCTGTCTATCTGCGACAGTCATACCTCCTCAGAAAATAAAGCTACGAGCCTCAAAATTGGCAACGGCTTGAGGACGATCTTGGGGGTTGCTGTGCCAAAATGAAGGGAGCCAGAACATCCTGGCCATTCTCCGCTACCCGCCCCCCTCAGCTTTTTTCTTTGGAAGTTATGGTTGACTGTGGACATCATAAGTCATCCAAAAATTCTGCTAGGAATTTGAAAAAATGGCAACCCAGTTCAGGATCGTCTTGGGGGTTGCAGTGCCAAACATGAAGGGAAGCAGAACATCTTGGCTCACATCAGCTCCCATAAGAACATAAGAAAAGCCCTGCTGGATCAGACCAAGGCCCATCAAGTCCAGCAGTCTGTTCACACAGTGGCCAACCAGGTGCCTCTAAGAAGCCCCCAAACAAGAGGGCTGCAGCAGCATTATCCTGCCTGTGTTCCACAGCACCTAAGATAATAGGCATGCTCCTCTGATCCTGGAGAGAATAGGTATGCATCAGGACTAGTATCCATTTTAACTAGTAGCCATGAATACCCCTTTCCTCCCAAACATCCCTCTGGTATTTTTGATGGAAGCAAAGGTTTCCTCATAAGAAACCTGGAAGGGCAGGCAGAGAGGGTTGGAAATATATGCTTTGTTACCAAACAAAGGTGGTTTAACAACTTCCCTGGCCTGTGGGGTGGAATGTTTAGAGTGTCTGAACAGGACCAAAGAGACCCAGGTTTAAATCCCACCTCTTCCACATAAGCTATCTGGGTGCTCTTGGACCAGTCCAACATTCTCAGCCTAACCTACAATGTAAGCTACTTTGGTTCCGCTTTGGGGGATTTGGTGAGGTATGATGTTTCTTATAAATCTAGTTTAGGCTACAGTTTGCAAAAAAAAAAAAAAGGGGGGGGGGATGGCTGCTCTTGCTGTTGCTTCCCAAGGTATTGGTGCTGCCGTTTCGACAGGAGGTAGAAAGGTGCAGTCAGTATTCAAATGACTGTTTAAATATCATGAGCAAAGTGAGCTGTGATGGCGGAAGTGGTAGGAAATGGACAGGAGCACTGATGTCATGCTGGCACGCCATCACTTCCAATGAAAACTGGAAGTGACTTCATGACATCGGGGGTGAGGCTCTGGGATTTGCCAGGAGCTCTTTGGTTTAACGATATAGTTGTAGCTGAATCCTAGAACCTTGCCCCCCAACATTTCATGCCAATGCAGAAGAATGCAATTGTGCAATTCGGCACCATAGAGACAATTAAAAAAGAAAAAAGAAACCCCAACAAAACTAGCTTCAAAATGCTTTTTGTCAAATTAATGGTTGGTTTTGACAGGTGTTCTTGGCTATAACCTGTGCATTGCTCTTTCTATTTTGCAATGGGGTGCTTTTCCTGAATCTTAGATTACAGAAGTGTACACTAATTTCCCCTCACCCATTAGGGGGGCGTTATACACTTGAGGGGAAATAGGGGGAAAGTCCCACAAAATGTCAACCCAGATTGGATTCCTTGTTTGACCTCTGATAGATCAGAGAGAAGACCAAGATTTGAAGGATATTCATTGCAAAAATCTGCCCTGATAGAATTTTGCAGTCATCATTCAATAGGGATTTATAGCCACCTACTGGTTCTGACCACCGGTAGCAGTCAGGGAGCCAGTTATTTTATTTTTATTTATTTATTTCTTGCATTTATATCCCACCCTCATTCCCGGTAAGCCGGGCTCAGAGCGGATAACAACATGGTAAAACATTGATTAAAACATAGGAACTGCCAGGTAGTAGCAGGAGATCTCCTGCTGATTCAACTGATCTCCAGCCGATAGAGACCAGATCACCTGGAGAAAAATGGCCGCTTTGGCAATTGAACTCTATGGCATTGAAGTCCCTCCCCAAACCCCACCCTCTTCAGGATCCGCCCCCAAAATCTCCCACCGGTTGAGAGGGGGGACCTGGCAACCCTAATAGTAAAACAAATTAAAACATATTAAAACATAATGAGACAGCAAGCCTCTGGAAAATCAATATGCCTTTTGGAAAATTATTGGATTCCAAAGGAGGGGGCCAAGAAGATATATTTAGTTCAGAGACAGACAGGGAGAGGCAGGAAGGAGACAATAACATAACTAAAAAGTTATTATTCGGCCAAGCCCAAGGTTGAAAAACAGAAAAGATGTCTGGGAACTGCTAGGGAGGACAGATAGATAAGATGCCAGGTGTTAAAACAATGGACTCTATACACAAGTTGATCTAACCAATCAAGTAATTTCTGTCTTATGATTCACCAATAAAATGTCTATATGAGTAAGCCAATTAACAAATGAATTACATATTATTCAACCAATACGTTAACAGAAAAATTGTAAACCAATCAGCAGTATAATGTATGTGTGATGTATTTTTGAATGTATAATGAACCTATAAAACTCTTTGCACACTTGTAATAAGGGCTCAGCTTTTCTGGATGATTTTAAACCCAAGCTGAGACAGCTTTCAGTAAAAGCTGATTCAACAGAAATCTGGTTTGGGTCTTCTTTATTCTAATCCTTGGCCCATAATTCTGCCGTAACATTAACTATTAAATCGTTTTTCATTATATTAACAGTAAAAAGATGGCAATCCCTTTACTTGCCGCCACTAAACGCTAAACAGGCCTGGTGAACAGTGGACCCCCAATCTAGTTGGGGGGGGGGAGATGGGGAGGCCAGCAGGAAGATGGAAATGAGGAAGGACTTGCGGCTGCCCTCCGATGTAGGCCTGGCGGAACAGTTCCGTTTTACGGGCCCTGCTGAACTCCTTCCGATCCCGCAGGGCCCTGACGTTACAGTACCTGGAAGACTGTTCCACCAGGCCGGGGCCAGGGCTGTTCATGCTTCTTTAGCACGAAGAGATAATTTCCTTCTTGAAGAGACTCAGCAAGGACAGAAACCCATTTTCAGCTTACCAGTGGTGAAGAGGAGAAGACTGGAGACTCCCAGGAAAAGAATGGTTTTCATTCTGTGTTAATTTTTGATGTCGCAGAGGAGGCTGCAGAAAACCACTCCACTCTGAAATTCTTCAGGTACATCTAGGCAGGTGTTCCCTTGCTATTTATTGTCTCCAGGATGCCAGGAATAGACAACAGAGTGAAGGATAAAGGAGTGTCAATGGCATTTGGCGGTAATATAGAGTTGCACAACTGCATTTTTAATTGTTTTGTTTTTAGGCTTTGTAATAAATGTATTGGAATCAGATAATGGTAGTGATATTGATGTAGGAGTGTGACTTCTGCATAGGTATATGAAACAACGAGTCGAAAAAATTGTGTAAACATTTGCAGGCAGGTTTTATCAGAGTGCGTCTGTCTCTGAGAACAGGTGCTTTGGGAACCAGTTGGACTGCTACCCCGATCTGGGAAAGCGCTGGCCTCGTGTTTTACAAATGTTGATTTCGTTTCTGTATGCCGAGCAGTTACCAGAATCCAATGGAATATGCCTATGTGGTTAGAATAGGTTTGGTTGCTAAGGGCTTCTGGGAACAAAGTATACAGAATGCTTGGAAACACATTTGGGCAGGCCAGTGCCGCCCACCCGCCCCCTCAGAATTGCACCCCCTCTTGAAATTTTGCTTCAGAACCCCATGGTCAGTGAGGCCTGTAGGGTGTCTTCTTATTTCAGAAGGGGGAACTGTCAAAGCATAGCACGGTATCATCAGGCAGCATTTGACAGTGAGCAGAAGCTGCTTCTTAACCAGCCAGGCCTCCCACCAGCCATCTTGGGTCCCCCAGCTGAAGTTTTCCTCTGCCCAGTCACTCTTTCTCTGCCATACTGTCAGATAGGGTTTCTGACAGCATGGGCCAAACAAGATGGTTCCTCTGTAAACAATATGGATCCTTCCGTGCACTTCCCCCTCCCCTCCTGTTTTGCACACGAGCCACAAGCTCCGGTCAGAGATCTACAATTGTATGGAGACCCGCCCATGTAAATCTTTCATCTGATACAGGGTCTCGCTCACAATGCCAGGAACTCCACCAGCCCCTCCTCTGATTGCCCTTAAGTATCCAGTACTTGGTTTGCTGAAGTCGTTACCGGGAGAAAGAAATCTCATTGTTTCCTTTGTATTGCTGTAACTCAATCTCATCCATTGTATCCGTTCTATAAATGTAGCAATGTCCCAATGCTCTGTATTCTAACCTTCTTCGTCTCTACTGAAGTCACTGACGTTCAGAATAAACCTCTGAATCACTGCGCTGTCTGGATTGGAGTTTCTATTGCCTGAAACGCTGTGCATTTGCTGAAGCTTGACACATACCCAACCCAGACAACATATGAAACTTGGCATGGCTTAGCTCAGTCAGCCCTCAGCTAGATGAGGGAACCTGGTTCTCCATCTCCTCAGTCCCCCACCCCCTCAGCATCCCTGGACCCAGCAGATGCCTCGGGCAAACTGAGGATACTGAGTGAGGCACCGCTGAGAAGTTCGGGCGGGCAGACCAGTCGTACCTCAGGCTCAGAGACAGGGAGCTCCACTTTTGCAGGGCCCACCCCATTTTTCAGGTAGATTCTCAGTCCTGGAAGTTTATCTTGTCACAAAAGCTGATCGAGTTTCAGACCCTGCTAGTCACACAACTGAAAACAGGAACAGTCTTGAATGGATGCATCTGTGGGTGAAGTGTGGCAACGCAGCAGCAGGCCTGATTTGTTTGGGGAACATCAACAGTTCAACCCCTTCCCCCCAAATTTGGGTTTTTGCGATTCAGGGGTTTGTTTTTTTGGCAGAGCCTTTTCTGTTTTTTGCCTTTTTGCTCCATTTCCTGGGCAACAAGAGGGAGGGGTAAAGAAGAGACAGTTCTGCCTTCCAGTGGGATCCATAGGAGGCATCAGGATGGGTGGTCTTTGTCCCATTACCAGACCCTTGTTGGAGAAGCCAGAGAGAACTGAAGGGCCTCGTGGGTAGTAGGGATGTGCATATTGGTAAACCCGAACCAAAAATAAACCCAAAATTAGCTGTTTGGGCGATATTCAGGTTTATTTTCAGCTGAATACTAAAACCTGGGAATCTGCCTGAAGCCGAATAGGTGATTCCCGAAAAGCTGAATAAATATTTGCTTTATTCGGGTTTCAGCTATTCCTTTGCTCAGCGGCACGGCTCTGTGCCTTCTCCCATTTTTCTATCTTTGACAGGTGTTGTTAGGGCCCCATAGTTGGGGCCCTTTTGAGGTAGGGATTGTGTAATTGGAGCCAACTTGGTTTGACCAACCTTCCAGGTACATCATCCAACAGAAGACTACTCAGCATAGCAGAAGAGTCATTTAAAAGACAGGGCTCACCCAGTCCCGTCCGGGGAAATATACCATTCAACTAAAAGCACCAGCTTTAACTGCTGCTGGTTGGACCTCTGAAGAAGACTCTCACTCATGTGAATGAGCAATCTCCTTCAAAAGAACTGCCTTGGTCAAGACCTTGGCTAGCTCTGATATCACCTCCTGCCCCATGAAAACCTGCTCTCAAATTGAAGGTCGCCCTGAATAGTGGCTTCATTTTTTGATGACTATATTAAAGGACTGTTCACAGGATGTCATTTGCCACCGAAATAAATGTTTTCCGTGCCTTATTTTTCTTGCATTTAAGCCGCTTTCCTCAGTTTGGAAGCGAATTTGCATGGACACCGTGCAAAGGGACCGAGATACAAATGGAGCCCCCAGACTCTGAGACGCCAGCCTGCCACTTGGCTCTTTTCACCAGTCCTTGGCAACGCTGACCTTCTGAACCTGAAAACTGATTTACATTTCGGCACTCACAAATGCCTGGAGGATAAGAGCAACCACTTTATGGGCTCATAAAATTGGATCCCCTGTCCCAAGCTTCACCAAACTTTAGTGACTGGGTAACAAGAAAATAAATCCCGTAGAGTATAACGGACCTGAATTTTTTAGGGAAACCCAGAAATAAAGCCGAATACCCATTTATGGGTATAGGTATTCGGCTTATTTTGGGTTTACCGAATAAATTTGGGCCCAGTTAACCCAAAATTTACTGTTTTTTTGTTTTGGCATAGTATTAATGGGAGGCTGGAGCCAGCCACTTTCTTGGTTCTTCTAGTCTCACTGGAATTTCTGTAAAGTGGAGAGAGACGACCGTGTCTTGTGTCCTCGGCCGCCTTCTGCGGCTGTGACAATGTTGAAACCCCTTCAAGACTGGTTTGATCAATTGGTTTTGGTTCTGTTACTGGTTTATTGCTTTAATTTTGCTATCTAGGCTTTCTCACACACACCCCTTTCTGCATTGTGCTGTTGGTGTGTGGAGTGCAGTTGTATGTGTGTGCGTGTAAGAGAGGGTAAATTCTTGTTACTGATTCCTTTTCTTAGGTTTAGATTAGCTTTTTCGTTGGGAGGGGAATTCTCTGAATTTTTTAAAACCTGTTTCAGAGGGTAGCCATGTTGGTCTGCAACAAAACAGCTAGATTCCAGTAACACCACAAGGACCAACAGGCTTTTTGAGGTATAAGCTATTGAGAGACAAAGCTTCCTTTGTCAGAGACCCTGAAAATCTTGTTGGCCTCTGAGTTGCTACAGGACTCAAATCTTGCTATTCTTTACCCGTTTTACCTGAGTTTCATTTTTTTCTGAGTTTGGTTTTGTTTAGGTTTTTGATTTGTTTTGTTTTTGGTTCTTTGTGTTGGTTCTTCTGGTTAGCTTTTGTTGTTAAGGTGGTGCTTTGGGGGGTGTCTTTTCTGTTGGAAATAGGGTTGCCAGGTCCCTTCTCTCCACCGGGGGGAAGTTTTTTTCTGTAAGCGTGCATGCACACACACGCGCGCTGACGTACCTGCATCACTTCTGGTTTAGAACTGGAAGTGCTGCCTCGCAAGGGGCCTTTACGTCTTAGTTTGAGTGGTAATGTTTGCCCGCTGACCCTCAGGTGGTCGGAGGGCAGAGGGGTAAATGGCCGGGGGTTTGCCTGCCACTAGCGGGCACCTGGCAACCTAGTTGGAAAGGCTTGGAGATGATTGTTGTTTTTTTGGGGGGCTCTCTGCTTTTTGTGCTTCTTTTGCTAGTTTAAGGTTTGCTGCTTTGGGGGGGGGGACGTTCTGGGGTCCTGTGGATGGGGAGGTTGATTTTTGTTTTGAGGGAGGATTTTTCTCTGCTATTTCTGGATTATTGGTTATTTGCCTTGTTTAAGGTTTGTTGCTTTTCAGGAGATGCTGGTGGAGCTTTTGCAGTCTCTTGGCAAAGGGGATGGCAGTTTCTGTGGTAGATTAGACTGAAGGTCTTTTAAAAAAAAGTTTAAAGTTACTTTTGTGGTTTGAAAATATTGCTTAGCTGCAGGGGGTGAGGTTTTGGGGGAAGATCCACTTGGGATGCAGTTTGATAACCAACTGTGCTCCTGGTTTAAAGTAGGCTTAACTGAATTTTTTTTTTTTTTAGTATTACAGCATTAGGGCATAGGTTACAATTTCTGTTTAGGTTTCCCAGAAGTTTAAAAATAGATTTAACTTGGATGGCCCAGGCGAGCCTGATCTTGTCAGATCACAAAAGCTAAGCAAGGTCAGTCTTAGTTAGTTCTTGGATGGGAGACTGATAAGCCTGTATTATTGTATCAATTCCCAATGACAATAACACAGTAGGAGGGTGATAGTTCAAAGCAGTTTGTTTATTAGGCCCAATATACACACCTGGTGAAAATTGCCCAAATGCGCAGGACAATTCACACAAACATCAAAGGAGTGCAAGCATGGATATAATCTTTGGTAATGCGAGGTACAAAATACAAAATACATGGCGTCAATACATAGAACCAACAATAGATATTTAAGGATTTGAATACTCTATTAGAGATTCGGAGGCACTACATAGAAATGGTGATCTCATTCTCACTAATGAGCAGTGAAGACCCATATTCCCAGGTGCTTCTCTATTTGATCCTAAATTACTGCAGTTCTTCTTATCTTGGACCCTGGAAGCTGCCAAGGCTAACTAAGAGGGTTCCTAGCTGGTTCTTATCTCTGGAAAACCAGCTTATGCAAGCATACTAAGGCCATCTAGGGATTCTTTAATTAGCTTCTAACTAAGGAGCAACAGTGGGGCTCTTATACTTGAGGCCTGTAACATATGCAAGTGCTTGGGGTAACTATACAAGCCACCTCTAATATGCTGAGTGTGGCATGTTCATGAGTGCAGATATACTTTATTGAGTACAAAGAATATATTTCAAATCAAAGAATACATTTCCAATACATTTCCCATAGCATATAATGATTTCAGGCATTTCAGACCACCAAGGAATACCAGGGTCGCGACTTGCTATGCAGAGGAAGGCAATGGCAAAGATATCCTAGAATCATAGAGTTGGAAGGGTCCACCAGGGGCATCTAGTCCAACCCCCTGCACACTGCAGGAAATTCACAACTACCTCCCCCCCACACACACACCCAGTGACCCCTACTTCATGCCCAGAAGATGGCTAAGATGTCCTCCCTCTCATGAACTGCCTAAGGTCATAGAATCAGCATTGCTGACATATGGCCATCTAGACTCTGCTTAAAAACCTCCAGGGAAGGAGAGCTCACCACCTCTCGAGGAAGTCTGTTTCACTGAGGAACTGCTCTAACTGTTAGAAGATTCTTCCTAATGTCAAGACGGAAACTCTTTTGATTTAATTTCAACCCGTTTGTTCTGATCCGACCTTCTCAGGCAACAGAAAACAACTCGGCACCCTCCTCCATATGACAGCCCTTCAAGAACTTGAAGATGGTTATCATATCCCCTCTCAGTCTTCTCCTCTTCAGGCTAAACAAACCACCTCTATTGTGTCTCTTTTCTTCTGCTGTGTCTCTGTTCTTGAAAACCCTACTGGGTTACCACAAGTCCGCTGCAACTTGATGGCACTCTGCACACACAAAGTCAGGAATAGTCATGGCATTTAAAAAAACACAACAATGGGAGAGAACAAAAAGCCAGATCAGGTAAGTCTGGCTCAGTAAGGACGTCTAGGCAGCAACCTTACATTGCAAGTGTGCAGGGAGTTTCCAGGGAGCGAGTGAAGCCCCTCCCCCAATTCCAAGGCAAATCTAAAGAATGATGGGAAAGTGCAGCAGGTCCCCGCGGGAAAGCCAAGGATAAGAGCAACTAGGGTGCAAAGAGTGGGAGGGGAAGACATTTGATCTCACCCCCATGCAGTGGACATCAGTGCAGCAGCCCACCATCACTGCAGCTGTGGGCTGGAGGGGCCATTAGCCTTACCAACCCCCTCTTTGAACCCCTGCTGATTCTATTACCGTAGGCAGATCATGAGAAGGAGGGCACCTTGGCCATCTTTTGGGCATGGAGTAGGGGTCACTGGAGGTGTGTGTGTGGGGGGGAGGTAGTTGTGAATTTCTTGCATTATGAAGGGGGCTGGACTAGAAGACCCTGGAGGTCCCTTCCAACTCTATGATTCTATGATTCTATGTTCTGTAATGTCTCCTTTTATAGAGTAGCCAGAGAGCATGTGAAGCTCATTTAAAATAAGCTATTGTTTTTAATGATGTCTGAACAGACCCAGAGACACTGAAGTATAAGACTCAAAACACAATGTCAGTCTTGGTTCCACAAATGAACCTTTGCTAAAACAAACGATTGTTTTTTATGATGTCTGAACTAGCCCAGAGGCAAAAGTGTAAGCCTTTTCCTTTTCTTTCAATGGTTTATACAAAAGAGGAAAGAAGAGGCTGTTGAGGAAAGGCCACCGGCCGAATTTAGATGACCCCCTCAGCATGGCATAAGCGTCATGTATTAAGTTAGAAAAATTCAACACACATTAGTTTATGATAAAATCCTGAAAGAGAAATCTTGTGCCGGGAAAAATATTTCCAAATATTTTTGTTTGGAAAAGAACTGCCTGATTTTCAAAAATGAATTTTTGTTATAAGCAGTCATCTCTTCCCAGGAGAGACATTACTTTAGTTAAGAGAAATTACATTTCTAGAACACTGTGTTCCACAACAGCTCAGTACCCAATAATTTAGGATAAATAGGAATGTCACACCTGTCTGGATGTACCTGGGAGAGAGAGAGAGAGAGAGAGAGAGAGAGAGAGAGAGAGAGAGACCAGTGTGCTGCTGCCTTTGGTTACTCTTTGGTAATCGATCCTCTGAAACTGAAGATGAACACGGTTATTCTCCAGGGTTTAGCTCTTCTGTTCTTCTGTGGTGTGGGTGAGTAAATAAAAATAGTAACAGAATTATATATATACAATTGGAAACCCACAAGGACTTGCTGGGGGCGTCTCAGATCCCCTCCACCTAGGGTTGCCAAGTCCCTCTTTGCCACCAGCGGGAGATTTTTGGAGCGGAGCCTTAGGAGGGCGGGGTTTGGGGAGGGGAGGGACTTCAATGCCATAGAGTCCAATTGCCAAAGCGGCCATTTTTCTCCAGGTGATCTGATCTCTATCGGCTGGAGATCAGTTGAATTAGCAGGAGACCTCTGCTACTACCTCTACCTCTATTTCCTTTTTCCCTTTCCTGAAAGCCCCCATAGCCTTTCCTTTTTTCCTACTTCCTTTTTAGGGCTGCCAGCTCCAAGCTGCAAACCTCATAGCAGGTTCTATAAAAGAATGAGACATCGATTGGACTTATTCGCAGTTTTGTTTTTAGTTCTTCTGCAGTATTTCGCATGTTTATTGCAAAAACAAAAGGAAAAATAAATTCTGCTGAGGAGTCCATCCCACCTGAATTCCCCTTTTTATTTCCCCCCCCCCCGTGATTTTTGAAAGCGTAAGATAAAAACATGCAAAAAAAAATGCTGCTCAAAATACAGCTCAGTAACAACGCTCCTCTTTCTCAGCCCAGAGTTTGTGGTGCTTCACCCCCTGTCAAGGCACACATCCATGCTTTCCTCATTACTGCTTGGCTTGTCCCTTGGACTATTGCTTCAAAATCAGACCTAAAGGTAAGACCCGTAAAGCTCCGGTCTGAACACTTGGCAAACCTGAGCAGTAACCTAGGGTGCCAAGGTTGATGTGTGTGTGTGTGTGTGTGTTAAGTGCCGTCAAGTCGCTTCTGACTCATGGCGACCCTATGGCCCAAGTTAGAGGGGCACAAAAAAGCCTGTACAGAGTGGAGCAGTGACTTACACTGAAACAGATTATTGGCGTAGCTAGCAAATTAAAAAGGGCAGGCTGGCTAGTGGCTGTGGTCTTTTTTTTTTAATTTAATTGCATGATTAACTTTTTGTGTGGCTTTTAATAAAAATATTTATTCCATGTACTTTAGAACATATTATTCGGTAGATGGCACATGGCACTAAAATCCCTCCTTAACATCTGCATGCTGCCAACACCCAAAATAGATGCATAATTGATCTATGGGAGAAATGTCTGGTTTATGTAAGAGGAGAAAAGTAACCTTTTTTCTTTAATCTCCTAAATCAAGTCGCTTCCGACTCATGGCGACCCTATGGCCCAAGTTAGAGGGGCACAAAAAAGCCTGTACAGAGTGTAACAATGCCTTACACTGAGTCAGATTATTGGCCTAGCAAGCAAATTAAAAAGAGCAGGCTGGCTGGTGGCTGTGGTCTTTTTAAAATTTAATTTTTTTTAAAAATTGCATGATTATCTTTTGTGTGTCTTTTTATAAAAATACTTATTCCATGTACTTTAGAACATGGCTCACATCTCACACCTATATTAATATATATATTATTCCTTAGATGGCACATGGCACCAAAATCCCTCCTTAACATCTGCATGCTGGCAGTACCCAAAACAGATGCATAATTGATCTATGGGAGAAACGTCTGCTTTATGTAAGAGGAGAAAAGTAACCTTATTTCTTTAATCTCCTAAATGATTTTGGTATGCCCTTTATTCCCCTTGAGCATTGTCAACATCACAAAAGGGAGGGGAGGGATTTGGGGCTTGTTGTTTTCTCTTTGGTTTTAGCTGGGGATGTTTTAACTATTGTTGTACGCTACCCTGAACCAAGAGGAATGGCAGGATTGAAATGTTTCAATAAAATAAATAAATATGATGCATCTGTGAAGCATGTTATGAAACATGGCTCTTCCCTTTTTTCTTTTCAGTCATCCAAGGGGTGGCTAAAGAGAACGACACACTTTTTTCTTCTGATGGTAAGTTTCATTGTTGGGGGAATCAGAAAGTTGTGTTTTTACCACAGAATCAAAGTCCTCTTTCTGCAAGAAAGTTAGTGAGAGCAACAGTATGCTTCAGTATTTTCCTTCCAATGTCTGATTTTTTTTTGCATATCTGGCTCTTAAAACCTTCATCTATTGTTCCTTGAAAGCCCTTCTGTAAAAGCCAGCTTCATAAAACATTTCTGGCGTTGGATGGTATTTTCATGCTTTTTGATTTTTCCTTCACTCTTTTCCATCTTGAAAAACCTTCTTCACTATAGTCTTCATTGTAGTTGCGTGAAAGAGTTTCCAAGCAAAGCCAGGAAATGTTTCCTGTTGATGCAGAATATAACGTCTTCCTCCAGTTTCTAACATCCCCACCAGTGTGCAACCAAGGAGCTGGACGAAACTGTGCCTGGGGCAGGAAGGGGCAGGAAGGGGGAGCCACATGCACACGTGCTGGCTCAATGTGCAGGTGCTGGCCCCAGTGCCCGCTAGCCATGTTGTGCTGGTCAAGCTCGGTGAGGGCGCAGCGGCCTTGGTGGTGCCTGTGAGCTGGTGTGCAACATGCATGAGCAGCTTATTCCCGTTGCCAGTTAGTGTGCTGATGTTGGGAGGCAGCTAGGAGTGCTAATGGGCGTGCTGATGCGCAGGCCCCTCTCTTCCTGCACTGGGGGCAAGTGCTCACCCCAGACCCCCCACTAGATCCAGCCCTGCCGGTTCAGACAGTGACAACGACAACTATCACATCAGATAGGTCTAATTTTCATGCAATACTTTGAAAATGTTGGATAAAACAATTGACGTTTCAGCATAGACCTATCTGGTGTGGTATCTATCATTCTCTGCATTGGCGTGGATGTTAGAAACAAGAGAGAAATGCTATATTCTATGTATCAACAGGAAATATTTCCTGGCTTTGCTTCAAAACTCGAGCCAGTGTCCTGTAGTGGTTAAGATGCTGGACTAGATTTCTAGCTTGAGAGGAAAGATATATTCTGTTAATACATTAGACACAGGTTCTTCACTTCTTTCAGAGTTAGCAAGTTCTTTGCCAGAAGCACATTCCTGATTTGAAGAGCCCTGTGGAGATTCACAGCCATTCTTAAATACAATTATCCCCTTTGAAGCCTGATGAAGAGAGCTTTCAGTGCATTCCTGAGGACTGCCTGCGCCGGGCTTAGGAGGCAATGCTGAAACCTCTGCACAGCGCAAAAAACCTGTGCAACCCTCATAGGGTTGCATGGGAGATACGCCACCAAAAAGGTCGTCGGGAAAAAGGGGGCGTTCCTGAGCCGAAACTAACATTGGCCCCGCCCCCCAGCCAGCACTGAAACTCTCCAGGAACGTGTCCTGGGGCGCCGTTACACCCCAGGAATGCCTCCCAGCTTGCTGCCGCAGCCTGTGCCAGTGGCTGGATGCTGGCGGGAGGCTGCGTCAGGGCCCAGTGCTGCCATGGTGGCGGCCGGGGACCGGCATCTGGGCCTGCACGCCGGCGCTGGGGCAGCTCACACCAGCGTGCGCCTTCCGGGTGCTGGCGGTGTGGGCCCCTGCCTTCGTCAGCCTCCTAAGGGCTTTTGACGTGGCCGCCGGCGTGGCTCAGGAATGGGCCGTGAGACTCTCAAAAATCTTGTCGGCCTCTAAAATCGAGCTGTTCTTGTCGGACTCAAATCTTGTCGGATACAAATCTAGCTGTTCTACTGCAGACCAGCATGGCTACTCTCCGAAACCTCTTTGAAGCCTGTTTGCTTCATTAGACACAGATGGGTGTTTAGGACAGCACGGGGGGCGCCTTCTTTTGTACCTCCTGGTATGCTTTCTGAGGCAAGAAATGAGAAAAACTGTCCTACGTTTGGGGTGTTCCGAAGTGAGGCCTCCAGAACGGCACCTAGTACTCCAGGTTCGGCCTGACCCATGCAGTGTACAGCGGGGCTATGATCTCTTGCGATTTGGATGTTATGCCTCTGTCGATACACCCCAAGATTGCATTAGCATTTTTCTCCCCCCCCTCCCCGCGAATTCCAGACTGACTCCCATTTGACACTGTTGCTCTCTCTTTCTCCCCCCCCCCCCGCCCACAGATTTTCGAGGAGCTGGTTGCACCACTGAAAAGAATCGCCACCTATGCAACACGACTCGTACTGGTAGAATAAAAGTAGAGATTTATAAAAAGGCAAGAGTGGAAATCAATATGACTTGCTGCAACACCGACCATTGCAATGGGGGACCAAAATACTGGAATCCCCACTTTTAGCAAATCCTTTGGAAGGAACATACATTATACGGCCCGGGTTTCACTCTGTTCCCATCACCCATCTCACCTTCCAGAGAAAACCAGTCTGCCGCTTATCCATTTTTACCTCCCAAACCCTCCCGACTCTGATTGGTCAGCTTACCTGTTGAGGCCCTGGTTGATGATTTGTTCTTCACAGAAGAAAATAAGATTGTTGTAACTCCCCTTTGACTTTGTCCATTTCTCCTTTACTGCCTCTGATACCTATAATTTCCTACTTGACCTTCTCTTTTGGTGCTGTCTCTTCTTCGTCGTTTAAACCACTCCTCCCAATCTACCTTTTCTACGAAGCATTTTCTTTAATCCTTTAATCATCACCTCCATCCAAAATGAAACCTTGCCATGTTTACCTGCATCTGGTCACATTTATTTGTTCCTTCTGCTCCTTCCTGCCCGTTAACTCCCTGGATGCTGAGATTCAGATTGTAAACTCCTGGGTGCAGTGACCTTTCTTGTTTGTTTGTGCTGAGATTTAGACTGTAACCTTCTTGGTGCAGGGACCTTTCTTATTTGCTTATCCTACTCTGCAATGTGTCATGTACGCTGATGGTACAGCATAAATTAAACATTAAATAAAAAAGATATAGCAAAACCCAACCACTCGTGTTCATTTATTTCTGAGTTATCCTTCAGTTACACTTTGCTTTCTTATTTTCCTGCTTCTGCCTTCAAGTCTCCTCTTTCCATTCTCAAATTTGCTTGTCACTAGGATCCTGTTTCTCCTCTCCTCTGCTTTCTCCGCTGGTTTCCTTTTCTTTGAGAGCCAGCATGGTGTAGTGGTTTGGAGTGGTGGTTTGGAGCGGTGGAGTCTGATCTGGAGAACCGGGTTTGATTCCCCACTCCTCCACATGAGCAGCAGAGGCTAATCTGGTGAACTGGATTTATTTCCCCACTCCTACACACGAAGCCAGCTGGATGCCCTTGGGCAAGTTACAGCTCTCTCAGCCTCACCTAACTCACAGGGTGTCTGTTGTGGGGAGGAGAAGGGAAGGAGATTGTAAGCCGGCTTGATTCTGCCTTAAGTGGTAGAGAAAGTCGGCATATAAAAACCAACTCTTCTTGTTCTTCTTCTTCTTTGTGTGTATGAATTTGAGCAGAAAAGCAGCCTGCAAGAAAATGCCTACTTCCTCTGCCTCTGGGCCACCACTCGGATCAAATCTGCAGCTCCTCGTGGGGCTGCAGTGCCATGGGCGATTTTATTTGCTCTTCAGTATGCTGTGTGTGTGTAAACATTAATGTGCCTGTGTCAGGATCAGGCATTTACCCCTAGCATCCCTTAAAAGCAAGTTCATCCAGGCAAGTGGTCCTGAAGCAATAACACTTTATTAGGAGCCAAAAAGGTAAATTAAAAGAACTGACTCTCTACAGAATGAAGAAGGCTGCTAATGGCACGACATGGGTAGAATACATGGTTAAAAGCACTCTAGCCAGAGAAAGTAAAACACAGTGAAACAATTCTGAGATAACAATTCCCAGGGCAAGGTAGACAATACAACAGCTGTGGATTGCAGATTGAGGGGATAACAGGATAACTATACACAGTCTGTGACATGTGAACCAAGAACTTGACCTGCAGCCAGAGAGCCTGGCCTGGTCCTGCCAAGAGCCCTTCTTCAGGTGACTTTAGTCAGGACCTGACAGCCTGTTCTGAACGGAGAGGTTGATTCTGTAAAACAGGGGGTCCACAGTGTGGTACCTGCCAAGGCCTTTCCTGGGGTTTGCCAGGTGGTTTTAGAAAGTGGGCTGGGCCAGGTAGGGCTTTTGCCCAGCAGGGCTTCTGATTGGCTGTTGCAGATATAACTGCCTGAGCAGATTTTTTTTTTTTAAGTTGCTTAGGCAGCAGCTGCCAGCACAGCACAAGGATCTTCACTGAAGGTGAGCTGTGTCTGATGTTCATTCTATAAGGCATTGTTCTATAAGGTTAAGCAGAGCGCCTGCTGAAAATATTGAACATTAGAGTTATGCATGAGCAGTAGAGCATCTTCCAGGATCTTCGGAGCAGGGTCCTGCCTAGTGAGAAGAAATTACTGGCATCAGAAGCAGCAGCATTTGCTTCAGTAGCCCTGACCACATGATACAGTGAATGCTCGTATCTCCTGCATTTACATGCATAAGCCTGGGTGTAAGAAAGTGCTATAGGAGCCCCGTGGCGCAGAGCGTTAAGCTGCAGTACTGCAGTCCCAAGCTCTGCTCACGACCTGAGTTCGATCCCAACGGAAGTTGGTTTCAGGTAGCCGGCTCAAGATTGACTCAGCCTTCCATCCTTCCAAGGTCGGTGAAATGAGCCTGCTGGGGGTAAAGGGAAGATGACTGGGGAAGGCACTGGCAAACCACCCCGTAAACAAAGTCTGCCTAGGAAACTCCGGGACGTGACATCACCCCATGTTGCCTAGCCTCCCTCCCTCCTTCCTGATGGCCACTGGCAATAATCCCCATTAAATTTATCCTTTTCACTGCGGTGGCACATCTTCTAGCCTACACTGGGAGGGACCCTTTTTGAATGTCTTTTCCAGTCGTCTAGTGATCATGTGACCACCAAAGCACACAAGCCTCAGCTGCTTGGTCTTTCATTTTAGCTGCTAGGGTCAGTTCAGTTCAGCCTTGATTTGATCCATGATAACCCACCAATGTTGGTTCCCCCCCCCCACTTTGGCAGTCCAAGTTATCTGTAACACTCTCCTCCAACACCACATTTCAAAAGAAGGCTACTTTCTATACTAGAGCCATAATAATTTATAATGAAAAGAGCATGCCTCAGAGCATGTGTAAAGTGTCTTCCCCTCATCAGTGAAGATTTATGCATCTTAGTAAGGAATTAATTCGAGAAGAGAAAGACACACACACTCAAGAAACACCAGGCTCCACACACCAGCTCTTCCTGCATTCATGCATTGCATTCCTTCAAGAGCCCAGATTGGGGCGGGGGGGGGGGTTGCCAGCCTACAGGAAGTGACTGGAGATCTCATTTTATCCCCGCTAATCTCAGCCCAACTGTGTCTTTGTCCTCCTTCAGTGCCAGGAAGCAACGCCATCGCCGCAAGTCAGGATGCCTGGCAAGCAGCGTTTGTGGTACAACGCAGAGGTGAGTGCCACTTGCCACGCCAATAATAACATCCAAGACCACCAGGCTGTGTTGCCCTGGTGCAAATGGGGAGGGTTCCCAACCTTCAGGAAGGAACTGGAGATTTCTTCCCACAGAGCCAGGAACCTTTGATTTTCCCCATTTTTATTTGCCAAGCATCAACAGCGGCAGCTCCTCCAGGCCCAGCCCCAGAGCCAATCGTGGTGCCAGCTGTCCTGGTCCACGATCCAGGGACAGGTTTGTTGGGGACCCTTGCAAAACCCACCTTGTGTTGTGACACCCATGGGATGCGCGTGAGTCTTGGGGGGGGGGGTCCTCTTCCAAACAGAGGGCACTTGGATGAAGATCATTGTTTTTGGTCTTTTCCAGCTCCTGCTGAATCGCCCTCGGCGGCAAGGGGAGAGGCGTTCCTGGATCTGGTCCAGGCACTGGAGGAATACGTGCAGCGCTCTTGTAAGTTTAATGAGTGCTGGGCAAGGGTGGGTCGGGGACCAAGATCTTCCTCCCCCTTTTATCTCCTTTTTGGAAAAGCCATGCTTCCCCCGGTGTTGCTGGCCAACCCTTTCCTTCTATTGATCAACCTTCCCTTCCCCCTCCCCGTTCGCAGTTGACCAGCTAGAGGAGCGCGTCAGCCGCCTGGAGCAACAGGTGTTCGGCCCACGTTAATGTCTCCTGTTTAAAAAGTTGAAATGTTAAACAAAAAATTAACAAAAAAGAGTAATGAGTGTTTACCACTGTTTAAAAAGTTTACATTTAAAACAGAAAATTAAAAAAAAAGGTATGGTTGTGAAGTTGATCTGCTATTAGTAGAGAAAGTTTAAATAGTTAAAATGTTAAAAACTTCAAATGCTTGCACAGTTTTCTAAAAATTTCAAATGGATGTTTATTTTTCTATAGAAGTTTCTACGGTTGCACAGTTTATTAAAAGCTTTGTATTTTATACTGCTCGCATTGTGATTGATGTGGGGGAAGAGGGCCAAAAACACACAGGTGAGGCGAACACAGACTTCAAGAGGAAGTAAGCAAAGAACAGACACCAGAGTTCAACTTTCCTAGCCCATTTTCTTGTACCCTACCTCACAACTAGTGCAGCCTGCCTTACACAAAGATAAACACCAGACAGCATCACAAACAAAGCAGCCACCTAGAAGCGGAGGAATAACCAACGAGGACAGACCTCAAAGGGAATCAAGCACAGATCCCCAAACTTCACCTGCTACCTTGGTCTCAACCCCCCCCCCAACATCCAGCAAAGTAGTTTGCAGGAAGCTGGCAAGTGGCAAACACCCCCCGCCCCCCAGAAACAAACAGAAAACCCAACAGTAGCCAGGAATGCCAGAACAGCACACAAACCCACATTTTCCCATGGAAGGAAGGCCTCGGACAGTGAGAGGGAGGGGTTTAGTCGCACCCAGATCCTCCGCTCTCCGCAGTCTCGCACACCATCACACGGCCCACCAGGTGGAAGCTGTGACTCTGCGGATGCCTTTCATCATCACTGGCTCTCCTATTCCATTTCCCACCTCCCATCCCTGAAAAGAAGGAGAAAGGTAAAGGGGAGTACATTATACATTTTAAACAGCCTTTTTATTGGCACACAGCTGTTTTGTGCCTTGGCGTGGCATGGGCACTGAATGAGTATCGGCCGCCACCTTGTGGACTAATGTAACCTCCCGTTGGGAGGGGCGCAAGCAGGAAGGCGGAGCTGGGAAGTCACTTGGACGTGGTTCTTCCCCCGCCACTTGCGCTTAGCGTTATGGGTTTGGGAAGGGGAGACAGATCCAAAGGGCCAAATCAGTTGGGGATGTGACCTGATGCTTCTTTGTGAGGCTGCAGAATTTTTAATCAGCGAAGAGCGCTTCACCCTAACCTCCCAAGATAGGCCCCAAGGAGATGCAGGCACAAGCATGTGCTCACCTCATGCATCCTCAAAGTCCAGGTCTGGGAAGCCAAACAGAGGCAAGTTAATCTTGAGGAAGACCAACTGCTCCGCGTGCCAGGGTGCCAGGCTAGCGCAATGTGGGCTGAGCATGTCACCCAAATGTGAAAAAAGGCGCTTGCTCTGGACGCTCGTTGGAGGGCAGGAGAGGAGCCTCTGGGCCACTACAGAGAGGTCCGGCCAGACCGACTCCTTCATGGCTCAGTAGCTCAGCGGACATGTGGTCTGCGACTCGTAGGGCTTCGCAAGGTACTCCCTCACCATCGTCTCCGCCCTGTCCTGTCTCGTGCACATCATCGAGGTGGTTGCCTGGGGGGGCGGCCCAGGTTGGTGGAGGTGGGGGACAAGCAGCAGAGGAGCTGCTGCTTGGGCCTCCCCCTCCCTCTCCCCAGTCGAGCTCCCCCTTTCGGCTTGCACTCGCTGCACATGCTGGGAGAGCTCGTCTCGCCATCGCAGCAGCTGGTTGGCCAGCTTGGTGATGCTGCCCTTGATTTGAGGGTCGCACATGCTCGCCAACATGTAGACTGGCTCCTGGGCGACAGGCACAAGATGGGTTGTGACACTGTCTTGCAGCCTCTACATCAGGTCGCACACGGCTGGAACCAACTCTGCACGTCTGTTAGCCAGCTCCAGAAAGGCACCCAACCTTGCATGAAGCCTGTGGGTCATGGGGGTGAACAGAGCCAGTGTCACTGTGTCAGAGGAGAGCGTGTCTGTGCACTGCTTGAAAGGCTCAAGCACTGTCATAGCCTGAGAGATAGCCAACCACTCGTCATGGTTGAGCCACCTCTCAGGCCCCAGGGCTTCGTTCTCCAGGAACATTGCCCTGAGGGCCCTCTTCTGCTCCACCAAACGCCTGAGCATGGCATGGGTGGAGTTCCAGCACGTGTCAATGTCACCCTTCAGGCGGTGCTTTGGCACACCTTCTAGGGGCTGAATCTCACACAGTGTGTAATTGTCCTTCGTACTACATGAGAAGTGACTCACAAGCTGCTGGCATTTCATGATGAGAAGCCAAAGCTCCTGAGCTGCGACATCCTGCCTGGATTCCACAGAGCCCAAGACCAGGGCATCCCTCACCACAACGTGGAGAAGGTGGGCTGCACAGTAAATCCGTTCCTCAAGGCCCAATACTGCTCCTGCCACCCGGATGTTTGCACCGCCGTCCGTCACCATGAAGCCCTTGGTGACATCCCTGCCTACCCACGACTCTAACTGTGCCCTCAGGGCAGCGACAATGTTGTCTGCCGTGTGCTCCTCCATGAACAACTGGCGCATGGAGCATAGCCTGGCGATAGCCGGCCCGGCAGCTCTCTCCCTGCCTAGTGCTGCTCCCCAATTCACGAGGTCGTCGGTTTGCCACCAGTGCGTGGTGAGGGAGAGGAACGTGTGCTACGCATGCTGGCTTATCCACAGGTCGGATGTGAAATGCACAGTCCTCCCGGCAGCGCGGGACAGCTGTACCTCACATATGCCCTAGCGGTCCTGTAGAACGAGGGCACAACGGTCTGTGCCATCGTAGAGTGAGCTGGGAACTTGTACCAGGGCGCCAGGTGGTGGATCAGCCTCCGGAAGGCAACCTTCTCCACTAGACGATAGGGCAAATCGTCCACTGTGATCACCTCACCAATGAGGTGTATGGCTTGGCTCAAAACACCTACAAACAATGCAAGGAGGAGGCAGGGCAGTTGGCGAGTGGAGGGAGAGACTCACACGCGCGCATTGCAGCATGGGCTCAACTCCAGGCGAGGACTGGCCACTGGCCATGGGCAGAAAAAAAGCACAAAGCTAACTCCCGCAGAGGCGAGCGGGCACAAACACAAAGCCCCAGCAGAACTGGCAACCCCCTCTTTGGCTCCCCCCCCAACACAGAGAGAATCTGCTTTCCCCCCCACACACACACACAGGAGAAAAGGTATAGAGGAAAACCCCCAAAATCAAACTGTGTGGATGTCTTCCAGCAGGAGCAGGGATGAGAAATAAATCCAATCCAGTCCTATTCCAGTAAGCAGGAATCGGGATTAGGGATCTCTCCGTCAGGAGCAGCACCACCAAAATGGAAGGAATTCCAGACTCGAGTCGGGATGGGACGGGAGGACGGGAGTTTTTATACTCTTCTCCTGGCAAATTCAAAAGGGAGAATCCCTGTTCTGATTGGCCAGGAGAAGACCCGGCTTGGCCACCATTGGCTGCGGGAGAATGCTGCTAGTTGCTTACTAAC